>NC_134587.1:25272500-25947500 GCF_037038515.1 Microtus pennsylvanicus
CTTTCCCCCTGGTTCTCACTTTCTTGTGTCATGTGTACAAATTTTTAGCCCTAGTATTCCCCTCCCTATTTGTTCATAGTAAATGTATTTATAAGATTCCTCCCCCAAAGCATTCCATTGGGTGTAATTTCTGAATTTAAAGTCTATTTAGTAACATTTTTGGTGAAGTGTTTAGAACGATAAATATGTTGACATCTTTAGTTTATTTAAAAGTATCATAAAATAGGACTAATGAATGTCTTTGGTATGTATATATGGAATGATGCATGAAAAATCATCTGTGATTGGGATGAAATATAAGTGATCAACATTTGGCTATTGACTATAAAATTCTTTCGATTTCACACTATGTCTAAAAGTTTATAACAAACTATAAGAGAATTAAAAAACGCGATAAAGCAATAACCATTGTATTTGACTGTAAAGTTGGTTTTATGAGTACTGTACACTACATTGATCAAAGTATTTACAAGTAATCAATGTTATCTGTGCTCAAGTATTAAATAATTCAAGAATTATATCACTAACATAGTTTCTCCCAAAAAAATCAATGTACAGAAATAATTAAATTAGCATAAAAAGTTTATTTACAAGATATTCACATTGATGATATAAAAAGAATGTAAGTGCTATCAAAAAAATGTAAGGCAGTATAAACAGGAAGACAATTAGAGTAGACTGAAACAAAAAGCTAATTGGTTATTGTGAAAGAATCGGAAGGGGTACAAAGTATGAAGAAATATAAATTATTAATTTTCAATCTGTATTTTTATTAGTTCATTGAGAATTCCACATGTGTTTTGATTATATTCACCCTTCCCAGACCTATCTCCAATTCTCTATCCACGCAATTTTGTGTCCTATTTATATTTTTCCTTTCTGACCATTGAGTGCAGTTTGTGCTGTATACTCTTGAATGTGTGGCCTTTTATGGGAGCATGACCGAGCTGCCAGGGAAAATACTCTTAAAGAAAACTGACTCTCCCTATCTTAGAAGCTCCTGGTTGCAAATAACTTAACTGTTAGGGGTGAGACCTCTTACCTACTTCTGCACTCCTTGCTGGCATTTGTTTTGACTTGAGCTAACAAAGGGCTTGTACCTGCTGTCACAGTCTCTTCAAGTTCATATGTGCAGCTGCAATTCTGAGTCTGACACTGTTTCCTTGAATTCACTCACTGCCATTGGATCTTACACTCTTTCACCCTCTTTTCCATGATGACCCCTGACCCTTGGGGAGAAGGATGTGATATAGATTGCCATTTAGGGCTGAGCAGTCTAGTCTTTTATTCTCATCACCTTGTCCAGATGGGCATCTGTGTTAGCCACCATCAACTGCAAATAGAAACTTCTCTGTTGACGTTGAGAGATGCACTCACCTAAGAGTATGATGAATGAATCCTTAGGAGTTGATTAAGTAATGTGTCCATTTAATAGCCTTTGATGGGTAGATGATTGAAGGGGTGACAGATTTTATATATACATTATATATATTGCACAAATAGATATATGAGGATATGAGTATTTTGTATGATTACATAAACATATGTGCCTAATTTCTGTTTGTAGAATAGAGCATGGTGTTATTATCCCGGCAACAATGAACTCAACTTCTGTATACATCTTGGTTTCTGAGCACAATTTGTTAAGAAAAAAGAATGACAATTCCCATAGAAAAAACTATTCGATGGGTTCTCCTTATTTAGCTTCTCTAGGATCACTAATTATAGGCTCAATGTCCTTGGTTTATGGCTAGAAACCAAATATGAGTGAGTACATCCCATGTTCCTCTTTTTGGGTCTGGCTTACCTCACTCAGGATAGTGTTTTCTATTTCCATCCATTTGCATGCAAAATTCAAGAAGTCCTTGTTTTTTACTGCTGAGTAGTACTCTAATATGTATATATTCCATACTTTCTTCATCCATCCTTCCATTGAAGGGCATCTAGGTTGTTTCCAGGTTCTGGCTATCACAAACAATGCTGCTATGAACATCGTAGAGCATATACTTTTGTTATATGATAAGGCCTCTCTTGGGTATATTCCCAAGAGTGGTATTGCTGGGTCCGGGGATAGGTTGATCCCGAATTTCCTGAGAAACTGCCACACTGCTTTCCAAAGTGGTTGCACAAGTTTGCATTTCCACCAGCAATGGATGAGGGTACCCCTTCCTCCACAACCTCTCCAGCAAAGGCTATCATTGGTGTTTTTTATTTTAGCCATTCTGACAGGTGTAAGATGGTATCTTAAAATTGTCTTGATTTGCATTTCCCTGATCGCAAAAGAAGTTGAGCATGACCTTAAGTGTCTTTTGGCCATTTGAAGTTCTGTTGAGAATTCTCTGTTCAGCTCAATGCCCCTGATTGCTTTTCGGGCTGGGGGGAGACTTAATTGGGGGAGGGGGAGGGAAATGGGAGGCAGTGGCGGGGAAGAGACAGAAATCTTTAATAAATAAATAAATTAAAAAAAAACTATTCGATTCCAAGGCTGGGGTAGAGAAGACAAGGGAAACTCTAACACAGTGAAAGCGAGAAAGACATGTCCAAATAAAGCAGTGGCTATATTAAAGAGATACCACCTGCCAAATCTGAGATAATGCATATGCTAAAATGATGGTAGCAGAAGACTTAAACCCAGTAAAGTAATTACGTATATGTTTTTTCTTTAAAAAGAAAGTTAACAGCAGATAAATGAATAGAGAGAAAAGCCCTTGTTTTGGTAGACTGGCAAGGAAATATGTAGAAGAAATGATGGTGAGGTTGGTGAGCCATTGTTTGGTAACTATCACTGTGAAAATTAATTCAGCCAAAACTATGAGCAAACACTAAAGCAGATTGTTGAAATTTCGATAATGAATCCCCACTATGTTAACATAGTACCTAGAGTACCCCTGTATACATTAGCTCTTAATTACTATGATAAAAGAATAGTGTGTTAAATTTTTATTTTTAGGTATGTGTATGTGCAAGTACCTATATAACTACTACTTACATTGGGGTGCCCTCAGGCCAGACGCAGGTGTCAGATCTCCTGGAGTTGAAGTTACTTATGGTTACTTATCTGTCTGACATGAGTGAATGCTCTTCTGATGAGAGTAAAGCACTCTTAACTGATGAATCATCTCTTGAGTCTCCAAAATATAGTTTTAAAATAGAGAAATCTGGAAATCACCAGTGTCCAGTGTGATTAATATGGATAAAAATGGGATAAATCAAGATAATGCATGTGATGGAAAGAATTGTCATTTCTGTAGTCAAATTACATTTACAATATAACTCTTGCACTTAAGACTCTGAGATCATAGGAGAATAAGGAACAGAAATATTCTAAGAGCCAGAGGACAGGGGAGCTTGCAGAGATTTTTCTCTCCTGTGAATATTAGAAGCTACACTCGGAGTTTTACCAACATGACTGCCTAAATGTGAGCCAAACGAGGACCACAATAGACATCTTAATGTGATCTGAGGAAACCTTATGCAGAGAACTACGAATAACTAAGGAGTGATAAGAGAGTGAGAAATAAGTCTTCCCTGGGAATAATAACACAACAACCGGTTGTCCAATATCAAATGGTCAGCCCTAAAAACATTATGTACAAGTGACGTTATACAGACTAAGTTGGTTGTACCTATGTATTTAGGAAAATATACATACATGCATACATACATATTAATATACATATGTGTATGTAGCAATAAGTAAGAAAATTACAATCTCAAAGAAAATAAAAGAGACAAAAAATGCCTTATATAAATTTTGTCACATTGAAAAAATTCAAAGTAGGTTGAGGGACAATGTAAAATTATTACCCTGTCATCTGAATTTGGGGATCAGAATTACCTATGAGAAATACATTAAGATTGAAATGCCCTAGAAATCATGTCAACACCATGTGGCACACGGTCCTAAACTGGATATATTACCGAAACTAACATTATTGAGCTAACTTGTGGAGCGCGAGCAGTCTAAAGAGTGTGAAGTAGACTCAGTTAGCACATTATCATTAACACAAAGGCAGTTTCAATCCTATCCTTGTAGGAACTGCCTAATGACATCATTGTAATAGGAGCACAATAGAACACTCAGAAATTTGTCTGTTGACAACGGTTTTACCTATTTCTCATCGCAATCCCAATGAAAAGCAGCCTGTCCTGTGTGCCAATCATGAAACTCTATGTTTGTGACAACTCCATTATCTCAGTGCAGAAGAGTATTTTTTTTTCCTTAAGCACAAAGAGCTTTAGAGTTCAAATTAAATGTTGTCTCATTTTAAAATTTCTTCAAGCAAGACTTGATTTAAAGCAGGAATAAGAACAGATAGGGCATGCCTATGGATATTAATAAAGTTCTCTGAAAGTAAAAATTTCAGAAATGTGTTCTCAACTTGACAATGTGAGGTTGGAAGTCCTGTGGTTGTCATTTTCATGTTTCTCACTTAAAATAATAACATTCACTAATGCTGTCACTTTGGTGAGCATGCTGGAACCTGCAGGGACTAACAGAGATGCCACAGTTTAAAGGCATATCACTAGTGACCCAGTAAGAGACATGGAAAATGAATGTGGGCCTTGACTGTGGTCCTCTAGCCTCCCACCAACCAAAGTTCAAAGACTGAACTTCCCAGTAAAAACAAAGAAATCCCACCATTATGGAGAAATAAATATACCTATATTCTCCCAAATGTTTAACCATAATTTAAGTCATAAAATATTAATTTCCTCAAATTGAAGCTTCTGATACACTGAAGTAACAAAGAAAATTAATCTGAAGTAAGAACCTAAGGACACTTGAATGCTATTGAGATATAAGCCATATTGTTATATCTAAAAAGAAAAGTATCCCAGATTCAGGTCCAAATCCATTTCTTTTGTAGCCAGTCAACAATGTGGGCACACATGCATGGCATTTACTGTGCACAGGCAAAGCAGATTAAGCAAGCTACTACACCCATCAGCCTTTGTTTATGACCCTGGGGATTCCATTCCAATCGCATCTGCCTGCTGTTCATTCAGATCAGATGTGGCAGAACTCTGTTTGATAAGTCAGCCAATCAAACAGTGATTGTGTAAATAACTTTCTTTTGTTTTGCCACTAACAACTATGATTTTCCTAGTGGTCACAGTCAGTAGGTCCACACAGGAGATGAAAGGGAAAACAGTTGTGTGAGGCATGTTAATTGCAGCATTAAATTGAAAACAAAATAAACGGAAAGTGAACCTTTTTCAGAGTAAAGTAGAGGATCCCAATGTGCAGCATGAAAAACGCCATTTGAGGGTACACAGGGATTCCCCAGAGGAAAAAAAACCTTCACTGAAGTCCCCGGGAATTTTGATATACATGGTTGAGGACATTCACCATGTAAAGCAGTAAATAGTCAACATGTCCCTGAGGTGTTCATGACAATCAAGAGATCTGATTGTTTTCCACAGAAAGAAGAGAAGAAAATGTAGACATTAAAGAAATAGAGAAGGATGGAGTCTCTAGGATGAATCCAACCATCTGAAGTAAAAGGCTGTTGAATCCGGGAGAGAACTAGGGCATTTAAAAAGAACAGTCTGCTAGAAAATCCACAAAAGCCCCTAAGTCCATGCACGTAGGTTACTCAAATCATTTGACTTACATTAGGTCTCCCACTGCAAGTTTACCCGCTATGAAATGAGTACTTCAGCACTCTCTGCCTGCAGTGGCTTACATTTTAGACCACCATATTATTGGCAATAACCATTTGCTCAACAGCAAATTTAAATGCCTACCCAGAGAGGAAGCTACTTTAAGACTTAATGACATCCATTCTAAAAGTCTACACCAAAAAGGGGAGAATTGCAAGGTTACTGGAATTAGCCATTTAAAGAAAGCAAAAAATAGATTGGTACATGATACTGTAAAACTTGGCAGAATGATTGTGCAAGTGATTGTGCAAATGGGTGTTCACAAGGCTATTGTAGTACAAAAGGAATACTTAGGAGGAAGAGGGGCTGCAACTTATTATTGTTGTCACTAGGTATGAGGAAAATAATTCTAAGAGTTTATTGGAGGCCATTTAACATTAAGAACTGCATTAGGAACTACATAAGAATCAAAAATATAAACCCTGCCATCCTGAAGCTTACTTGGTGATGGAGTGGGGTTAGCACACTAAATTTCAGCGATTTATCTCTTGCCTATTTAATCTAATATGATGAAATTGTTTGCATTATCTACGAGTCAAACATTTGTTCTTTTGTTAGATAGCAATGATTTTACTGACTATAGCCTACCACATTTTAACAGAAGCGTATTGTTTCTTGCATTCCAAACAATTTTGAAGGTTATCAGGAATTTACTATAGCTCATCTTCTCAAGGATTCATTCATATCTCAGCTCTTGCCACCATTTGTCATTAGCATTTATGCATGTTAAATTTTTAGCCCAACGCATGTTACCCCATGGCTGGTGCATGGTTATGCCAACGACAATCATTATAAATATTTTCTAAGGCAAAAATAGTGAAAAGAACAGCAATTTTCTGTTTCTCTAAATTTCATTAAAAATACAACATCTGGGACCTCGTTCTAACCTAGCTTTTATGTTGCATTGGCTAGTGTTGGATCACGTGTCCATCCCTATTTTAGAAGACTATTTTTCTTTCTTTGAAGGTTAGGGTTTTGATAACTAAGGAAGTATAAACAACCTGGAAAATAAAATGTAGTTTCTGCATATGTTTAAATATTTATTTTCAGACTCATCTGACTAGGATACGTTATTTTTAAATGAATGTTTTATTTATTTACCAATATAAATTCTTGAAGTTCTTTTCTAATTATGGAAGATGTATTTGAACCATTCTACATGAGCCTTGTACTTAATTCAGTCACTCTACTCATTTCTAATTCTGAAAGGTACTAGTTTAAAATATCTGACTATATTATACTGCAAAATGTATCTGAGCTATCCAAAAATTAAATACATACCTTCTGTCTCAGAAATTTTTTATGATAAACAACTGGAATGGCAATTATACCCAAACAAGAATATTATATGTGATGCTCTATTCATTTGCTTTTAGTATAGTATAGTGAACATGCACATTTGGGTGGTTGCTGTTTGGGGAAGGCCCTCTCAATGAGATATGTACTATTATATTTGTAGCCCTTTCCCATATATGTAAATAAGGGTTTGTGTGGATATACCTCTAATGAATGACTGTAAAGATCTATTCAATTACACTTGATGAATGTTTGAGTTTCTCTCAAGGATCGCCATTTTGAGATTATGGTAGAACTAAAACCCTCATCAAGAAAATCACTACAGTAGAAATGTCATTTTAAAGATAAAAATAAAAAAAACATGTATTTTCTAGTGGCACACTAAAACATATTGCTAATGATCCTGTCCATATCCACAAACACAGGATTACAGAACACGTCTTCATCGTGTTCCAGGCAAAAGTAGGGGAAGGAGGAAAGGTTTGTTTAGACTTTCAGAGCAATGTGGATTCTCCATAAAGTGGAAATTCACGAAGCACCACTCTTTCCTATGATTAAACTGTGCAGCACATTAGGAATGCCAATTAAAGCTTTAAATTATGTTTTTGGAACTAACTGCCAGTGACATCTATCTTCTACAATAGTAGCATCTGTGAAGCTGGCCGTATGATACCAGATTCTTGGACACGAGTTGGATATTACATGTGTTACTCTATTTTTCCAAAAATATATTCTCAAACCTAATTTTCCTTAGCTATTTCCTTTGAAAACTTCCATAGTATATATTTTAGACTTTAATATATAATAAATGAAATGATACATAAATGTAGAATGACTGCATTCCTGCCTTTCAGTCTTATTAATTTTTCAAGAAATTTTAGGCAAATCTAGACATAATTATCTTCTCGTTATCAATTACACACTACACAGATCTTATTCCATGTTACTGGGGTTGTCCAAAAGATGTTTGAAAGCTAGTTATTTGAACACAAAATCAAGAAAGATAGAAAAGAGTGTAGATAAATAAGCCCTTTTTATGTGACAGAAACCCAAACATCTGATATCATTCAAGCCATAAATTCTATCTCAATATATCATGCCAGGCCCTCTTTCCAAGCTAGACATTTATAGTTTCTTCATGCAACTAACAATGAGATTCTTTTAATGAACCCCAAAAGATCACCCCTGAATGTGAAGATACAGAACTAAGGCTTTGGGCGGTCTGCCATCATTGGCAGAACTTGTGAGAACCCAAACTGAATCAGGATACTGGGGAAATTACCCAGTTATAGCTACTCATGACCAGTAGGTAACCCTTGTCTTGAACTTAAGGGTAAGTACTACTGCATTCTTCCTTACATAAATACGAGACAGAGCCCCAAACATCCTCCTTGAGGACAGTGGACATGCTTGTGCCGAAGCTCCTGGTTTTCAGGCTGCTTTCCTGTATTGACTCTCAGAACAGCCTGATGTGGCCAGACTGAGTGAGCATGTAGGACCCTGGTTCAGAAGATCTGCACATATTCCACACTTTGTTGCCATAGTGTCACAGAATTAAAAGAAAATGAAGATGACTGGAGGCCATGAATATAAAGCCATCTAGAAATCTCATCAGCTTTAAAGATCACTTACATTATCTTTATCCACCTCTAACTACAGAATTTGCATTTATTATTGTAGGGACTTCCCAGCATTTGAAGCAGTGATTCTCAACGTGTGGGTCACAACCCCCTTGGTCAAATGGTCAAATGACATTTTCACAGGGGCCACATATCAAATATAATGCATATCAGATATTTACATTATGAGTCATAGCATAACACAACTACAGTTATGAAATATCAATGAAAATAAATTTATGACTGGGGGTTACCACAATATCAGGAACTCAGTATTTAAAGGCCTCAGTATTTGAAAGGTCGATCATCACTAAGTTAAAGGATATCATGTAAATACATGTATATATAACTCACACCATGATATCTGTTAGCAGGAACAGGCAGAAGGTGATTAACGGGAAATATTAAGGGATACTTATGGCAAATTTTATTTTTGCTTTGGATCTTGAACCTCGTTCTCTCTCAGTTCTGTGTTGTGCATTTGATTGTTAACAGCTTCATCTACTTAGTATGTTTTGATACTAAATGTTGAAACTCTATATTTTTAACCTATGAAGTCAGTTTCCACAATTTATGGACCTTTAAATTGTGTTAGTAAGGGCACTGGTATAACTTATTATCAAATTTCCAGTAGAAGAAGAGTGAGATGCTTTCTCTGATTTTCATGATGAGTCCAAAACTTAAAATAAATAAAACTTAGCTGGACAGTGGCAGCACACACCTTTAATCCCAGCACTCAGGAGGCAGAGGCAGATGGAGCTCTCCAAGTTCAGGCTACATAGAAAAACAATGTCTTGATAAACAACAACAACAACAAAAAAACAGAAAATCAAAATTAGTTCAGAGCTATATTCTACAAGTAGGAGTTTGTAGCCATCAGAGCTCTGAGTCAGAACTCGCTGCTAGTATGTCAGTGTTTTGATGTCTTGTCTTCATTAGGTCTGATAAACTTCAGTACATCTTTCTGTCTGCAGAACTTTAGGATGAGAAAGTTTTGACTTCATGCTTCTGTCTGACTAGAAATGCATTGTCTTCTGAATTCTTGCTCAGCTAAGCCAGTCACCAGAATACTGCTAGGTTAGTTTAGCAGTCATCACAGCCCCTGCCTTTAAAAATTCAGGATGTTATTGAAATATTTAACATGTGTGCTACGTCTTTCTTTTCTTGCTATGAAATGTACCATCAGAGTAGCAAGGCTTAAAAATCTGTATACACGCATTTTAAAATTAGTTATAAATATTAGATACCCAAACTCAATTTCTGTTGTCTTGTACAAGTGATAATGTTGACACAAAATACATTTTAGCTTTGCTTATTTTCTCTTTAAAAAATGTCTAATTTTTGCTATGGTTATTGCTGTTTTCCCAAGCAAAAGTCAACTCAATTAGACGTATTTAGAAAAGGTGTGCTACCTAAAATGCACAAACTGGGTTCCCAGAAGAGTTTAGGAGTTATTTCTTCATTAGATGTTCAAAGCTCTCCTAAAAATGCCACAGCAACCACACAGTCTGTTTTGCTTATTGTCTAAAAGAATACCAAATTGGAACAGAATCCCTACAGAACGGAAGCAGAACTGGCTAATAGGAGCTTTTATTTCCCATAAGCGGCAGCAGTGCTAGCAATTAAGAACAACAAACAGCCAAGAGGAGGGGAAGCAAACCAGAAGCACCGATGTTTGTTATTTTGAGAAGTTTGTCAGGGAATGTGCTGTATCAGGGGAGTAAACACTGTTGCTCAGGAGGGGAGCTTCAAGTGTGCCCAGGATGAAGTCGGGGCACTGTAGCTCAGGGTATACAGAGAGAGATGAAGGCAAACCTACGGTATTTAGAATCTGTTTTGACTAGGAGCTGTCTTGTAAAACGAGTGAGCCCCTTATTAAGATACGAGAGATATTTTCCTTCTGTTACACCCTTTATAGGACCCCCCATCCCCACCAATTTGTTTTAGAAACTGAAAAGCTTGGAGTTATTAATTGTTTAGCTCCCTTTCTGTAGGGATGGCGGTGACTATTATTTCTAACTGGCCTGATTTACAAGTGCTTTTGTAATACCGAGTAAAATACTATTCAAAACTCAGTGAATCCTTAGTGAGCCATGAAAAGGTCACAGTTGCCTACTCTGCAACCTGGATCTTCATACAGAAGTAGTTAGTGCTCGTAGGTGTGCCTCTAAATTCTAATCCCAGCAAAGCATATCTAAGGGCATTTCCACTAGATGTTTGACAAAAGGCATGATTTCTAAACTAAGGAATTAATGTCGATAGTGGCAACTTTGATTGCTGGGGAATCATCCTCTCCAGTGTGTAGGCTTGAGGATCTCAGCCATTCCTTGTGAAACTGAAATTCCCCTACTGCCTTCTCTCACTCACTGGCTCTAGAATGTGATGGCCCTGCTGAAGATAAGCCGGATACCAGGTTATTGCTTGTTCCTTTGAGCAAGTTTCTTTTATGTTCTACTCTCCATATATATATATAAAACCAGAGGGTTTCTCTGGGTAACTGTCCTATCGTGGCATCTGCTTTGTAGACAAGCTGACCTTGAACTCACAGAGATCTGCCTGCCTCTGCTTAGAGTGCTGGGATTAAAAGTGTGCACCACCACCACCTGACTCTACACTGTCTCTTAATCCTTTTAAACCTATAAAATAGTTATGGATTTCCACACTCCAAAGTCTTTTATGGAAAGTTATCTCTAGGAATTCTTCCAAATATGTATGTAAAATGAAAAGAATCTTTCTCAAAATTGTAGTTGTTTACAGCTCTGATGGTCAAGAAAAGAAAGAGAGATGGGACAGTAAACCAATAAAGAAGAATGTGAATTTCATATGGAGCGTGCAAATGTAGCCAACAGGAGCCATCAGTGTACGGATTAAAGAATGAAAGAGAAAAGGCGGAGGGCTAGTACAGAAGCCAAAACAGGCATTGCTGTGACCCAAACCTGCTGGAAAGCCTGACTTTGCTGTTTTGATACGATGACAAGTAACACATGCCAAAGACTGGAGATGGAATTGCAGCCTTAATTTATGTATGTTTTCAGAGTACAGTGCTTAAAGTAATACAAGACACTGATACCTGCTGGGAGAACAGCAAGGCTGCAAAGCCATTAGCATCTACCGTTTAAGGTTGTTAAAAGGCGGTGCAACAGTCACAGTTGAGAGAGCTGCTGACACATCGTGGAAAGGCCAAAGCCTGTCTGACCCCCACGGGAGACAAGGAGACTGAAAGGCTGCAATGCCTCTGAGGCTCAGTCCCTTTCTAAAGATCCCATTACCAGCAGAGCCAATGGTAGCAATTAATGCGTAGTAGGCACACAAAAATACCCTTGATTACAATTAGCCCTTTAGATCAGTTTAAACAACAAATTGCACACTGTTTTCCATTTGGGGTCACAGAGCTGGGTGAACCCAGCAATTGGATTTTGAGGAGAAAGCAATGTGAAATCCCAAGCTCCTGTTCACTGCAAGCTGATGGTTTGCTAGGAGCAAAGCCTCCACAGCCATGCACAATCGAGTGACAGGAACCGACAAAGAAAATGAACTTCTTCAGATATATATTTTACATTCATGGATAAACTATGAGAATAGGAATGTGAAATCTCCAAGTGGCATTTGAATTTTAATTAGCTCTCAATTAACAGCTTATGGCAATATTCATAACAGTGGCATTTGCGACTTGAGATGAATAAAAAGAAGGAAGGGTTATGTATGAAATGGCATTACCCTTTTTGTTTTCTCGCTATGATCTAAATTTAGACCAAATTGCAGAACAAAATAGCTCAGAAACCTTTTAACTCAAGGATTTTGTTCCATTTTGTTTCATTTAGGTAGGTGGGGGTCTTCATGAAAGATTGAATAGTGACCTGAAGCACTTTCTTTTACAGTTTGATAATGGCTCCTTTTTTCCTTCCTTATTATACTTTTCCAAGTTATTAAAGCTTAACATTTTAAGTGTTTCTCCATTTTAAAAATTGTGTGGCCATGATAGATCAGTTTTAAATAGTGGGAAATATGGTTTACAGAGCATCAGAGGATAAGTTAATATTCTTGAAGGTGAAAAAAAAGTAAGACAGTATTTGAGAGAATGTGAAAAAAATACTTGTGAGAATATTTTGATTTTATTAAATTATAAAAATATCTATCTATATATACCGATGATGCTTTGTTTTATTGCAGTATCAAAATATACCTTGAAAACTGTTTTACATGTGGGGAAATTTTCTTCTTCCTAGAAAAGAACATCCAATAGTTTGGAAGAGATAAGCTTGTCCTGACTCAGTGCAATCAATTCTAAACTGAAAAGACAACAGAGGCTTCAATTTCAGTGAGAAAGTCCAGATTAGCAGGAACATATCATGATGTGGAATTGATTCAAGGAATTTTTTTCTGAAATGTATAAACCACAAGGGATATTGATGCTTCAAAGCAATGTTTTTATCAACTCTGACTCACCTCTGACTCACCCCTAGAAACTTTTTCCAAGATTCAAGGATGGAACTTAAAAAAACTGGAATCTTACTTAGGAAAGAGAGAAAATAAAGATGGTTTGCAGGCTGGAATTCTTCACATTTTGATGAAGTCAGATCCAAGGTATGAAGGCAGCAGTATATGACATCACACTGGGAGAGAGGGTTGGAGAGTTACTAGGGACAGAGTAGCTGTCTGGGAGCCAGCCAGTTTGTTTTCTTGGTGTTTGAATTTACTCCAATTAGTACTTGAAAGGTATAGTTTTTCTACCGACGGACCTGGAGCCTTGAATGATAGTCAGCAACAGAAAAGAAAGGAATTCAGCCAACTGACATTGTGAGAGACATTGAGATATTAACAAGAAAGAAAAGAATCCAGAAACAAGATGCTTGGAACTCCAACAGTGTTCCTGAAGCCAATACCACTGGGATGTTAGCTCAAGCTCTGTTGGCTCCAAAGTAGTTTGTCCAAGAGACATTAATATGGGCAGCATACTCTTCATCAAAGTACATTTTATGTTTTATCTAAAAGATGAAAACATTTGATGGATGCACTTATATCAGCTTCAGAAATAATGGTCTTTGGCTGCTGATACCCCACCTCCACACATATAAACACATAAATTAAATTCCACATTTTTATTGCCTTGGTTCAAATCATTAACAATACCTGTAACTATGCATCTATATGTGTTGACCGAGGTTTTCTGTCCTACCCGGTCCTTGTCCTGCCTGGTTCCTACAGTTGTTAGGTCCCAAAGAAATCACACAAAGGTCTACATTAGTTATAAACTCATTGGCCTAGTATGTCAGGCTTCTTATTATCTCTTACATCTTCTATTAGCCTATTATTCTTATCTGTGTTAAGCACACGGCTCAGTACCTTTCTCAGTGAGGCAGTCTCATCTTGCTTCTTCTGTGGTTGGGCAGAGAAATGGGCTTCCTTCTTCCCAGAATTCTCCTGTTCCTGTTGACCCGCCTCTATTTCTTGTCTGGTTGTCCCTCCTATACTTCCTGCCTGACTACTGGCCAATCAGCATTTATTTAAAATATAACTGACAGAATATAAACCATTGTCCCACACCATATATGCTAGCCATGGGAGTAGATACCGTTATATAAAATTTCCTCTAAATATCAACATTTTCTGAGTTCTGCCACTCATTTAAAAGAAGGTTAAAATGTTTAAATCCTAATTCTATCACTATCTAGCTACATGATACTGGTAAGATCACCAACTTCTCTGAACTTCTGTATCTTTGTCTATGAAATGGAAAACCTAAAGCTGCTGCATAAACTGGCCACATGGATTACAATGGAGAGATGCAAAGGACTGGGCAGAAACAATTTCAAGTTATTTATGATAGTATTATTTTCTAACTTGAGTCTAGATTTTTATTTAATGTTTCCACTATTATCACTCCATGCATATTATAAATGTTAGAAAACTACATATTTAGGCCAAATCATAACAGCAATTTTTATGAATCCATTTCAACACCCTAAGCTTAGTAATTTTGATAAATGACTCCTTCAAAAACTTGGCTTTAGTAGCGACTGAAAATGGTTTGGAGAACTGAGTTAGAGATAAACAATTGTGCCACAAAATTCCTGTGATAAGACTGGATACAAAGGGGAACTAAAACAGTGTTTTAAAGACATTTCATTTTACTTAGGGTACAAATGACAGTCTTGCATAGTTTTTGGACATCAAAACTAACTTGCAAGAATTTTGTTCTTATATGAAACTATCTGAAAACAAAAATAAGTTATAGAAGAAGGAACTTTCACAATATATGGTGGCAGTGATTTTGGAAACTTGTGCTCCAGAGACCTCTTGATAGTTGAAAATAATCAAATAAGCAATATATCATCCAGACACAACACAGCCTATATACATATGAATTCTCAATGACTTTGACAAATTTCAAAAGACCTGCAGAAGTTCAAGCTAAAAAAAAAAAAATCTCTACACGGAGAAGGAGAAGCAGACACAAAGTCCCATCACTAGCTAAGTCAAAAGGTATTTGCAATGGATGTCTGCGGGGAAAGGGGAAACCAGTTTTGTTCAATAAAATGTCACTGGACACATCATCTACACTTCAAGACAAGATCCATGTCCAGAAGTAGTTGCCCAAAAGAGCACTCTCATTTTGATATTTTTTTTTTGACTTGTTGGTTTCTTATTACTTTGATATGTCATTTTTGCTTCTCTATTGATTTTTATTATTTTGTTTTTGAAAGATAAAGAACATGAAGGTGGATGAGCAGGGAGGTAGTTAGGATGTGGGCCAAATAAAAATGTCAAAATATACTGTTTTTTAAATTTTTAAATGTATTTTAATATACATTTTGTTTGTATATGTGCATGTGTACCAAATGTGTGCCTAGTATCCATGGAGGTCAGTCAGAAGAGGGTGACGGGGAGAGGGTGTGGATCTCCGGGAAGTGGAGTTATAGACAACTGTGAGCCACCATGTAGGTGCTGGAGAATGAACTTGAGACCTCTGCAAGAGCAATAAATGCTCTTAATCACCGAGCCATTTCTCCAAACTCCAATCAAAATATATAGTGTATAATTTTTTATAAAAAGAAAAAGAAAGAAAATGTATGGCTAGTTATCATGACTGTCAATCACTTACCTTAAATAATCCCCAATGTCCAGCAGCTACTGCCTTGATGAGCAGAAAATGAAATTATAGGAATATACGAAAAGTTGACAAAAAAGATATGATGGGATGGATCTAAACCTCCTAGTAAAACAAAAGCACAGCTATAGATGAGGCTCTAGGAGCTTCAGTCTAACTGGGAACTCAGAATACACATTTCTCCTTCTTAAAAGCTAATGTGTGAAGCTCAGGTGATAATTATGTGAAAATTTATAAGAAAGAAATGATTTAGACTCTTTATATTTACCAGGTAGTTCAAGATCTCCTGGAGCTCACCGTGACCTTTGAGGGGAGCCACAAGGTTAGCATATTTTAATACCATCAAATTACTATTTCACTTTTAAGTCTGCATTCTTTTATGATTGCTTGCTACATTTTCCAGAGGTTCCAAGAGGTGTAAGGACTCTATAACTTCTAAAGAATATGTTGTTTTGTATTTTCATATTGAATTTATAACTTTTTAAAACTATTTTACTTTTGTTGACTAAAATATAATTACTATCTTTCTCCCTCCTTTTCTTCCTTCAAATCCTCTCCTTTTAATCCCCTCTTTTCTTTCAAATTCTGGCCTCTTTTACACAGTTGCACCATGTATATAGGTATATACATATGCATTCCTAGGTATTACTGGTCTGTTTTATATAATGTTACTTGTATGCATGTATTCCAGGCTGAACATTTGTTATTTTATATCCAATTTATGTGTTTTTTTCCCTACAGAAGACTATTTCTCTCAATTTCAGCATTTCTTGGTTGCCTGTACTTCTTTGTGTAGGGTTTAGTCTTTGTAAGCTTTTCCTCATCCACTTTGTTATGGTTACTATCATTCAGTGCATATTTCAGTGGTCATGTTGGTGAGACATTATGGGTACAGCTTGTGATGTTACTAGGAGACAAAATCTTATATAATATATACAATAGGTGGAACCACATATACACATTCATTTGGTCCTCAAAAGATTTAAGAGTAAATAGGAATCTTAAGAATGCCAAATTTATGGTGCTGGCATAACTGGATACCATCATGTAGAATAATAAATTATATCCATATCTATCACCATGCACAAAACTCAAGTTCAAATGGATCAAAGACCTCAACATAAAGCCAACCACACTGAACCTCACAGAAAAGAAAGTAAGAAGTACACTTGAATGCACTGGCATAGGAGACCACTTCCTAAATATAACCCCAGTAGCACAGACACTGAGAGAAACAATTAATAAATGGAACCTCCTGAAACTGAAAAGCTTCTGTAAAGCAAAGGATACAATCAACAAGAGTAAATGGTATCTTGCATAATAAGTAAAGATCTTCAATAACCCCACATCAGACAGACGTCTGATCTCCAAAATATACAATGAACTCAAGAAATTGATCATCAAAAGAACAAATAAAAAAATGGAGTACAGACCTAAACAGAGAACTCTCAACAGAGAAATCTAAAATGGCTGAAAGACACTTAAGGAAATGTTCAACATCCTTAGTCATCAGAAAAATGCAAATCAATACAACTCTGAGATTCCATCTTACACCTGTAAGAATGGCCAAGATCAAAAACACTGATGACAACTTATGCTGTAGAGGTTGTGGGTTCAAGGGAACACTCCTGCATTGCTGGTGGGAGTGCAAGCTGGTATAGCACTGCCAAACTAGATCAGTAGGATTGTTATGAATTCAAGGCCAGCTTAAGCTATGAGTTCCAAATCATAACCTTGGCTAAACAATAAGACAAGAAAGAAAGGAATGAAAAGAAGAAGGGAGGGAGGGAAGAGAGGAAGGAGAATTAGGGATGGTGGGAAGGAGGGAGGATGGGAGAAGGAGAGAGGAAGAGAATAATTTATCTCCAGTTATCTTTTTCCTAGTTTTAATTTCTTTTTATGGTAGTTTGTCATTATTAAAAGATCCTTATTAATAATGGTTTTATAGTCGGGATGGCCACAGTAGCTCTTTGAAATTTGTAGAACAGATAAAATAGTAAAGAAAACTAATGCCAAGAGAAAATGTTTACCAACTGAAGATGCTTGCTGATTCCCTCCCCTTCTGTATCCATAGCCTTTGTCATATCACCTGGCACCTTCACCCCATAAGAAGCAGAAAACTAATTCTTCTTGTACCGTTGTTATTGTTTGAGTCATGTGACTTGCACTGGCAATAGAATGCTGGGATCAAAGGCTTGAAATGCATTAACACAATCAGGCTTACTTTTTTGCGTGTCTGGCTTTTTCTTTGAGAAGAGTGTGGTTTTGTTTTTTTTTTTTTTTTTTTTTTTTTGGATAGCTGTTTCTTTGTGGAAGATGAAAGACAAATAGGACACACCTGAACCTAACCCGTATTTGGAGGGAAGCCAAACTTACCCTGCCTCTATCAACTGCACTCTCATTACCTGCAGAGAAGTGAGAACTAAGTAAGCACAGCAGGCTAGAAATAAAAGCAAATTCTTGTAAAGTCACTGGGTTTCTCTGTTGTTGTTTTAGGGTTTTTTTTGTTTTGTTTGGATTTAATTTGTTTTTGTTTTTTATCAAAGGCAATATTTCATCATCTTATTCACCAGTAGTATGAACACAACTTTCTTCATAAAGTACCTTGGATATGCTACCAATGACTCTCAGAAAATCTGACAACTGATACAAGGTGATAGGATCTCTCCCTTATGTTACAGGTTAAAATGAAGACAGAAAAGTCAGGTGACTTGCCCAAGACTAACCAATAAAAATGTAATTCAAAGTCAACTTTAACTCCTAGCTCAATGCTCTCTCTTCCAAATCCTGTTAGGTATCAATATTTGTGTTAGAATATGGTATAAAAAAAAGTTCCTCCAGCAAATCAACTGCTGCTGCTAAATCTACACATGCAGCAAAATATTTAGTGGAGTCTAATATACTTGACTGCTTTGAAGAATGCTGAGGTATGCAATGTTCAGTGGTTGACATGGCTCTTACAAAATTAACTGGATCAGTATAAATGAGGTTATTGAATTTTCTGCAGTTTTAGTTTTAATGTTAGCATTTACCAAATAACTTGTATGTGAATACAAGAACTTATTTGATCTCGGTCCTCTGAGATTTTTTATTTCCTTATATAAAAAAAACCATTGGAAATATAATGCTTATTCTATGCTGCAATAAATCCCTGTGTTGTTAGTATGTGTGAAAATATTTGAAGTTCTATTAACCTAACTGCAAAACTTCAGCCTCCAGTTGCCATCTGATTGGAAATCAGTCACTTGTTCAGATGGCACTTACATCCCAGAAAGGAGGTTGGTGTTGCTGCTGCTGCTGCTGCTGCCGCTGCAAACCTAAACAAAATAGCCCACTTCCCCATACAGTCTTGTAGTCATGAATGTGCTCAGACAGTAGCCACATTGCTTATTTCATTACCACTGCTACAAGCTTCAAAGCTTCCAACAACAGAGAGTTTTGTTTCTGCATGGAGCATGGAGGTGCATTTGTCCAACTCAGGGAAGAGAATCGTGTTTCCAATGAGCAAATCATATTCATGCCACTCATCCTGTAGTAGAAAGTGGGATAAATATGAAGGGGCTTAAAGGCATTATAAAACTTAGTATAATGCTCAAACAACATAGTTGTGCTTAGTGTCAGTGAATAAAATTCCTTTAATTTTCAAAAGTGAAAAAAATGTAATATGTATACAAATGATTTAGCATTTAATCTCAAATTTAGTAATTGAGCTAAAATAGTATCCTCTTTAAGTCAAAATATTGAATTTTTTAATACTTTAGAGATAAGCCAAAAACAAGTGTTACATAAGGTAATGCTATATTGATAAAGGCCAGCCATTTCTTCTGATCCTTACAATATTAACATTGATGTGAGGTAGATTTTTAATCAAGATAAAATAGCATGATATTTTTTATATACAACATATTGAATAGGTAGTAAAACATTTATGGAATTTGAAAAATGGAATACTGTGATGAAGAAAAGAAATACTAAGTTAACAGAAAAATGGATCTTTCTAACTTAAGAGACCTTTGAGAATAGTCAAATTTAATTACTATATTTACTATGAAGAAATTGGCAAGGTGATTTTGCTGTTACTCCACTGTCATAGGAATCGACACCATCACCATACCTGGTGGAATCTCCAAACAGAGCATTCTATAACATTTCCTTCTAATTTGCAAAACAAATCAATCACTTTAGGAAAGAAGGACAATATATGATTAATTGAAATCTATTTTATTTACATTCATTTTAGTGTTTTTTGTGTGTACACATATGTGTTCACGTATGCCACGACACAGATGTGTAGGCTAGAGAACAGCTCTAGGGAATCAGTTTTTTCCTTCCACCACGTTAGTCCCAAGGGGCAAAACCAGGTCATCACACTTGGCAGAGAGCACCATTAATTGCCAAGACATCGCACAACTCCTAGGGTCCTATTTTTAATTGCTATCCACAAGGATGAATGAATATAGAGACCAGTCAAGATGAGATGACTTGAGTCAGCGTCTTATAAAGCGACAGTTAGTGGAGATGTTCTTGAGTAAGCTACTCTGAAAAGTACTAAGAAAGAAGTCATAAAGAATAGCAGCAAGGAAGAAAGGAAAGAGGATGGGAAACTGGCTTCCAGAGAAATATAGCCTTAAGAGACCAGAAAACGTATGCAAATTAAGTCTATGTCCAGGGAGAATGGAAATGAGCTTGGAGAATATGAAACCCAAATGAAAGGTTAGAGCAAACATGAAGCTTTTAACCTTAAAAACAAAGCAGCTGCCTGAGAGGATTAAGATTTTATTTTTAGCAACAAGGGGAGAAGAGACAAGGACAGAGAACACTTAGTGTCAATGGGAATGGAGAACACATGTCTATTACACTCATATTCATATCATTTCATGGAAATGGCTATTGTCAAACACGTCACACAGGAAAACCGAAAAGCTCATTCTACACCTGACATTACCTGTCCATCAGCATTGCTCTATGCATCTGATGGTCCTCACGCCCACCACTTGGCTTTCGGGAAACCCATATAACTTGCTTTCCTCTTTTCTTGCTGCCCTTGGCCTTTCGTTATCTTTACTAGTTAATTCTTGTCTTACCAATTTGTGGTATTGAGGAGTTTAGGGATAAGTCCCAGCTAGGTCTTTAACTCATGATCACTTTCAAAGTAATATCATGCTTTTAATTCATTATTTTAATTCCTACTGGTTTTTTTTATTCTTAACCTAAAATTATACTTTCAACATGATCTTGGTTCTGAATCTAATACTCACATATTAATATTCCTAGGTGAAAACCCCTCCCCCTAATCATTTTCTGAAAGGAAGCCCTTTACATCCACCCCAGTTTACCTTCTCTGAAGACTGTACTGTCTGAGCTAATATCAACTTTGATGGTTTGGGCCCCAGATGTGAAGTGATTCTTCACTTGTTTCTTTCTCTTACATACTGTAACCAGTACAACAGCAAATCCATTGTTTACACATGCAAAGTATTTACAGAAAAACTCCCTAGTCTCAGCATTGTTATCTTTCACCTGGATTGTGAAAGCCAGTTTCAAATCACATGTCTCATTAAAGAAAAGTCAGTGTTAAGATACAAGTGGTGTCATGTCTCTAAGTGCTATCGTGTCACCTCTAAGTTCAAAACGCTTCAGAATCTTTGCATGCCAAATTGGAAACAAAAATCTCTCCTGGGAAATTTACATCACATTGCGTCCTAGCAAACTGTTGTCTCTGTCTTCATTGTCCAATACTTTCCTCTCAAAAACTCAGCTCGAGCTACACTGATACCCTTGCTAACTTTAAAATGATCAAATTCCCTGATGAAAGGGCCAGTTGTTTTCCCTCATTGTATGCTTTACTCATAGCAAATCTTAGCATCATGCTGTTGCCTTGAAATATCACTTTTCAAACCCATACTTTAAACCTTACTCATCCAGTTACACGATCTTACACATTCTCTTCCCTGTGAACCTGCCTTATGAAAATTCTTCATAATTCTTCATTATTATTTAAATTCTTGCCTCAAGAAGTCAAATTTTTACCTACAGAGTGGCAATACAGCTGGAGTGGCACATTGATTAAGGTGGCTGTGTTGTAGAATAAGACAAAGAATGATAGGTAAGTCATAAAGGTGTTCATCTTCACTGCTGTATGAAAATAAACTCCTTCAAATGTCTTTGTGAATCAATATAGAGAGAATAGCTTTGGTTAGATCAATAGTTATGTGCCAGAAATCAGGGCTGCAGTGAGTATGTTCCAAGTAATAAATTAACATTTGCAACAACTGAGTTCAAGACTGGATGAAGCCTGTGACGACATATCACTGCTCTTCCAGACCAGTTCTAGTCTCTGTTACAAGAAAACCTTTGAAAATGGTCCTAATATTTCTGTATTTGTAGACATCTGTTACAATTTACAATTTTCCTTGAATATGACAAATGTAATTCTTATCCCCATAAATGTACAGTTTGATGAATTTTTAAGAGCAAATATTTGAACTAGATGCCTGATAAACAGAACAGTGGTATTTCTTCATAAAACACAGGAATATCCTAATTACTACCCAGTCCAAAAATAAACACTATCTTAGCACTAATAAAATAATGTAATTTCCTCCTCTTGATATAGTTGATATATAAGCAATAATAAATTATTTACATTTTACATTATATTTCATTTGTCCATTGTCAACATATATAATATGTAAAAATAATGGATTATAAAATTCACTTATATTGTTGTAAGGAGAGAGGCATCTTTGATTTTCATTGCTGGGTAATATTTTATTGTGAAACTAAGTTTAAGATTATTCAGCCTATCTTTTCTAAAGAGGTGTTTGAGATAGTTATACTTTTGACCAATTTGGGTTACGGCTATGAGCATTTAAATTGTGTTTCTTAGAGCAATCATAAAATCCGTGGATTGTATTCCCATGGTGGAATCTTGGACTTTCAACGCTTCACATATTGAGATTTACTTGTAGTCACTAACCTCATTTATCTCAAAATATGTGCACAGGTTTTCACTGTCACCAGCTGTGCAACAGCATTCTAGCTGCTCTACATCCCTACCAACAACTGTTTGCCAGCTCTTTTCATTTATGTGCTTCTAATGTATGCATAATGGCAGGGCTCTGTAGTTTTCATATAATAAAGCATCCATGTGCAATGAGTGGTCATTTAACTGTCATTTTCCTGAAGCGTCATTCAAGTCTTTGTCCATTGTTCACTTAATGATCATTATTGTTCTCATGTTGACTTGTAAGAACTTATGTGTATTTTAGATAAAAGTCTTTTAACAGAAACAAGACATCAAGAATATGTTCTCATAGTTTGTCATTTAGACAGTCATCTTCCCAAATACAAGATGCATAAGGAAAAAAACACAGCATAAGTGAACAAAAGAACACCTAAGACTCAAAATAACCACACAAATAGCACCTAAAACATGAAGAGGAATAGTTCACCTTGAGAGTATCTTAGCTTTGATTATAACTAAGGTGATTTTATTTTTAATTTTTTTGTCAAATTGTGCAGCTCATATGGCTGAAAACACAACTTGCAATCCTTATTTATATTATTTTAAGGTCCTAATATTATAGTTTTGAGATCCTTCATGAGGTTGGATATATTTGCACATTGCTCAGCTATATTTCTTACGTTGTCAGCATTCAACAAGCAAATAAAAAGAAGCTCTGCTAAGCACATGAAAAGCTGGTCAATTCAGAAAATCAGAGCCGGCTAGGGTCAGGCTTGGTTATAACTGTAGTAGACTTACTCCAGTTCTGCTTCACAGTTCTATGTGTGTGTGTGTGTGTGTGTGTGTGTGTGTGTGTGTGTGTGTGTGTATAAATATACACACATATATATATAAAATTACAACTGTTGAATTCATTTGCTCCTGTGTACACATGTTCAGAAATTATCACTTTACATTGGTTTAAGTTATTAGGACTCTCATTCCTTTAGTATAGTTCCTATCCATCTTTCAATGGCCAATAATTGAACTTTGCTCTTCCTGTAGGGATGGGGCCTTGTGAGATTTCCCTCATCTGATATTGGGTTTATCATTGTGCAGGTTTTGGTTAGGCAACAATATTGTTCAGATTTCACAAGTGCAGCTTCCCTATCACATAGAGGAAATAGTATCTCATAGAAGATTTCCTGCTTCTAAGGCTCTTACAGTCTTCCCACCCCTTCTGTGATGTTCTCTGAGCCTTAGGTTTAGTAGTTTTTGGTTGTTATTTTGTTTTGCTTTTGAAGCTGAGAACAAAACCCAGGACATTATGCTTGCAAGGCAAACCCTCTACCACTAAGCTAAATCTCCAACCACCAGGTTTAGTAACTTTGTTATAAATGTATTGGTTGGTGCTGGGCACCTCTCTGCATTTTGACAAGTTGTGAATTTCGGTGATGGTCTTCGTTGAAAAAGAGAGATACACTTGTCTATGGGTGTGAGCATTGAGAATGCAGATGGAAAGTATAATGGTCTAGCAGACTGGCAGCAGTAGATTCTCCTCTTTATAGTCATATTAGCCAAGGACTGTTGGCTATGTTATAAGAGCAGACATGAATTATCTCTAATTGAGTGGGCATTAGATAGCTGTTGCTTAACCCCCCCCCCCCCTCAAGTGCTGGTGTTTCAGTTTGGGGATATTTTTTTAATTTTTTTTTTATTTTACTAAAATTTTAAAATATACCAATCCAAATTCCCACCTCCTCCCCTCCTCCCATTCCCTCCACAAACCCTCCCACCCCAACCCCCTCCAATCCTAAGAGAGGGTAAGGCACTTTGCTTTGTGGAACTTCCAAGGCCCTCCCTACAACATCTAGACTGAGCAAGATATACATACAAAAAGAATAGGATCCCAAAAGCCAGTAAGTACATGCAGTGGAGATAAATCCCTTTGCCACTGCCAGTGGCCCTGCAGTCTGCCCCAGCCATACAACTGTCAGCCACATTCAGAGGGACTGGTTTGGTCCTATGCTTGTTTCCTCCCAGTGCAGCTGGCCTAGGTAAGCTTTGATTATCTAGGTAAACTATTTTAGTGGATGAACCCTTCATGGTCTTGACCTCTGCTCATATTCTCATTCCTTTTACTGTTCAACTGGACCTTGGGAGCTCAGTACAGTGCTCTGATGTGGGTCTCTGCCTCTGTTTCGATCTGTTGTTGAATGAAGGTTCTATGGTGATATTTAAGATAATCATCAGTCTGACTATAGGGCAAGGCCTCTCCTTTATTGCTTAGGGACTTAGCTGGGGTCATTCTTGTGGATTCCCAGGAATTTTTCTAGAATCAGGTTTCTTGCTAACCCCATAATGGCTTCCTCAATCAAAATATCTCTTTCCTTGCTCTCATATCTGTACTTTTTCCATCTTGACTATCCCATTCCCTCAAGTTCTCCTCAACCCTCCTCTTCTCTCCTCTTGCATTTCTGGCCATTGTGGTTTTAGGTTTTATCGCTAGTCAATTGCTTTCCTCCCTTGGTGTTTTCAGATACTATGAGAACTAGTTCTCAGGGATATTTTCGTGTCCATTCCAACTCAAATCTTCCAAGTCCTGTGTCCAAAGTTTCTGGTGCCTTCAGCAACATGGTCTTACCTTTAAGTTCTGGGAGGCAACCCAGGGCAATGGCAATAGCTTATATTGTTTTTTGAGTTGCTTTCACTCCTTTCCTTTAAAACTTTAAAAGATGTCTTCCTTGCCTGGCACTGGAGTTTCTGTTGATAGTCATGGTAGTTGGGGAGCATTATTACCCCAGGTAGTATACCTTTGTACAAACACATACTCACTCAGAACCCCCCACTCTCTCATTCACTCACACACTCACATAAACAAGTATTTTTATTATATTTTCATTACTTAAAACAACTTTAAAATTTAAATTATTTTGGTCATATTCTTCCCCTCGCCCAAGCCTTTACAGATTACCCCGTTCCCTATCCTCCCAATTTTAACTCCATACAACAAACCCCTTCAAAGCTAAGAAAACAAAATAAAATCATGCCCCTCAAAAAACCCACACCAAATTATAATCTAATAAAAGCACATCAAATCTATGTGGTCTATTATATTGAGAAACTACGCCAGAACATGAGACCTGTCCTGGAGTGGTTGATATACCCAGTATTGCTCTATTGGAAAAAGGCTTGGGTAACTAAGAACCAAGATAGCCCAGGGATCTAGGGAAAAATTAAATACTACTCTAAAGAAAGAAAAAGTGTGTAGTAATAAACATAACTCCTAATGATATTCTTCCATATATACATATAAATCAAGGCCTTGTTCAGTTATTATCAGGGAACCTTCCTCCTATAGCAGATAGGAGCAAAAACAGAGGCCCACAACCAGACATTATACAGACAGTGAGAGATCTTGTAACAATTCTAAATGGGATGTCTCCGTATATTTGTAAGTAAAAACAAAATTACATGTTTTCCATAGATTTTCAAACACCTTCAGGTTTTCCCCTTCTACTCCCTCTGTGTTATCCTCCCTCACCCTTTGCCAGATAAAATCTTTCCTGTGTTTAGTAATCACTTCCTAACCCTTTACAGTGTATACTTCCCAAGTTAAGGCTAGTTTTGAGTCTGGTTTCCTTTTCTCAGATAGATATTTGTTCCTTATACATCACACAAAATAAGTAAAAATACATATATCTCTATACTTAAAATGCCCTTATTCAAGGAACAAAACTTCCCATTATGTGTCCAGTCACGGAGGAAAGATCCATACAGTTTTATGCATGAACTAAGTCCTAGATAAGATGAAGTTAATCTCTAACACAGTCTGATTGCTATCATTCCCCAGGAATGTGGTTGCTGGACACATTGACAATTTAGATACATGATGGTCATTATGATCTTTAAAAAAGCACCCAAAAATTGATCTCAGGATTTTAAATTGGGGTGCTTGAAACCAGAAACAATCATCTCTGACAAAGCATGCCAGCTCTCAAACTGTTTATCATATTTTGGATCAAGGACACCTGAATGTAATGATCAGTATGAAGACAGCTAAATCTTCATGAAGGAAAATGCCATTATTGAATGTGTGGCAAGACCTACCCCTCATTCAGCAATATCACATTCCTCAAGCATGCAAAGGCATATTGCAAATTACCAATGGGAGTGCAGACAAATAGTGCAAAATGCATAAAGTAACCTATTTATATATTAAGAACTTCATCAAAACTTAAAACTTCCAGTAGGAGAGAAACAGATAAAATATGCAATGAAATTAAAACCATGACTATTGACATGAGAAGATTCTATACATAGGTTTAATAACAAGATGTACAGCAAATGCAAATACAAACAGAATTTGAAAATTAGAAGTTATTTGAAAAGAACAAAACTGTTAAAACTGCCCAATACATATATCTTTGAGCCCAATGAAAGGGGGAAAGAAAATAAGACAACATAAGTCATTTTTTAAAAAAATTCATTTTCAAAGATTATCTCCCATAGTAATAGGGTTCTGTCCTGGTTGTAGATGGATGTGTGCACCCATGTATATGTTTCTTGACTCAACCTAAGCTGGAGCTGAAGTTGTCCAGGAAAATAAATCTCCACTGAAAACTTCTAGGCTTGTTGTACATTTTCTTGGTTAATGATTGATTTTGGAGGGCTCCATTAGTGTGAACCCAAGTGGTGTGCTCTGCCCTAGGAAAGAATATTTCTCTCACAAAATATTAGTTGCCTGTATTTCATTGTGCAGGGTTTAGGGCTCTTAGATTTTCTGCAGCCTACATTAGTCTTCTCTGCCTACTTTCCAGCAGGTCTTCTTCCTACTTCTATGCCTCTTTTGCTATGATTAACTGTGTTTGATTAGGACAATAAGTATGGGTATGGGTAAGGAATTACTTATTGAAGAACTAGTAATAACAGCAGCTGCACCACTGAAGAAAATGACATGCCAATCCAAGGTAGCCATTAACGGACAGTGGCTCCACAAGGGGAGCCATGAGCTTCCCAAGCTTCTCCCCCACCCCAATCTATGAAGGAATATTGAAGGGCTAAAGTTTATGTCAGTGTTGTTTGTATGGGATATGTATACCTATTCCATGAGCAATTTCATGGGTGCAATGGTCATGTCATATAGAGAAGATAGTATTTCATGAAATAATTTCCTAAAATCACTGATTTTAATGCTTTCTGTCCTGTCTGAATGTTCTCTAAGCTTTGAAGATGATTATATAGATGTTCTATTTAGGACTTAAAACTAGACTGTTGCATAGTCTCAAGACTTTGACTCTTATGAATCCATATTAAGCATTGCAGGAAGTCTCTCTGACCAAGGCTTTACAGATATTGAAATGACTATACTCAACTTCATGTGGAAAAACAAAAATAAAAATGACAAAAACAAAAAAGCAAGGATAGCTAAAACAATCCTAGACAATGGAAGAACTGTTGAAAGTATCAGCACCCCTAATCTCAAATTCTACTACAAAGCTATAATAATAAAACCTCATGGCTTTGGCCTAAAAAAAGTCATATTGGTCAATGAAATAAATCAGTGTGGGGAGAGATGACTGAAACTGGAATGCATGGCAGGCTGATGTGGAAACCTAGAACAACAGAAACTCCCAGAATTCTGTGAGGATAACCTTGTTGAGGACTTTTAGTAATGGAGGATATAGAGCCTGAACTGACCATTCTCTATAACCACTGAATGTGCTTAGTCATGGGAATGGGACACCACCCAGCTACAAAACCTTTGACCTATAATCTATCCTGACTGCAAGATATAACAGGGCAATGGAGTTATAGAAATTATGGAAATGGCCAACTGATGACTGGTCTAATTTGAGGCCCATGTCACAAGATAGAACCTGTGCTTGACACTGCCTGGATGGCCAGGGACTAGAGGCTGAATGGCCCAGAGATCTAGGATAGATGAAAAAAAGATTCCTAATGATATTCTGCTATACTCATAGATTGGTGCTGAACTCAATCATTAGAGAGGCTTCTGCTGGCAAATTGTTGCAGGAAACCACTTGATTGTTCTGGCTGCCTGGCTAGTTTAGCCCCAAAATAACCACAGAGAAATTGTATTAGTTAAAACACTGCTTGGCCCATTAGCTCTAGCTTCTTATTAGCTAACTCTTATATTCATTTAACCCATTTCTATTAATCTGTATATTGCCACATGGCAGTGGCTTACCGGGTAAAATTCCCAGCATATGTCTCTGGTTGCTCCAAGGCAATCCTCTCCTACCCTGCCTTTATTTCTCCCAGCATTCAATTCTGTCTTCCCTGCCTACCTAAGTTCTGCCCTATCAACAGGCCAAGGCAGTTTCTTTATTCATTAATTGCTATCACAGCACACAGAGGGGACTCGCAAAGCCCCAGATGATGGGAACAGATGTAGAGACCCACATTAGATGGAGAGAGGGCCCAAATTGTAGATCTTCACTGGGACTCTCCCCCTTGGATCTTGGGGAACTCTGACGAAGAAGGGGAGAAAGGATCATAGGAGGCAGAAGGCTCAAGGATATCAGGTGAACATGGTGCACAAAATCAACTAAGCAGGGCTCATAGGGCCTCAAAGAGAAGGAAGCAGCAACCAAGGAGCCTACGTAGGTTTGTGATAGGTCTTCTGCATATATGCTATGCTTGTTAGCTTGGCATTTTTGTGGGACTCCTAACAGTGGAAGTGGATGTGTCTATGACTCTTTTGCTTGCTCTCAGGATACTTTCCATCCTACTGGGTTGTCTTTTCTAGTCTTAATATGAAGGTCTATGCCTAGTATTATATTTTCTCATTCCATGTTCAGTTGATATACCTATAAGACCTGTTCTTTTCTGAAGGGATCTATTAGAGAGAGGAAGTGGGGGGGGGGTATATGGAACTGGGGTTGGGATGTATTGAAAACCAAAATAATAAAAAAATAAGTATCTTAAAAGAATAAAAAAATATACTTAAAAATTGTAATTCCTTCCTACCTTCTTTATTTGACTTTTGTTATTTGTTAAAGCTATGTGTACTTCTAGACAGAAGCTGGAGGTAGTTATATTTGGGGACTGACTGAGGAATTCTTCCATAAATATTAAATAACATTTGCTTTCTATAGGGTTAGTGTTTTCTAAGTGGATTCAAGTTATTGAAGCTTTATCACATTCCAAGATGTAGTAAATCACCATTAATTCTTAAGCCGGTGTTATATGACTGAATGTCAGGGCACAAATAAAATAGTTGAAAAGGTGATAATAAAATGAATTCTGAAGAGGGAAATGAATAGTTCTCCTGGCACTAGCAATAATGACATTAATCAGGAATTAATGGTTTGAGAGAATCATCGAGGCCAAAACAAATGTGTGCTGTAATGGTGTTTCACTCCACTACTCACCATTCCCCACAGATGAGTGTTTAATGATGCTCCCTGGTGCCCAAGTTAAATATTTTAATGTGTGATATGATGTGATTCTCAAGCAGAAAAAATTAAGTTAATTGCCCTGTTTGTAGCATTTAACTGGAAAGAAATACTGTTTTTCCCCATGAAGCAATAAAGAGTTCATGCATAATGGTTGTGAGAAGCATCATAATATAGATACAATGACCTAGGAAGCTGTTGTGGATATAGGCTGGGAATAATGTAGAACATGGAGAAAATATCTACAGAACACACTAGCAATTGTCATAGCAAGTTTTATTCTGTTGCTTCCTCTAATCACATGTGATCTTATGCATTGCGCATGTCAATGTTTAGCTGTTCCCAGAATCTCTGTAAAATGACACCCCACCCTTTGAATAGATGTACTCAACATTCTTTTTGCCTAGAATATGTACACATGCTCAGCATGAAGAAATATTACTATCAGATTTTATTAAGAGCTGCCGACTTTACTGACACTCTTGTCAAGTGATTTCTAATGCTAACTTGCAAGTTCTGAAGGACAGGGGTAGATGAAGGTGGAGATTAATAGTTTCTTGTCATACATTTTTGATTTTTTTCTGCCATCAATGGTTTGAAATGAAAACACAGAAGCTCCCAAGAACATCAAGACATTTATTATTGAGGATAAAAAGAACCCAGAAAATGCAGTTACTTCCAAAATATTGAACATGATGGAAACTGTCAAAGACATTTAAATGATCAGGTTCAAAGCCTGCCCAAACAGGTTGTGTCCAGCAGAGGTTTGAGCCCCTACAAAACATTGGTAATTTGTGCTGCCTTAAAAGGACAGGGGTATCTTTCTTGGTGTTCTTAAAATTTATCTCATTAACCTATTCCTGCCAATAAAATATACTAACTTCAATGACTAAAATTTGAGAATTATAACAAATTTTGACTTTGTAACACAACTCATGAATTTCTTCAAAACATCAAAAGAGATGTTGAGATGTTTTCTTGAATTTTTTCAATAGAAATGTCTTGGAAGTCTAGTTTTCAAATTATATAAATAAAAATTGCACTTTACAATGAATGCACTTGGTGAGCTTAAATCTACTGCCCTAAATTCTACTTGATAAGAACACACTTATCCCGGCATAAGTGGAACAAACCTTCAAAGCCAGCACTCAGGGGGCAGAGGCAGATGGATTTCTATGAGTTCAAGGCCAGCCTGGTCTACAAGAGCTAGGTCCAAGATAGCTAGTGCTGTTACACAGAAAACCCTGTCTCAAAAAAGAAAAAAATGAAAGAAAGAAAATAATATACTTATTAGTAGGTTGTTATGAGCCCATTTGTGCCTGGTTCTTTGCCTATATGATTCATCTAAGAATCTTTGAACACCTTACGAAGTTGATGAAACTGCTGGGTAGAAAATTACCTGTCTAGTTCAAGTTTCATGTAAGATGGATTGCCATGGCATGATTTCAACCCAAGACTGGTAAGGCATTGAACATTTCTTTGACCTGCATATAAATGTTTTAAGCAAGTTATGCATTTTCAGCTTTCTTTTATGTAATTACCATGAAACTCATTACATAATTCTATCTGTAGAACAAAACTACGTTTTGAAACATTAGTAAAATTCAGTAATTTAGATATGTGTCAATAAAAATAGTACAGAGTAAAATATGTTAGATTACTAGTTAATTCATCACTTGATACTTTTTTGAAAAAATTGAATAATGGTCTCTCCAATATACTTAGAACATAACAAAACAATTAGCCATAAAAGTATCTTTTGTCTTTGAAGAGGGACTTCTAGAACAAAGACTATGCTATAATGTTTTGTCTATTTATTTTTTTATTATCATACATATTACATTAAGCTGACCAAAAGAGATTTCAAAAACTCAGTCATTTAGTTTGTATGATATACTCTCTAGTCATTTGAGAACTAATTAAGTCATGGATGGAAACTGACTATTCTCTATGGGATATTATCTGTTGTATTTGAGAACACAGGTTTGTCTATTAAGAATGATAAATGTTAATTTGCAATGCTGGTGGATGTACATAAACTAAGCAAGGAGTTGGGAAAACGGTCTTTAGCTATTGATCTGGGAAATTTTATTTGGAAATTAAGCATGGCATAAGGAGATGTGATTGAGTGTCGAGCTGACAAAGGATGGGTTGCTGATGGTTTATCATTGTTGTTGACTTGGCTGCATGTACAATCAGATAAATCACAAACTTCTGTGCACTCATGTGAAGGGTTTTCTTCATCAGATGATTTGAATCATGAAACAACACCATATACTGGGCTGCAACCTCTGGTGACAATTCAGACAAGAAGATGTGAAAGAAGAAAACTTTATTTTCCTAGGATGAATGTTGCTTGCTAGCTGTAGATGAAGAAAAAAATCATCTGAGATTAATCTAAAAAAAACAGTATTGTTGATATGAATTTTTCTGAGACATATTTCTCAAAGTCAGTGCACAGGAACTGTAGTCTGGAGGAGGCCAACGCTGAATATCAAGTTGGTAGCTGAACTTGGCACATGAGACTGATTTTGAAGGCATGAAGTGTTCACATATAGGAGCTGAGGATAGACACTGTGAGAAAACAGGCTAGGCTATTGGTGAAGGTGCAGCCTCAGTTGCAATGGAGAACCCAGGATTGAAGGAGTCTTAGATAGAAGCTGAGGCGTGGTGCCATGAAAATTCAGAAGAGGCTGTAGGAAAGGCTATTGCTGTGGAGATCTCAGGATATTGGAGCTGCCAATGTGAGACCCTGAGATTTAACTGAAATGTGACTTCATAGACTCCATCTTAAAAGATGGGACATCTTTTAGACAACTGGTAACCAAGACTGACCTCAGCTCCAGGAATGTGCTGTGATGGAGAAATTTAAAATGGACAGTTAACTGGACAGCCAATTAAGGTGTGAGACAGTAAAAGTTAACAAGGTCCCAATGTCTCTGAAAATATCCTGCCCTCTCAGAAACCTTGTCAGTAATATGGTTCTTTGTTAGATTTTTGTGCATAAAACCTGACCAATGGTTTAAGAAATCCTCTTACTCTGCACCCTATTTACCAATCCCATGACACCAAGACATGTACCCCCTTACTTGCAGCATTTTCTCCTTTAAAAGCTTGTCTTTTTCTGAACTTGGGATCACATTGTCTTCTCATCCACTGCATAAGTATGCTGGAGGTTTGTGGTCTGAGCTTAAGCTTGCTAAACAAAGACCCTCTTGCATTTATCAGAAAACTGGCTCCAAGTCTCATTAGGGATTCTGAGACGTGGTGCTATGAAAAGTCAGAAGAGGCTGTAGGAAAGGTTATTGCCTTTGTGGGACACCCTTCAAGGAGAGGAGATAGACATGCCACAGAGGAGGTGGCCTGAACATATGAAACATGCTGTGTGTACTGTGGGTGGCAGAGCCAGAGGAGGAGAAATTCCCAAGGCTTCTGGAGACCAGAAGTTTGTGAATGGATGCCAGTTGTCAAACTGAGCTGCAAGGTTATGGAGCTACATTGCTGAACTTTGCTTTTCCTGACATATGGTTGTTTTGTGCTCCTGTTCTCTCTTAGAGTAAGTCATTAGTTAACCTGTTTTTATTTGTGTGTTTTACAAGACCTTATTGTTAAAAGAATTTTATTATTATATTATATTTTATGTTATGACTTTAATATAATGTCTTTTAATATGAGATCTTAAGACAAACAAGATAGGAAAAGCTAAGGTTTAATATAATGAGTTTGTGTATCAACACTGACAGGGGGAGAATGTCATGTGAATCTACAGCTGTCAACTTGACACACCAGGAAAGAGAGAACTTCAGTTGAGGATTTACCTTCCTTGCCTTGGCCTGTGGGCTTGTCTGTGGCAGAAATTTTGTTTCCCTCAGTGATGGATTGTTTGGGATATTTAGGCCAAATAAACTCTTTCCTCCACAAGTTGCTTTCTGTCGAGGTTTTTATTATACCAACAGACAAGGAAGCTAGACAGGATGATAGGAGTTTAGTTTCAGTCCAATTTTTATGGTATTCTGGCAAGATTTAGGTCAATTTGATATAAACTATAGCCATTGAGAGGAGAAAACCTTGACTGAGAAAAGACTCCAGCAGACTGGGCTGTGGGCAAGCCTGTAGAGCATTTTGCTAAATAGTCATTGAGGGTACTAATTGAGGGAGAGGTACCAGTCCATTGTGAATGATACCACCTCTGGGCTGGTGGTCTTGAGTTCTCTAAAAATACAAGCCAAGCAAGCCATGTGGAGCAATCCGGTAAGCAGCATGCCTCCATGCCTCTGCAACAGATTCTTTTTTCAGGATTCTGCCCTGTTTGAGTTCCTGGCCTGGCCTCCTTCAATGGTGTACTGCAATATGGAAGTGTAAGCCCAAAAAATCCTTTCTTCCCCAGCTACTGTTTTTTTTCTATAACCTAGGTCAAATGATTATGAGCATTATCCTAATGCTCACAATGTTTTGGCTTCACCTATATAAATGAACAAAAAAAACCAAATTAATAAGTTGATGAGCAACTAGAAGGAAGGTACCCCACACCTGGCAATTGCATTTTTCATTATGCAACCTTTAAAAACATAATATGGTGTATAAGGTAACTCCAGTGAAATTCATGTGTGCACGTGAGTGTGTGTATGTGTAGCCTATAAATAGTAGACTCTGTATGACTTTTTTCCAATACTCTTAGAACTAGTTATGCATCCCTCTAACCACTTTTCTGCCCTGCTTTCTCACCTGTCTCTGTTCTTAAGCCTCTCTTCTCTATTATCACCTTTGAAGGCGAAATTTTGTGTGAAGCATAGAAAATCACAATAGATCCTTTTAGAGGCCATATTGCCTAATAAAAGAGTATTATATGCATCCTCATGAAATCATAAACACTAAGATGCACTAGTGACACTTTCATGTATGGAAAAGCTGTAAAAAGAAAGCTCATCTGTAAGAAGGTAAAAAATATGTAATTGATATACTTATCAGTATAACTAGTAACTGTGTGTACCTGGTTTAGACCAGGATCACCTGGAATACTATGAGGTACAGTGTTACTTTTCAAAAGCCATCAAAAACCACAGCAAGTCACACTGTGTGGGCCTCCGCTCTAACCGCTAAGCTCTTGAGAGCTTTTTTTTTCTTTCACAAATGCATTGTAGATAAAGGATATTTCTTCACCTACTAAAGAAATTCAGTCATGGTAAAAGTGGGAACGGAACTTACCCACAGTGCTAGCATTGTAGTGACATACTTAGGTAGTCAAGTGAGGAAAATAGGAAAAAAAAGAGATTAGACTGTTCTAGTAGTCTTTATACAATATCTCCAGTATTAGAAATAATGGGATAATGAATGCATAGTACAAAAAATGTGAGATATGAATGCTGGATCTTTGAAATGGAACAAATCAGAGAATAGCAATTATAAAAATCTCTGACACTCGGAAAGAATTGGTGATATTCCATAATTGTCACCGTCCTATTTATACTTTGAATTTTTTATGGCAATTGATAGCTGATTCTTTTTTCTCGTAGCATGGCCCTCATCAGATAGTATGCATTCATTTCTACATATTGTGCTTTTAAAGAAATTATAATATCATTTGGTGTACATTGTTATGATTGTTATGTGCATGGTCCATTAAATTTTCTCAACTTCTGTGCTTTACTTCCATGTCGTTTCAGAAACAGCATCACACTGTGCATTCAATCAAATACAGACCACAAATTTGGCAGAAAACCTCTTAGTGACTGAAGCACCGACACTGTAGCTCAAATGTTGTCTTATCCCATTGTGCACATAACTATTCTCAAACTACCCAGAAGCATTGCTTCAACTTGCTAAAAGTTCTTGAAATTTCATCATCTGTAAGAAACAATCTATGTAGTTAAATTGTATATTTTAAAAATAAAGTTTTACCTCTTAATCATCACATGGCCAATTCACTCAGCTAAATAGTATATTTAATGCATTGTGACGAACAAGAAAAAAAGGTTTTGTAAGACTTTGAAATTCAATTTTGAAATCTTTGGTTCCATCCAAACCCAAAGCTGCTCCTCGCTTGGACTCAATTAAAATTCTTTTCTTCGGGAACGTCAATCACATCTTCAAAGAAGGGCTTATAAAGTACTATAAAAATTGTGGAGGAGGTTTTAGAGATGGGGTGCAAAAGGCAAACTGATTTGTTGTTCACCTTCTCTAGCAGTAAAACCCTAGCAGGAGGTACAGAGAACACTTGGTGGACAGCAGTGCTTTCTGCCAAACTGATGCCCTGAGTTGGCTCCCTGAGATTCACATGATGGGAATCAACTCCTCCAAATTGTCTTCTGGCTTCCACAGATGTACTGTAGCACATATGTACCATCCTCTATATAAATAATTAAGGCAACTAGTACAGAAGAGTCCATCATTCAGTGCTTTCTAGCAGTAGGAGAAGCCCTATATATATAAGCAAGCTCATTGGTACAAAACATTGCAAAACTTGTCGAAATCTTTTTTACTCATTTTTAAATTAGTTCTTGGAGAATTTTATGCAATGTATTTGATTGTTTTCAGCTCTCCCCAGATCCTCCCAGATCTACCTCCTTCTCTCTTGACACCCAACTTTGTGTTCCCAATCATTTTTTTTAATTAAAAATTTATACTTTATGTGTATGGGTGTTTTTTTTACTACATTTTTGCATATCATTTGTGTGCCTGGTGGTCCAGAAGACCAGACATGTCATCAGTCTCCTGGAACTAGAATTAGAGAGAGTTACAAGCCACTATGTGTGTGCTGGGAATCCAATCCAGGTCTTCTTTAAGAGTGGCAAGTGCTCTAAAATGCTGAGCTACATCTCCAGCTTCTTGTTTTTAAAACCTATCAAGTACAGTTTGTGCTGCCTGTATATTCTCATATGCATAGCCTTTCACTAGAGTGTACCAATTACAATAACCCAAAATCAAGCAGGCAAAACATAGCACAAGCAATAGGAAATAAATCTAAGCTAGAAAGAACAAGACTTTTAATATGAAATTTGAAAAAAAGTAATTGAAAAAAAACTACTAGAAGATGGAAAGAGCTCCCATGATCAAGGACTAGACTGAGTAATAGTGTGAAAACGGCCATCTTATCAAATACAGTCTTCAGATGCAGCACCCGTCAAAATTCTACCACATTTCTTCACAGAAATTGATGAATTAAATCTTAAATTTAATTTGGAAACACAAAAGACACAGAATATCCAAAATAATATTTAATATCAACAACAAAAAAAGTTAAAGGTATCACCAACCCAAAATTCATGATAAACCACAGAAATATAAAAATATAAACAGCAGGATATTTGGCTGACATACGAACAGACACATTGACTACTAAAACAGTATTGAGGATATTTAGATATGTGCCCACAGTTTTATTAACATCTGATTCTTTTTTTTTTTTTAGTTTTTTTCGAGACAGGGTTTCTCTGTAGCTTTGGAGCCTGTCCTGGCACTAGCTCTTGTAGACCAGGCTGGCCTCGAACTCATAGAGATCCACCTGCCTCTGCCTCCCGAGTGCTGGGATTAAAGGCGTGCGCCACCACCGCCCGGCCAACATCTGATTCTTGATAAAGACTTCAATAATTCACAGTTTTGTAAAGATAACATCTTTAACAAATGTTGCTGGTCAAATGTACATGAGTGAAATTATATATATATCCTTATCTCTCAGTCTTTACAAAACTCAACTCTGAATAGAATAAGTAACTCAGTATAAGACCTGATTACCTGAATCAAAGGAAAGATAAATTAGGAACTACTAGTGAATTCATTTTTACATAAAAAACTTCTAAACAAGCCTCCAGTAGTACAGACAGTACGATCAGCAATAGATGAATGGGACCACATGGAATTACAAAGATTTTATAGAGCAGAAGAAACTATCACCCAAGTGAAGAGTCAGTCTATAGAATGGGGAAAAAATATTTACTACCAATACATCTCACAGAGACTTAGTGTTTAGAATATAAAAGATAATCAAAAAACCAAATATCAATAAAATAGATAAAATCATCTAAAAATAAAGTATGGACCCAAACAGAAAATTCTCAGAAGGTGAAGTGTGTTTGATCACTATGGGAAAATAACTCTGAATTTATAGTAGTGGCAAAAATAAATATCTAGCAATAACTAAAAGATCAGTGTCTTCAGGGTTTTAATAGCTTACCATACTTAATATGTCTTTAGGCTCTCTCTTGAATACTGAATGTTGAACAAATTAAATAAACACTTTGAACTAAGATTAAAAGCATACATACATGAAAGTATTAATTTCTGTAAATTTATAAAACTATTTCTTCCTGTGAGAAAATTTACTCTGTGAAATATAATTTCAGTTATTTTCCTTAGCAATTCTTTTTTTCAGAGACAAATCTGTGGTGTGAGCTTTTAGTGACTCCATTCAGGTCAAATAAATTAATTAAGACTTCTTTTTTTCCTATTATTGAAAATAGTTTTTTCTCAAATAATATATCCTGATTACATTTTCTTCTCCCTGTACTCCTCCCAGCTCCTCCCCATTTCCCTTCCTATAGAGATACACTACCTTTGAGTATCTTATTAGAAAATAAACAGACGTTTAAGGGAAAATAAAAAATAAAATATAAGATAAAACAAAAACTAATATATTCGACTTGGATGAGAAAACAAACTGAAGGAAAAGAGCAGAAGAGAAATCCAAAGAATCATAAAAAAATATATACTTCCAAAACCTGTATTCCACCAGATTGAGAATTCTAAAAGAAATGGGTAATTTCCAAGATACAGACCACTTACAAGTGTTAAATCAAGTTCAGATAAGCAATTTAAACAGACCTATAACCTAGTAAAAATAGAAGCAGTCATAAAAAAGTCTTCCAAGCAAAAAAAAGCACAGGGCCAGATGGTTTTAGCACAGAATTCTACCATACTTTCAAAGAAGATTTAATGTCAACACCCCTCAAATTATTCCACAAAATAGAAATAGAGAAACATTGCCAATTTCATATTAAAAAATCACAGCTACTCTGATGCCCAAACCACATAAGGACCCAACAAAGAAAGAGAATTACATACCAATTTTCTTTAACACATAGATGTAAAAATTCTCAATATAACCACTTGCCAACCAAATCTAAGAACACATCAGGAAGATCATCCACCTTTGTTTATCAAGTAGGTTTCCTCCAAGACATACAGGTATGGTTCAACATATGTAAACGGATAAATGTGATGCACCATAAACAAAAAAAAAAAAGACAAAAAGTACCCCCACATTATCACCTCATAAGATGTAGAAAAGGCCTTTGACAAAATCTCATGTCCATCCACAATAATAGTCCTGGAGCAATTATAGATAAAAGGGACATTTCTCAACATAGTAAAGGCAATTTACAGCAAGCCTGTAGCCAGCAACTTAAATGGAAAGAAATTTCATTAAAATTAGGAACAATACAAGATTGTCTGCACTCATCCTATCTATTCACTATGGTGCTTGAAGTCTTAGCTAGAGCAGCAAACAATTGAAGGAGATCAGGCAGATACATATCGGAAAAGAAAAAGTCAAAGTAACTTCAGTAAAGATATTCTCTTATTCTGTCATGGTCCAACTAAGAGTCCTGCAAATTTTCTGCCTCTGGCCTGCTCCTAGAAGAACTCCATGAACATCTTGACATGTAATTTTCTCTTGAGGATGATTATGACATGTGGGCATAAAATAAGTTAGACGACATTGGCCACTTAATTCCCAAGGCTGAAACTTCCCAGATATGACTTAAAGCTCAACGTAGGTTTAAGATAGAAGCAACAGTTTGAAGAATTTGGCTGAGCTTTAAGAAGATGGTGTGCTGTTTTAAACCATCACACCTGTTTACTGCAATTAAACATGACTGACACTTTCTTTTCAGGAAGGAATTAGAAGCAATCTGGCAATAAGAAAGAATAACTTCCCCCACCTCCAATAGACAGCTCTCCCCAGGGTGAAGTCGAGCTAATTAGCAGGGCACACTGTAGGCAATAAAGAAAACTCAAATGTCAGCTGCTGCCACGGACTTTATTAACATAAGCACAATGATGCCCCTCAGTACAGAACTGCAAAAAAATTTGTTCTGTTTTTGAGGGGTGCCCCTTAATTGGATAAGATTTGTCAAGACATATTTCAACCTGACATTCAAAATGTCAATCAGTTACTTTCAAGTAATAAAATCGATCTATTGTATTTCTGTGCAGCTCATGGAATAGCTTAAAGTTCAGCAAACATTTTCTTTCTCCCCACTTTTTTTTCTGACATGGCCAAAATTAAATAGTGATTTATTGTCAGTACATTACAAGGAAGCCTATAAACAGAAAGTATATTGTTCCTGAACTGAGCTGGCCTCCTCTTATTCATATGAAGAAAAGTTTGTAGAGTCTAGCTTTTAGCATTTTAGTTACTGTTCAATTATCCTTTTGTTTATGTTACTATATATATTTTGCGTGGCTATGGAAACATTAATTTTGGAAAAAATGACATTTTTCAAGCACTTCAAATTCAGTAAATATAACATTGGGCAGAAGGATAATTTGAACATTGCTTTATGAGTAACACTGACCCTGTATCCCATGGGAGTGCTAGAAACTGGGAGAGCCTTGTACATTGTGACCCATTCAGAGGTTTTTTTCATCTGAATTTGTCTTTTTTGTGTATCTGTAATCCTTTTCTGACCAGGACCGCTTCTTAAAATGCTAAGCAGCATGGCTGGGACTAGGGTTGCTTTGCCTTTTGCCTCTGCCCAGTCCAACATGGTTGAGGTCTATTCGGTGCCAGCTCTGCAAGCCCTGCACACTGTCCCAACTCCAGGCACATAGTGCATCTATGTTGTCATTAAGCAAGTTGTAGCACTCTGCTTACAAACCCCATTTATGTACAGGACCTCCCCAAATAGCTGGAATTCGTTCTGCCATTATGAACCAGGAAGATGCCATGTTCTTAAAGATGCCATGCAATTTTTTTTTGCCACTAACACTGAGTCGAGAAGACTTCTCTTAAGGGAGCCGCAGTGCCCTTGATCACTGCCAGCAGATAAAGACCATCCATAAAAAAAAATAAAACTATTGAGAAACTGTGCTTGGCGCCCATTTTTGTGTGTCTATAATCCCTCTTTTTTAGGATTTATGTGGATGTACATTGTCGAATTTTGATACCATTACATACATTTATTTTATAATTACACCATGAAAGAAACAGGGCTCTATGAATACAAAGCAATCGTTCCCAACTCTAGTGAAAACAGTATTTTACAGATAATAAATGAAGTCTAGATGAATGAAGGGAATTTCTCATATTCACAAATTTATTGGTGGAAAAACAAATTTATAGATACTATAGTTGATTGTCCTATAACATGAGTCCACTGCTGGAAATACATACTCCTCTGGAGATTTGCCAATCAACTCCTTTTCTTCCTACTTAACTCTATAGACCATCCAGGTGCTTCCAGACCTTTGCCTGACTTCTGCAAAAGAATTTCTAATGCTTAATGTGTGCCTACTTAACCTGTGGTACTCAGTATTGACCTACTATTCAGTTACATTTGGTCATGTGATTCTCTTTGACCAATTAAAGGAATTGAAACTATCTCATATATTAACAGAAACATTAATTAAGACATCAACAGTAGGCTCTTTGCTCTGTGATATGGGGATAGTGGGTTTGAAATGGGAGCTATCTTTTCAATGTAACAATTGGTTAAAAATGCACATCAGATCTACAATAGTTAAACTGCAGCAACTTACATGAGTAGGAAATGATTTTTTAAATAATGGGCATTTGGGGCACTTGTTTGTCACCCAAAAGCTAATACACATAGGATTATTTCTATTTCTCACCTCCCCAGTATTTTATTTGTCTCAATAAGTGAAATGACATGCATCCAAAGAAATATTTTAAATATCCAAATATGACAGTACTAGGTTTGAACTTAAGACTTTTTTCATTTACATTACTTGGAAATGTTTATAATGGTACAGTGAAACTAAACTTAAGAAACAATGTATGTCATTATTTTAGGCATCATGAGTTTATTCTAAAAGGGAAGCACGGATATTATTCACATGATGAATAGTTCAGAATGTCAACTGAATAGGCAGCTTTGTGTGGCACCATTTCAACAGTGATTCTGTCCACTTATTTCCCAAGAATGTCACCATCTCTAAACTTTAAATAATCCTTGTTGTCTAGAACTATTTTGGTGCCTCGATATTCTGGGAGAAGAATTTTGCCACCAACTTCGACACCGACCAGTTGACTATTTCCACCCTTTGCTTTCATGCCTGATCTCACAGCCCCTACTGTTACTTGCAATATTTTCTCTCGAAACTTTTCTAGAAGCTGAACGCTGCCTTTGGTTAACAGTTTCAGCAGCACTCCTTTCAATTAGGACTCTGTCAAAGAGCCAAAGCAACTTTCTGAAAGCTCGTCCTGCCATGACTTGCACTGCTCCAGCTTGGACTCTGCACTCAGGCTTCCCCTTAAACTTAAAACTTTTAATCATTTCCCAGTGTATGTCAAATAGTCCTTATGTTGGCCAGAAGACCACATGTGACTTGCCTCCTTACCTCCTACTCTCACCCTTGGCCATTCTGGCTCTTTTCACTCTTTGGGTGTTTGTATTTCTAGAATATGTCTTTTGTGTACACTGCCTGGTTTCTTGAGCGTCACATCTCTAGTTATTTTTCAAAAGAGATTTTAAACAATCAATATAATTTTAGTCTCAACTGGAAAATTTCTATAATACTAGACTTTTATTTTTGTCAATAGGAATTTTGCCAACCAAAATTGTCATTCTTGATTAATGTTTACTTTGATGACTACAGTGTATAGGAATTCTGTCAGTGTGTTTAACTACTGTAGCTTTAACATCTAGGATCATGTAGGACATGTCAGGTAACTCATGTACATTCATCCCTGTAATATTGACTGGTTCTTGGTAAAGTTACCCTCATCACTTCTTAAGGATCCTCATCCTATTTCTCCAAAATTGTACTAATTTTTACAAGGACCTTCTTTATTTTTATACACTTGCAACTGAGAATTTTAATTAACAAACTGAGAAGCACAGTAAAATAAATAGAGACTTGCTGTAAAATTTTGTGTACCCTGGTATTTGATACATTCTTTATGAATCTACCATTATGAAATTTGTAATAAATTATAGATAGATAGATAGATAGATAGATAGATAGATAGATAGATAGATACGCAGGTAGATAGACACTAGAGATAGAAATAGATAGATATATACTTAGATAGATGATAATTGATAGATGATGCTAGGTAGAAAGAAAGAAAGGAAGAGAGAGAGAGAGAGAGAGAGAGAGAGAGAGAGAGAGAAAAGAAAAAAGAGATGATAGATATAGATGATGGAAAAACAGTCAGGCAGGCAGATAGATGGATAATGTTTTGATGATATTTCAACTTTGAGGGGGCACATAAAATTTAGGTAGGCAAAAAGTATATGGAGAGAAGCTGGGAGAGAGTGAAGCTTTTCCTGATGTTTGTGTTACTGATCTTACCATAAAGCTTCAGTCAAGGCAGTCGTTCAGCACATGTTGGTTGAATTGAACTAAAATCTGAACCCAGAGGAAAATGGGAGATGATTATACTTCTCTGGGCTTTCACAGAAATGTTTCATTCTTATAGATATAGATTCTAGCAACTGCTATTAGGACTTGACAAATGTTCATATTAATACTTATATAAAAGATATAATAACTCATGATAGAGTTGATAGGTGCATTTTCCAACATTACTGCACTGCTGTGAAATAGAAATTGTTCATAAAATCCTGTGCTTTTTCTCTCTTTCTAGATATATAGGTATAGATTAAATAGATAAATAGATAAGTATGAAGTAAAATTTTATAATGGTAACAGTATACTTTAGATTACATTGCTGTCTGTAGAAAAATTAATACATTTTAATACATTAGAATTTGATACTACTGTTTGTGAGTTGTATTTTAAATACTCTGTTAAGGTGTCATACATATTAAAAGATACAAATGTTGGCTAATGAGATAACAGATATTTTAATTTTGCCTTTAATGGTATTTATTTTTTTCAGTAAATATTGAACAGTTTAGAAATTTCACAAGAAAATATAGTTTTCTGGTTATGTTCAGGAAAAAAATTTCAGGGTCTGGTAGTACTGCTCTTGCATTCCTACATTTTAATATTTTTCCATTTTAAAGCATTCCTTTTAATAATTTGCTTACCTCTATTCCGCACTAGGGTTTGAGAATCCTAGAATAAACATACAATATATAATTTTATTTTGGATAATAAAATAACTTTTGACAACTTTTAAGATGTCAATTCAATTAAACTATATTGTTTAGTACATACAAAGTAACAAAAAATATGGTCATATGAAAGATAAATGGATCTTAAGCCTAAAATTCTAATCCAGTTGAGAAAGATGGCAGTATTTTTAATCTTCTGAATTTAGACTGATCTGGTTACAAAGATTACTTTAATAACATAAATGAGTTACTATTAAAATTTTTGATGAGGTTTACTTCTAACCTGGTCTAGAGTTCTAGAAGAGAACACTAGAAGTCATGCTTCTGACCACGTGTAGTGGCAGATCATGACCCTGGAAGGAGCATGTCAAATTCATATATGAAAATGGAAGCACAGAAGCCAAGAATTTTAAAGAAAAATAGGTATAATACCAGCTTGTAGAAAAAAGTTAATAAAAATTAACATGAAATATAGAGCTAAAGAAGCTTTATAACAAGATTTTTGAAGTGTCTTGAAGGAAATAGTATCTATTTTTATTGGACCTTATTATCTGTGTTCCTATGAAGCAAAAAGGTCTCAAAATATAGCCGAATACAAACACAGTCTTTAAAAATTCACTTCCAGCTGCTATTACAGAAGACAGACTTGGGTATATTTATAGATCATCCTGGATTTTCTACATCAGTTGAAGGATGTTGGCAGCAAAATGGAATCAATACCCAGAGTCAGTCAGAGGCTGTATCTAAGGCTCTAAAGGACACAAAAGGAACAGATAATAAGAGCTTGGACTTAATATTTAATAGTGAAATCTGCCAAGTTGATCTCAAACATACACCTACTTGGTTGTGTGCTATCAGAGACTAATTGGGGATTTTCAAAGAACTCACCTTCAACCTTTAAATACTTGGTTCAAAGAGATTTCTAATGTATTTTCCAACTCTGATTCTAGGTGCAGATCACTGTCTGTGGAGGATATTGGTGAGGTGACCACGCTCAGTGTTCACAGTGAGACCTGGCTGTCTGCTTTCTAACCTCCCAGCACTTTGACCTTAGCAACTTGTACAATCTACCTGTACTACCCACCCTGCTATAAACCGGTAGGAAGATCAGTGTCTCCTTCATGAGACTTGTGTGAAGGTCCATCAGAACTTAATGCTATGCCTGCCACATCTCAAATACTTTTCTATTCCCTGCTGTGCAGTTCTAATTTCACTGCTCTCTTCTGCTCATTCAGGGATTTCCAATCACTTATATCCCATCTTCTCTCTCGTTCACTCAGGCAACATTAGTGTCTGCAAAGAACATGCTACCATTCTTTACTCTGGACTTCACATGAAAGACCACTGTTTACTGCGCATTTTCCTAGAATATATTCTCATCCTAGAACAAAGTAAAGGCATTTGATATAATTGCAATATGTTCCATCTTTCCTATGGTCAAGCCAGTAGTTTCACAGGGATTTTACTGAAGCATCTCAATACTATCCATCGATCACCCAGGCCTTTCTCATTTGTTTTGCATTTTCTTCACCGTCATTAGTACTCTTTGCCAGCTGAACATCTATGCCCTGACGCTGACTTCTTATCGTCTTTTCCCTTTACTGAAGCTACTGAGTCAGCAACTTTGAAGTTTATATCATTTTTATACTTTCCAGATTTGCCTTCACTTTTTGAGCTTGGTTTCGATGTCTGACTGTTATCATCTACCTCAACAAATTTCTACCCAGATTTTATGTTTCTGCTCCCCCCCCTGCTCACCCCTAGATAACACAATCACCTGGCGAGCTGTAGTAACATGTTTCTATACCACTTTTCATTGTGTTGAAATGTTTTGAATTTTTATCTCAAAAGAGTAGTCATAAAAATTCCTAGGTAGCAGGTACGAAAAAAAATTAATTTTGTTTTACTGCTTATGGTATCACCTGTCGTGAGGTTTCCCAGCTGTAGGAATTGCATTCCCACGTGAGCACTATTTCCCTTTTCCTTTTCCTATTTTTCAACCATCACTGAATATCTGCGACTTCCCAGTACATGGATCTATCTCTCTAAACGACAAAAGAAAGTTGTTCAAATAATCAGCAAAAGGTGACTTACTTCAGAAGAAGGGGAGTTAATAAGCAGGTAGATATTATTAACTTTTCTGTAGACAGCCAGCCTCCCTCTTTGCTTACCCCTGCCATTTCCCAATGGGACAATCAGTGAGGTAGCTGTGGTGGCAGAGATGGAGGTTATGTATTGATTCATCAACATGGACTTCCACTTTCTAAGGCTGACTTGGCTAAAACTGCTGCTGTGTATCAAATACGATAGCAGCAGAGACCAACACTGAACCCCTCAGGTGGCATTGTTCACTACAGTGATCAGTCAGTGACCCAGCGCAAGTTGACAAAACTTGACCACTTCGGTTTGTGGAAAAGGCAGTTTTTGTCCTTTTTAGGAATAGATCTTATAGTTTTCATGCACTTATCTTGCTGCCTCAATTACCATCTGTAGACTTACAATATGCCTTCTATAGATAGCATGCTTGTTTTCCAAAGACCATTGCTTCTGACCAGAGAACTCAATTCACAGCTAAGAAAGTATGGGAATGGGCTCATGCTTATGGGATTCACTGGTCTTATTACATTCCACATCATCTTGAAGCAGTTGGCTTGGTAGAAATGTACACTAGAAAGGCACAGCTAAAATACCAATTGGGTGATGATAACCTAGAGGACTGTTCAGGGTTTACGGGTCCAGGAATTGAGTGGTACAGATAAGAATAACTACTCTCATTATTACTCCTAGTGACCCGTAAGAATTTTTTTCTGCCTTTTCCCATGACCTTGCATGCCACTAGCCTGAAAGTTTTGATTCCAAAAGTCTATCAACAGGAACAACAAATATTCCATTGGACTAGAAGGTAAGAGTTTCCCCAGTCTTAGATTCAGATGCCCTTAAGTCAAGATGTTAAGAAAGGAAATATGGTGTTTTAAGAGGAGTAATTTTTTTTCAGACTATCAGAGGGAAATTGGATTCCCTCTCCACAGCAAAGGTAAGGAAAATTCTATCTAGATTGCAGGAGATCTTTTAGGGAGACTCTTGATGTAACCAGGCACTGTGATTAAGTTCACTGGGAAATTAAAAGAGCCTGACCCAGGCAGGAAGATAGAAAAGCTCAGACTCTTCCAGGGATGAAGGTATGAATGGATCATTCTGCCAACTAAAGAACCAAGACCTGCTAAGGTCCATGTAGGAGTGGAGGAACTGTAGAATGGTTAGTAGCGGAAGATAGCTATAATACGCCAGCTGCAGCCATGCCACCTGTTACAAAAACTGGGTTGTAACTGACAGGAATGCTTTTGTTAAAAAACATGTCTGTGCACACATTATGTAGATATTTGTGTTTTAATTCTTCTAGTTCTCTATCTTGTAAAGCTGATTGGGGTATCATCAGTTGCTATGAGTTGTAAGTCTGTAATATATATATATATGTGTGTGTGTGTGTGTGTGTGTGTGTGTGTGTGTGTGTGTGTGTGTTAAAGAACATTAAAAGGCTAAGTGTTCAAGTGTTCAAGGTACTCTGCTACGCAGGTTCTCTAAAGCCTAGACTATTGGGACAGAAGCTCCCTACGCTCGTTATTGGAACTGAAAGATTTGGGTTGTTCTCTGCTGTGTTTGGTTTGGCTTCGGTGTAATTGATTATTTGCTTTGGCTTTGTTAGTCTCTTTGGAATAAGATTTGTATTTCGTTCCATAAGTGTGGGGAATATGTAATTTGGCTTTTATATTTACAGGATCTTACAGTTAAGAAATTTGAAGTATTAAAGGAGTTGAGATTTTTAAGAACTTGGGGAACATTTTAAAATAGACTGTAGACACAAGACTTGAGAAACAAGGATTGGAAGTTTATATATAGTTCTTTATAAAAATTGATTTGTTTTTATTTTGTGTTCATGAATGTTTGCTTGCATGTGTATATGTGCACCATATGTGTGTCTGGTGCTCACATAAGCCAAAAGATTGTGCTGGATCTCCTGCAACTGGATTACAGAAAGTTGTGAGCCGCATTATTTGTTTTGGGAATTGAACCAAAGCCTCTGAAAGAACAGCTGAGCCATCTTTACAGCCTGGGACCTTGTAATTTCTTAAGAGATGTATTTGCGTGTCAGCTTGTTAGGGGGTGAATTGTGATGGTTGATTCTAAATGTCACCTTGCCACATTTTAGAATAATCTCAGCCTCAAATGAGCAATTGTCTTGATTGCCTTATTGATGTGGGAAAACCCACACTAAGTATGAGAAGCATTTTCTCCTAACAACCCAGACAAACAAGGATATAGAAGAAGGAAAATTATTCAACTTTTGCTCGCATGACCTTTCAAACATTTTCAGACTCCTACTGTGGAGTGAGGCCAGTGGCATTTTAGGAAATTTTCACAGCAGGGGACTTGTCACAACTAGGTCTTCTGAGGCACACAGCCTCATGAACTGAGCAGCTACTGACATCTCAGTCTCTTTGGTACAAGGAACTGCTATTATTATTTCAACTAGATTGTGTAAACTAGTCTAATAAATTCATATCAATGTGTATGTGCATAAAGTGAATATGTGCATGTGTATGCACATATGCATATATCCTATTGCTTCTGTTTCTCGAGAGAGTCCTGACTTACTTGTGCTTTAGCATTCAGTAGATGCTAAGTAAATATGCAAAAAATAGTAGATATATGTTTGAAAGATCTCAGAATTGGGTTTTTCTTGCAATGATATTTAAGGTTTTATCCATAACCAAAAACATTTAAGTGACACAACCATTTCTACTAAATACAGCATATCATAAAGATATAGGAATAAATAAAACACAGATAGAAACACTAAGCTATTAGAATACTTAGATATATTTCATATTATACGATAGATCTTTGGCTATGAATCTATTCATTTTATATCTGGTTAGTTTCCTGCCACCATCATCCACCCATTTCTTATAAGCATATTATAGAAAACATTTATCAAATATCCTAGTGAGTACAGTAAAAATGTTGTCTTAGATGAAAAATTTGGGTATAGAAGCTGTCTTAAATTTGTATTTCCAGCATCTACAAAATGCCAGTCTTAAGTTTCCTTCCAAGCATGCGCATAAACACACACACACACACACACACACACACACACACACGTATGTATATAGACACATACTCAATATTCTCATATCATCCAGCCACCAGCATTCTGAGTGACTCTGAATGCCCTGCTTTGGCCTCACATGCGTCATTCTTCTTGCAATTTCACAGTTGTGGCTATCCACAAGTCTCATGCTTATGATTTGGATCTATTTATTTGCACTCATAAAGATGTATCTCTTTATAGAGCATTTCAACATCATTTTGGCAGGAAAAATCTAAGCAAAACTCTTAAATCAAAGGCTCAAAAGTAGCTGTTAGGGAGTACTAAAATTTAAGAACTTAATTTATTCGTGGAAAAATGTACCCGTAGAGCCATTCTTTAACTAAAAATCAATCAAGCCTTTTCAATAATAATTAATTTATATATCCTTTGCCATTGTTATGGCCTATCATATAGCACAGAAATATGTGCTAGCCCAGATAATTTGCTATGAATGATTTATCTATGACAAATACATCCACTTTCCCATCTATACCACAAAGGTACTGGTGACCTTGGAGCATTCAGAAATTTGGATATAGAAGGCAAGTTATAGTATCTCTTAATTACATGTGTTTACTCATTTAAAGTGCAATCACTGCACACTAATGTAAACAAGTTATCATATCATCTCTGCGATCAGAAATCTATGGCACCACATGTCATTTGAGCATGAGATGTGAAGGAATGTGAAAAAAAAAGTGGCAAGTAGCTGGAGGTGGAACACAATTTGGAAATTTATTTCTTTGCTCATTGCAAGTCTATCAAAATCATCTCACAAATAAAAAACACAAAAGCACAGTGCTGGGACAAAATCATCTCAGGGCCTGTACCTCGAGGCCTATAGGTCAGAAAAAAGCTTGGCTCAAGGTCAGGGTCCAGACTTTGAGGCTCGAGTGAGGATGAGACAGCAGAAATTAGGTAGATGCCCCTCCATCTAGAGGGAGGGTTTGGCTGCCTCTCATTGGTCAGAGGTACCCCCACATCACACAATGTCACTTAACCTATATAAGCTGACACTCACAGTCATAAACTGAGTTCCTGCTTGACTCTATTCCTTACCGTGTCTGATTGTCCTGCATCATGGGACTGCGGAATGGGCAGATAGCACACCCACCTTTCCCTGGGTGTGAACATGGAGGCTCAAGAAGCCTGGCAACTGGAGGCTCAAGAAACCAGCACATAGTCTTGGTAGTGATGAAAATCACCATTCCAAGGAACCTAGGAAAAGAAATCATTTTATAATAATGAACTGTGTAAGTAACTTTACTGAAAATAAAATTTGTGAGCATTTGTATATGGAAGACTCAAGTTTAGAAAACCTAACTGAACAAATATTAAATGTTCTTCTCAGGCCTCAACTTGTATAAATTGAGACTGAACTCTAAGAGTTGTAACACTAAGAAAATATTCTTAGTGGGCAAAAAGTTATCTGATCTAGTAATGATACATTCGTTATCATTCAAAGTTTTTTTCCCCCCAGCTCTATAAGCTGGATACAATTTTAGTCAAACAAAACAAATCAGGGAAAACATTGCCTTTCCAAAAAACGACTAATTGAACGACCCTACCAAATAACCTCACTGCCAAAGCACTTGAAAAACAGAGCAAGGCAGCATAGAGGAGAAGGCTAAATAGCTAAACCAGCTGCCTTGCAAATGTGAACACTGCATCCCCAGGACGCATGTAATAGTCAGTTGGGCACGGCAGCCTGGATGGAGCTCCAGCTCAGAAAATGTCCCTTCTTTAATGCATGAACTGGAAAGTGATGGAGGAAAAGCCACAGTGTCAATTCTGGGATTACACACATATTTATAAATAAATATAGTCGCCGATACAGTCATATATATGTACATGCATGCAAACACCAAATAATGCCTGCCCGCATGCACACACACACACATACAGACACACACACACACACACATACAGACACACACACACACACACACACACACACACACCACTCAACCTTTCAGCAGCCATGATTGCTTGTAGCTCTTCCTCCAGGAATGAGAACTTTTGAAATGTCCCATATCTGTGTTGCCATCCTTGCTAGTGTTGGAATAATGCAGCTCTTTTTAAATCCAGTCATACCGTTGCAATTCATGGGTGCAACATCTCTCGTGTCTAGAAGATACCATCTAGAAATAAGGCATCATGGACCATGACTCTGAAAATTTTAATGCCCCTTCTTCCAAGATTTTTCCAAAGCTTTAATTGTCTAAGGTTGCAGCACAAAAGTACCATCTGGGGTTGGGCACCCCATGGTCACTTATTCTCTGTATCTGGATCATTTGTTCTTCTCTGAAATAGCCTTTGTCTGATGTGGAAAAAAGCTTTTATGATAAACTTATCTGTTTTGTCACTCATATATGGTATAAAGATAAGTGTTCATAACATGGTTAGAAATTGCATCAATTTAGGAATGTGAGAGTAGTTTCCCCTCTAAGGTTTATGACCTCTCTAGACACGGTAACTGGCTACGTGTACGGTATTAGGCAGGAATTCCCTTAGATAGCGTTGGTTTTATGTTGAATTAGGAAGCTATTAGTTACTCCCAAGATATACGTGACACTTTTGTACCATCAGGTATATCTCGCCCAGCCAGTCATTGTTAATGTTTCATAGGCTTTAAAGCCAAGTAGGACTATGGATTGCTTTTCTCTGTTGTCAGTTGGCATACACCTTTGGATATCAGGAGATCTAGTCCTTAGGAGAGAGGCATCTGGATTAGTTCCAGCTTGATTCCTCTGAGGCCTGTATCTGAAGTAAGAGATATTTGCAGCAATAGGGTCTTACCTTCATAGAAGACAATGCCAATGGCAATAGCTGATACTGTTTTAGGAGGTCTTGAACTCCCCTTCCACCTCATTTAACAACTGCAAAGGAATATTCCCGTGCCTAGAACTGGCATTTTTTTTTGTTAGATAGTTTATGGCTCCTGATGGGGAATATTATAACCCCATGTGACATAGCTCTGTTTAAAATACTTGCATATTTAAATAGTCTTATAAAATAACATGTTTCTCTATGATCGTGTCAAAAATACCTGGTATTATTCATCTCTCTTCCCTTCCTTTCTTTTTGTTTTACACTTCCTCCATCCTTTCCAGTTGAATCCCCCTACTGCCCCCTTTCATCCTTCCTGGCATCTGTGCCCCAATCTCTTCTCTCAAAAGCTGCTTCTCCACGTTCCTCCATTGTCCCTTTCTACTTCTCTAGCTTCTGTAGTTACTTCTGGATATTTACTCCAATAAAGATTCAGATCAGCTTTAGGAGTTCTTTGGTGGAGTTTTTGGGGTCGCTTATGTACGCTATCATATCATCTGCAAATAATGAAAGTTTAACCTCTTCCTTCCCAATTCGAATCCCCTTGATCCCCTTATGTTGTCTTATTGCTATTGCTAAAACTTCAAGCACTATATTGAAGAGGTATGGAGAGAGTGGACAGCCTTGCCGTGTTCCTGATTTTAGTGGGATGGCTTTGAGTTTCTCTCCGTTTAATTTGATGTTAGCTGTTGGTTTGCTGTAAATAGCTTTTATTATATTTAGGTATGACCCTTGTATCCCTAATCTCTCCAATACTTTTATCATAAAGGGATGTTGAATTTTGTCAAAAGCTTTTTCAGCATCTAATGAAATGATCATATGATTTTTTTCTTTCAGTTTATTTATATGATGGATTACATTGATAGATTTTCGTATGTTGAACCAGCCCTGCATCTCTGGGATGAAGCCTACTTGATCATAATGGATAATTTTTCTAATGTGTTCTTGGATACGGTTTGCCAGAATTTTGCTGAGGATTTTTGCGTCGATGTTCATGAGTGAGATTGGCCTGTAATTCTCTTTCTTGGTTGAGTCTTGTTGTGGTTTTGATCCTACTTCATGTTCTGGCTTCGTGGGAACCTAGCCAGTTTGGATGTTCACCCTCCTAGACCAGGATGGAGTGGGGAGGACTTTGGACTTTCCACAGGGCAGGGAACCCTGACTCCTCCTCAGACTTGAGAGGGAGGGGGAGAGGAGTGGGGGGAGAGAGAGAGGAGTGGGGGGAGAGAGAGAGGAGTGGGGGGACGGAGAGAGGATGGGGGGAGGAGTGGGAGGCTAGGAGGAGGCAGAAATTTTTTTTCTCAATAAAAAAATAAATAAATAAAAATTTTAAAAAAAAGATTCAGATCAAGGATCCACACATAAAAGAGACCTGGATTGCCTCGTGCAGCGTATTTTCTGGGCCCATGAATTTATCTGCAAGTTTTATGATTTAATTTTTCTATGTAGTTGAATAGAATTCTGTGGTGTACACGTACCACATTCTCGAAAAGTACAAAACTAGATCTACTACCTGGCCTAACTATACTATTCTTTGGCAATACCCCCAGGGAGCTGATAGCTATGTGTGGCAATTCCAAAAAGAAAAAGACTGATAGCTATGATTGGTATGTGGCTCACTTCTTGCTTGTTATTAGGTGAAATGCACCACTTTTAAAAACCAATTTCTGTAAATGCAATTAGTTCCACATGAGTTTAGAAATTCCTTCTATTTTTTTCACCATCTGAAACAGAATTTCTTCTGTGGCTCTAGTACCAAATTCTGATTACTATTATATATTATCAGAGCAAAAGATATTTAATAAATGCAAAATTTATATTGTTTGACTGCCTGATATAATGAACTATATGTCTCAAAATTATATGCAGCAACCTTATATACTTTTGGTCTATAAATGCATAGTTATATGCTTAGATGCACACTTTATTATGAATAGCTGTGTTAAAGCTTTTATAACGGAGAGAAAAGAAGTGAACAATTTAATACTTTCCATAAACGTAGTCTCACCATGAATTCCTTGATAATATAATATTAATCAGAACTTGGTATTAGAGCCACAGAAGAAATTCTGCTTCAGATGGTGAAAAAAATAGAAGGAATTTCTAAACTTTTGTGGAACTAATTACATTTACAGAAACTGGTTTTAAAAAGTGGTGTATTTCAACTAATAACAAGCAAGAAAAGAGGCACATACCAATCATAGCTATTGGTCTTTTTATTTTTGGTATTCATCTCTTGCTTCCTCCTGAACTCTGGGACGTTTTGAGCAGCTGCCTAATTTTCTGGCTGTCTTAGTTCAAGCCCTATCTTAATTTGGTTTCTATTACTGCAATTAAGCTCCGTGATCAAATGCAACTTGGGGAGGAAAGGATTTGTTTCAGTTCACATTTTACAGGCCATCATGGAGAGGAGTAACTCAAGGCAGAAAGCTACAGGCACGCCCTGAAGCAGAGGACGGTGAGGAACACTGCTTTCTACTTCACTTCCTATGACAGGCTCAGTCTGATCTCTTATACACTCCAAGACCACCTTTATAGAGACGGTACTGCCTGTAGTGGACTGAGTGTTACCACATCAACCTTACAGGCCAATTCGATGGAGCCATTTTTCTAACTGAAACTTCTTTTCAGTTAGTTTATGTTAATAAGTCCTTTATTTATGCTGTTTTTTTTCACCATGGTAAACTGTATTCTTTTTTTTTTAATCTACTTATGCTTTTTATTTTTTTGTTTTTTTTTGTTTTATGGAGATTATTATATTACACTCTTTCACTGAAGATATTCCATCAAAAAACAAACAAACAAAAACCCAAAACAACATCCAATAAACTCAGTATTCTTCCCAACTTACTTTTTTTAACTCAGAGAATTTGACAGTGCATACAATACATTTCAATCATACTCCCTCCCCGACTCTTCCACTCCAACTCGTCCCATTCCCGACTTCATCCCTCTTATTTTATTGTTTTTAAATTTTATTTATTATGTTTTTTAAGGATATGAGTGCTCTGACTACCAGAAGAGGGTGTCAGGTCCCATTGTAGATGGTTGCGAGCTACCGTGTGGTTGCTGGGAATTAAATTCAGGACTTCTGGAAGGGCAGCCAGAATCCTTAACCACTAAGTCAACTCTCTATTCACCGTTCCTCTTATTTTTTGGAACAGTCCAACCAGTGCTGCCCATATAGCATGGGTGTGACGCCATCTACTAAAAGCATGGTCAGCTCACCAGAAACTGCACCCCTAACGAGAGCTGATTCTCCCTTGTAGCAGCCATCAGTTGTCTACAACGCCTCAGCCAGGAGCGGAAACTCGTGTACCCCTCTCCCATCCATGATGAAATATTGGATGCTGATCTTATAAATCTTATGTAGGCGACAACAACTGTTGTGAGTTCCTAGGTTCAAAACTCTTCTTGTGTCCAGAAAACTCTCTCTTGCTTCAGTCTTCCTTAATCTTGGGTCCCTTCAGTATTTCCACGCCCTCTTCTTCAGGAACCCATTCACGCTTTTAACTAAATTGTACATCTTCACGAAGACCAACAGGTATGAGATTTGTCAACAGAATATGCTATGTACATCTCAAAGCGTGACAACCTCAGGTTTACCTAAAGCTTTTTAGGAAATGAGGCCTCTTCGTAACTGAAATATGTAAGCAATGGCAAGTTACTTTTCAGTAGCCAGTACATAGTTTTTGGCTTTGTTTTTGACACAGGGTCAACACATTCTAAGGGTTGTTTCTGTACTGTAAAATTCCCTGTGACATTTAAATCAATGTTTATTAATATCGAATTTTAATATGTATCTATGTTCATTTTAGGAAATATGGACAAAGCTGAATAAACTATCTCAACTTCAATTAAATATAGACCACTATTTTCAGTATTTTGATGAATTTCCATGAAATCAAATAAATAAGTTATGGAAAACTTATTATCTATTTTTTTATGCCATGAAGGAAGTATTTGCAATATTCTGGACTTTTTACTTGATATTTAAGAGGTATACTATAGATGGAGGCGGCTCATTTGTTCCTAGCTGTCCAGACCTGAAATAATCACACAGAAACTATGTTAATTAAAACACTGCATGGCCAATCACTTAGGAATATTGCTTGCTAGCGCTTATATCTTAAATTAACCCATTTCTATTATTTTATGTTATTCCACGAGGCTCATGGTTTACAGTTACTGGCGTGTGGACATCTTTCTCCTCCAATGGCTGCATGGCATCTCTGACTCTGCCTTCTTTCTCCTCCTCTATCTGTTTGGAATTCTTTTCTTGCCCTATTGTGTGCTGCAATAGGCCCAAAGTAGCTCTTCATTAACCAATGGAATTCACAACATACAGAGGGAAATCCCATGTCACCTCCCCTTTTCTGTTTAACTTTAGCATAGTAAAATTTCATATAACAAAACAGGCGTCAAGCAAGAATTACACTTACAATATTTATATATGCTTTATCTTTCATCATAACTAAGGAAAACTATAATTATATCTACTCTTCAACTCCATCAAAGACTCCAGAAGGATATAATATTACCTAAGTAAACAGGAAGTGCATTGTAAGCAACTTCCAAAACTCTGGAATTGACAGAGATATCTTCCTACCTGAACAGTCACCCAAAGTTTTTCTGTAGCATTGGGGCATCCAATCTTCAGCCTACAGGCGTATAAGGTAAACTGTATTCTTAAACCATAGCCAAACAAGCACGTTCTTTGGTAAGTTCTGTCAAGAACTTGGCCAGCACCACAGAAAGGAAAGGCAGCTAATACAGCTAGAGTAATCTAAACCAGAAAAAGGCTTTAAAATGGTGGCTGCTGTTGTTGCTACCTCCCTGATTCTGGCAATCATCTACTCATCCTTTGGATCACTTTCAGCTGGGCATACCTGAGAAGCTCCAGGGCATCAATGTAAGAAGATCCCCATGAGTTTTACAAAGGCTCTGCAAAAGTTTCTTACCTGTCTCTTCAGTCTACCTCCAGGTAGACCATTCAGGTTGTTAATACAGGGAAGACATGACATCCTAACTCCATGTAACTGTATCGCTGCTTCTCTGCTACATTTTGTTCAAACACTTGATTTTTTTTTTCGCGTAGATTAAGTAAATTCTCTTTCATAGGTTGGTGAAGCCAGTTCCGAAGACACAAGGTAAATTAGAGAAGATGTAAATGCACACAAGCAACAGTGGTGTTGTTAATACACTTGAGTGGAGAGATCCTTCATCTGAAATAGGCTGAAACAGTTAAGCTATTTGTTTAACATACTCAGTTCTTCAGAATCACTGGGACTCTCCTGCCTATTTGCTTTCACTACTTGTTATTTCATTTTGTGGACTTTTTCCTTAGGTGTTGAACACTTCTCTCCTAGTATATATATATATATATATATATATATATATATATATATATATATATATATATATATGTAACAGTTTCATTGGAAACAGTGTTCCCACAGTCTCTCCTTCTTTTAGAAGCAATAATCTTTTCTCAAAATTTTTATAGGTGCTCTTGAGACGTGGGAAAACATGATTTTTATTCAGCAGATGAACAATTATTTGAACGTTTCCTGGAGGGTTCACAGAAAGAACAATGGGTATGATGTTCAGGTTCCTGAGTAAAGTTTTCTCTTTGCTATTTGTTAGATCATGTTGCTGTCATGCAACTAAGTAGAAATAACAATACTTCCCCTGCATATCCCACAAGGCAGGGTTAAGAGACGATGTAAAAGTGACCTTATTTTGTAAACTATAAAACACTCTCCACAAAGGTAAGACTAGTAGTGTTTTATGTATAACACTGAAATGGGTGCTGGTTGCCTAGCTACCTCGTATAACAAAAGACCTTTCTGCTGCTCGGAAACCACTTTTCAATACCTTATTTTTTTTACTGCAAAACAAAAAAGTACACAGGAGAAAGGAATGTAAAATTAAGTTCCCGTGAAAGCTTGCCAGGGACACTTGGAAATAAGTATATCACGAAACAAATATTTCTTCTACAGTTGAGAATGCTTTCCAGGCTTGAGATGTAGATGTACTCCAAAACCTCTGAAGTCATATTTCAAAGTATACATACTACAGTCTAAAAATCATCATAATTTACAAATCCCATAAATCTTGGGTAAATACTGCTCTACATTCACATGTGGTAACAGGTTTGATGACAATAAAAAGGATTGGGCTTGGTAACATTAATTTTTCTCTAAGCCCAAAAGAGCATATTATTTTAAAATGTTTTGTCTAAGAATTTTGGCAGAACTAGAAAAATTCAACTCTGCTATTAAAGAAAAAGCTTTTTTTAAAAAAAAATCAATAAAATGGATGCTGTGTATGGAGGGAAAATACAAAAATATAAGCCATGCTCGAAATTATTTCTACAGGGCTATGGAATGATGTCATTGGGAAAGAACAAAAAGAGCTGTTTGATAAGGGCATATTATATTTAAAAGGTCATTAAATTTTAATGTGCAAAATTAAGTATATAACTCAAATCCTGAGCAAAGACACATCTAGCATCTTGCTCAGCAGAGAGCATGATACCATGAAGTTCGTATTTTTCTTCATTTCCTTATTGGCTGTAATCTGAAGTAACCTTGCCGCTAACTCTTTAGAGTTAATTTTTATGGATGTTTTTAATTAGGGGAAATGTTTTGCAATAACAAGGATCCTGGGATGTACTGTATGCAGATAGAATTATCTCTTCTGTGAATTTTAAAGAAGAACAGAATACATTTTATACTAATGTTGAAATAGCGAAATGGAGAAGCAATGCAGCCTGCCATCCTGACACATTTGTCCATGAATCAGGCAGATAGAAGAGCAATATCAAAAAACGAAGAAGGGAATTTCAACAGTCCCAGTTGATTTAATTGCCCGGGATATTAAAGAATTTATAATTTAAATATATTTTTGCTAATCTTGAAAATACAGATCACATTGTAATACTAATTGACTCGAAATATATTGACCAATGAGATGATGATACATAGTCAACCATTCAGTCAAAATGAGTGGGGTATGAAAAAGCCACATGGAAACTTAAAATCGTGTAATCAAGTTAAAAAATATTGGAAGAAAGATAGCCCGCAAGAGAGAGATAGCCTCCTCCTTGAAATTATTGAACTAACTCCTTTGTGGCAGGTGTACAGTAGCTCCATATAAGCTGGTCAGGGAGCTTTTTGTTGTTCCAACAGCTTGTCAAGCAGAACTATATTAGAAGACTCTACAGCTGAAGACATAACATACCTTAGTTGTGGAATAAAACTGGAAGTTAATTTGGGGGCTCTTTTCTGTTGTCATGCTTTCAGAGAGCAATACAGACTGCTGAGAAAGACATCATTAATAGATCTGTCCAGCTCTGAACCCTATGAACCCTAGAAACTGAGATAGCAACCTCTCAGGAAAAGTATGACTACTGGTAGAACAGTGAAATGAGTGTTGTTGGTATAACAAACTTCTCAGTGATTGGATTTAAGGCTCACTTCAGTAAATGAACCACATATCTAGTCCATAAGCTCTCAGAAGAGCTTATGACTATGGAGATCATAGAACTCAGAGGTGGGGGCTTTAGGTAAACTGACATAGTATCAAACTACGTGTGTGTGTGTGTGTGTGTGTGTGTGTGTGTGTGTGTGTGTGTGTATTACAAATACAGGCAGTTGCTATTATAAGCTTTAATTCGAGAAGCCTCTTTTTCTATTGAACTCTGATGAGTGAAGACTTATGACTATGAAAGGTTCTGAGAATAAATGACAACTGAGTTTCCAACCCTAAATAAGATATTTATGCCATCCCTTCCAAGGTCCAGGGAACTTTGCGGAAGAGGGGGAAGACTGTAAGAACAGGTGGTGTGTAAAATGCCATCTTCTAGTCATGCATTGAAATATTTAATCATCATGGAGATTGTACTTTCAAGGACTATAATGACTGTGCTGTGGTTGAACAAGAATGAACACACTGGTAACAAAGCAATATATAGTCAGTATATATGTATATATAGTACTTTCTCATATTCAGTTATAACAATTGCTACATCAATGTTTTTTGGTTTTGATATTCTAGAACATTTAAAATCTATGCTATGTTTCTTAACATAGTATTATAAATATTTATATTAAACACTAGAGAATCATAACTAATCTCTCTTTACTCCATCAATAATTTATTCTCATCAGAAAGCAAGAATTTTGTTCTTTAGTGCTTATATAATATTAGGGATGTGTTAAAACAACCATTAATAATAGGATTATAAAAGCCTCAAGAAAAGCAGGGATTCAGTGGCATATCTATTGCTTTTTCCTTTTGCTTTTTTAAAACCACAGTGAGAAATATCAGTATTAGGAAATCTTGAGCTCTCTATTGTGTGATAACATGCAGAGGCATGATATCAGTAATGAAACACAGAACAGCCACTGATGTACAAAGAGAAAACGGGTAGAAGGAAACTGGAATGAGAGTTGCCATTGCCCAGGAGGAGTATTTGCGTTTCCCCTAAGATATGATGGATAATTAAAGATTATGTGATACTCTTCAGTATCCTGAGTTTCCTTTCAGTTAGAATATCCAATTCAATTGGAATGAGGCGAGGTGGACTTCAAAGGGAATTAATACCTCATGCCGATATCTTCATATATGAGATTAGAGCATTTTAGGATTTAAGCAAAAGGGATCAGAGCTATAATGTTACAACTTTCCATTTATAGTTTAATCAGGTAAAAGGGATGATAAAACGTTTAAAGGTTTCACTGTGATGAGAAGTTTCTTCTACTCTCTTGTCTATTTATAAATTTACTGTACGCACAACCAATAAAAGTTACCCGTATGGAACACACTTGTCCATTACAATTTGCCATATCCTGACAGACACATTTACTATCTTTCCCAAGTAATGTTTTCCCCAAAGGAATGCATGAAGTTATCCTTTAGCGTTCTTTTCTCCAGGCAAACTAGGCCAACTACATTATCTTCCCCACACAGACTACATTTCAACCGTAACAGAGCCCTTGTTTTTTCAATGTCTTTTCTTAAGTTTATAGAAATTTAGAGCAATAATTGGACGCTTTTTTTCATGAGGTTTGGATGATAGATGGTGTAGACCAAGGCTGCATCTTCCAGAAAGAGATAGAAGCCTGGGTTCCAATATGTTTCCAATATTGATTAGCGTTGCCTTGCACTAAGTACCTACAACAAAAGCCTTAATTTCTCCAAACCAAAAATCAGAATCATTCATTTTTTTAATCTAACAGTCTTTTGTTGGAGTTAGGAAATATGTCAGGAAGTAGAAAATAGTTTGTAGTCACTAATATTAAAATTTTCTGTTAATTACAGCAAAAATGAAAGTCTCATTCTATTAATTAACTTATTCAATGTGGAGAGTTGAACCTGGGTCTTGTGCATATAGGTTAGCACTCTGCCACTGAGCCATAATCACCTCCCAGGTTCTAGAAGGAAGTTGTGAAGAAGTATATTTATGCATTATACTGAGAATATCAATTATTTCAGAAAGTTATAAACTATTAAATAAAACATGACACTTTCAACTATTTATCGGGGCACGTTTAATTATTGAAACTTGTCCTGCACTGCTCTCTTCATTAGAGGCAGTAATTGGGAACAGAAGGGAATTTAGATAAATACTAGTTAACTGCTCCTCTCTATTTAAGCTCCTTCCCATTCGGAATGCGACTGCATTCTGCATATGTGGAATTATCCATAAGTGGGTGTGCATTCAGCAGGATTCACGAGAATTAGGGGGAAGCTTGTATAATCGCTGCTTAGTTCCTGCTTTCCTTCCCAGCATGCTAAAAATGTAATCAACAAAAGTGGCCCAGAAAGGAGTGGAGTCTGATTTTTTTTTCTCTTTCATAGAGTTCTACCCCCCCCCACCAGTAGTACACATACGGTTCATGTTTACATATTTATTTTCCATTGAATATGTCATAGAAATGAAGTCATTTCTTTTCAGGATGCATCAAGCATCTGAAATCTAAAAACTTATTTCTTAAAATACGGTACTACAAAAAAAATGGGGCCACACATTAATCTGAGGAACCTTTGAAGTTTAGTGACATCCGGGGTGGAAACTGCTGGAGCAGGTATTTGTCACCATCTTCTATCTGTTCTATGAAGCCATAATAGGTCTGGACACAAGGCCTGTGACCTTTCCCTCAAGAGAAAGGGAGGTGACTCCTCAACTCTGAAAAAAAATTCCTCCTGAGGCTAAACACCTGGCATAAATTTTTAAATCTCCACATTTCCAACTGTTTGCCCTAGTTTACTGTTTGTGTCATGAAATTGCTTACAGTCATCCAAATAATGGCTTCCTGAAATCTCAAAGTCTGAAAAGGTAAATTGAAGGCATTTTTTTTCCTGCTATGGTATTCACATAAAAATGAAAGAGAAAAAAAAAACAAAAAAAACCCTCTGTTCAAGGTTCTTTGGTTGCAAACACCAGCAACTCTCTTTAAACTGCCTGAAACAAAAGAGGATGCACAGTGGAAAGAGAACGCTCTCTTATTCCCATTACTTTAGAGGTGATAGGAAATCTTAGGGGGTAAAAAAATAAAACAAAAGCATTTCCACTGGGCACTGGGTGGATGATCAAGATCAGACAAAACAGAAGGATGCAGCCCCTGCTTTCGTCTTCAATTCCCTTCGACTACGGCTTGTTTTCCTGTTTTTCAGTTCCAATAATTTAGTTTGACCCTCTGTTTTAACACTTCAGACTTTACATCCTCATGGGGAGTACAGAGAAAATGTATGAGAAATCCATCCCTCCTGTCTTAGTCTGGAACTGATGTCCAATCAAGACCTTAGTTTTGTCCAACCGTTACATAGAACTCATGTTAGTGGCATACTGTGTCACTTCTAACACCGACTTATGGATGAAAACAAAAGCCCCCAAGAGGGAAATTCATGAGCTTACCACTCAAAGTTAATATACTGTCATGAAGAACAATTATATTAAAAAAAAAGTCCAGTAATACTTTCTCAGAAAGCAAGGAGAGGAGAAGGTCAGTTACAACATCCTGTCACGTTCTCACTGTCTCAAATAATCTTTCTGATCTGTAACAATAGGAAGCACCCAAGGTAGGAATCCTAGTTGGCTAATGATTAATATTTACCTAGTTATTTATTCTCACCACATGTTTCTTCTGGTTGAAGTCATAAAATTTAAAAGGATGCCTGACTCATTTATTGAAGCACATTCCCAGCGGTGCTAGACTACCAAAGCACCATACAACTTCTGTTTATTTTCCTGACCATTTGTCAATATGCCACACAAAGTTATGGAAATTCTCTTGCATTGTACCTGACACCTTTCAATGAGATGATGAAAACGATGATCTTTAAGTCAACAGCATTCAAAAGGTAGCTAATTAGATTTTTAAGTCTTTAGGGTATGGAGGATTTAAAAGTCAGACATCAAGAATTATTAAAAGAAAAGAGATTGACAGCTCTGTCTGTAGTCTTTATTGCTTATAATAAGGTATTTATAAATCACATGACATGGGGGGAAAAGTACTATCGAATGTTGTGCTATGAAAAATTCAGAGGATTTTATGCCAAGAAAACAAAACTGATTTCTTAGATGCCCAGCAACACAGATCCAAATATAAAGGTAGTCTGAAAGTAGCTTGAACATTATACTTACAAGAAGATTACCCACTGGAACCATTAGTTAGCCGCTCCTTAAAAACATGGCAAAGAGGATTGACTTGTTAAGCAACTACAGTAGGTAATTTACCATCAAGTGATGGATATTTCCTAGTGGAGAAATAACTGCAGTCCACAAAAAAGAGAATATGTTTCTTGGAAGAGGCTATGGTTTTACAGTGTCTAAAAATAACGGAGCTTTCCAAATATATTTCTCATCTCTATATGGAGCACTCTTGAACCTCAAAAAGAGAAAAAAACAAGCCTAGTATTTATTCTACTATATTATCATCTTGAGTGACAAAAGGAAGGAAGTGAATGAGAAAGAGGGGGTATATAAAACCTCTAGCTTGAGCAGAGTTTTATTCCTAAAAATAAATTATGCTCTCCTTTATAGCATTGTATAAATATGAATTGAACTGCAAAAGATTCAATCTGAAGGAGAGAGGGCGACATGGATTACTTTTTCTAGTTCATGTGTGTTGGAATTTAAAGACATGTTTGTCAATTTCTTTGAAATTTAGTGGAATGGCTTCATGAGAACCAAAACACATGGCCACTCTGAAAGCTATGCAATTCTGTATTTTACTTTCAGTGTTTTTGTACAATTGAAAAGTGTGCAGAATACGTTGGATGATAGGATCAAGCCTTCAATAGGAAACAACAAATAAGAAACATCTTGTGTAAATTGATCTCCTCTTCCCAGGAAAATAAAAACGTGACACTTTATGGTTTATTACTTTGATGATGCAATGGTGGAAAACATCCTTTCTTTACTCATTTCCGATACTTCTATATCTTCAAAGTTTGCATTGCATATGAAATATGCACCTCGTTCTAACAGTAGTTCCCTTTTCTGTAGTTAAAGCCAACAACTTGCCTCTGTTAAGTGAGTTCCACCTCTTGCACTTTTACAGATATCTTATCATGTTTATAATTGTCATTGTTCACAGGTATTGCAGCTAGGAAGGGATATTTAATTTCTCTCCTTTTTTGGAAGCTTACATAGTGTTTCCTGGGACCATGTAAGTTAGGCTACAGGCAAGAGGGAGTCTAGTTTAAATCATCTAGTTTACATCATCCAAGTCTGTGCCTTATGTGTGTGATATCTCCAGAAATAGGGTACCACCCTCAACCCCTGAGAGATAGCCAAGGACTACAACAACATTCTGGATAGTTTTAGGAGTCCTTGGACTACCATGACCAACCATTTGAAAAGAGGTTTCTCATGCCTGGTACTGGGATTTTTGTTAGTCTATGGTTCTTGTGGGAAGCATTAAGCACTGACAACCTCAATGCTCATGAAGATGTTGAAGGATATGAGTTCCCAGTCAATGCTGCCTGATATCCAATATACTGAGAACACCTTCAGCCTTTTGAAAGACCTTTTCCAGGTACTTGCAGAGCTTAACATTGTTTTCAAATGTTACTCTGTGGTCATTCTTTTTGGTAAGCATCCAAGTATGTGAGAAATATATTTCCATGCCCAAGACACTACTCATAAATGTGCCAATAGTGTCACTCAATGTTACCAAAACTGATGAGTAAGCAAGAAGCTCTCTAAAGGTTGAAGAGATAAACAAATTTGGCATATCCATATAAAGGAATATTATTTTGAGTCAATGAGACATTGACTTTCAAGCAAAGCAAAAGCATATATTAAGTAAAGAAACAAGTTTGAAAATGTCACATACCGTGGGGACTATTGAGAAAATGATGACCTTTTGCACAAAGATGAGGGCTAAGGAAATCAGGAAAGTTAAACATGAAGGCTCATGTCTTCACAGGAAAGACATGTTTACCTGTTTTCTACCTGGAATTCTGGGATGGATGTAGTTTGTAAAGCCTAAGTCTACAGGTAGCAAAAGGCTTTACCCAAATCCCCCAGAATACTATGTTTGTTGATCTCAGACTTTCCCCCCAAGACCTTGAGCATTGCTCCTTAGTCCATAAAACCCATCCTTATGAGAAATGCCACTTGTACTTTACAACAGCCTAAGTAACGTCTGTGTTGTCTTAGAGCCAAGTCAATCCTGACTGCCACCAACTGTTACGATTATCCCAGTCATTCTCCCTAGACCTCTTATCTTGAGCTTTGTTTCTGAGTCATCAGTACCCATCTTAATGGAAGGGTACTGTGCAACTACTTTGCAAAGAGTTTCAATGTAAATATGTCTTAAGCTTTGTTTTAGCATACAACTGAATTAATTGTCATCTGGAAACTTTTTTCTAAAATTATGCTGTGCTTAAATATGGCTTAAATAAACTACCTGGTGTCAAATCCTAGATTTTTGAACCAGCTTGGCTACATTGTGATGAACCAAATCTCCTTCTTGCCTCTTGTGAGTTGTTTCTCTATGCTCGCTATAGCATTTTCAATCTACAGCAGTCAAATATAGCCTATTCTACTCTGTAAAAAGAATAAGTAGAGACAATGAAGTACAGGGACAATGGTTTCTAGAACTGGAGTTGGGTCTTGTGGATGTGAATGGACAGATCACAGGTTGTTTCCCAGTCAGTGAAGATACTGAGTATAATGCTATAGTGGTGGAGATGTGATATTTTCCATCTGACTAAGTCTAGAGAGCATATAGTGCTACTTAACATAGTAATATGTGGTCACTTGGTTTTGGTCATAAAGAATATACCATATGAAATCAAGATATAACACTGGAAAAACTGAAGTTCAGTTTTCTAACTACCCTACTTTTCCCTACCCCATGCCTCTATACCCACTCAATACTTTAAACTCCAATACTTCTCCCGTTCTTTCATGTTACAAATATTCTACTATTATTTAATTACATTTTAATTGGGTTTAAAATAATAGGCTTCCATATGAATTTCCATACACTTTTCTTCTGGGTTATTCCCCCTCCCCATTTCTCCATACACTCACTCTCTCCCCTGCATAAGCCATTTTGTCCCAAATTTCCCAATCCTGACTTAATATTCTTCTTAAGTCTCCTGTTCAGTTTCTGGACTTTCAACTGTCCTTCAAATTAAACACACACACACACACAAAAAAAAAAAAAGACTTGAAGCTAAACTCTGAATGAGAGAGAGCACACAGTGTTTGTCTTTCTGGGCCAAGGCCAAGTCATGTTTTTAGCTTCTGAATGGCTTTGTGTCTACATCCAAATACAGGTACAGTATATCCTTGTCTGAATGTCATTTCTATCCTTAGATCAATTATGCTGAATTGGGAAGATCATGCCTTAGATGTTATCAGGACTATTATTCTACTTGCCTACTATAATAATTTGACAGCAATTAAATAATTGCATCAACTGTTTCAGTTTTTATTTTTTGTATTTTTATTTTTCAGAATCTCATAGTCTATATAATTATATAGTAAACTTAAGATGTGAGGAAGTACACTTATTTGCTCCTTGCCACTATTAAATTATTTAAAAAAATATATTTTCACCCTCTCCTGACCCCTTCCCTTCTGTGGCAGTTGAAAGAGCTATCCCCAGGGACCCAAGAGTAAGAAAACTGCCCCTGCCCCTTACCAGCTGCAGCACATGAACACGGCACCTCACCTGGGCAGCACACTGGAGCTGACCTTTCGGATGGGAGCACAGATGAACTGAACCTGTGGGCATGAGAGCAGGAGAACTCTCCCTGCCACATCCCTCATATACCGTGGGATGGCAAGGGTGAGGGAGATATGCCCTCCCCATCCGACCCCTCGTCACCGGCAACAAACAGGAGAGTTAACCTCTAGAGCATGAGACCAGATATCTGGCCCTGCCCCTTACAATGTGCAGAAATCCAGACGGTGGGCTCTGCACCTCTCCTGGGCAAAACAGCAGTTGTGTGAGTACAGGTGAATCTGGACCAGAGAACTGGCCCTGCTTCCTGCTGTCTGCTGTATTGGGTGAGCTAGCCCGGGGCAGCGCTGGAGAACCAGCCTGAGAGGTGAGAATTAGAGAAAGCTGGCAGACTGACCACTCCAGAACCAGGACTGCAAGGGAGCCCGCCTCCTCTATGAACTGCTGCAGCATGTGGAGGAGCCAGACCTGCAGATATAAAGCTATGGGATCTTTATGACACAAGGCAACAATAGGATATACAAGAGCAGTCCCGAGAAGGGCCCAGTATTGAGGGTGTAGCAGAAGCCAGAGCAATAACTCATAGCGATGAACACTTATAAATAAAGAAATATGGACTAAAGGCTGTACTGTGTGTCTCACTGAGCCAAACTACAGCTTCCACGCTGAGATTTTTCTATTGGTTTGTTTTGTTTTGCTAGCTTATTTCTACTTTTGAATTTTGTTTTTGAGGAAGTTTGCAAGGGCAGAGGGATGGGTAGATGAGCGGAATCAGGATGCATGATGTGAAATTCACAAAGAATAAATAAAATATTAAAGAAACAAAAGTGTGACTAACTTATTGAATATTTAGAAAAAAATAAAAAGGGGTGAATTTGGAGCATTTTTTTTCTGTCTACAACGATATTACCAAGCTCCTTTTCTTTCTTTCTCCCTAAAATAGTAGTACAGTTTAGAATCTAAATATATATATATTTCTAAAATTTAACTAGGCTAAAATTAGTTTCCACCTTTTCTTTCTTCCCTCTAGCCCCTCTTGTATCCCTAACCTATCCTCAAGTTGATAGCCTCCCTTTCTTTGATTCTTATTAAATGCATATATGTTTATATACACGTGAGACAAATGTATAAATACTACCTGCTAAATACATTTTTCTTGTTTGTGGGCCTATGGTTTCTGGACAGACCACTCTTCATTGGACCACCAGTAAAGGTTCATTTCTAAAAGAAGTTAATTCTTTCTGTCATTCTTTTTCTATGGATGAGACCCTATGATATATGAAGGACTGATTTATACAACTGTTCTTTTTTTTCTAAGTAACATGCAAAACCTACCCAGATAGTTTAAACTACATAAGACGGCTTATTACACTTTGTTTCCAAATTCCAATTGCAGCAATTAAACTTTTTATTGATTTTTATTGAGCTTACATTTTTAATGTGAAAAATATATAAAATGTAATTCAGCATATTTAAACACTAGGTGAAATGTTTTAATATTATCACTTAAAACAATACTCATGGTTATGATTCTTTTAGGGTAGGCAATTCTGGGGTTTAATAACATCATAAAGACCTAGGAATGGAAAACTGATTTGACCTATCTTTTCACTCTAGAGTCCTCTGTACTATCTTTAATGAACAGGCCACCCCTTGTGGTCTCAGGATGGCTGCCAATAGCTTTAGAAGTAAAGGCTCCACATAACAGCATGCAAAGACTGTGAAAAAGGAAAGGATGACATCTACCCACTTGTAAGACTGAAGACAGTTTTTCCAGATATCTTGGCAAATTCGCAGTGTGTTTTTCTCTATTTGCATTGTTTCCCAATCAAAAACATTACTACATATACTATTGCGCATGCTCCATATGTCTGGGATTAAGTCCAGAAAATACCCTTTCGATTTAGATTATGGATCAGCTATCATTTGGTTTAATTTGCCATAGAATAAATACTTTAGATTCGGCAGGCATCGTAGAGTTGCTTGAATGTTCTTGCATTACTATATTTTAAACATACCTAGTTTACAGCCTGTTAAAATAATCTGGCAGCAGGTTTGTATTGGGTTGTAAATGGTAACTTCTCTATTCCTGATCTGGCATTAACTTCTCACAAATCAATTATATGATGTTGAATGTTTATATATGTCCAATTTAATTCAGCAAGTATTTATAGAGTACTTTTTATGTGGCAGGTACAAAACGCAACTATGTACAGATAATATTTGCTCTGATTAACACAAAACTATTGCACTGAGAAAGATTATACAGACTCACCAAATAAAGTCTTTACACAGTGGAGATTTCCATTTTTATAGATCCTACACCATCCAAAAACGTCGTCTTTTGGAAAGCCTATATTCATAAGAACATATTTTGCAGTAAGTTCTTATTTTGATTGACTAGCTTCCTTTAACTTTATGTATAAGATTGTGTGAGAACTTTGATCTATATTGTCATCTTGTAGAGGTTTTCTTTATTGTGTTAAGGTCCTCCTTCAGTGTTGAATTGCCTGCATATCCCATGAGTAATTTTCTTCATTAAGCAAATGCAAAACATGATTGAAGATGTTTTAAATTATATTTTTAGTATCTGTGCATGGATGTGCATGTCATTGCATAGGTGTGGTCACAGGATAACTTTAACTGGTCTTTAACTGGTCTGTTGGAATCAAGTTAGAGTCAGGAGGCTTGCATGGCATGTATGCATCTTGTTGGCCTTTAAATAAAGTTTTTTTTGTAGGATCTGGAAGATGTAATTGAATTGGAACAAGTGACATAGTATTCCACAGCACAAAGTATATTTTACTACTCTAAAGGGAACCAAGATTTTTTTTATTAATTTGAATTAATTGTTACTAGAGTGTGGCTAAAAAAGAACAAGGAATGTCTACCTTAGTCTTTGGTGGACAATAGATTTCAGTGCTTGGTTCACCATTTATTCCATATTCATGTTCCAAGGAAGATGTAGGTCAGTTCTGAATGAAGCCTAATGTCTTCTTATTCAGGAATTCAGACTGAAGAATGAATATTGATCTTCTCTATTTCAATGAACTTGTGAATCCAAGAATTCACTAGTAAGAAAGACCACCTCACTACTGTTTAACCCTTTGGTTGTTCTACCAACAGTATTTCCACAAAAGCTTTTCCTTCCTTTCTCTCTTTTTTTCCCATTTTGTCTTGTGGCATAAAACCTAGAGTATCACACAGTAGACAAATCCTCTACAACTGAGCCACATTCCCATCTCTGTTTTCTACTTTATTGTAGCAAACTCCTATGCAGTCACTAAAGCTGTTTTTAAGCATAGCCTGTCCCATCTCTTGCAATAACTGCACATACTAGGAACCTACCTGTTTTGTGCAGAACTTCACTGTTCTCTTTTGTCTTGAGCCATCGTTTTACCTTAAGGACTATCTTAATACACTCAAAAATATTTACCCAGAGCATTACATAACCTTACTTGAAATAAACCCTAAGACTGTAGTTCAAGAATTCTCTTGTTTTATCTGTTACTTATTGCAACAGAGAACATCGCGTATTCCAATTATACAAGTTCCAGAATTGCCAGCAGCTCCATTTCCTTCCATCCCTAATTTGCAATTCTCTAGTTCATTTCAGATCTCAATTTTCTTATAGAGATTTTTTTTTCAGATGTATCCAGGAACCAGATCATGCCAGCAACATACTGTTTTGAAACCTTTTTGCCTAAAGCTATGATGCTTTATAATATAGAAAGTGCCATCCAAGTCATCTGCTACAAAAATGTTTCTAAATATTTTGCCACTTTATACCATTTTTCCAGTTTTTAAAATATTCTTCCTTCATTTAGTGTCCAGCAAAGCCTTTATCACACCCATATGTTAGGCAGATTGCTGTAGTAGACCATGTGCCTTACCATATACTTTCTGAGGAGGACATTTTTGTTACTATAACAAATAGCTCCTTTAGTCTAGTGGATGTGATGTATATAATCTGTCCTGTGGATGACGCTGTTATGACATTTTGGATTCTGGTTCTCTGCTCTAAGTGTCTCCATTCTTAAATACATCGTGAAGCCCAAGTCTGGCTCATGACTGGGTTGATGGCAAAGAGCAAAAGAAGGCAACTAGATGAACTGCATGAGGTCTTTCATCTCACACTTAGATGTGACTTTTAGATGTTACATTTATCCGTATCCCATTACCCAAATATCAGGGGAGTATGTGGACAAGAAAGAGGCACTGAGGGGTCCCAGTATTGTGTATAGAAGGTAAAAATCTTTGACAGGTGAGGGAATAGCTATATGTCCACGGTTCACTAATAAACTAAGTACCTGTTTTTTATGTCTTTGAGTAAGAAACATAGCTAGACAACTAATATGATAATGAATATAATTCCTCTGATCTTAATGTCATCGTTACTGCTTACCCTGCTACAGGAATTAAAATAATTTTCATTTTCTTGAGTTCCCTGAGTTAAACTCTTTAAATAAATCAAAACGTATTACTTATCACTTAGATCATCTAGAGGTATATAAAGTTCCAGAACATTCTTATTAAAAGTATATTTTTCTCATCCTCTATGTACAGTAGTGTCATGTTATTTTATTTAGAATGCTTAAAAAACTCTTCCCATCATTTGAAAAGAGACTGCTTAGGTTCCAATGTGTGGGGGACAAAGGCAGTTTCCTCTTTAGTGGCAGACTGATTATTCTTCCTCTGTCCTTGCAGAGCACATTTATAGGGAGAGGCATTTTATAAAGATTTCAAAAGCAAGACCTGATGTCAACAGCCACAGTAAAGCAAACACCACCCACAGCAGAACTTCCTACTTAAGAGGAAAGTAAACCTTTAATAAAACACATTTCCTGTTGAGATAAGTAGAACTAAGTGCTTTCATTCCATATGTGGAGAAAGCTGAGTTTAGGAAGAGGATAAAGTAATTTCCCAATGTGAGAGGAGTTAGAAGCAGATCTTGGAAAGGGCTTTAATAGATTACAGTGAAAAGGAGAATTACAGAAATTATAAACCACCCACTCATATAGCACCTTCTACTGCAGGGACAAATAGTCTCTGTCATGGGAGTCTATTTCAATAGCAAACACAAATATAAATAGCTGAGCATCAGAATAAAGAATGGTCACAACACCCATACACCTTCCAGGCACACATAAAGCATAGAAACTAGAGAATTTATATAACCATTGATGGTATAGTAAACTCACCTATTTCCACAGAGCTGGTCACAAAAACTTATTTATCCATCAAGAAATCATTCTAAGTTCAGAGTACATATGTCTTATTTTTGCATGTAAAATAATCTGTGTTGTTATTAATATGCCATTTAATGTAACTCAATATTTGAGGTAAAGTAAGAATTAGAGCCACCTTTCACAATGAGCACTTCAAAGACACCATAAAGAATGGCAAGAGGCTCACCGTCTATTAAAGATATAACTTTATTAATAGCTTTCTTTTATTAATGGCTGATTCTACACGGAATTCATTATAAATATGACCACTAACAGAGTAATAAATGGCATTGTGTTTAAATGTCCCAAAGGCATTCTGCCCCCTTTTCAGGGAGAATTTATAGACTGCCCATTTCCATATCTATGACTTGTTTGTGTGCCACCAATAACCACAGTGCCCTGGCCCTCAGCTAGAACATAAATTAAATACACACACACACACACACACACACACACACACACACACACACACACATCTTTGCTTCACCTCAACCTTGAGAGGGCATACTCATTCAATTTCTAAAAAAACGGTGCTTTCCAGGGTAATTTAATGCATCATGATTCAAACAACTGCTTTAGCAAACCTCAGGAATATTTCAAAACATGACCTTATTCTTGTCTCTTACTGACGTAAGAATAAGGACAGATCCTGAAAAATATCACCAAAAGTTTATGTAAATAAGACCTTTTGATCTCTGAAATTTAAGCCATTTATTTTATATTTAATATTACTATACAGCCCACAGTATACATAGAGGGAGGAGGGGAGACTAGAAGTAGGGAGCTGTAAGATTTATAAAGGTAAGAAATGAAAACTGGCATATCCATAGCAGGTTGGTTTCCATGAAAACAGTGATATCATTCCCCTTCTCAAACACTACAGCAAATATTCACCATTTTATACCTACTTTTAAATTATTTCTCATTTTTATTCAAGACGGTGCAATCTAATCACTTGCCTTTCCCCAGACTAACAGAACATATGCAAATGACAACAAATTAAACACCAAAGGAATAATCCAGCAATGGTTGACTAATTAAACTAAAAAGACAGTAGCCAATATTCCATATATAATGTTGCTTTATGGTATTTTACCCTTCCCATTAAACTCTCTTCTGCTCCTGCCCCTCTGACACACACTCATTCCATTCCTCTTTCCAAGCAATTCTCCTTATATTATAATGATTTTTTTTACAGTCACTGTGCTATGTTGTTGGTAGGAATTCCAAATAGAAACTCATGTAATCTTTATGGGAAAGAGCTATTGATAATGTATCACATCATAGTAAAGTCAAAATATAGTTATAAATGTCCTTGGCAGCCTACTTACCATCAAGCTCTCATGCCTAGGCATTAGCTAAGGCAGAAGGAGGTTGTTGTCTTCCTCTGATGCAGATAGTCAACTGCATTCTGCTAAGGATGTTAAATTACTTTCTCCACTGAACTGAAAGATCCCATAATCACTGCTTCTGCTATTCTCTTTAGGAAACGATGACAATTATAGCAATAATAATATTGTCACCATGCTTACTTATGCCAAAAAGTATTTAGATGGAATAATTCCTCTAATCATCATAATGATGCTCACACCAAGATAGTGTGCATTCTGCTTATCTTTCATATCTTTAAAGATGAGATGTCTCATCACTTTAGTTATTGACTTGGCATTGGTCTTGCCAAGGATGGCCTAAGAGAGTATTTAGAGAGTTGTTCCTCAAGCATCCCTCATCCCCACCTGGAAGCACTCACATTGTAGTTCCAGGAATTCCATTACCTATAGACTTTGATTCCATTCTGGGAAATACTCAGTCAAATAACTTTCTCATTTTTTTTCTAAAATACTGGCAGCTTATGGTTTTAAAATGTTGAGAGTGTATTTTGTGTGATGAAATAATTGACCATAGAGTCTGTGTCTCCAGAAAATATTTAGGGCTCATTACCCAAGGAAGCACATTCTCTTCTTTTATCACATAGAACTTTCGTGCACTTAGGGCCCAAATCTATGGCTTTTCTCCTAGTACTTTTATTACATATTTCAGATAACTATTCTATTATACATTTCAAAAAAGTTTCAAATAATTTGTACTATTTTCAAACACAAACAACCCAGGGAGTTAACATTATATTGCTGTCCAGCTGTCCCAATGCTGGTTAAATCAAATAATGTCTTTCTGATGCATTGAAACATAAATATTATACTCACTATATTCCTGAACTGAAATGTGTGCTCTCAGGTCTTCTATTCATGACTTTTCCTTGTATTTCTTGAAAATTTATCTTGATGGCATACTACATAATTTCTAGTCTAAAAACCTGTTGTGATTTAGATATTTAATATATTAAAATTGTATCTTCATTTTTGGAAAGATTGCTTTTGCATCAATCTTTTCTAAATCATGCAGTTGACATTTTTTAGTATGTGCTTCTTCTTGCTTTAATTTATTTTTTTTACTTTTCATATTTCTAAAACATTTTATTTTAGATATATTTACTATATGCAGTCCACAGTTGAATTTTGGTTTTTAACTCAATCTGTTGTGTCTCTATATAAGGATATATGCCTTTACCCCATTTGTAAATGTTGGGATGTTTTCTTGTGGTTTCTTTTTAGAATGTTTTGATGTTATTTGTTTCTAAGCTTTTACTTGCTTACTAAACAAATTCTATTTTGTGTTCTGAATACTTATTTATACGAGTGTGTGGAGAGTGAGACTCATTTCCATTGACTCTAATATTAATTTTATATTCAATGTACTCAGTTTCTTATTGCTTTATTCACTGACTTTCATAAAACTGTTGACAAGAATTCACCGTGAATTACAGGACTTGAGAGCACTATCTGGAATGTCCCCCCACATCAGCCAATGAGAACCACAACAGCCGGTGGATGTAAGTTTGGGTGTAGTTCCAGACTTGCTCTAGAAGGTGGAGAAATGACGAAGGCAATTACCTCCTTCATTCTAAAGATATCGTCTTCAGTAATAGAATGACCAGAAACTGTTCCAGACATCAAAATGTTTAGGCTGGAAGTACCGCAGCACTCAGAAAAATGAGGCAGAAGTATCACACACACACGAGGGCACCCTGAGCTATGTAACAGAATCCTATGTCAAAGAAAAAGAGGAGAGGGGAAGGGAAGAGAGGAGAGGAGAGGAGAGGAGAGCAGAGGAGAGCAGAGGAGAGCAGAGGAGAGCAGAGGAGAGCAGAGGAGAGCAGAGGAGAGAAGAGGAGAGAAGAGGAGAGAAGAGGAGAGGAGAGGAGAGAAGAGGAGAGGGGAGCTAGGTGCACTTGTTATAATTCATCTAAGAGATTCTGACACTGGAAAAAAAGGCAGTCAGGAAGCTGTCATCTAATCACAATGTCCACTGGCCTCCAGAGAGGAGAGCACCATAGGCACAAGAGTATAGCCTTCAGGCGGCACCTCCATGTTTACTGCCAGCCCTCTCTCCCAGACTGTGAGAGTGAAACATCTCCAGAAGTCCTGACTGCTTCATTCCTGGTGGGCATCTTTTGTCCCTGAGCAAGTGATTGGTGACCTACCTTTCTCGCTCTGTTCAAACCTACACTTAAGATGTGCCAAGTGCTTTCAAGTACCGAGGCAGGTGGATCAAGTCATCACTTCCTACCCAGAAATTACATACTTTCCTCAAGTTAACAGAGTACTGAGAATTATCATTAGGATGAAATTGAATATATCCATTTAAAATACCATCTAGATATCTTGCATAAATATATCTTTTTTTAAAAAGATTACAATAACAATACAAAAAGCCCTTTACAAAGCATAGTTCTGATTTTACAAGCCACTGGTAGGGCAGATTGCTTTTTTACAAATAAGAGAAAGCATATGTCTGCCATCCATTAGGAAGAATCCCCTCTCTCCCATCTCTGCTGTCCTACCAGACACCTGAGCCAAACAGCCTACAAGCAAAACTCTTAGAAAGCACTGAGTATTTGTGTGAGCAAAGCCCCACAGGCTTGTTAGCAAACTACCAGCTGAACTTTATTTATCAGCTGGGACTCTCTGGCCGGACACAAATGTGTCGATGGAGATGCCAAAGTTCTTTTAGGTCATTTTCCAACTCAAGATACAGTGTGCTGACTTGTGATTTAGTAAGCTAAAGGTGAAGTTGTGTTGCCAGATAGCATGTGTTGGAGAGAGACTGCAGCTGTGTTTGTATCTACTTCCTCATTTCCCATTCAGGTATGTTGTGTACTCACCTTAGGACTGCAGCTGTGTTTGTATCTGCTTCTTCATTTCCTGTTCAGGTATGGTGTGTGTTCACCTTAGGACTGCAGCTGTGTTTGTATCTGCTTCTTCATTTCCTGTTCAGGTATGGTGTGTGCTCACTTAGGACTGCATGAATGCAAAGGGGCAAAGGACTGAAAGCAATTGTGTTTGAGTAGGACAAAACTTCCCTTGTTGTTAATGAATTGTTTTGTATGTTTGTCAAAGAAGGGGACATAATTAGACATGTGATTATTTAAGTTTTTTTTTTTCTAACTGGGAACAAGGCTACCTTTATGAAGAAAGGATTTGGAACCCCAAGGAGAGTCTTTACTGTGTGAGAAGAAACTTAATGGAACAAGGTCTCTTATCAGAATAAGTGAATTTGGGTGCTGGAGAGATGGCTCAGTGGTTAAGAGCACTGGCTGCTCTTCCAGAGGTCCTGAGTTCAATTTCCAGCAACCACATAGTGGCTCTTAACTACTGTAATGAGATCTGGCGCCCTCTTCTGGCATGTGGGCATACATGGAGGCAGAATGTTGTATACATAATAAATAAATCTGTTATAAAAAAAAAGAGAGAACAAGTGAATTTTAAAAGTGGCCTCATGAGCAAAGGAGGTATCCAAGAAAAAGGGGAGCCAACAGTGGTGGCAAGGACTCTCGAGTAATGACAATAGACAGCTATTCCCAGGCATCGTCAGATATCATTATGGACCAACTTTCCTAAGTCCTGATATCTTAACACTGAATACCCTTAGATGCAAAGCATTTTCAGCAGGAAGAGTTTGGCTTGGGAGATTGTACATCAAAAAAAAATTGAAAATAAAATATAGCATTGTGGATTTCTGTTCCTTCCCTTTTTTTCTCCATGGGTCTCATATAAATGATAAAGAGATAGCAAAGGGAGGCACTAAATCATAAATCTTATCAAATACCCCTTGATCTTATTAGGCAACACCCACTGTTAAAGCATAAAGCCTTACTATTTTGATAGACACTCAGGTAACACTTTAGGGCTTTATTAGCAAGTGACCCATACAGAATTATGAATCTGAAAAAAAAATCAGCAAAAAGAATTTTCTTTTTATCTTCTGTGTGCTTTGAAATTGCCATACAATCTTATTTCTTTCTCGATACACTCTACCTCCATGGGTGGGATATAGGAGAGGAAGGTTGTAGGATTAAAAGACTAACACCTGTCCTTGTGCCTATTATTAAGCCCTCAGAGAAATGAAACACCTTTAAAAAATGTGATAGACTCAGATGCAAGTTTAAATGCAGCTTGTTAGAAGATATTTAAAGTGTGATCCATTTGTGATTAATCTTTTAACCTCCTTCACATTAAGTTGTGACCAACAGGGAACAATCTGACACCTCTATGGTGACTGAGTCAGGTTAAAGTCTCTGATGCTCACTCAAAAATGCCCTTGATCCTCTCTGTGGCCAGATGATCCCTGAAAAAAAATCAGATAAAAAGTGTTTGTTGTGATCTACTGAGGGAAGCCATTTTTAAAATGGGAGGTATATGATGAGTCACGGGATAGCAGCTTTGGGGACCCTGGGAATATGCAGCTCTTCTATAAACAGCTCTGCTTAACCTGAGCTTGGCCCTTTACTCTGGAGAGGTACTAGGAACCAACACTGCCACAAGGACTCATCGATGAGAAGGTGGAAAATGTCAGTCCGCCTGGCAAAGATTACATAATGACACTGAATATCTCTCATCTCCTTTTGCTCACAAATGCAAATGTCCACAACTGCTTTTCCCTGAAAGACCCTCTGCGGGTGGTGCAGACATGCCTACCTCTTCCTAGTAAAAATACTTGGGAGTCCTTATTAAATAAGAATATTATTAGCAATAGGAAAAAAAAACAGAGCTGTGCAATCCTTGAGATAAATAGGACATCCACACCCAGTGTGCTATCCTCCCCAAAACCACTTCCTTTCTCAAGATCTTGCAAAGCGTGCTGAGACCAGAAAATTGAACAAAGCACCACAAGACTGACTCTCCTCTTGTACATATGAGGAGCCTGAGGCCAAGTAGCCAGCTACCCCTTGAAGTTGATCACATGAGTGCAAAGCAAGACCATGTTCCTGCCTGCCCTGTTTTAGCCAACCACGACCAGAGTATTCAGGCAAAGAAAGGAGTACCTACACAGAGGATAGGTGATCTTAGTCCAGCTGGATACCATGACACCTTAGTAGCTCTACCAAAGAAGGGACCGCTAATCTCCTGATGGATGCTCTCCAAAAAAAACAGGAGACAGGAGGGTGAATTGAAGGCCTCCAAGAGTGAAAAAAAGAGTAAGTTTAAAAGAGTAATAGGTGTATTTCATCCCCAAGATGCTCTGAGGGACAGGAGGCAGGAGGGTGAATTGAAGGCCACCAAAAGGAAAAGAGTAAAAAGAGTACAAAAACAAAGACTTAAAGAGTACAGAAAAAAGTAAAAACAGAATAAAAAGAATGAAAAAAAATAACAGTTTAGCTCCAGAGATGAAGAAAAAGAGTACGTTTAAAAGTGACAGTCAGATTAAAAGGAGTAACCCCAAGAATGCAGTGCCCTTGCTCAGCAGGAAGCAGACAGGCAGAATGACAAACCCAAATTCCCTAAAAGATTGTTGAAGGAAAGAAAGAAAGGAAGAAAGAAAGAAAGAAAGAAAGACAGAAAGACAGACAAACAGGAGAGATGTTGGGAGCTGTGAACTCCCCAGATCCTGAATTTCTTGTAAACAATTTGTTTTCCTCTGCTCTGAGACAGCCTGCAGCTGCTCTAAGCAGGAGACCCTCAGGAGCTCCTGATGGCAGGGGAGTGGTTTCTGGTGCTTTTGGCTGGGGCGTGGCTGTGAGTTAAGGATCCCTATATAAGCTGCCCCTGGACACATTAAGGGGGCATTCTGGGTCAAGGATGACCCATGAACCCATGTCTTTGTGTGTTTCAATCTTTAGCCCCTTGCCTAGTTCACAAACTGTATGGTGGCACATAGAGCCCAGACAGGCGTGGTGCGCTGCACAATACAGCTTCCAACTAGCATTGGAATCCTATTCAATAGTAAAAGGATAAAGACATCCTTAATTTTTTTATAAATAGTTTTTTTAACTGCAGTGTTAATTACCATATAATAGCAGGTCATCCACATATGATGTACTAGTCATGGGACTTCAAGGATAAAGAAATCATTTTGTCTTCACAGATCCTTGTGTCCTGGTTGGGGGAAATGTTAACAAAAATTTTATATTGTTCATACAAAAATATCACTAGGTATCATGAGAGCTTGAAAAGGAACAGATCGCATGGTCTGGGAATTTAAGGGACATTTCCCTAGAAAACAGACACTTGTATTGAAATTTTCAGCATGACTAGGTGTTTGGTGAAGAGTGATGGAGATACGGTGGTTGAAAGAAAGCGTATCTTGCAAAAGAAAAAAAAAGAATTTGGAAAAAATGCAGAGAAAGGAATGTCAGAGTTTCTAAGGAACTAAGAATATCACAGTAGGTCAAGACAGAATGTAAGGAAATGAGAAGAGACAGCAGAGCTAGGAGGTTTCCAACTTCAGACTGTGACAGAACTTAAATCTGGGTACACTGAGTATCACTGGGGAGATTATGAATGAAACATTAAATTAAAATTTGTAAGCATTGGATGGTACTTCAAGGCCATGCCTCCTGGTCACCGAAACATCATCTCGAATAAGGGTTTATTAGTTGATGTAGTAGCAATAGCTGTGTTTCTAAGACTTATTAATAGCCTATGAAAATCATATATACATATAATATGTATATACACACACAGTATGTGTGTATTGATATATGCGTTGAGTATCCTTAGCTGAAAAACTAAAAATGCTGCAAAATGCAGTTTTTAAAACAATTTTTATTAGTTGAGAGTATCTTCTGTGCATATGTGACATTATTGACTAAATTCACACCTCATTTCCTCCCCTTCACTCTCTCCCTATTCTCTGTCCACTATTCCCTCTGAATTTCATGGGTTCTTACTTTTTGGAATAAAAAAAAAGCACAATGTATGTATTTGATGCTGCCCATATGTGTGAGCTGTAGTGCCATCCACTAGGGTATGTGTAATTTTCTTAGGGCCACACCCTCAAATTCAATCCATTTTTGATATCATGTCATAGCTGGAAATGTTTACACTTGACAGCATTTGATGGGTCACAGTCAAAATGCAGACATAAAAAATACTATATATATTTACATTTTCAATACATGTACAGGGTGTGTGTGAAACCTCAATAAACATATTATCTTCATGAGATTCATTGTACATTTACAAATATTCTAGAGTCCAAAGTGCTTCTAGTCCTAAGCAGTTTAAAAGAGACCTCTTCCTGAGCTGTAATCCTGTTCTGTTTTGCATGGCGACCACGCTGGCCATGACTTCTCCACTGTCACTTATGGCCCTTTGTCTTTAGGGGAAACAGAATACTGCCTGTCTCTGAACTTAACCTTTGGGCTCCTTCTTACCACCATCCAACACATGAAGACCCTAGCTATGTCACAGATTTACCATGGAAATACATGATGCCCACAGAGGCACTTCATAAAACCACAGTAATAACGTGACAGTTCCGTTTTCTCTGAGCTTCTCTTTTCTAAGGGACTTACTGAACATTTTGTGAATTCTTCAAGCACAGGCATGGTATTTTGCTTACCCGCATAATATCCTGCAGCCTCCGACAAGCCTTGCTTGGAAACAGGTCTTCTTGAAGTATGGAGAGAAGCCAATTTATTTTTATACAGCCATTGAAACAAGGCCAAGAACTGATAAGCAATTTTTTTTAACCTCTGGGTAAAAGTAAAGTCTGACATGACTTCACCACACTGTGAAAATGAAGACAAGAAATGACAAGTGGCTCCTGAGGAATTGATTGTAGTCTGTTTATATCTGGACCAAAAAAGGAGAAAAGCCTCCTTTAAAAAAAGAAAGAAAGAAAAGAAACAAACACTTTCTTTACTTATTCCTTGATGTCTCAAATAATAGTCTTATATTTTAGACATTTAAAAATTCAATATTTAAAAAACTGCCAGCTCAGTGCAGGGTTTTGAAGCCATTTATATTAGTAGAGAAAACTTTAGGAGCAAGTGTGATGGTTTCAAATAATTGAAAGGCCCCTGTCTCTAAAGGCAATGAGCTTGCTTAGTGAGAGAGCTGGATTCTTGTCTGGAGTCAATCAAGGGATGATCACCAGCTCTGAAAACCACCAATCAATTACTGGCTACCTGATAGAAAAAAAATGGAATTCAGACTTAACAGAGCAGAAGGCTGCCTCCAAGCTATTTGGTATTTCAAGAAAAGAAAATAATGGACCAAACATCTAAACCTTGATTTTTTTTTTGCTTGCTTTTAAACATGCAGGATGGACAGAAATTCAGAATTTTACAAAAGTGGAAATCACACTCATTAGACAGACAGGGCAAGGTTTAGATTCTAAATCCTGAGAAATTTATTAAACTTGATGGAACTTTATTTTTCTAAATAAGAAACTTAATAATTGAGCTGGATAATTTCTAATCTCTAGTCTGTGAGCTTCAGGAAGCTAAAGTCCATGTGTTTCTTGTTAGCCCCAGTAACTAGCAAACTACTTGTGTGAACAGAAAAATTACTGACAATTTTTCTTAATAAAATAGTACTGTACTTATTATAGAACTATAGATTAAAACAATTTACAAAGCATGCTGATGATATCCACTGAGTGACTAGAGTGTAAAATTATGTGAATGAAGGAGTCACATTCCAAAGGATGAGTTAATGCATATAGTATTTGGACATGAATTTCCACTAATAATTATGACCAACAGTTTCTACAAAATTTGTGTAGCTAGCAATTTCAATGGGCATCTTGCCTGGGAGGTGAATTTTAACTTAGTCTTTAATGATAAAAATGGTCAAAAGCCAAGTAACTGAGAGATGAGAAAAGAATAATGGTTACAGTAAATGCATTTCCATTTTTCTTATTAAGTCCTTACCTGGATATTAAAGAGAGATGGGTAGACTAATAGAAATAAAAAGACAAGCTCAGAAATTGGAAAGACTTACTTATACAGGTTTCCATGCTTTTATGATCACCGTTCTCTTTATTTTCCATGAATCCCTAAGTTATGCCATGCTCTTTCAGACAGGTGAGTATGGTGTGCGTGACATCATAACAGTAACCAGCAGGCAATGACTATGGACAAAAGCTGGTATCTCTATATCCAGTCCATATATAATTTAATAAGAGGATACTATGGTGGGAAGAAAGAGAAACCTCTTAGAAATGCGGTGGTTTTCTAAATGTAGTCTTAGTGACCATCTTGATATTGGTCATCTTTGTGCTGCAATTAATTTGCTGGTGATGGTGACAGTCATTGCCAAGGAGAGAAAACACTGATAGAAATCATAAAAAGTATTCATGAAGAATGATGAGCTCTTCTGATCGAGACAGCACATACACAGAATACTTCCAAGTTTTCTATAGACACAGTTTCAAATATGAGTCTAGAAGTTGAAAGGAGACATTTTAAGCCGTATGTTGAGTTCCTTATATAAAAATTGGTCTTTTTATTGTTCTGTTTGTTTGCCTATTTAGTTTTGGTGATGGGAATCAAACCAGAGCCTTCTGCAAGCTGAGGGGTGATGGATTACCCCTGCACCACACCCAGATACCATGTCTTTTTGTCCTATTAGCTCCTTTGCTTCTATATTGAAAATCACATAGTCCTCAAAATCCATCCCATATATGTATTCCTTTAATCATTAAGGAAACCAGTCCTAAATATTAAGTTTAGCACAACCACAAAACCAACAATTTCAAAACTAATATTCTTCTAACAGAGACATAAATTCAAAATGGCTGTATGTGTCAAATCCCATCATTGTATGGTATTTCATCAGTGCTTGCTACTATAGACTTATTTTTTCCCTGTAGAACCATTCTTCAGCTATTCTTCAGAAGCCCACAGTCTCCTGCCGTCGTTCCTTGCCTTTAGTCTCTCATCCTTCTCCTGTGCTGTTTATACTTTACTTTTCTGACATAAAACACTGAAGTGAGCATAGCTCCATTTTTTATTAGATTCGTACTTACTTTGTATCCATGCTCAACAATTTTGTGATATTATAAAAATTCTTGACGTTACGGACAAATAGTTACTGATCCCAATGTTTACACCAACATCCTTGATAGTCCCTATGAAACTCAGTCACAGGTAAAGTTCTCTGCTTTCTTTTCCCATCTTATCCTGTAGTCTTTTCCAGTAATGTGTTTAGCAGCTGTACTTTTCATTGTCTCAAACCAAGATCTCCTGGGATAATTTTTGACTTCATTTGTTCTTATTACATCCAATCCTAAATCATACAGCTAGAAGTTGGTCATCCCCTCCCTCACTCTGAATTTCTTTCCATTACCTTCTTTCAAGTATCTTTCCACTCTACCACGCTTTTTATTTTTTGCAAAGTCAGGAAGATTAACTTGTCTTCAATGACTATGAATTATTTTCTTGGTTTTCTACTATCACATGAAAGCCAGAGGAACCCTATTATAATATCATAGGATGTCATTCATATGACAGAAACTTTCCAATACTTCCTTATTTTGGCCAAGAATTAATTTCTGTTCTACTGTTATTTTTGTGTGTCTATCTGCACATGTGGGCCTATATGTGTAGAAATCAGAGTCAATCTCAAGCGCCATTACTCAAGAGCAATTCACCTTGTATTTGAGACAGAATTGTCAAGTGAGACCACTTGACATTCTGAGCCACTTGACCTCTTCTGTTAGGTTAGGCTAGACACTGACCCACAGGGATTCCCTGTCCCTCTTGCCCAGATCTAGGACTATAAGCATGAACCACCGTGCCCAGCACACTGTGCAAGGTCAGGCTCTCAATTCAGCTTCTCATGCTTGTGAAGCATATACTTTGCTGATGGAAGCATTTCCCTAGTCCCAGAGAGTTATTTTCTACAGCAACCTTATATTATTTAACTCTGTAATCACTGGGACAGAATATCTAATTGAATCCATGTAAAGGTGAGAGCTGTATTTTAGACAAGAAGCTAATAGTTTCAGAAGGTTCATTCCATGCTTCTTTGACCATGTGGTCAAACAAAGCAGTGATAGATGAGCGCTGTTTGTTTATAGCTGTCTAGAAGGCAGAAAGAACAAGCAAGAGACCTGGAGATGCCTATAACCTTCAAAGGCCCACCACCGTGCTCTACTTCTGCATCTAGGCTTTATATTCTGAACTCTACAACCTCCAAAACTACACACTGCAAAACAAGGACATAAAGACATAAGCCAGTGATAAACATCAAAGCCCTATGTAAAGTAGTTTTCATTGTCACTTCTCTGTCCCAGTCTCTCTTGGCTCACTCTACTGCAGTTCTCAAGCACCTCACACCTGATGCTCCCTATTTCTAAAAACTCTTTGCTGCATATATCATTACTTGTCTTTAAATTGATTGAGCATCTCTTTTATGTCTTCATTAAATATCACCTGTGTAATGGAGTATTTGCTGACCCTCTATTTAAAACTACCTGTCCACCCACATACACACATCTACACCACCCCTTTGAGTTGTCCTTTCTTACATGGTATCCTAAGTCCATTTCTTCAACTACAACCAATATGATGTGTTTATTTCTGTATTCCTCATTTACCATGAAAACCATGTGTGGACGACTGTTACTTAACACATATTTAATGCCTAGAACTGTACTTAGAGCATAGTCGATGCATACCTATTTGTTTAAAAATAGAAGCATTGTATCTCAGCTTTCAAAGCAAGAAGCAAGAAGAGCTGTGTCCCTTCTTTGTGTTTACTGTTCTGTGTCTTACGCCAGGTGCATAACTAATGAAGTCTTGCTGATGTATAAATCCCTGCTGTTTGCTTTTTTGCCTTTCTCTGTTTTTGTTTTGTTTATATAGTATAACAGATATGTTGGATAATGATCCACATTGGAGTAAATATTTGCCCTATTGAGAATTTTCCAGTTTAAGCATTTTAATTGACCTATCACACATGCCTGAATGAATCATGTAACTCCCCGTAGCTCAATCCCATTTGTCTATATGGGACTAATCCCACATTGTAGGTATATTCCCTGCCAAGAAATTTTTATGCATATTATCTTCAAATTGGTATTTTGATTTCTATTAGGTGGGTCCTCTTTTCTTTGTCCTATTGTTTGCTTAGACTTCCGTGTGGAACTAAAAAGTCACATAATGCCCGAATATACACAACACTTGTCTCTGAACGTGGAGAGCATTTCTGTCATTTCAGCGCATGTGGGTTCTGGCTGCACAAGATGCTTTCGTTTCCTTTAGTGCCAGGCTGAAGAGGAGTGACAAGGTGGAAATGAATAGAGTTTACCCCTGTTCAGCCCGAGAAATTGCATCTGACAGAAAATGAAAGGACGTGTATGAGACTGTTGAAAAAAAAGAGAAAATTTATCAAAGGGATAAATAGGATTCTTTGCTTCTTTCCATCCCAAAAGAAATACTGTGTTCTTTACCAATTAAAAATGTTGGCATCATCTAAGAATTCTCATTACAGTTTACTTAATGTAATTTATGCTCATTATGTTATAAAGTTTCAAATCACTGAAGACAACATTTTGTCACCACTATGAACAAACATTCTGTTTTAGATTATATAATATCAAATCATTGAAAAAAATTCTTCAGTTAGTTAAGGCAATTAAAATTAAGTTCCTGATTTAGGGATTCAATTTCTGGCCAATCCTGTGCTCTGAACTGACAAGGTGATGAAGCATATGAAATAAGAGAATTTAAGGTATGTGTGCCTCGGGATTGCCAGGTTGCCGCTAGTCATTTTAATTGTTCACCAACATCTCTTTCTAGTCTTTGGTTTGCCAGGCCTTGGCTTTCCTTCTGGTACCACCATTCTTGTACTGACAGCCATCTGTGTTGGCTGAGCAGCCCAGCCCCTGACTTCCTTGCATGTGTAAGTGTTAGCTCTATGCGCTCTGTACACTTCATCTTTCTGACCATAATTACTGAACCCTGGGAAATCAGTTCACAGACTGGTAAGCCTTAAGGGTTAGAATCAGATGTCTTAGAATTCTTTCATTCTTTTCTCAGTTAGAGAAGCTCAAATAAATCAGAAAATAACTTTAGGGAGTAGATTCTCAACCAGATCAAGAAGCAGAAGAAAGCAAATTCATAGTCTTTCCTTTTCTTTTTTCTTTTCTTTCAGGGAGATAGAGAAAGAGAAAATGGAGGAGGGGTGGATTTATGAGAATAACTTGTAGGCTGTGGTCCAGCTATTCCAACAATGAATAAGAATCCGGTAGTTGTTCAGACCATGAGTCTGGATGTTTCAGTTGGTCTTTGGCATATGCCAGAATCTCAAAGAAGTAGACTTTCATGCAGTGAAGAAATGGACATGTTAGCAAGGCAAGAGCAAGCCCACAAAGAGCAAAAGATTCCTTCTATAGTCAACCAGAAGAATGCTCAGATTAGAGGTGGGTCTTCACACCTCAAGACATCTGGATTAAAGGTGTGTTTTCCCACTTCAAAGATCTGGGTTAAAAATGGATCTCCCCACTTAAAATTAAACAAAAATTATTCACAGGTGTTCCCCTACATTTTGGGGTTTCAGATTATTCCAGATGTCAAGTTGACTATCAAGATTAGCCATCACAATGAGTGTGAGTACACTCGTCAATGAACGTGCACACAGAGACCAGAGGATACATTTTTGTCTTCCTCTATCATTTTCTACCTTATTGGCTTGATGTAATATCAAGCTAAACTGAAAAGCTCACAGATTTGGCCAGGCTGGAAGACAAGATCCTTTTGTTTAAGCTTGCCAGTTCTAGGGTTATAGATGATCATAGTCATACCTGCCGTTTTATTTGTATGCTAAACATTCGAACACATGCTTGTGCCTAAAGCTCGCACCCCCTGAACTCTCCCTAGCACTGGGATATAATTCTTTGCACAAGTTCTGTCTATTTTACTCCCACAAATATCTCTCAATTAATTAAAAAAGAAACCTAAATGGAAACATTCTTATTAGGAATATGAGAATAAGGGTTTGAGGAATGCAATAGTTGACCAACTAAGATTCTGTTAGAATATATGTGTGTGTGTGTGTGTGTGTGTGTGTGTGTGTGTGTGTGTAGAACCAGGAGTAGCAAAAGTTGGGTTGCATGCAAGTGTATCCCACACCATACCTCTGTCTCATATTACACCTGCAGTAGTGAAATAATTCAAATCCTTATTTTATGTTGACACTCATCACAGGTGCTAGGGAAGACATTTAGATATTTACAAATTGCAAAGTGAATTACTTTTTAGCAAATTTTGGATGCAAAAGTTAGAGCTAAATTCTAGAAGATAATATGATTTCATTTATTTTTGAATCAGCAACATTAGTTTTTGAATAACATGATCTATGAACATGTTTTACTCAACAATTAATCTGAGACCAACAAAAGAAATGTGGAAAACAGGCTTCATGAATGTGGCTTGAGCTAAGTCAACAATAAAACTCCTCTGTGCCTCAAGTGCACTTTACGAGTCTTGCTCTTTTCGCGTTAGCTCAAAGGTGACCATATTTTTAAACAAATGGGGACAGAGTTTCTATTAATGTTTCTTTGGGGTTTGGATGGTGGCCACACAGAGGTGATTGCTAATATAAAGTCTTTCTGTCTTCTCATTTAGACGGCTGAGGTGTCCCATGGCTGTCTTTATAGTGCTGAGGTTCTTGATAGCTTTGGTGATTTACTGGCAGCTCTAAACAAGGGGGGATGTATCCCACCCAAGGGGGAAAGTATCCCACCCGAGCACCTAATCACAGGTGACTTTGGAAATACAATAAAAAGGCATGCATGTGGCACATATCTTTGGCTGCCACATACCAACAACCAAAAAGAGGAGCCATGATGTAAATCTGACCAACGGCTGCTATGAATTCCCTGTGTATTCACTATGCATTCCCTATGTATTCAATACCAGGACCATTTACTCCTGGCATATCTAGAAGAGAGGGGGTGTACCACAACATATCTTTACTTCCTCATCTCTAAATGTAGTAATTCTTATGATAAAGTCATGAGACCTGAGATTACAATAGTTATGGTGGCTGTAGGTCTGGTTTTGATTTAAATCTCACTTCCATTGTTTTCAAAGCTATGGGTGATCAGTATAATGCATTTAATAAACATCTTAATAAGAAATAATAAGAGTTTAAATTTTAAAGCATCACACAATGACTATCACATCACAAGTAGTAGTTAGTATGAGTTAAAATTTTTATCATAGTTCTATGATTCAAGTCACAATGTCTTCCAGGTCTTTACATTTTGCTCACTGAGATCACAGAAACTAGAACTTCCTGTGTCTACCGAAAGCACTAATCAGGAAGAAAATATTTATAAAAGAGTGGGAGATAAAAACCAAGAAAGCACAGAGCAGAATGGTGCAGGCAACGGAGATGATAAACCTATCAGAGCAGCTTTCCCACCCTCCATTGAAAATAAAATTTAGTCACCACCATTTGCCTACATGAGAGTGTAAAATATTGAATTGGATATTCCTTCTAAGTTCTCAAAATCTGGTATAGTTGACAATAAATAAACTAGTTTGGTGAGTACTCAGATAGGAGCCAAATATTGTGTGTTCTGATGTCTCTTTTGGATATTTGTCAGAATTCTTCCTTGGATTGATTAAACCAAGGATATTAAATTTTTTAACACACCACACACCACTGTAGGTGCTGCAGACATCATAAAGAGTAAAGCATTCTATAGATAAGTTAGTGTTTCAAGATGAAACCTCCCTAAACCAAGAAGAAAAGAGAACCAGGCAGACTTCTAGACTAAAGCTTTTATGGCTTCATAGAAATGTACAATGACTCTGGGGAAGAAAATAGTCCTCATGCTGACTTCAGGAAAGACAGAGAAGTCAGTATGGTTATAAAAGATAGATAGATAGATAGATAGATAGATAGATAGATAGATAGATAGATAGATAGATAGATAGAGTAGATAGATGATAGATAGATAGATAGATAGATAGATAGATAGATAGATAGATAGATAGATAGATAGATAGATAGATAGATAGAGATAGATGATAGATAGATGATTGATAGATAGATAGATAGATAGATAGATAGATAGATAGATAGATAGATAGATAGATAGATAGATAGATAGAGATAGATGATAGATAGATGATAGATAGATAGATAGATAGATAGATAGATAGATAGATAGATAGATGATGATAGATAGATAGATAGATAGATAGATAGATAGATAGATAGATAGGTAGATAGATGATAGATAGATACAGACAGACAGACAGACATTAGTAAAAGATGAAGATGGAGAAATAACCGATATAAGCAGTCACTTGGTCATATTAAAATATATAGGAAATACAGAGTGCAGCAGCAAGTCAATAGAGAAGAGAGAGTGAGTGTGATGATAGCATTCATATGCATATGCACTCTCTCTCCCTACTGCTAGGCTGATTTCAAACATCATTTATTGTTATTGTGTATGGGTGTGCATGACATCTAGGTGTGGGGATGGGTGGAATTGCCACTGGATCCAGGTGGAGGTAGAGTGATCTTCTTCCACCTATGAAATACAGCCCTCAGAATGAACCAAGCTTTACCCAGAGCCTGGGAGAAGCTGATTGATTCATCAGAGCTTCGGTGATTGTGGAGAGGTTGGGAGTTCCAGAGCCACAGGCCAATTACAATTTATCTTGGGCTATTTTTAGTCCCCTCAATAGTCCTTCCACTCCCACCTCTGTTTCTGACCTAAAGTCTTTGTGACTAACAGGTGAAAACTTTCAGAATGTGTTACAGACCACAGGCCTCCTCCATCTAAAAGGGGGCTAAGAACATTTTCATCAAATAGCACCTGAGGCCTAGAGCACAGGATCCCCAACTTTGCTGTAACTGCTCTACCCAATGTTTCCACCAAAATATTTTTAAGGCCTTGGTTTCTGAGTTTTTTTCTTTTTTTTTTTTTTCTGTTACTGTAAAGGCTTCATAAAACTCTTTACCATTGGAACATGGGGTAACTGCAATTTGTTTCCTGGATTGTGGTTGCTCATATTTAGCCCCAAAATAAGCTATCTCACTGCTTGAAATCTATGTTTTTGTATCAATATACTTTACATGAGTTCTGGGAAGAGAACTCGGATCCCTAGGGTTTCATGGCAAATGCCCTTACCCACTGAGCCATCTCTCTGACCTTGGGCTGACTATTATAACAGTTTATTAGGGTATACTTCACACATCATGGCGTTTATCCTCTTAAAACAAACAATTCAAAGATGTACAAATAACAGAATAATGTACAAATAGCAGAATAATTAATGTTAGAGTACTTTAACCACTGCAAAATAAGCCCTGTACCAATTACATGGCCCTTCTCATTCCAGCCCCATCTCCACTTAGGCACCATTGTCTTCATGTTTCCATGGCTTTCCACATGAGGGCTCTTCAATATAAAAAGCACATACAATTTATGGCCTTTCTGATGGGCCTTCTTTGGTGTGATGTCCATCCAAACTTTACCTACTATCAGTAGTTCATATTTTCTAGGTTCAAATATTTAATGTTTGGCCTCAGCGCATCCACTCCTCCATGGTTGGGCGCTTGAACATTTTCCACTTGTCAGTCCATCTGAATGCTGCTGCTATAAGCATTCATATACAATTCTGCATGTAGAGAAATGTATTTGTATTACTTTTGGAAATATACCTAGGAGAAGACCTGTGGGGCTATGTACTGATTCTTTATTTACTGTTTTAAGAATGACCAAATCCTTTCTCATAGTGGTTGTGCCATTTTACGGTCCTACCAGCAGTGTTTGGGCCTTCCAGTTTCTCAAAGAGTATAGAATGATTATCTCATTGTGATTTTCAGGACTTCGGTAATAAATAATGTTTCTTGTGAACAATGGCCATTTGTGTTTTTCTTTTGAGTTGTTCTTTGGAGTTGTTTAACTGGGCTGCTGTTTTTGTTCGTTTGTGTGTTTTATCACTAAGCTGTAAGAACACACAGTATGTGTTCTGGATACAAGGTCTTTATTGATATATATGATTGTCACTTTTGATTTCCTGATGCTGTTGTTTGGCACATAATTTAAAAATTTTTGATGTTCAATTTACCTACATTTTCTCTTGTTGCTTGTGCTATTTTATTTGTCTATCACTTGAGCAAAAAGATTTATTGTTGTGTTTTCTTTTCAAAATTTCCTAGTTTTAGCTCTCATTCAGTTCTGTGATTCATTTTCAGTGCTTTTTTGGTGTAAGATATATGACTGTAGTCTCGATTTATATTTTGTACATGGCTATCCAGTTGTCCAATATCATTTGCTGAGAGAGCTACTCTTTCTCTTATTTATTTGTGTAGCGTTCACCCAACAAATAATATTTTTAAAATATGCTATAAGTTGCGAAGAGATGGATCAGTAGGGAAAACAGTAGCTGTGCAAAGGGGAAGAGCAGATTTCAGACACCTAGAGCCACATCAAAGCAACAGGTACCTGACAGCCCACCTGCAATCACAACATGCAGGAAGCAAAGATGCTTGAAACAAGCTGTCTAGTCACATTATTCAAAATGGTGAGCTCCAGGCTAGGCAAGAGACCCTGACTCAATCTAGTATGTGGAGAGTGATGAAGGAAAACATGCATGCCAACATGGGCTTCCACATGCACATGCACCCTCACACATATGATGATGTAGACACATGTGTGCATACTACACATGCACAAACACACACACACTCACAATAGAGCAAGAGAATTGCTTTATAGCATGTAAACTGTACAGTCATATTGAGCCCTATGTCTACAAGGATGCTGCTTGCATTTACTTTCATTTCATATCATGAAATAATTATGCTAAAATTTAAATTAATTTCTTAACTAAGTCCCCACATTTTCATTTTACACTGTCTGAAAATCGCATGATTGGTTTGCTATGTAACAACCATAAAAGATTTAAATAAAAGACAGGGACCTAGTTGTAAATCTATTATGAAATAAAGGTAGCATAGTAATCCATTTTTGTTACTATAATAAAGTATCGGGGGTAGCCTGAACTTGTATATAAGAGATTATTCAGCTCCTCATTCTGCAGATTTCACACCTGGACACCGATGCTCTCTTAGCTCTGCTCATAGTCAGTATTATCACAGAAGTGGCAGTGTATGTGAGAAGAAGAGGGCTCATCTGGAGACAGGAAAGGAGAGAGCAATTCAGGAATCAGACTTATTCTTGCAAATCTCTCTTGAGAACTAACTCTGTGTCACATAAGAACAGCATAACTCCTTCCAAAGATTGCATCCTCAGTTTCTTAAGGAGTTCTCACAAGGCTCCACATCTTAAATGTCCACATCGTCTCCTGATATCACCATACTAAGACCAATCCTCTAACACAAGCCATAACCTGCAGATGCAACTATACCCAATCCACAGCAGTAGTGGGGAAGAGAATTTGTTGTTCTTGCAGACACTCCAAGCATCCACATCTATCAGCTTAAAACCACCTGTAACTCCAAGTCCACAGTATGTGACACCCTCTTCTGACCTCCTTTGGAGAATCCAAACATACATGGCACACACACAAACACACACACACACACAATGACACAACAGACACCTGTCCAGAAGTAATAAATAAATAAAGATTTAATTTTGTGTTATGTATGGCAAATACTTTTCATTTTACTATTGATCATTTGGTTTCCTTCCTGGTTGTCCTCTACACAGGATATTTTTATTTTTTGCATAAATTTGGTTGTTTTTTTTTTGTTCCTAGCCACGTATAGTAGCACAGTCCTGTAATCTCACCCACTCAGGAGACTAATAAAGGAAGATTGCAATGTTAAGGCCAGCTGGGCTACAGAGGGTCTTTCTGTAACATTTGTTGAAATATAGGTTTTAAATATTGATCTGAAATAAAATTTATTACTTGCTGTATTTCTTGGAATTCTATTATTGATGTTTTTCCATATGTGTGTGTGTGTGTGTGTGTATACACACATACATTTTTGTTTGAGTATGTGACTGGTCTTACTAATTTTTTCTTTTGTAATTTTTCTCTATATGCTTTTCTACATAACTGTTAAGTAAAAAAATTGTCTAGTTAGACAAATAAACGTGTTATTTTAATAGAGACTGAGGTGAGTTGTAGATTAATTTAAATTGCCACAACTAAATACCACATCTTTATAAATTAAACAGATCCTTATTCTTAGAGATTTTTAAAAACATCTTTCGTTATGATATCCATAAATCTCTACTTTCAAACTTGTATATAAATCGCACTAAGTTCATCCCTAAGAACGATAGGCTGCATATTCAAAAATGATGGCTAAAGATCTCTACACAATGTTTAATTTTGTCATATCTTTATAAAACTGTCTGCATTGAGAATTGGATTCTATGTCCCCACTTTCTGATATTGAAGTAGACTACATGACTGGCAGTAGAATTCAACTGATACTAGGCTGATTGTGGACATAGATTGTATCTCATTTGTCCTTTTACTTTTGTCCTTTGGAATCTCATTCATGGGTCATTTCCTGTCAGAACTTAATCACCGTGTTCTGAGAAATCTTTGTAGCTGAGATGTAGCCTTAGGAAGCTGCTAACTGCCAACCAGGTGAGTTAGCCATCTGGAAAGATCAGCCTGTCTGGGTCTTCAGGTATCTGCACTTAGAGGCTGGCAGTGCACGCTTGTAATCCCAGAGGCAGTAGAATCACTGAAAGTTTGGAGCTAGCCTATTGAACTAAGCAAGTTTCAGATCAAGCAGCAAAATGCTATTCATTTAAGTCTAATAATAATAAGTTCTAGATCTTTTGATGAGAGGTAATTCACTACTCATGGCTTTCAACCATGGACTGTTCTCATTAGAAAAGTTTTCATAGAGTTATATGGGCCAACACCATGGATTATGATGGAGGTGGGGATAGGAACCTCCATCAGCTGTATGTGTTAAGAGGCTTGAAATGTAGCAACACCTAAAGGAAATGTTTCCACAATTATTAAAATGTGATATTACAGCGAAATAACAATGAAATATATATTAAATGTTTGTTTTGACTGTATGAGATTAAAACTACTTATTCTCATTAATATAAATTATTAATCAATGGTAAATGATTAGAACCTGGATAGGTGGTTCAGTGATTAAGAGTCTTTGTTGCTCTTACAGAGGACCTGAGTTCCCAGTTTCCATAGGGCAATTCACAATCATCTCTCACTCCAGTTCCAGGGGTTCAGATGCCCTCTTCTGGCCTCTGTAGGTACTTCACTCACATGGTACACAGGCATATACAAAGGCAAAACACCAAACTGTACATATAAAATAGAATAATAAATAATATTTTAGAAGGGACAAGAATCACATTTAGAATATGTGACATAAAATGTCTGTAATATAAAATGACAACATGGGTGAGTATATTTGGTTGTAACCTGATAAAACTACAACTGGATTGGAGAAATGTCTCAGCAGCTACTTTTTGCTAACAAGCATAAGGAACTAAGTTCAAATCTCCAGAATCCTCGTAAAACGCTGGACATTGTGTATGCTTCTAATTGCAGTAGTGGTGGGGGGCAGAGACAGGTTTCTGAGGCTTGTTGGTGACCAGCCTAGTTCTCCCACATGTCTCAGTTGTAACTGAGTTATATTTGTGGATGTTTTATTAATGTATGGCTTGCTTGCCATATTCAGCAGAAAAAAAGACTAGAAACAAATCTGCTTTCCTTTATATTTGTATCTTTGTACCCACATGATGCCTACCATGTAGCATATGCCAAATAATTATTTATGTAGTAGACAAATTAAAATATCTAAAAATCTAATATTCCCATATCCATTAAGAGTACTCTTCACCTTCAGATTTATAGCCTGTAAAGTGACTTTGCAACTAAAATAATAAAAGCATCTTATACAGTCAAACCTCCCAGTGCTTAGAAAGCAAATGCTTAATTTTCAGCTGATTTTTACTTCAAAGAGATTTATAGTGAATCACACTTAAATGGCAGTGAGTGAATTATAGCTGATGTTATCAAAAACATCAATTTCACAGGAATAATGCTAAAAGAAGAAATCATACACTTTTATCTTCAAAATAACTGAAACAGAGATTGTTTGTTATGACATTTTTCATAAAATTGTTCTTCTTAATAGAAAGTTTAAATCATTTTAAATGGAAGAAATACATTTCTTTTCAACAAAAACTCTAAATAGTATTTGGTACCTGAAGTCTTGTTGTGTAATGAGAATTTCACCCATTCCTAAGTTTTAATCAATTTTAATAGCTTGGTTTAAAAGCTTTTGGTTCAAGTATTTGAATGTTTGAAAATCCAATAACACATAAACATAATAACTTTTTTCGTGGATAAATAAAATCCCTTGGCAATCACGAGGTGAGTCGGAATTTACTCCTGAGATGGTCATCAATGGAGAACATTAATCAAGCAGAGTGAAAATTGAATGCAATTAATAGCCTGAGAACTACAAATAGTTTCCTAACAGAAATGAAACACTGGCTGATTCCACATTTCATGGTAAGCACACAGTGAATTCAGGCAGTTTGGGCAAGGATCCAGGATACTTGGAGCACTTTCCCAGATATTCTAGTGGTTCCTGCCAAACACAGAGATGAACAGTAAAAGATAAGCACAATATTCTCCGTCCTCACATACCCACTTGCTTGCTGCTTTGCCTTAAATGTGGCAGCTACAAAAAGGACACCAATTCCTTCCACTCCTCAATTTTGCAAAACAGTAAATTCTGAATATTTTCTATTGATGAAGATTATTTTAAATGGAAAACATACATTTCTTTTCAACAAAAACTTTAAATAGTATTTGGGTTATAGATAAGGTTAAATAGTACAGGCTTAAAGACAATGGGATCCTAGTCATTAGCATGTGGTCAACATAAAAGAGAATTTAATTTAACTCAAATTATTGAATATTTCGTACAGCAAGAAGAGTGAGGGCAGGAAACCAAAGAGCTCTCTGAAGATTGACAATCTCTTACAAAAAGAAAGACATCAATAATGATAAAAGAATAAATTGTTAAGTGAATTAATGGCTGCGTGTTGCTTCCTGTCACATCGTGTTTTATTCTTATCAAGAGAGCAAACAAGAACTTCCTTCCAGATATGGCAAGTTGAGTTCTTATGAATATTGTAGGATTAAACAGACAAGCAAACATATGCACTCACAGAGAAGACTGCTAATGTTTTTGAAAGTAAATATTAGACTAAACAACATTTTTAAACACTTGTTCCCTACTAATGTATAAAGTTATATTATAAATAAAGACATGGTTAAAAAATAAACATGTCAACCATGTCCTTTGCTATACAGAAGCTTTTCAGAAAAGCAAAAGACATGGTCGAAAAAACGACAACCTACAGAATGGAAAAAGATCTTCACAAACCCCACATCAGACAGAGGTCTGATCTCCAAAATATACAAAAAACTCAAGAAATTGGTCATAAAAAAACCCAAGTAATCCAATAAAAAATGGAGTATAGATCTCAACAGAGAACTCTCAACAGAAGAATCTAAAATGACTGAAAGATACTTAGGGAATGTTCAACATCCTTAGCCATCAGAGAAATGCAAGAAAAAATAACTATGAGATTCTATCTTACACTGTTAAGAATAGCCGAGATCAAAAACACTGATGACAAGTTATTCTGGGGAGGTTGTGGGGAAAAGGGTTAGGGAACACTCCTGCACTGCTAGTGGGAGTGCAAAGTGGTAGAACACCTTTGCATATCAGTATGGCAATTTCTCAGAAAATTAGGAAACAACCTTCCTCAAGGCCCAGCAATACCACTTTTATGTATATGCCCAAAGGATGTTCAATCATACCACAAGGATGTGTGCTCAACTATGTTCATTACAGCATTGTTTGTCATATCCAGAAGCTGGAAACAACCTAAATGTCCTTGACCAAGAAGGGATAAGGAAAATGTGGTACAACAGAAAAAATAATGATATCGTGAAATTTGCAGGCAAATGGATGGAGCTAGAAAATATCATATAAAATGAGGTAACCCAGACACAGAAAGACAGTTATCATATATACTCACTCATAATTGGTTTATAAACATAAAGCAAAGAAAACCAGCCTACAAATCACAAACCCAGAGAACCTAGACAACAATGAGGACCCTAAGAGAGACATACATGGATCTAATCTACATGGGAAGTGTAAGAAGACACGCTTTCCTGAGTAAACTTGGAGCATGGGGACCATGGGAGAGGTATGAAGGGAAATGGAATGGAATGAAGGGGAGCAGAGAAAAATGGACAGCTCAATAAAACCAATAAAAGACATTTAAAAAAGAAAATGAAAAAAGAAATACTAGATGTGGAAATCCTTAAGCAGAAATGAAGGAGAATGGGCGTTGGGGGAGGATCAACCAGTAATAAAGATACAAAAATACAAAAACAAAAAATAAAAATTTCTAATGTTTCCAATAAAAAAATCAAAGAAATGAGAAAAATTCAGACAGTGGGGGAGTACATACAAGAATTAGTGTTGTGCTTGATGAAGCTGTTATTAAACTAATGTTCATCAATTGAACAAATGACTCTGGCTTTAGAACAGAGTTAATGTGTATATGAAGAAAGAGCCCCTTTTCTGTGTTTCTATACATCCAATGCACATTTATTGTATAGTCAACAGAAAAAGATGGTCCAAATACTGAAGTACAAGCAAAACATGAAAAAGATATTATTAAGAAACCATGCAAGAAACTTTTTAAACAGTGATGCTAACCCTGACACATTGGATACTCTAAGCAGAGAAAGAGCTAGTTTAGAGGGAGGAGGGGCTTATATTCTGCCATTTTAACTATGGTTATCACTACAGTGGACATCCAAGCACTTTTAAATGCTGACATCTACACTAACAAATTGGCATTTGCTTTCTAAGTAGCTATCACAAAAGTTTATACAATCACTTTAATTTTAAAAGTTATCTTACTGGGAAGGTTTAATTTTCACTTTCATTTCCATTTTAAGATGAACTCACATTCCCTATTTTTAAAAAGTAATTTCTTTCTCTGTGTTTTTTCAGTTAAATTTTGAGCACTTCTATCCATGCTCAATCTTTTTCCATCAGTTTTGTACTAACGTGTACAAGTCTTTACTAGGAAAATTTACTATCCCATGATGCATTGTCTTGGTTCTTTCACTTGATGTAGAAGTGGACAGCCTTTAGTTTCATGGTGAACCTATTAATTGTTCCTGAGGAACTGGAAGCAATTTGGTGGGTTTACTCTCCGGGTTCATTCCTCTGCTGTCAGAAAGCATTTGAGTAAATTGGATCTGCCATGACTTGCCCTCTAACTACAAGATTTCCTACAGAATGACAGGACTTGAGGGATTCTATATATGAGATTTCCTATAAATTCTACATAATTTGTGCACTGTATTCCCTGAGCTATATTTTGTATACATATTACTCCTTTTTTTTCTGAAGAGCGGAGAAAATAAAAAATATTAAATTTCTCAGTGTATGTTAGCAAACAAAGCCCTGGGATACCACGCTTTATATCTTGTTAGTATTTATACCATGGGTTCTTAGGCTCACTTTTAATAACCTTGTTAGACTCTGCAATAGAGGTGGTAATCTTCCTCTGTATAGGAGACAGCTCAGCTCTTACAAAAAGGCAGATGAAGAAAGACCCATCACTAATGGCAGGAATTCTAATGTCTCTATATTATAAGCTATCAACAGTCTTCCTCCTGTCCACTCTGACAAACTAACATTCCTTGGAGGCAGTAGAACTTTTATAAGGCTGTCAAGCTAAGAATGACTAGCTGGGTAACCAGCCCAAACAAGAAAAACTTGTATCCATTATCAGTTTGATGCTAATAAAAACTGCTTTAGGGAAGCGCTCCTGGTATTTATGTCATTTTTTATGGTGCTCCTCGTGACTCAGTTTTAAATTGCAAGTGACTGTGAGCAATCCCATGAATGATATGAATGTGTTTTACACTCAGGGTCAATCTTGGTAGCTCTGAGATTAACACCACGAAACATTGCTAACTGCCCATTGCCACAGATAGCATATAACATTCACATTGCTCCTTGGCTTATAGCCCCTAGATTTCCAGGTCCTACAGGGAAAATGGTTCTTGCCCCAAGATATAAAATGATAATAGTTACCTGCTTCATTTGGCAGCATTTCTTTTGTAGGTTTAAGCAGCTGAAGCTCTTAGCTCTGAGCCTTCTAAATGCTAAACTCTTCATTTTCACCTTTTCCTAGGTCTATAGTCTGGGATGCTGCCAATCAGTCTTCTTCACACACTTCATCTTCCCTTTGTGAATTTTCAGTTCAGAGAGGAGGTGTGAGTTCACAAGTAGAGCATCTTCTGCTGCTCTGGGTAATTTGACATCCTCGTGGACTAATGGTGCTAACTGATCCATGCTGCTGCCCTGATGGCTCTGTGCCATATGTATTCTCTTCGTGTTGATGGTACAAACTTAGGCAAAAAGAAGACTTAAGATTAAGATAAATTTTATCTATGTGATTTCTTCTATGATAAAATTAAAATATATAATCCATCACATATGAAAAATTGCTTTGATGACTCAGTTGCTAACCTACCCTTGACCTACCTAACCTCAAGCATCCCTATCACCTGTGTCCTGTGAAGGAAAGAATGTGAATTTTAAAGACAGGGTTCTTTAGAAACATAGAATTTCAGACACTAAAACAGATTCTGAGGCCTCAAACACTTAGAAAATAATACATATGTCTGTAAAGTCTTATATAAATAAATAAAAATGATAAGCATTTTAACTGTGAGCTCCTTGAGTGAATTTTATATATGTGCTTATGAATAACTAACTATACATGTACACTTATAAATACATGACTACAAGAAATAATATATCAATATTAAAAATGAAAAAATTTTTTGATATGTGTTTGTGGATGTAATTAAATATAATGTGATTTTCCATTAAGAGATAGAAATAGAATCACTTCTTAGCCTTTTGGCTAAGACCAGTAGAGTACCTATTCTTATTAATTTAATATCTGATATATCCTCTATTTGAGGACAATATATTAAATGAATTTTTGGAATTAGGAGTTGGAATAGGAGCCTACTCTATCCACTCCACATATCAATCTGTTAAACAAACTTTTTAAAAAATTAATATATATAAAGAAAATTGTTATTAATATATTTTAATGTACATTTAATATCACTAGAAACTTGAATTATTTTATGAAACAAATATTGTACTTGTAGCAGCTTTGTTTTTCAGAGCCAGAACCTGGAAACAACCTAAAGGCCCCTCGACTGAAGAATAAATAAGAAAAATGTGGTACATTTACACAATGGAGTACTACACAGCAGAAAAATGACATCTTGAAATTTGCAGCCAAACGGATAGAACTAGAAACATCATATTAAATGAGGTAACCCAAACCCAGAAAGGCAATTATTACATGTACTCACACATAAGCGGTTTTTAAACATAAAACAAAGAAACCCAAACTACAAATCACAATCTCAGAGAACCTAGACAACAACGAGAGACATACACGGATCTAATCTACATGGGAAGTAGAAAAAGACAAGATCTCCTGAGTAAACTTAGAGCATCGGGACCATGGGAGAGGGTTGAAGTGGAGGGGAAAGGAAGGGAGGGGAGCAGAGAAAAATGTAGAGCTCAATAAAATAAATAAATAAGAAAAACATGACAAAATGTATAAAAGGTAGCCTGTGGCACAACAGTTGAGGTTCTACTGTGTGACAACAGTCTTTTAAAGTTTCTGCAGTATAAAACTTAACCCAATATCCATGTTTGTAGTGATGTTCCTATACTTGTCTTGTTTTTATTTAATCAATACATGTTTACATTAAATCTTTTAGGGTCGGCTTTTAATTTGTTTTAATTATAGGAAGCACCATTGGGAGTAAAAGTCCTTGATGTATCCTTGTCCTTAACCAAATGATAATTATAACAGTTTAGCCAATAACTTAAGCATACTACTAGTTAACTCTTACATTTTAAATTAACCCTTTCTATCCATTTGTGTATCGCCAAAAGGTTGTGACCTATTGGTAAGTTCCAACAGTTTTCTGCTTTGGCAGCTACATAGCATCATTCTCTGACTCTGCATTTTCTCTCTATATGTTCTGGCCCTATATTCTGCCCTGCCATAGGCCAAAATGGCTTCTCTATTAACTGAAGGTAATAAAACATATTCACAGCATACAGCGGGAAATCTGACATCATGACTACACTAGATTATGAGTTCTCTCTATCTAAAGAGTAAAATTCCTATTTGAAGAAGTTATAAAGTCCTAAAAATATTAGCTTTTCCACCAACTTTGTTGAAATGAATCAAAGGTCAGAGGGCTAACCCATAACCGTATTTAATACTAGTACCAAGACCAAAGTAGAGTTTTATTCTTACAATTCTGTTTCTAAAGCAGTAATGATATACTCAGTTAGTCAAAGATTCCTCGAGTGTAAAGTACAGCCAATAGCTTATTGAAAAGAGTTATTTTCACTGAACACACAGTAAAGAGGTACTCAAATATTTGCACTACAAATATTTATTTTAATATCCCCTGGCAGATGAATAAGAACTCTAGAATAATGAAAATAATAGAAAACTATAAATAAGTCCTGATGCTGCTTCAAACTGAGGTTTCTCTTCTTGCCCACTATACTAATTTTGATTATATGACTTAATCTGAATTTCCTCACCTACAAAATTTGATGAGAAGATTTTCTTGGTATTTTACAATTTACATAAAATAATCATTTTTTTTCTACTTTCTTTCAGGTCTCCAAAACATTTGTGAATCTCACGAGTAGGTAACACTCTTAGGAGTTGGACCCATGACCAGCAGTAGGTGGCCAACACAAAATAAACTCAATAGTATCTTTGGAGGTTCCTTACCTCATGATGCTAAGTTGGGGCATTTGATTTTTATCCTTAAAAATCCTTTGTGTACAAATTATTGTTTCTGGATTTGTGCTTTTATGGAATTCCTACTGGTGTGAATCTGTGTGTCTCTGCATGTTTATGCATTTCTTGTGCTTCTTCTTTGACTCCTTTTCTTATTTCGTTATGTTCCAATGTATTTGTTTTTATTTATCTTATTTTATTTTTATTATTATTCTTTAGGTGACTCTTTTTTCTCGTAAGAAACAGAAAGTTGATGGATCCAGAAGGGAGGGGAGGTCGAAAGGAACTGGGAGAGTAGGAGGAGAGGAAACTGTGCTCAGAATATATTATTTATGAAAAATCTATTTTCAATGAGCAAATAAACAAATGAACCAGAGTGGTAGAATCTTATAACTCTGTTTCATCCTTAAGACTTCTAATGAGACCTTCAGGACCTGATTGCTACAATGGAAAACATTTCCCCAATATTTTAAGATGTCATCATCTTATATTAGTCATCATATTTTGTCATTTAGATTTTCATTTTTCTCTTCTCTTGAGCTTTATTTGTTGCTGTCATTTAATACAAAAGGATAAATTTTATCATTAAGGAAGTATTCCTCTATTTATTTGATATTTAAAGTAAAGGAATCAGAAAGCACAAATGCAGCTGGATTAAAAGTATCCATGGGATATGCGAGGTTTCATATATTTCACTACAGTTCATACCAATTAGTCATTACTTGAATTAATAATTGCTTTCATTTATTTTGTCAAACTAATTAATAAACTAAAAAGAGAAATTTTTTCATTATTATGGAACACTAGAAGATTTAAATGTCAAATAATTCCAGATTAAATTATATATATTTGCTCATGCATCTGTGTATTATATACATGTGTTTGCACACCTGGATGTGTATATATAGACATGTGTAAATGCTCATTCCTCTATACAAACAAGTAACTCACCTAAGATGATAATGCAATAAAGCTTCCTAAAATCTTATCTCGAAACAAAGAGATGTTACACACAGTATTTTCTAACTGATAACTCAAATATTTTCATCCCATGTTAGTTGTAAAGGTGCAATGCCTCTTTTTATGTTAGTCATATAGAATCCCTTGGATTTGAGTGACTTAAGTACTTACGGAGATCACATCGTTAAAATACTTATTGTATTCTACATCATGCATCGTTCCCTTTCCCTTTTTTCTTTGTAATGTTATATGTTTTGGTCTATGGTTGCACGACAAACATCCAAAACCTTAATAGCACAAAGAAACACATGTCTATCTTCTCACAGCTATAGTAGGTCAGAGCTTGGACAAAGCTCACATGAGTCCATCTGACCTAGCTTTTCCTGTTTTCTAATCTTTGTGTTCAACTAGTGAAGATCTGCATTTGAGCTCACTCATGTTGACAGAAGAATTCATTTCCTTGTGGTGGATGAGTCCTAGTCCCTTGTCATATGGCCATGTCTATCATTCATAATCTAGAGTGATTAATGTCACCAGCAGTGAACTTTGGATGTGCTGGCATAATATGAGATGTCATTTTAGTATGAATTTTTATTCAATTATCCTTAGTCATATTTATCCTTGTCAGTGACCATCAGCCTTGAGACAGACTCTATAGAAATATTTTAAAAGGAAGAAATATTTTTGTTCCAAAAATTAAATTAGTATTGACTCCTCATAAATTTTATGACCCATGGGGTGATTTAAACATTTACACTAACTACTATTTTCACATATCTAATTAAACAAGTGCCTTATAAATACTTATATCAAGAAATAATGTGGGTCTTATGACCACATTATTTCATGCTCAAAATTTGTAAGTGCTATTTAAGAATTAGAATGAAGATATGTTCTGACTCGCCATAAGCTTCAAAAAAATATTGTAAAAGTAATAAAAATCAAACCATGGGAACCTTGCAGACCATATAGTGATTAGATAACCATAGCAATGTCTAAAAGGAAGACAGATGGCAAACTCCATCAAAAAGACAAAGGGTGATAAGGAGAGCTCACACAGTAGAGAAGGTCTCCTAGAAGTAAATCATTTAATGTGAATAATAGAAAAAGATGCAATTAAACCTTCTGAAAAGTTATTGAAGGAAAGCGAACAATAGAAATACAAAAACATAAAGGAGTGCTATAGTGTCTGAGAAATTACATCAAAACAATAGCAACACATGTACAAAAAGAAATGGCCAATAAAAATTAGGAAAAAATATCAATTTGACTAGTTAACATAAACTGGAAAGAGAAAATTACCTAAAATGGTCAAAATAAGGAAATCTCAAAGAATGTTCAGAAGTATGGGGAGAAAAATAAGAGAACTAGAAGAAAGAGAAAAATCTTTTAATTTTAAATAATGAAAAGTATGATGTCAATTTGAGTAATTGCCAAAGAAAGAAAAATAAGAATGATAAAAAGTAAAGTGGGAAAATAAAGCATAATTTATACATGTGGATAAACCGGTGCATGGAGATGAACAAGAATAATGAATAGGATCACGTGGATGTCAAAGATGATCCTGGAACGAGACAGGAGATGAGATGATCCAAACAGACATGATTAGGTATTTGAAGCATTCTAATAAGTAAAGAGCTTTGGTTGGGACTATAAAATTGCAAAAATTATTTTTTTCTTTCTCTTGAGACAGGGTCTCTCTGTAAGGCTTTGACAGTCCTCAAACTCATGGTGCAGACCAAATTGGTCTTGAATTCACAAAAATCTTCCTGCCTTTGCCTCCTGAGTGTTGGGGTTATAAGCACCACCACTGCCCTGCAACAAGAATTCTTACCACGGAAATACTTTAGAAAATTGTCATATTTGTACAGCTGCTGAAAAACAAGTGAGCATAAAGAACTCCTCGGCTTTTTAAAACAAGCATTTCAAGAGCCTTTGTTCATGGAGACATGCTATTGAGCATATTCTTTAACATTAGGAAAAGGATAGAGATGGTTTCAAAGAAAAATTAATAATACTGGGACCACATCAACAGCAGCTCCTCCATATGAGGCCACAGAGTCAAAAAGACATTAAATACTTAAAGAAAAATTGTGAGCTCAGGATTTTAAGGTAAGTCAAACCAGTTCTCAATCACTGCTGTAAGTGTGCAAGAGAACAGAGAATATTGATCTCAAGATTCTTCCCTATGGAGTTGTTCAAGAAAGATTCAAGCAAGAATTAAAGGAAACATTCAGAATTTCCTCTCTGTGAGACTATGGATAAAGAAATTAAATACATATAACCATAAAGACAGCATCAATAAATAGGATAACACAGCCAAATACAATGTGAAGTTATTGTTCTCTGACAGTATGAAATCTTTTTCAGCTAACAAATAATGAGGAAGGAAGGATATGTAGATCATACAGGCTCACTACCTCACAGGATGTAAATGAGCGTGAAAGATTATCAATACCCAATTCAATTTTTTGAGAAAGGGAGAAAAGAATAAAGAATTTACTAATTTCGTTATTGTACTAAGTGGTAGATTCTACTGATGAAATAGCACTGCATATGTATAGATCAGTATATAATACATATTACAAAAACATGTCTTTAGTGTACAATGAATTATTTCCTAATAAATGGACCTGTATCTAATTTAACTTAATAACAAATGGTTTAGAAAAACATTCATATCTATCCCATACGTGTTGCCTACAACACACACACACACACACACACACTACTGAATCCATAACTCCTAAAATCCAATTTTTGTAAATAGTCTTAATTTTTGTAAATAGTAACACTATCATTAATAAGATTCTTAGCAATAGTGGGGAGGGTGCCTGAATAGACCTTCCTATGTAATCAGTCAGATTGGTGAATATCGTAGCTGTTATTGTTATAAAATCTTCATCCAGTAACCGATGAAAACAGATGCAGAGATCTACAGCCAAGCACCAGTCTAAGCTCTGGGAGTCTAGTAGATGAGAGGGACAGGGATTATATGAGCAAGTGGAGGGTCAAGATCATGACATGGAAATCCACAGAGAAAATTTACCAAAGGTCTTGAAAGCTCAGAGTCTCTAGACCAACGACTAGGGAGCCAGCATGGGATCTAACTATGTCTTCTGCATGTGGGTGCCAATTGTGTAGCTTGGTCTGTTTGAGGGGCTGCTAACAGTGAAACCAAGATCTATCCCTAGTGCGTGAGCTGGGATTTTGGAGCCCATTCCTTATGATGGGATGTCTTTTTCAGCCTTGATGTGGTGGGGAGGGGTTGGTCCTGCCTCAACTTAATGTGCCAGGTTTTGTTGACTCCCCATGAGAGGCCTTTTCCTTTCTGAGCAGTGGGTGGGAGATGGGTTGGGGGAGAGTTAGGGGTGAGTGGGAGGAGCAGGGAGGGGAAACTGTGATTGGTATCTAAAATAAATAAAATTTAAAAACAACATAAGAAGTCTCTATTTAAATAAATTAATAATAACAATAAAATGCATAGGTATAATACTTAAAAGTGCAGTAAAGGGGATAAGTAAGATTGTAAATGGCAAAAACAAGAAGCAAAGTCTTCTTTCTGTGGAAAGGGAAAGGCATAAATTTGTTGTGAATATGAAAATTCATTTTCTGAAAGCTGTCAATCAACAAAGTGTTTCAGGGATCACTGAAGTCATCTTGAGGAAAAGAATTCTGTCAAGACATTTAACCAGAGTTTATAGTTTGAGTGGAACGTTAACTAGCAACATTAAGCACAGCAAACACTCAAAGAGTAACTGGACTAGGCTGCCTTGGGGTGAGGAGCAGCCTAGTGGGTCCCGCATTGTGGGTTTTAAAGGCATTTTATTCATATTTATGAGTTGTGTGGCATATTCATGATGTAAAGTGACCCTGTTCTGTGTCAAATCAAGGTGGATCAGATTTCCCTTTCCAGGTATTTTCTCTCATGGTTTTTACAAAAAGGGAAGAGTATCAGTAATACTGCGATTATGTTAAGTCATGAATTGTAGACGAGGCTGATCATGCAATTGTAGGCCAGGCTGGCCATGCACAATAGCAACTGTCCTGAATTAGCATCCAAAGTGCTAGGATTACTGGGGTAAGCCACCTTGCTTGACAAAATATTTTTTTATTACAATTGGCGAAATGTAGTTTTTATTTATATGACACATATAGCTAAGAAGTATAGAAAAACAATTAATTTAGAAAATCAGCCTTTAAAAAAAAAAACCTCTAAGTCAGGAGCAGGTTGAATAAGAGATAGGTGTGAACATAAGTGTGTAGAGAGGGGCTTCTTCCTGGCTAGGGTATAGTAGTCATATTACTTCACACACAGGGGCTGCTCCTCTGAGGAGGACTCCATCCCGGAAGATGAATGTACTGAATTATATTGTAGATGTTATGGATATCATTCGTATTACTATGAGAAAAAGAAAGGATAGTTGAGAGGCTCATAATCATTCCAGGGAGGCATAAAAGACTGATCTAAAGCCTAAGTTCTTCCATAAACAGCACCATGCCGAGAAAATACAAATGCAAAAGCCCATCAAGATGCATGAAAAGAAAACAGCTCAGGAGAGGCTGATGAGAAGGCGCCTTGGGGAGCAGGCTGCCTACCTGCTGGACGGAGATCAGTCCCAGATTAAGCACTTTGCATATGATTAAGACAAGAATGAAAGGGACGTGAGGAAAATGGGAGCCCCCTCTAAAATGAGAGAGAGACATGCTGAAGGTTACTCCAAGGGGAAAGAGAAAATACATCAGAGGGGATGCTTTCTGACTTCAGCTTTGCTGCAGCGAGCTTTATAAGAAAAACAACTACGAAGAAATTGTAAGGGCAGTGGGATTACGCTTCAAGCAAGCCATGCCCACATGCTGAGCTGAGAACCACACTTGCCCCATGTTTAGTAGGAATAAAGAACCCCTAGTGCCCACAACCTACCATGTTGGGTGTTTTTTTAACAAAGGTGCCTTTGAGAGGAGAAAGTGGAAGATTTGGGACACCAGAACACAAGTTATTTAGGGTAAATACACCCAGGTGACCAAAGATCCTGAAAATGGGTACAAGAACACAGTCTTACTCAGAGATGGTGTGTAAGTTACTTTATAATTTATTGAAAACTACAAACCAATTAAAATCACCTTCATTCCTTTGATGAGCATATACAGGACCAAATAGTATTGTAAGTCCCTAATCGTTACTGCTACTTAAATACATTTTCTTAATTTAAATGTTACAAAAGAAGTGAAACTCCCAGACATGTCTCCTAAAATGACTGGGAAGATAGAGTATCATCTATCAGGATGTCAGGACGAATAATTGAATATGAATCTAATCTAATCACCTTCTTGCATTACTCTCATATTTAACACTATTAGGAAAACAATGTATGCTGAGTATTGAAGAAAGTTGGTAACTACTAATTTTGTTATCTATTTGGTGATGTTTTAAAATCGTCATCTGATGCAAATATTCATATAATGATGGTTGAAATAACATTTGGGATTCACCTTGGGTTTTTAGGCTAGCTACTTTCATAGCTGTGATCACCAAGATACGGTGACATTTCTGCATGCCAAATACCAAACTCTTTGCACAGACGACCGTGTTTCCTTGGTCAGAGTTTCTGACATTTCAGATAGTGGTATTTATAAAATTTCCATTGTGTCTACAATATTATTACATTTTTCTCTTGGCAGTAAATGAAAGCAAGTGACTATCCATGACCTGCTAGTATATGATTTTTCAGCACAGTTGTAATGCATACTCAGAGCATTTTCAGAAAATATGCAATCTGTATATTTAATGGAAGGTATCCATCTTTGGGAATACTATAAAATCATTTTCCCCTTTGGGGAGGTTATTACCTGAATGAAGGCATTTAATCATAGCTACAGGGTTATAGAGATGGAAAATAGCTCTGAATATGGAGGTGACGTCAACCTACAGAAGACCTTGGAAGGGGGAAGACAGCAGGACCCAAATTGCTACTTAAAAAAATGGAAAACACAGGTAAGAGCACAAGAGCAGAGGTTCACGTCTTATTTAAACTATGTAGGTTGCAAAGGAGCTGCTATAGAGGGTGGAGCAGGTCTTCTCAAGCTGGGCTGGAGGTGTTCTCAGGGAGCCCCACTGAGGAATGAATGCAGGAGGCAATAACAGTAGCCCTCCAAACAGTCTGTGTCTGGGGAGCTCAGATATTTACTAGGTACTTTCAGCTTTTCTGAGTGAAGAAGTCCTGTTTGCACTGAGGACCAGACTATGCTTTCATCTATTTATTTATTTATTTATTTATTTATTTATTTATTTATTTATTTATTTATTTTTCAAGACAGGGTTTTTCCGTAGCTTTTGGTTCCTGTCCTGGAACTAGCTCTTGTAGACCAGGCTGGCCTTGAACTCACAGAGATCCGCCTGCCTCTGCCTCCCGAGTGCTGGGATTAAAGGCCTGCGCCACTACCGCCCGGCTTGCTTTGTAGTTGAGGCTTGAAGGGTGGGAGGTTTGCTCTGGTCAAAATTGTTCCAAGTCTCTGTCTCCTTTCATCGCTTGCTGAAGGTTAATATTCAGGAGGATGCCTATATGTTTTTCTTTGGGTTCTCCTTATTTAGCTTCTCTAGGATCACTAATTATAAGCTCAATGTCCTTGGTTTATGGCTAGAAACCAAATATGAGTGAGTACATCCCATGTTCCTCTTTTTGGGTCTGGCTTACCTCACTCAGGATAGTGTTTTCTATTTCCATCCATTTGCATGCAAAATTCAAGAAGTCCTTGTTTTTTATTGCTGAGTAGTACTCTAATATGTATAAATTCCATACTTTCTTCATCCATTCTTCCTTTGAAGGGCATCTAGGTTGTTTCCAGGTTCTGGCTATCACAAACAATGCTGCTATGAACATCGTAGAGCATATACTTTTGTTGTATGATAAGGCCTCTCTTGTGTATATTCCCAAGAGTGGTATTGCGGCTGAAATCCCAAGGTCCAAATCAGGAGCAGAAGGAGAGAGAGCATGAGCAAGGAACTCAGGACGGCGAGGGGTGCACCCACACACTGAGACAATGGGGATGTTCTACTGGGAACTCACCAAGACCAGCTGGCCTGGGTCTGGAAAAGCCTGGGATAAAACCGGACTCTCTGAACATAGCGGACAATGAGGAATACTGAGAACTCAAGAACAATGGCAATGGGTTTCTGATCCTACTGCACGCACTGGCTTTGTGGGAACCTAAGCAGTTTGGATGCTCATCTTACTAGACCTGGATGGTGGTGGGGGTTCCTTGGACTTCCCATAGGACAGGGAACCCTGATGGCTTTTCGGGCTGGGAGGGGGGACTTAATTGGGGGAGGGGGAGGGAAATGGGAGGCGGTGGCGGGGAAGAGACAGAAATCTTTAATAAATAAATAAATTTAAAAAAAAAGAAAAAAAACAAAAACAAAAAAAAAGAAAAGAGTAATAAAAATCACTCCAATGGGAAAAAAACAAAAAACAAAAAACAAAAAAAAAAAACAAAAAAAAAAAACAAAATTGTTCCAAGTCAAGGGACGGGGAGTAAAGCTGCTTACACAGGAAGTCAAGCGGACTTCAGGATAAATAGGCAAGAGGAGAAGGAAGCTGAATGAAGCGCAAGAATAGGACATCTCAAACCCTCATACCTCGAGCTGTGTTAAGGAGGCCGAAGTTTTATTTAAAGAGCATCAATCAATCAAGGTACTAAGTAGAAGTGAAGCCTGCTCACAGTTAGGTTTAATTCAGTGATTCTAGCTTCAGCATCGAGAATGAATTGTAAGGAAGACAATATTAAGTGTGCAGGTAGACATTACAAACATCCAAGCAAATGTGGTAGGAAGGGAAGAAAGGCTGGGGAGTCCAATCTGTACTGGAGAGAAGGCTTTTACAGAGAACCAGAATTCAGTTCCCAGCACACCACTGTGGGCAATTGCATGCAAGTGAAATAAATAAACAAAACAACACTGGATCTAAAGACTGTAGAATATTTTGTGTAAAAAGAAAAGTGAGTAACCTTGGAGCGAAAGATAGTTCTGAAAAGTGGGGTGAGGATTAAAAACCTTCGTGGACAATTGAGTAAAGGAGGGAAACCGATAATCAAAGAGGGAATAGTTAATACTAGAAATACTAGATTTCATATTTCTAAACCTTCAATGGGGGATGGGTTTGCAGAGATGAGAACATTTTTAAAAACAATAAATATTTAGAGAATATAGTTAGAAATTTTGCTGGGTTGGTAAAGCGGCCATAGTGGGTTTTCTTTGAAAATACAAAGCTTCATTATCCCTGGCTAAGTTTCTTCCAGCAACAGGCATGGTTTTCCTCTTACGTGACCAGGTCTTAAGCCATTTGCTCTGCCCAGGTATGTATGACATGACTGTACTCTTAGGGTTATCTTGCCTGCGATGCTGGTCATTGCTGTGGGTCACAGGAGTCACAGCTAGGTGGGGATTTTAGTTGTTTCTCTCCTCGGGAAGTTTGCATGTCACCTTCTGGCACCATGAATGCTAGGCCTCAGGGAGGAGGCTTTCAAAATAGTTCCTCAAGAACAATGGCAATGGGTTTCTGATCCTACTGCAGGTACTGGCTTTGTAGGAGCCTAGGCAGTTTGGATGCTCACACTTACTAGAACTGGATGGAGGTGGGGGTTCCTTGGACTTTCCACAGGGCAGGGAACCCAGATTGCTCTTCGGGCTGAGGAGGGAGGGGGACTTGATTGGGGGAGGGGGAGGGAAATGGGAGGCGGTGGCGGGGAAGAGACAGAAATCTTTAATAAATAAATAAATTTTAAAAAAATTAAAAAAAAACAAAATAGTTCCAACTCAGGTGCCATTGTACCTTGTGTCTTAAGGAGATGGTTTTTCATCAATGGGGATTTACTCTCCACCTCTGGGGGTGGAGGAGAGCCAGGGTAATAGCAATAACTTGTAAAGTTTTAGAGTCTTTTGGACAACCCTGACCAACAACTCATAGAGTATTTCTCATGCCTTATGTTGGCATTCTTTCTTATATGGCCTTTGACTCTTGGAATGAACATTTTAAGCCCAGATAGGAAAATTTAATTATACTATATTTATATATCGGCTTACATGTATTATAGATATTTTTAGGTTTATAGTTAATAGTATGGCTCCTTACGACTTTTTAGACATCCTTACTGTTCTATTACCCTCCTCTCTCTTTCTTCTGTGTTCATCTTCCCCTTTCCTCCACACCTGATACATCTACCATACAACTCCCACACCTAAGACTCAGGGATCACTGCAGGAAAGGGGGCAGAAAGAGTGTAAGCACCAGAGAATCAGGGGGTTTTCTGCGAGACTGTGTTTCCCAGAAATAACAGAAGAGACACTTGGGAAGCTCACCAACATTGCTGCCTAAACATGAGCTAAACGGGGCCAACAACAGACATGTTAATGTGGATGGATCAGGAGGCCCCAGTCCTATATAAAGAACTACAGGCAACAGTGGAAAGTGAGACAGATAGTCTTCCCTAGAGAAGCGCAAACCAACTGATTATCCAACATCAAATGGTCAGCCCTGAAAGCATATGTGCAAGTAACATTACAAATGATTTAGAAGTGTGTGTGTGTGTGTGTGTGTGTGTGTGTGTAGCATCAATTAATGAGAAGAGAAACTCTGAATTTGTAAAAGAACAAATGGGAAGATGGGAGGGTTTAGAAGGAATAATGATGTGATTTTATTCTAATCACAATAAAAAAAAAACCAACTTCAAAAATTCCGTTTGAAGGTGATATTTGACCTGAGACATGTTGACTTTTGGATAGCTTATTGACAATGTCAGATGGACAGATAAATGTAAAACTATGTAGAACAAACAAAGATCCAGATAGATGAGAGCCATTAGCCATATGGTAAATGAGGCTAGAGGCGTAAATCATATTTCCTGAAGGAAAAGAGGCTGGGGAAGAGTCTCAAACTGAAGCTGGCAGGGAGGATTGATTTTGTATCTTACCAGCCTATATTCTAAATTATTCTGAGTTTAAGGAATATTTAGATATGTAATACATCTTTCAGGTTATCAGTTTTCTCTCTCCTCTGCCAGGACCCTTAACACATTTTTATTGCCTGATGACTTTGAAGACATTTGAGTTTTCATAATGTCTGCTTGAAAGAGAAAAGAATGTCGGATAGTCTTGAACAGTTTCATTATGTTGTCCATTTGCGTGGAGACAGAGCTTGGAAAGGAGACGGTAAAAGGAACGGAATTGATGAGGGTTAGCAAAGAAATCATTTTAAAGTGTTATATCTTTAATGGGAAAATTTATAAAATCATATTATAAAATGGTATTTTCTCAAGGATACACGCTATAGTATCTGAACCATAATCATTTATGCTCTGTAGAATATTAGTTTTAAATTTTATAAGCACTTTCCTGATCTGTAAAGGATATAAGGTTTATAGTCTAGTACAGAAACAGACATTCAAATGATGAACAAAGTTTCTTTTAATTTCGACTGCATTTTACTGCCTCTCTGTCTAATTAGAATACTCTGACCTTTAAATATGATAGAAATTGTTTCATTAGGCAATCACATGTGATTCTTTATTTCTACAGGGTCTAATTTTGAAAACCGGGAAGTCATTACACAATTTCAAGCATCACCATCTATGAAAAGAGAACAGGGAATGAGACGTATCGAAAATGTGCAGAAGCACTTGACTGAATACATGGTATTTTTCTATGATAACACAAGACATTGTAAGGTGATAAAGGCTCATCATCTACTTGCCACCTTTATAATAAAACTCACAGTGGTATTTGTCCTTTCAAAACAAATTCCTCTTCCTCGGCTGTAGACAAAGGCACTGTGCTGAGTTCAGTGCATTGACTCACGATGAATATCCAAATGAGAAGCAGGGCAATACTAAGCCCGTGACAGTCTTACATAATTACCGTCACTCTCCTTTGTTTCTTAGTACTGTATTAGGTAGACCTGTCATTGAGAGCACCCCCTCAAGGGCAGACAATAGGTACTCAGGGCAGGAACTCAGCACTGCTTCCTTCCAATGGTGTGACTCTGTAAAAGGTTATGTCTCAATAAGGGAAACAAACCATCTCCTAGAGTTGGCACTGAGTGAAGCTAATTACTCCAAGTTGCTTCATAATGCATTTGAATGTGTTTTCGCCCTTCTTGGGTATGCAAGTGGATTACTGGGTCTTATTTTAGTGGTCCACTCAGGATTTTGACTGAGTTTCATTAGCGTGTTTTTAATAATATATGTTCTTACGTATATAGAAATGGGGCAACATATAAAATAAAATATTGGAGGGTTCGTGTCCTACAGAGTTTAAAATCATCGCTGTGGGATAGGGTGAGAAGGATCGTCTTCTGCGTATGAAAGCCAACAGGTCACAGCATTTGCTCACATGCCTTTCAGACCTCTCACAGAAGTATATTTTATTCCAAACATGCTGTATTCCTTATTGTGACTGTGCTTGACGCTATTTACTATAAAGTCATTTCCAACTGCTTGGAGCCACAGCTTTTGCTTCATATGGTCCCACTGTCCCAGGCCTTCTCTTGTTTTCGTTGTCAGATCACTGTGTTTTATGTTAGGATCCACATCGAAGTCACTGCATTGCCAGTGTCTCTGAGCAAATTAGAGATGCAGAATATCAGAATCCCTTTCTATTTGGAGTAAAGGTAAATGATACTGCCACACTGCCGTCTTAACTTATTGCATCCCAATAGGAATTGAAGCAGGATATTCAGTTTCTTGCTTTTCTTCTTTCTTTTTTAAAGGGAAGTTTGGAACTTAAAAATGCAAATTCTCAATGATTTTCTTGATAGTATAATATTTGAGCAATCACCAGCAGTTTCTTAATCATAGCCTCCTGAATACAAACATTAATGTTATTTTCAATAACAAATAATTATGGCTCATCATCAATGCTTCAGGTACCATGACAAGATTGTTTTGTTTCAATTTTGAGACAGTCTATCATGTAGTCCACATTGATTTCTGGTTTGCTTTGTAGTTGAGGATGACCTTGAATTTCTGATCCTCCTAACTTTATCTCCCAAAATACCATCACATTTGGCTATGTCAAGTTCTCTGAAGCATTATTTTATTCAAGTATTTTATATTTAAGTGTTTATGCCCCATTTGCTGAATAACAAAATCAGTGCTCAAAGAACTCAAACTGCTTGAGTAAACTCAAAAGTAAGTGCTTTGAATTATTGGAACCACAAGTCAAAGTCTAGTTTATATGAGTCTAGATTAACTAGATCTTGTTGCTGTTCTTTCTTGACAGTGATTTCTCAAAATATCTTCCCACCACCTAAGCATTTGTATAAGGAAAATAATGTTGGCTCTGTACACCTTGTAATCCTCATTAACAATATACCTGTTTTTACCTTGTCAGAACAACACGAGCTCTGGATAACTGATATTTAATGTAGCATAAAATGTGTTGAATCACACACACAAACATGGACATGCATGCAAAGATGTACACAAGCACACACACATTCATGCACACATACCCACATAGATAAGCTGTGTGTGTGTTATGTAAGTCATATATATATATATATATATATGTATATACTTATACATACATACATATGAGTCAGAGATTATTAAAACCTTACATATGGATACTGAAAAGGACTAGAATTTTATTATTACTGATGTCTCCTTCCATCTTTAACTTCACCAGCAACAAAAGGGCTAATGGTTGATTTACAAACTGGGTGAATTTATCTTCAATAGTACAAAAGTAATATGATGTTGTAGATCAGTAATAATTCTTTAAAATGTCACCCTATTCAAGATTTCTTGACACAGCCTAACATTGCAGTTGTCACGTTTGTGACTGAAAGTGTATCTTATCAGCTGTTTTACTAGGAACTGTCTATGTAGAGTGTTAGTCTGATTCCAGCAAGCTGATGCATTTTGCAAGAATGAAAATGTGTAGGATAATGGTGGCACAATATGCATTGAAAGAAGTTAAGATGTATTACCCAGGAGACTAATAGTGCAGAAACTCTTGAAACCAAACATCCTACTTCATCCATCTTCTACATGATTATTCTACAGTGGAACCACTTGTTGTTCACCTCCATCCCATTAAGCAACCAAATTACATGCCAAGCTAGCTTTATAAATAGAACCCTGAGTAGGTGGGCCATAGCCAAAGGAAAACAAGGGAAGCAATTCATTTACACAATCTCATCTTTTAGAAATGAATTTGTCTTTTCCATTTAAATATATGGAAACTGTCAGATTTATCTAGACAATAAGAAGAAAGGGTGCAATTATTCAAAATTACTTAGGAAAACAGAATAGTTTCAGTATTTTGTGAATATATTAAGACATAAATCTATACCAGACATGATGAAAATTCCATTATGGCTGTTGAGGAAATAGACACATTGATTTATTGACAAGGCTATTTTGCATCTGATGCTGATATCAAATTTGACCTACACACAAGCCTTACATGTGCTAGCATATTATTTGATCATGGGTGGTGAGTCGCTAAGTACTTAATAAGATGAAGGAGAAAATATAACCCACCGTGACAGCTGCTAAGAAAGCACATTTGAAAGCCAAGGTAGGTGCCTTAACCTTCTCATAATAGTTTATAAACTTACTCCCAGTACTACAAATGAAAATATTCTTACATTTCAGTTGAGATATAGGACCTGGTACATAATCCAAAAATGGAAACGGGAACATCTGATGGAAAAGTGAAAATACTGCAATTTCTTTTATCATTTATTAAAAAATAAAACTCAGGGATTAGTCTCTTTGTGAGAGAAGGTCCTCTGCAGGCAATGGAAAGAAAAACCTGATCACCAACCCAGCCACAAAACCTTCGACCTACAAACTGACCTGCCTGCAAGGTGTTCTGGGGCAATTTGTTGTCTCAGATTGTGAGAGTGGTCAACCAAACTCTGGTTTGACTTGATGCCCACACCAGGAGAGTGAGTCCTTGCCTGATACTGCCTGGATGCAGGGAACTGGACACAGAGATTGGATAGCCCAGCAACTTAGGGTACAACCAAAAACTACTGGCAGAGAGAGAGAGAGGAAAAGAAGAAGAAGAAGAAGAAGAAGAAGAAGAAGAAGAAGAAGAAGAAGAAGAAGAAGAAGAAGAGGAGGAGGAGGAGGAGGAGGAGGAGGAGGAGGAGGAGGAGGAGGAGGAGGAGGAGGAGGAGGAGGAGGAGGAGGAGGAGGAGGAGGAGGAGGAAAGGAAGGACGGACGGAAGGAAGGAAGGAAGGAAGGAAGGAAGGAAGGAAGGAAGGAAGGAAGGAAGGAAGCAGGCTATAATTCAGCTGTCATCAGAGAAGCTTCCTATGGCAGCAGATGGGAACACATACAGAGACAGTATATGGAGAGAGAGAGACTAAATTGGAGGTCATCATCAGGTCCTTTACCTCGAAGATCAGCGAACCCTGAAAAGAGCTGGGAAAACATAGGAGTTAGAGGTGTTGGAGGATACCAGGAAAATATGCCACACTGAATCTACTACTAAGCAGGACACATATGGACTCACAGAGACTGAAGCATCAAGCACAGGGTCTATAAAGTTCTACACCAGGTCCTCTGCCCACGTTGTGGCTGTTAGCTTGGTGTTTTGTGGGAATCTTAACTGTGGGAGTGGGTGTGTCTATGAGTCTTTGCCTGCTCTTGGGACTTTGTTCCTCCTAACGGACTGTCTTGTCCAGCCTGGATATGAGGGCTTTTGCCTTGTCTTATTGCAGTGTGTGTGTGTGTGTGTGTGTGTGTGTGTGTGTGTGTGTGTGTGTGTGTTTGACTGTTGTTTTCTTGGACTGCTCCTTCTGAAGGAAAATGGAGGGGACGAGGGGATATGGGACACACTGGGGAAGTGGAAAAGAGGAAAACTGAGGTCAGAACATATTGTATGAGAAAAGAATCTATTTTCAATTAAAACCCTTTAAAAAAGAAATTAGGACTATGTATTTTATCATTTATTTAGTGAGAATTCCATAATCTGTCCAAAATAGAACCATACAAGCAAAGCACCGACTGTTTGAAAGGAGGAAAAGAATTCTCTTCCAAGATAATGGGATTCTTTTGAGAGAAACAGACCTGCATGGCTACTGGGAGTCTCTGCCCAATCCAGGGCTCACATGTGCTAACACCTGACTTCAGCTGGCAGCTGCCTCCTGTAGGTCGCCATCCATAGTGATGGTGTGTCCTGCCCCATCAAGGTGAAGTGGAACTGAGATAGGTTTATCACTTTATGAAGGGCTGTTGCTGCGAACGCTCACAGTCAGTGGCATTACTGCCTTGGTGCTGATTCTCCAAGTGGAAATAGGTTTGAGGCTGCCATAATTTCATTAGGCCAGGCCTAATAGAATTTATTTAGATTTTTATCTAAATCTGACAATCATTTTAGCTAATTTTGTTCATTTGGATCCTAAAATGAGCTTGCAGAAAGCAAATGAAGGTGATTTGCCCACAGGTGTTAGAGGGAGAGAACATATTGAGTGGTCATGTATCCAAGTTTGTACAAGTGAAAACAGCAACGATTGTAAGCAATGTTTGCTTTATTGCCACAAGAGAATTAAATCAAAGCCTGGAATCTGGAAGCACTCACAACTTAGGCTTAGCCACTGGTCCTTAATTAGGCCAATATATAAAAATCTTCAAAAAAAAACTCACAAAAGTAAACAAACGAACAAAAATAATAAATGAGAAAAAAGGAATAGAGAAAAGCAGAGAATGGAGATTTACTCAGTGCAGTCAGTCACACTGGAAAGAGAACTAGAAACAGGTCTAGCAACTAGCCCTGCCCAAGTCCATCTTCAGGTCATAACATAGGTTTAGACTTAAGTGGTGAGGGTGAGGTGTGTTTAATGTAAGCAGGTACCCTGTGGCCCTGACCCTATGCACCCATCGTTGTCTTAACTCCAGTATCTCCTACTAGATAGTCTGAATTGTCAAAACTCTGAAATCTTTTCCTAAGCAGCAAAGATTCTTCTCTGGCCAGTACCTGGCTGCTTCAACCTTTCATTTCTCCCAGAATGATAAATATTCCTGGTAAAATTCCAATGCAGGACTATTGTTTCCATTTTTTCATAGCTAAAGGAGAGACATAAACCCAATGTGGGACTATTGCTTCAGTTGTCTAATAGCTGAACAAAGGACACAAATTCTTCGTTCCTGTCACATTACATGTAATGTAAGAAAGTACACAATAAGTATGGTTGTAAATATCGTACCTTCTCACAGGTATATGACTTGTTAGCAACGTGACAACATTAAAAAGTAACAAAAGAGATGGCTGGGAGACAGAGTTATATTTGCCTGGATGGTGAGAATTTAGAGAAGTGTTTAATAGTAATCGGAAGAGTTGTGATAGCTCAAGCATCAGATCCATATTTAGTGTTTGCTTTTTCAATTTTTACTTAAATCTCACCATGCCAAAACTTCTTTAGATTTATGGCCCACAATTCATACATTCCTGTATTTATTTTTTCCATCTTTCTCAGTACATTGTGTTCACGATCCATCATCAAGCAGAGAAAGATAAAACTCTAACTATTTGCATGCACACACCGAAGGAGCCTGCTGTGAGCTATTAGCTCAGTAGATGACGTCTGTTTCCCGGCTGGAAGCCGAAGAAATGGTAAGAGCTTGTAGCCCTTTATGAAAGGCACATGAGAAGCACCTGTTTGCCAGCTTCATTACACTTCCCCTAATGAATGCCTCCAGGGAGCAGAACTCGGGGAAAATTCTTCCCTTTCCTGCTATAAATAGCGAAAGGTATTTAAAAGTTCTCATTTAAATGTGAGTAGTGTTATCTGTAACAATTTGCAAGAACGTAACACCCCTCAAGAATATAAATTGGCTGTACTGCGTGTGTTCTCCATAATGATTATGGTAGGAAGATGGTTTCTTACAAGGTTTTTGCTAATTTTGCCTCCTGCCCAACAAAGGTGCATGGCGGAAGGAGATTCAGCTAAATCACAACCTCTTCTGAGGAACTTTCTTAAGGATCCTCCCTCCTCAACACAAGCATGAATTCACGTGAGGATGCAGACAAAGAGTACACTCTTCACTAAAGTGCTTAGCAGCCGACAGTATCATTTCAATGTGTATTTTGCCACTCTTCTGCAGGGACAACATAATACTTTAAACTGATTTTCCGGCTCTTGAGTGTGTCTGTTGTGGAACATGCACTCCAAAATAAAGTGTGGTTTGATGCCATAAACAAAAGAACCACTGTTCTCCTTTAGCTTCTGCAGAATTGTTCTTAAGCTCCATAGACACCCTATCTCAATCTCTATTTTTCTGTTCAACCCTTAAATGCCTTTGTGATGGTCGGCACTGCCCAGTGTCCACCTCCATGCCTACTCTCTCTTTATTATTCTTCAGCAGCTTCATGTACAGATGAGTTTTACAAAAGCAGCTGTCTAGTGGTGATCTGCAATGTAATGAACTATGTGTGAAAAGAAAACTGCAGGCATTAGAGATTTTGTAAGAATTCAACTCTTTAATGTTTATTTAAAATGTACAGAATACACATGATCATATTGGTATATAAATCAGTATAAATCTATACTGAATTTGTCAGACTAAATTCTATAGATGTGTATTTTTCTGAAGTGTATATACATCAAATACTTTGTAAAATATAAAACTATATATAATAATCATTTGTTGTCTTTTATATAATATGTATTTACATCTACTTAACTGTCTCCACAAGCTGTGGGGTGAGATAATCATTATGCTTACCGAATCTGTTTTCACCTGACAAAGATTCTTTTCTTTGCCAAACTTTAGTCAGGCTGCTGGATCTATATGGGCAATTTCTTGCAAAATTAAACTTTAGCAAGAAATGCTACTCAATGTATTTAGCCAAAATCCCCTTCACCCCAACCTGATAATCCTTTACATCCAACAGAGTTTCCCATCCTCCAGCATCCAAAAAGTAATATATGATCACCATTGGCCTATGGTATACAAAAATCCTTTAATCCATGTTAAATCCAAACCATCAATACTGAGTGTTCTCTGATCCATTACAGATGCTAACCAAAAAAGGACCCTTATCCCCAGGTAAGTTTTCAACCACCTGCAAGGAAATGAGGCAGCAACTGGAAGAATGCCTGCTGGGCTGGGAGTGAAAACATTGTAATAGCTACTTTTTGTTGTTGTTGTTGTTGCTCTGATAAAAATACCACGATCAAAGCAACTTCTAGAAAGAAGAGTTCATTTGGATTTAGACTTGGGATTCCAGATGGAGAGCCCATAATAGTGATGGGGGGGGGGGTGGCTAATGGCAGCAGATTAGTCTAGTCAGCTCCAGCAGGAAGTTGAGAGATCATCTTTGTATCCACAAGGAGGAAGCAAAGAGAAAAATGAACATGCAGTAAACCTATAAACCCTCAAATCCTGTTTCAAGAGGTATACTTCCTACAGTAAGGTTCTACTAATTCCCCAAACCATCAACCTGAGACCAAGTTTTCAAATGCCTGAGCCTATAGGGTACATTTTTCACTCAAATCATGACACATTTTATGGTGGAAAAAAATTGAGACAGAAAGCACAAAATATTTACACTGTATCTATACTGATTTTATAAAAGAGTGAACTAATGAGAAGCAAGTTAAGGTTTGAAACAAGAGGTCCTTGTGCATAAAGAACCTATTGCTTCTTGATTGACTGAAGTAAAAAGTCTAAAAATGCACGTATAAAGAGAATATAGTATAGTCTATTGTTCCTTTCCCAAGAACTCAGCTCAGGTTCCAGTAATGATTGAGCAATGTAGAAGACTCTACTTTTAGTTTGGCACAAAGTTATTAACTGATTAGCTTCCTTTTGTATCTTCCCCATCTCTCCTTTAATCCTTTTTAATTAAATTTAGAATTTGCTTTAGTATTTGTTTATTTGCTTGTGGGGGTTGCACTTACCTATGCATGGGTTTATGGAGACTAGAGATCAGTTTTAAATATTTTCCTCTAGTCTGGATTACACTCAGATACATTTTTGAGGGAAGGTCTCTTCCTAAATCTAATGTTCACTTTGTCTAGACAGACTGGATAGTACTGGAATTATAGGTCTCTTCCTAAATCTAATGTTCACTTTGTCTAGACAGACTGGATAGTACTGGAATTATAGGTCTCTTCCTAAATCTAATGTTCACTTTGTCTAGACAGACTGGATAGTACTGGAATTATAGGTCTCTTCCTAAATCTAATGTTCACTTTGTCTAGACAGACTGGATAGTACTGGAATTATAGGTCTCTTCCTAAATCTAATGTTCACTTTGTCTAGACAGACTGGATAGTACTGGAATTATAGGTCCATACTGTACGCTTGGCTTTTACTACATGCCACGTGGGTAGCCAAACATAGATACTCATTCTTGCATAGGGAAAGCAATGCTGACCAGCTCATCAAATTTTTACCAATTCTCTATTTCCCTAAAAGTTGGATTTTCTTTTATTTGCCAGTTTAGTCAGGGTTCTTTACTTATCTTTTTTATTTCCTCTTTGCAACCTCTGTCCACTTAGCTCTGCTCTCTGCTATGACTTCCTTTTGCTCATGCTGGGTTTATAATTAAGCCCACTTCTTTACTGAGCTCTCCTTGCTTTATCTCAACAGTTCCAAATAAACATGTTCTTATACCTGTATTCCCATACTCTGTTTTTTCCTTGACATGGCTGCTTCTTTAACTCAACAAAAGGAACCAGCATGCGCCAGCCATCCTAACATGTAGGTTATGCTGGTCCCTCATAATTCTCTCACACTTATCCATTTACCAAAGGGCATTCTATTGGAGAAGGCCATTAGTTGGCTCACAGCCACTTAGCCTTGAAATAACCACACAGAAACTATATTAATTAAACTACTGCTTGGCCCATTAGCTCTAGCTTCTTATTTGCTAACTCTTTCATCTTAATTTAACCCATTTCTATTCATCTGTATAATGCCACATGGCTGTGGCTTACTGGGTAGAATTCTGTCTGGCTCCAGCAGGGCTACGTGGCTTCTCCCTGATTCTGCCTCCTTTCTCCCAGCATTCAGTTTAATTTTCCCCACCTACTTAAGTTCTGCCATATCACAGGCTCAAGACAGTTTCTTTATTAACCAATGGTATTCACAGCACACAGAAGAAAATCCCACATCACAACCCTCAAACCCTGCCTCTCCTGTCCATCTTGATAGACAAAGCACTTTTCATTCTCTTGCCCTGTGGTTGGGCTAGTCTTAAGTAGGACTTCCCTTTGGCAGAGTTTTCTTTGGAGAACGCAAGTATAACCTGATTGAAAATTCTTAAATGAGTCTCCAAGACTTCCCAAGGCCAGATCAGTTTTCATCTGTATGTCCTGGTGACCTGTGAAGCCTCACATCTGCATCCAGTCACTCAAAGAGATCTACCTATTGCTCACTGGATACAGTGAACAATCCATGTGTATGTGTATTCATCTAAGAATTCTTCTCCCTGTTTATTTAAATGCAATAATAATTAGTGAAAAGAGGCCATGCTTTGAAGGACTGTGGCAAGAGTAGGGACTAATAAATGACAGAGTTTAGAGGAAGGAAAATGATAACATTATAATTTTATTTTAATCTCATAAAGAAAAAGAAAACAAAACCCATATTTCCTTCTGTCAGACAGCTCAATAACTTCTTAATTGAAGATCTCAGCTCCTCCCTACTCCCCAAAAGAATGTTGACTGACTTGATTTAGTTTAGGTCTTGTGCTAATAATCACAGCTGTTTTGAGTTCATAAATGCAACCATCCTGTTATGTCCAAGAAATACCACACCAGTCCTCCATGACTTCTGGCTGTTAGAATTTTACCTTCCTATCCTTTTGGTGGTCACTGAGCCTTCATTTGGGGGATGATCAAGATGCCCCCTTTGGGGCTGAGGATTACACTGACATTCTGTCATTCATCAGTTGTAAGTTTCTTTGTTAACCAGAATTCACTGCACAAAGAAAGTTCTATGATGGGGTCTGAGAGTTGCAATATTCCATGAGTGTGAATTATGGATTTATAGGTCAATTTGAGATCATGTCTGTTTAGCAAAATAATTGTAGTAAGTTTACCTCTGGGGCCTGTAGTTTTCAGTTCATTATCAGACTTACAGTACCATAATGAGTTTCCTATTCCAGAATGGATCTTAAACTCAGCTTGAAAGTGGTTAGTTACCTACCCCCATAACATTTGTATCATTATTGTACCCATGAACCCATCTTCCTTGCAGGTCTTTACTATAATTCATACAGTTCATAGTTGGGTGACACTATTGATTTCCCTCCCTTAAAATATCTTTTCCCTTTCCCCATCAATGGTCCCTTTTTACTTTCCTATATTTTGTAGAAACACTAAACTAAACACATAAATCTAAAACGTCAACATATGGGCATATTACAGAAGAGTAATATTTTTTTAGTTTTAACTACATGTATGGTTATCTTATCTTTATGATGTCATAATCATAATAATATCTTTGGGTTAGAGGTTTTTATCACACTGTTCTGATTACTTAAACTTGCATTTCTGACTTCCTACCAAGGTACTAATACCTTTTATAGACATCATCATTTACTTCAAAATGCAAAGAGCATCTTGATCTATTAATGCTAAATAAATATCTGTTGGATGGATGAATGGCAATTTTAAGTCAAGAAGATTATAGTCAAAATAAAAAATGAGAAGCAAATATGTTTTATTCAGTTTGCAAGTTGATATAGTTGTTCTGGCTTCTGTCATCACAAGCAAGGCACTAACACTTTGTTCTCCTAAGAATAAAAACAAAACAGATTGAAAAATCAGCAACGTCTCCTGGATTATGAGACAAATGATATCACAGGAGAATTTCTGGTTCTAAAATTTGAGGATCAAATCATATTAGAGCCATACTCTCTTTTGGAACTAATGATGGCTTAGGAGTATTTGAAACACAATGATGAGTTGTTGGAAGTCATGTATACACATCTACAAAGATCAGTTTTATGAGAAACATGGCCATGTAGGGGCTCCACATTTCTGAACCACTGCTAAATGCAAGAGTCCTCATAATTCATCACTGAAAGCCTAGCACCACAGATGGAACTGAATCCTATCCATACTGTTTCTTCATGTACACATACTGTTTCTTCATGTATACACACACCTATGACAAAAGTTGGTGAATCGATTTGGCATAGTAAGTAATAAATAATAATAATAAAAACAATAGAGCAGTTAAAGATGTGTCATAACAAATTATGTAAATGTGGTAACTCAAAATATGTTACTATGCTTACTTTTCTTTTTTTAAATTAAATATATTTTTTAAATTTATTTATTTATTAAAGATTTCTGCCTCCTCCCCGCCACCGCCTCCCATTTCCCTCCCCCGATCAAGTCCCCCTCCCTCATCAGCTCGAAGAGCAATCAGCGTTCCCTGACCTGTGGGAAGTCCAAGGACCACCCACCTCCATCCAGGTCTAGTAAGGTGAGCATCCAAACTGCCTGCTTACTTTTCTTTGTTGTTTTTATTATATGTTTTTTGGTTGATTCAGTATGTATGTGAATGTGGGTGCATGGTTGTCGTGGCATGCATGCGGAAACTAGAGGACAACTTGCTGCAGTTATTTCTCTCCTTCTTCCACCATATTGATCAGACTCAGGTCATAAGGCTTGGCAGCAAATGCTTTACTTTATGAGTCATCTTGCTTGCCTCTTTACTCTCCTTCTTACCCTGTTAATTGATACGTAAAGGAGACATACGGCTTGTCTTTGTCATATAATCACCAGTAGCACTGCTTTTGGAGTTTAGAACCATTTTTAAGTAAACTAAGGGCCACTTGAACTCAAGCTTTGTGAAACCATGAGACTTAACCACATGTAACATATGTGGTCCCTTTGTGTCTGTGTCTATTCAGTACATGAAAATAAAAAAGTGACCAAGAAAGGGGAATAAAGTATGTAAGGGCATGTGCATGAGGTAACAGGATATTTATTAGGAGTTCTCTAGAAGAAAAGAGCTAATGGAATAAATGCATATATTATAAAGAAGATTTAATAGGTTATCTTAAAATCCATTGGGTAGGTATTTTCCATGTTAGGGAGTCTGAGAACCAGGTAACTGCTCAGAACATGAAGACAGGTACCTCAGCAGTCTCAGTGAAATGCTAAAACTCAAGATATCTGGAGGGTCTATGGTTTCACTCCACATTGCATCCCGAGGAAGCTGTAATGTGCTGTCAGTGAAGAACAGCAGCAGAAAGAATAGAAGCACTCACCAGCTTTCTCTTTGAACTTGTTTCTATCTGAGCAACATTTTCTCCTCCAAACAGCTCCCTTCCACCCATGTTGGAAGAAGCTCATCACTCCAAAAGAGGGTCGCTCCCCTTAATCTGAAAATTCCTTCCTAGGGTTCCCCACAGGCTCAGGTTACAGTTGGTTCAAGAGACAATCAAATTGACAAAATCAGCCTCCACAGAGGACATTAGAAAAGAAAGAGAAGTTGGAATGTTGGGAAAAGAGGAGGAAAGTAGATGAAAAATGGGAATACATTAGGAACTCAAAGAAACAAAAACTTTGTATAAAAATGCTGCAACAAGGGGCTGGAGAAATACCTCAAGGTTAAAAGTTTCTGTTGTCCCTTCAGAAAACCAGAGTTTGACTCCTGGTACCCATGTCTGGCACTCAGAATCACCTGCAACTCTAGCTCTAAGGGATTAGATGCCTGATGCTGTTCTTTGATGGCATGTGGACACACACACACACACACAGGGAGGGGGGAAGAGGAGAGGAGGACAGAGGGAATAGAATAAATCTTAAAAAATAAAAACATTAAAATTAAAAATGAAATGTAGATCCAGACAACAACTAACAACAAATGCTGGTGACGTCATGGGGAAAGTGGAAAACTAATTCACTAATTTCACTAATAATAAAATGCAAACTGGTCCAGCTACTATGGCAATCAGTGTGAAGAAATCTCAAGAAGCTAAAAGAAAATATAACATATGATCCACCTATACCTTCCTTGGCATAAGCTCAAAGAAATCCACACTCTAATTCACAAGTATTTGTTCAACCACGTTCATTGCTGCTTTATTCACAATAGCTAAGAAGCTAAAACAACTTAGACGTCCTTCAACACATGGTTAATGAAAATGTGCCACTGTGGAATTCTACTCAGAGGGAAAGAAAATTGAAATAATGAAATTTACCGGTAAATGAATTGAACCAGACCACATTATACTAAGTAATATAACCCAGGCCCAGAAAGACAAACGTACATACATGCTTCTCTTATTTGTGTTTCTTATCTCAGAATCTGTAGACCTGCATACAAGCTAGAAAAACCACGGAAACAAAGGAAATAAAAAGGAACCATGGTGAGACTCCAGAGATAGTAACAGCAGGATATAAGTGCTATAAAGGGAGAAATCAGAAACTGGGGATGCTTTAACTGAGAAAGGAGGAAGGAAGGAAGTGCAGAAAGAGAGGCAGGATGGATAGATAACTTAAGGATCCTAGAAAAAGACATAGGGAGTCATTATTTATATTTATCTGCATACGTATGTCAATATCACGTAGGAGAAACCCCCTCTTCAGCTTTTGGTCAAGGGAGTCTAAGAGACCCACCAGGCAATTTTCTCACTAGTGTGCTTGCTTGCCTTTCAAACTTTGAAGGTTAAGTTCCTATTGCTGAAGACATTCTACAACTCAGACCCAGGACTTGGAGGAACCAGGACAGAACTGGTGCAGAGAGTTATCCCTAAGGAGAGGCTCTCATAGTATCAGCAGGTGCTATAGAAGCTGCCAAAAGAAAGGAGCCATGGGAAATCCTGCCCATCTCTAAAACCTATGAGATGAGCCACAGCAATGGTTAGACTGATGCAGCACTTCCACAATGCTGAAATCATGGCACTTCTATGGTGGGGTTACCATCAGCTGTCTAATTGGATTTAATGCTCTAGATGAAGACCTAGAAGCAATTAATAACTTCTGAGAGAAATAATTCGTTCCCCTCAGGCCTGAGCCCCCTGATTGGTTACTTAAAGTCAAGTAGTCAGCCCCAGAAATTGTAGATAGACTGATTGGACACAACAGGTTACATTTACATATTTATTCATTTCTATGTATATATAATAGTAGTGGTTAAAGAAGAATAGAAATCATAAATTTAAGACAGGTGGTAACACAAGAGGTATAAGAAGGAGAGGAAGTATGATTTAATTTAACTACATTTAAATTAAATAACAATGGATAAATAAAAGAATAAAACGCCACAGTGAAATCCACTATTTTGTAATATAAACTTAAAAACAAATTTTAAAAAAAAATAGTGTTTGAAGGGTTTGAGGGAGAGCTAGGCAGAGAGAACAGACGCTCTTAGGGCATGAAAATAGTCTACATGATAATATGATGCTAGATTGTGTCATGGTACCTTTGTTCAAATAGGAGAAAGCACAATATGAGGACCAGATCTACTGTAAAAATGGACTCAGATGGTGATGGTGATGCAGCATTTGGGTGGGCTCATCAACTGTTGTGCAGGACACACTCTGGCAAAAGGTGATAATGAGGCAGGCCATGCCTGTATGCTGGCAGGAGGTATATGGGGTGGACCTTGTTCTCAGTTTTGCTATAAAACGCTAGCTATCCCAAAATAGTTTTTTAAAGAGGTCGTTGAATCCCTATAAAACTGCCTATAAAATTTAGATGAGTAATTTAAACATCACGGAGGAGAAAAATACTTTCCATTAGAACAAAGTATTTATCATTCATCTCAAACAGTAATCTTGTATAAAATACGCAGCCTTGGAAAGCAAGTACAAAGCCTGTCTCCTTCATGAGAAATGCACTCTGGGATTCTGATACAAACTTCAAATGCAACTTAGCAGTTATGTTACATGGTGATTTTAGATATACTTATCCACTCTCCCTGTCCTTTGAAAGAGAAGTCACAGCTGCTTAAAGGGATAAAGCCCGATGATTAGCTCTGTTGCATACCCAGAGGGAATTTCTTAGCTATAATGTATGTAATAAAAATCTACTAATAAAATGTGCAATTTAAAAGCAATTTCTATTCCATTATTACCATGCATCTGTATTTTTAACAAAACAACCTATTCATAATTTACATAATATCTCATGGTCTCTTTTATCCATAATGTTTCTCTTTACGGACAAAAGCATTATTCAGAGTTGATGACTATATTATAATAGTTTCCATCAAGATAATCTTATGTCACTAAGAGAGAGTTCTTAAACTATTTTAGAAATCACCAAATTATAAGGAGTATATATTTAAAATGAATCATAAAAGAAATGAAAAGCTATAGGGTGTCTGAAAGCAGGGAAATGCAGGTGCCTATGTGCTGACCCCTCCATGTGTGCTTTTACTTCTTAGACTTTGGGATGAAATCCGTCCTTGGAAACCACTAATGGGTTCTTCCTCTCTGCTAATCAAGCAGCCAAGGGGCAAGAAAGAAGCTATGTATCTCGAATTCAGACTGAGTTTGGATTCTTTCTAATTTATTCTTTTCATAAATCTTCATATTTTTTGAAAAAAGTTTATTGAAAATAGATTATTCTCTCATAAAATACATTCCTACCAGTTTCCCCTCTCTCCACTTCTCACATCTCCCCCAACTTCCCTTCTCCCCCTTACCCACTTCCCCCTTCCATTTCATCCCGAGAGATGAGCAGGCCTCCTATAGATGACAACCAAACAGAACAAAACCAGATTCATTAAAACAAGGAGAAAGTCCTGCTATTGAGGCTAGACAGCTTTCAAATTCTCAACAAAGCTATGATTTCTTAAAAATTTAAAATCCCATCCAAATAAAACTCCTAACATTCCAACCATTGTAGATAGGATCGCATGCAATCACCTGCAAACACCTATTGTTTTCCACCAGGACACCCATTGACAAATGTCAGCCAGAGGTCATGAACCTTAGAAATCCTTCATCCCTACCTTTGCTACATTAAAAACCCAACCCCAACTGAACTCAGGGCTCTCGAATCACTCCAACACATTTGATACATGCAGAGTTGGAGTTTGCAAACTTGTGTAAGAATAAAGGCCCTTCCTTTGCTTTTACATACAGGGAAAAACTTAAAAGCCCAACTAAGCTTTTATAAAGTATCACTGTCCAGTGATTTCCCCCAATATTTTAGAGTTATGAACATGAAATGACCCCCTTGAATTCATCAAATTTGGGTGCTAATCTTCCCAACAAATCAGTCCCCAGACTGACTTGAATTGCTTATTGTCTCTTATTTCTACGATCAGATGAGAAACTTGATCATTACTCATTCCTTTAAGAGTCTTCCTACTTCAAGAGATATCATTCTAGCTAAAATGATAATTAAAATAAGTAATGACTCAAGTCATTACACTATCTATCATATTTAAGTGTGTGCATTTTTATCTAGTTAGACAGATAGGCGTCCAGCTCACACTTACATCACAAAGTTTCATCTTAACACCGGATGCCTCTGCTGCCAATCCTGTCGGGGAGAGAAATTAAAGACGGGCCACACCTGCAGCTAGTAATAGCCAACTGAAGCAGTCATACTCTAAAGCTTAAGGATCTTTCTGCCACATTGATGTGATGCTGGGATGCTAATCACCATGTGTGATAAGTATAGCTCACTCTCAGTTACTCTAGAACCATCTAGGAAATAAGAGTAAACCTCAAGTACCAGATAAATCCACAGCAATGAAATGTAATTGATTCTGGAAGTGTCTTGTCACTCCATTTTCTAAGTCCTGTAACTTTAGCTTTGGTAGTGGCATTCTTTATGTCCTTTAAGATAGGAGAAAACTAGCAATACAATGAATTTCAATTGTATCATATGCAAAGTCCCTATTCAAACCTAACATTATATCTTTTACAAAAATCATGAGCTAAGAGTAGAACGACTTTTTTTTTAAGCATTGATTGATTGGAGAAGAAATTGTGTCTGCCTAAACACACCTGTATAGATAACATGATTAAAAACAAAACAAAAACATGCTTTTGGCCAGCAGGTGGCACTGCACTCCATAATAGTCAACAGAAGATTTAGGAGCTGCGATCATTTTGTTAACTGTGATTTCCAGTTTGAACTTTCCTCTGCGATCATTTTCTTAACTATAATTTCCAGTTTGAACTTTCCTCTATTCTTTCGGTTTGGCCCATTATTTAACTCTGTGTTTAATTGTATTGAATCAGTTTCAAAGAGCTCAAAGGAAATTAAACAATTTTCATGATTTATTGAGTAACTGTGCTATTAACAATTGGAAAGAAAGGCCTTTAAACTTTGGAAGATATATACCAACAGTGTATCAACACACTCATATTTGATGGATGAAGGAGCAGCTGTCTGCAGTAAAGTTAGACAAAAATGAGTCTGTAAAAGTACCAGGGGCCTTGGACATAATCCACTTACTTAGTAACTCATTCATCTGTGGTATAGTAACAGGAAGGAATGAAACCACGTTAACATCAGGAGAACTACACAATTAACAGGAATTTAAGAAACATGGTAGGCCATTTAGTCTAGGCATGAGAATGATATTTTAATATATAACCCTATGTATTGTTATATCCACAAGGATATTATGGTATGTTGTTATCCAATTCCAATAGTGTCATAGATGTCTTGCCAGATAGAGCCTATTTCCATTTCTGGGAATACAATGTCTGAAGGGTTAGCCTAGACACATTAACTTTATAAAAGATGCACAAGGAATGCCCCTCTCTAGGCAGAAGCACTCTACTGCACCAACGCTTTGCCCATGCTGGAGATCTGCCTGAGGACAAGAGGGCCCATTCATGCCTCTGTCTCCTGTCCTGCATCTCTTTATTTACATAGGGTTCCAGGATTGCCACCTCCATGAGCTCCTTCCACTTTCTGAGAGGACAATAAGCACTCCTCCAGTTGCCTTTAAGGATCTTTTAACTCTATCGAGGGTCTGCTCCTCGCCTTAGAACCTGCACTTGGTTTGAGCTAATACCTTATGCAAACATCAACATTGGAGTGTGCTGAGACTGCAACCTGAGCTCCATAGAGCTGGTTTACCGCCTGACAAAGTTAAGGCAAGAGAAAACAACTTCAAAGACCTACTCTAAAACGGGAGACAGGAATTCCATACCAAAAACACTACCAACAACCTCAGATTTTAGGCCCTACCACAGAAACCCAAACAAAAGCATAAACAACTGTAACAGGATCAATCCCACAAAATTAACTAACAGACCACCTAGAAATTTCTATAAAAGTCAGGCACTGAGCAGGAAGGCAACATGCCCCACCTTTGCTAACAAACAAATCTGGGTATCCTCAAAGCTGGTTATCCCAAAAGAGATTAGATGAGGAGAATGGGGGAAATCTAGGATTCAGGGATGTTTAGTAACTTTATCTAATTGTTTAGAATGTCAGGTGACTTCCCCTGGAATGCTGGCACTTTCCTGCATTGGGTCACCTGTTACAGAGTACAGTTTTGTCAAGTTCTACCTGCTTTTTTTGTGATTTTGATATGCATATTATCTTGGTCTGTGGACTTTTCCAACTATGTCTCTAAAAACTAGAAACCTCATGGAGATCAGCCCTTACTCTTATATCTCTTCTTCTCCTCACTTCTTCTATTTCTTCCCCTTATTCTCCTTCTTTCTTCTCCTTATTCTTCCCCTTACTCTTCTTCTTCTTCTTCTTCTTCTTCTTCTTCTTCTTCTTCTTCTTCTTCTTCTTCTTCTTCTTCTTCTTCTCCATACTCCCTTCACTTTGTTTTTTTCCCCTTGCTCAAAAAAATAAAGAAGATGCAGAGGTAATGTAATTGAGTTAATTTTTTACCCAGATCTTTGCCTGCCATAGACATCTGATTCTGAGCCCTGAGGGGTACTGAGGCTGGTACTAAAGGCCCCTGATAAATACTAAACAATGCACATATATTTTAGCATTCCACAAAACTATCTTCAAAATATAACATGTTTTAGGAAACAAAGCAAATTTCAACAAAAACAGAAGTGTTGAAATCTCATAATCTGTAGTTTATTTGAACAACATGTATTAAAGTTGGATATCTGCAGCAAAAGAAATGAAAGAAAGCACAGAAACTTGTTGAAGCATTGGGACACACTAAGAAATAAAAATTTATTTAAGAAATTAAGAAGGAAAACTTAAATTCAAAAAATGCAATGAAAATGAAAATACAATACCCATATTTACTGAACCTAGTAAAGGTGGTCCTAAGAGGTAGATTGCCAGTACTTCAAAAAATACCTGAGATATCTCAAATTAATAACTTAATTGTGCACCTGAGAGCCTTAGAAAAACAAGAACAAGCAAAACCTCAAAAAAACCAAGTCGGGAGAAATAATTAAAATCATGGCTTAAATTAGTGAAATAGAAACAAAAACATACAAAGAATCAATGAGACAAATTACTAATTCTATGAAGAAACTAAGAAATTGACATATATTTGCAAATTTAATGAAAATAAAGAAGGTCAAAATTTATAAAATTGGATGTGAAAAGGGAGACTTTATAATTGAGGAAATTCAGAGACTAACAAGATAATACTTTAAATAACTATTCTATCAAATTGGGAATCTAAAAGAAAAGGACACATGACTTGCCAAAGTTAAATCAAGATTAAGTAAATGAGTTAAACAGACTCATAACATCCTGCGAGTTAGAAGTAGTAACTTAAAATCTACAACTAAAAAACCAAATCACTAACAAAACTAGCACCAGATAAATTCAGTACAAAATTCTACCAGATTTTCAAAGTATAATTAATGCCGTACTATTCAAACTCTTCTGCAAAATATAAAACAATCTGAAGCACTCAGTTTCATGTCAGTAACCATCTACAAAGCTTTGCTCGGTGAGAAAAATGTATGTTTCAGCAGTATTGGCTGTATTCCCACTTGCATTATTTCAGTAAATCGTCGTCAACAGTTCCTTTTAAATGCAAATAAATAAACTCTAAAATTAAAGAAAAAGTTGGTGGGACAAGCACAGAATAAGCATTCATAGAAGAGAAAGACAAGGCAGCAACTAACATGGATGAGCAGATACATCTACAGTAGAATATACTTTCCTTTGGGTATATGCTAAGAATGGTAAACCTGGATCATGTTGTAGATCTATTTCTCACCCTTTGAGAAAACTCCACTGTATTTCCATACTGGTTCTAATCACCTGCACTCCCAAAGTAATATGGGATATTAATTTAAACTATGTAAAGATGTGTTACATTTGTTTACGCTGCATTTGTTTAATTATGTAAAGATGTGTTACATTTGTTTCACCTTGCCTGCCTAAGGTACCTGATTGGTCTAATAAAAAGGGGCATGCCCAATAGCTAGGCCATAGAGGGATGGGCAGGGCTGGTGGGCAGGAGAATAAGTAGGAAAAGGAACCTAGGCTAGAGAAAAGAGAGGAGAAAATGAGGGAGAAAGAGAAGATGCTCCAGGCCAGCCAACCAGGCAGCCACTAGCCAGCCAGACATGGAGTAGGACATACAGAATAAAAGAAAGGTTAAAAGCCCTGAGGCAAAATGTAGATGAAGAAAAACAGGTTAATTTAAGTTACAGGAGCTGCAATAACCCCACCTCACTGTTCAGCTCTATATAACAAACATGCTGAACTTCTGGAGTGCTATGCTTTCTCCATCAGAGAGCCCAGCTTTCCTGTGCATGTGTCTATGTGTCGGTCTTACATTCCCTTCCTTGCTGCCCCAACCAGATCTCTCTCTGGAGCCATGTTAGATGTGGTGATCGCTGGCTTTCAGAAATATGGAAAAGATACAGGCAAGACAAAATGGGAACAAGAAGAATGAAAGCAACAGTTGGTCATAATTGGTTTGAAAAATTGTAGTTGTGATAATAAATTCAATAGATGTTCTAAAGAGAAGATAGACTTACAGAGTGATTTAGTAAAGTGGAATAATCCTAGAAACTCTTCAAATGTACTAAAGGAGAAACCGCAAAGACAGAAAAGAGTGTGAGAAGGCACAGGATCATTTAAATAGAAGTGTTAAGAATGAGAAGAAAGAATAAGTAGGATTATTTTAATAAATAATGAAAGCTGATTCCTTACAATTAACAAAAACTATATAAGACTTCACATCAGAAGCAATGCAGTATTCTAAATCTTCCCTAGTACACAGAGTTTGAGGAAAAACTTACCAGGCTATGAAATGGTTGGAAACGCCAATTCCAAGGTGACCACAGTGAGCACAAAAGAAAAGAACAAAGGTCTGGGGCAAGGTAGGAGCAGGTGTCTTGTGTTTAAGTTCATTACATCTAGGAGGAAGAGAAAAAGGGCATGGGGAGAAGAGAGAAGAGGAGAGGAGGGAAGGAGGGGAGGGGAAAGGAAAGGAGGGGAGTAAAAAGCAGAGCTAGAGAAAGAATATGTCCTGGGCTTCCTGTGAGCTTGAAGGTAATGGGAAAACTCTTCAGTGTGGGTGTGGAAGCAGGTATGAAAGAAGATAAAGCATGGAATTGGTACTATTTTGTATTCTAGTTAAGTTAGAATGGAAAATAAATGCACTGGGAACTTGGGCATAAAACTGACAAAAGAGGGGAGTGGGACATGTGACCTGAGCCAAGAGCAAGTCTCCTGTCATCTTTTTATTCACAAGGCAGGCAGGAGTTGAATCTCCAAGAGAAGGAAGTTTGAGGACCCTGCAGAAGCACCAATAAAGACCAAACATATGATATTCAAAGTGGAAGTGTCTGACTTGTTCCTCTCTTGAAAAGCCTGTGCCCATGCCTCAGGCATGTACTGTTCTTCTAAGAGGTTTCCCTTAATGCCCTCACTTAAATGGAGACAAACTGTATTTAAATTCCACTTTACCTCTTTAAAAAAAAACATAATTGCATTTGTTCAGAGAAATGAGGCAAGGCACACAAAGTGGAATTCTTGAAAATAAAATACGGTTTCAAGGGAGCAGCTTCACTAGGCATAAATTTATACAAGTAACTAAATATTCAGAAATCTCAAAATAGAAGGGAAGGTCTAAGAATAAGTTGCCTGTGAGAAAACATCTCATCTAAGACAGCAAAAGCTGGGAAACAAGTCAGAAACAGATATTCACAGTTCCAGTTGTTTCGTTCTATGCATATGAACTCAGAGGTGACTTATTTTATCCTATGCTTTAAAATTCCAAACTATTTCAGGGGCTGAGGCACGCAACAGATGGCCCCCTTATTTGGGATTTCTTTCCTCAGACTGTTTAAGGGATTTTAAAATTAAAAATAGCATATGTTGAAAATTATTATTTAATACTACAGAGGCTTAATTCTACAGGAACCTCAAATGCATGTTTAGCATATGGACACCAAATGTTCAAACAAAATTGGAAAAGACTCAGCTGGGCTGAGAACAATCCTACTTTTTTTTCTTTCTGCCATGCATCTGTTTTTCTCTCCCCAAAGGCAAATTAAAAATGAGTAATAATAACAATATTTTTCACTTCTCAAAGGCAAATTAAAATGAGCGATCATCAGCAGGGATAATGTTTGTTGACTGAGCATTCTTAGGATGTTCCAGGTGTTATCCTAAGTGTTTTGACACACACTAACTCATTTCCTTTGCATGGCAGCCCTATGAGATGAGCTATTACTACCCTCCTGGTTTTATAGATGAGGAAGACAAGGCATCAAGGCATTGCTGCCACAAAGCAGTATGTACAGAAACTGTGACTACATTTAGTCCGTCATGTTCCCAACCCCGTGCTCCTAACTGTCCTACCCACTGAGCCTGCAATGAAGTCACAAACACTACCTTCACTCTCCTCTGCTGTAAACATCTACAGCTTCCTCCAGAGCTGCCTCTTTGTTCTTCCACACATGTTCTTCTTTGTGTTCAGTGCTTCCCACGTTGTTCATGCTTTACTCCATTCAAACAGCTAGTTTCAAAGTCCACATGACTGCTATTTTTTTTTTGGACTGTAGACCTAAGGGTTATCTCTTTTTTCCCAAAGATATATACTATAGTCATTCTTCAACACTCCTTCTGCTGCAAGTTTTGTGGTTTCTACAGCCTCATAGAGAAGCTTCCCAATTCCTGCCTCTCATCCCCCTCTCAACACCTTTGCTTCTGTCACCTAGATCACTGATGACTACACCTTCAGACAGTCTCCTCTATGAGCACTCCTTCTCTTTCCAGCACAATGGTCTTCAGACTCAAACAATCTTCAGTCTCCTACTTGGATCTGAATTACTTTATCTCCCCATCTCCTCCTGACACTCATCTCCTTCCTGTTTTAAATTTTTCTACTACCACTATGAGCCTGCAGGTTCACTATGAGATTTTTTTTTAATTCACTAACAACAAGTTTGCTTTGATCTTGTTTATTGAGTTCATCCCACAATTTTCAAACTTTGGTAAGAATCAATTCCCTTGGTGTGCAGGTATGAATGAGAATGACCTCCATTGGTCATAGATCTGAATTCTTAGCTACTAGGGAATGGCATTGTTTGAAAGGATTAGGATATGTGATCTTGTTGGACTGGTGTGGCCTTGTCAGAAGAAGGATGTAAATAGGAGTGGGCTTCAAGCTCAGAGTCACTCACAGCTAGCAGATTAGGATGTAGCTCTCAACTATCCCTGCACCATTTCTGCTTGTGTGCCACCATGCTTCCTGCCATGATAATAACGAATCTGTAAGCAAGCACTCACTAAATGCTTTTTTTTCGTTGGAGTTGCCATGGTCATTGTGTCTATTAACTACAACAGAACACTGATTAAGGCACAGATACCTAAAATAACCCCAAAGGGTGATGTAGCAGGGTTATCTGACTGGGAAAGTCCAGGAACTTCTAAATAGTGCCAAGACTGAGAGCCACTGAAACCATGGTTTGTCTAAGGTGGCCTCTCACATGCCCTTTCTTTTCCACATGCACTTTTTTAAACAATTTCCTCTGATCGCTTGCCTTCAACTGTTATCAATACCCAGAAGTGTCTAAATGCCTACTTACAGCCCAAGCCATCCTCCTAAAGATTGAAAACGTATATATATATATATATAACTTCTACACTCCTCTACACTTGGGTATATAATTCCTAGAGAAAACCTGTCCAAGCTGACTTTTTATTTCCCCATTCCAAGACTGCTTCTTCTGTATATTTCCCTTCTTAGTAATCCACAATCAATTGATGCGGGATTCCCCTCTGTATGCTGTGATTACCATTAATGAATAAATAAAAAACTGGCTTGGCCTGATAGGGTAGACTAGAGCTAGGCGGGGAAACCTAAACTGAATGATGGGAGAAAGAAGGGCGGAGTCAGAGAGAAGCCATGTGGCCCCATCAGAGACAGACGCTGCAACTTTAGTGGATACGCCACAGCCACATGGCCATACACAGATTACTAGAAATGGGTTAAATTAATATGTAAGAGTTAGCCAATAAGGAGCTAGAGCTAATGGGCAAGCAGTGATTTAATTAATACAGTTTTTGTGTGATTATTTCGGGGCTAAGTGTCCAGGAACCAACAAGTGGCTGTCTCCTCCCAACAACTCATCACTCCAGTGACATGGGTCTTTCTGCAAGTAAATGTCACTGTTTTGGACTCATTTGTTCTGCCCTCACTCTCATATCTTCCATCACACCTCCAGCCAATTCTAACCAAAACCATAAAAAAATATCATTACTTCTTCCAACACTGTCAACAGCACAGGTCCTTCAGTTTTGTCTTCTTTCTCTGGACATAACAGGTCCTACCACTATTGCCAAAATATAATATACAGAATGGCCCACTTACAGTAAAGTTTAAATGATGCCATTTCACAGGCCTTAGAATCATCTCATAGTACTGTCTTAGTTATTTTTCTATTGCCACTGTTGCCATGAAAAGACTCCACATCAACGTTACCTTAAATAAGAAAGAGTTTGTTGGGGATTACAGTTTCAGAGGGTGAGTCCACTGACCATCATGGTAGGGAGCATGAGACCAGGAAGGCAAGCATGGGATAGGCCAGTAGCTGAGAGCCTACATACTTACCTGAAAGTAGAAGGCAGAGAGAACTAAATGGGAATGCTGTTGATTTTTAAAATCTCAAAGCCTACCCTTTCGCTACATATCTTCTCCGACAAGGCCACACCTCCTAAGCCTTCCCAAACAGTTCTACCAACTGGGAACCAAGCATTTATACATGAGCCTGAGAGGGCTATTCTCATTCAAACCACCATATTCCATCATTCCACTCTCTGGCCCCCATAGGCTTGTGGTCATATCAAATGCATTTAGTCCAACTTTAAATTTTCCCCTAGTCTTTCATAATTTTAACAATTTAATGACCTAAAGCCCAGTAGTTTCTGAGATTCAAGGCTATCTCTTAATTGTAATCTGCAAAACCAAAAAGAAAAGAAAAGTACATATTTTTGGTGTACAATGGCACGGAGTGTGCATTACCATTCCAAAAGAAAAGAAAGGAGGAATAGTGGGAAATACCGGACCAAAGCAAGACTGACACTCAAAATGGCCATCTTCAAACCTTGTAGCTCTATGCCTGATGACAATGGGCTTAGAGGCTCTTCCCTTCCAGCTTTGCTGACTACAATACACTTCTCTCTTGGACTGGCTCCACACCATGAATGCACCTCTCCCTGGCAGACATCCCAGAACTCTAATACTTTCATCATCCTGGAACCTCCAATGTCATCCAGGCTCCACTTTCATAACTTCACACAATGGCCTCTTCTGGCCTTCATGAAGGAACTTCCCTGTAACATGGCTGGACTCAGTACCTTTGCTTAAATGTGGAAAAGGAGTCCCTTTATTCCTTCTCAGATCAGGTCTTCCTTGTCTCTTTCAGCACAAGTCTTGGCTCTAATGATACATTTTTTGGGGATGCTCTTTTTCCTTTCAAACTTTACTTTTTTAATCAATTTTTTTGTTTTGCTTGTTTCTTCACTATAGAGCTGCGTAAGAGTGATAGCTAAGAACCACAGGGCATAGTAAGTATTTGTCTCTCTTGATATTTTCTCTGCCCAATTAACCCATTATTTTTTTCAATTTTTCTCAGGCAAATTTTTAGAATAAGGTCAGAAAGCAGCTACATTATTTGTCAAAACATCACAAAAGTAGTCTCTAGCCTAGTTACTGTTCCCCTCTGAAACCTCTTAAGCTGGGTCTCCATAGTCAACATTGCTCTCAGCACCACTGTCTTCCAAGCTCCTACCAGGATGTCCAATATGTCCCACTTATACCATTCAACCACTTCTTCTTTCTACGTAAATTTCCAAAGTCTTCCGCATTCCTCCAAAATCTACCTTGACCAGGCCGGTTATAGCAGTATCCCAATTCCTGGTACTAATTTCTGTCCTAGTAACCTTTCTGTTGCCACAAAAAAATCACCATGACTACTGCTACAAGCCACAGCATTATACAGTAATTGCTCAGCCATCTTTTCACAAGCAACTTATAACAACCAAGGGTAAAGGCTAAAGCAAAAGGCAAGGCTTTTTGGCATTATTGTGTTGTGAATAAAGTGGCTGTCCTTTGCTATAGATTTTTTCACTATGGCTGACTTCCCTTTCTGTTACTTATTTGGGAATTAATTCCCCAGTTCAGAACAGTTTCCCACTGCCAGGCCTTGTTCTTCTCTCCTAAGAGCAGAGATCTGCCTTCCTGCAATTATCCTTATCAGCAGACATTTATATCCAGACATAGAGCATCCCACTTAATATATCCCCAGATATCTAAAGCAATAGAATTACCACCTGCCCAAGGCTGCTGTTCTGGTTTTACCCCACTTAAAGATTCTTAATTCGTTATGCTCACCTTCACTTCAGTTTTGTTGGAGGAGGGGCTGCTCGTTGGTCCCTAGCTGCCTAGCCCTGAAATAATCACACAGAAACTATATTATTTAAAACACTGCTTGGCCCGTTAGCTCTAGCTTCTTATTGGCTAACTCCTACATCTTAATTTAACCCATTTCTATTAATCTGTGTATTGCCATGTGGCTGTGACTTACTGGCTAGGGTTCCGTCTGGCTCTTGTGGGGCAATATGGCTTCTCTCTGACTCCGCCCTTCTTTCTGTCAGCATTCAGTTTAGTTTTCCTTGCCTAGCTAAGTACTGTCCTGCTACAGGTCCAAAGCAGTTATTTATTCATTAATCGTAATCACAGCATACAGAAGGAAATTCCATATCACCCCCCCTTTTGTGTTTAAGTAAAAAGGAAGGTTTTAACTTTAACATAGTAAAACTACATATAACAAAACAGGTATCAAGCAAGAATTACAGTTACAAGATTTATATCTATTTTATCATGACTTAGGAAAACTATAACTATCAATTCTTCAACTCCACCAAAGACTCCAAAAGGATATAATATTATCTAAATTAACAGGAAGTGCATTGTAAACAACTTCCAAAACTCTAGAATTGACAGAGACATCTCGCTAACTGGACGGTCACCCAAAGTTATTCTATACTGTTGGGGCATCCATCTTCAGCCTACAGGCCCATAGTATCCAGCAGATTTTCTATGAGACAGGAAATTTCAAAGATAGTTTTGCCTATATTGGCAGTTTTTAGTCACTTTCTTTTGTGTTCTGCAGAATGTTTAGCAGACTCTTTCATGAAGAGGACCCCAAAGGATTGTCTCACCTTTAGGCGAGTTCAGCAGTCATTTCTCTGTGGATCCTTCATGTCCAGTTTATCGAGCAGTCCAGGCAAGAGCAATTTATTGCCCAAATGGCTTACCAACTCCATAAGGAGTCTCTTCAGTGCTAATATTCCTCTTAAAGTAATTGGTGCTTGATGGAGGAAGGTCATTGGCTAATAAAGGAACTGCCTTGGCCCATTTCATTGGTTAGGACATAGGTAGGTGGAGTAAACAGAACAGAATGCCGGAAGAGGAAGTGAAGTCAGACTCGACAGCTCTCCTCTCGGGGGCAGACGCCTCAGAGGAGACGCCATGCCCTGCTCCTGGGCAGACACACGCGATGAAGCTCCGACCTAGAATCTTCCCGGTAAGACCGGTGCTCACAGATTATTAGAGATGGGTTGATCAGTATATCAGAATTAGCCAGTAAGGGCAAAAGCTAAAGGGCCAGGCAGTGATTAAATGAATACAGTTTGTGTGTTGTTATTTCGGGGCAAAAGCTAGCCGAGCAGGCGGCTGGGGTGTTGGGGACGCAGCCCCGCCGCTCCTTATTACTACAGGTGCTGCCAAGAGCAGATGTGTCTTATTATCATAAGTCCTAAATTCTTAAAATATTTTAAATGCCATATTCTCTAGTCTTTGAGAAGTTTGAAGACTGTCTATCCAACTGAAATACATATCTGTCCATCTAGAAAATCTAACTAATATTGCTACAAGCTTGAGTATTATGTATGATTATCTATTAACCTATATTTCTTAATTATACATTATATTTTTAAATGAGCTGGACAAACACAATAACTTAATCTCAATCAGAAATACATATACACAGTATAACAAAATTGACCTAAAATTTGTATTAATAAACAAAGATCTATACCAATGCAAATCTCAATAGAATATCCCCCTTTAAATGTAAATAAATATTTATAGAAAATATTTGGGAAATTGGGTGTAGTAGAAGAAGGAATAATGTATAACAAGGGAGAACAAGAAGAAACAATGAGAAATGAGGAATTGAATGAAGAAACATGGACAAATGATTCCCATTGTAAGTAGACTTCTTTACCCCCAGATTTTTAGACCCCCTTTAGCTACTCATGGCATTTTTAATTGAACCCTGAATGGAAGTCTTAAGGGCTAAAACTTTCAAGGCTTCCGTTAGACCTAGGCAACTTATACAAGAAAGGATTTATTGGAAATTACAGTTTCTGAGGGTGAGTCCATTGGCCACCACGGTTGGAAGCATGAGAGCAGGAAGGCAAGTGTGCCACAGGAGCAGTAGTTGGCAGTCTATATCTTTACCCAATGGCAAGATTTACGGGGAGCTAAATGGGAATGTTGTGGGCTTTTAAAGACTGAAATCCTCCCACATACAACTCACCTCCCCCAACAAGGCCGCACCACCTAATCCTTCCCAAAGGGTTCTACCAACTGGGGACCAAGAATTAAAAGATACGAGCCTGTCAGGGAGGAACATTCTCATTCAAACCTCCACATGCATCACTCGAAACCTTTTCAACTACCTACTGCCTTTTGGAACTTGTTTCCTTCTACTCGCTCCTGTTCTCTCTTATGCTTGCTCTACAGGTAAGGTGCTGTGCTGTTACTGAGCTATAACAAGGATACCCTTGCTTTTGTGCTGGAGGTTCAGATGCTTGGAACATCCTTCTTCCATATGGGCTTTCTCTGCTTTATTCAAGTGTTATTCTTTCACCGAGGTTAGCCTGTATGTGCTATCTCAGCATATGTGCTTATCATCCATGTTTTTTCCATGCGTGCTTGGTTTTAGTCTTCCCAAACACAATACACAGTCCCTAAAAGCAGGATATATGTTTAACTAAGCATGGTTTTTCAGTGCTGGAGTCTCTTGGTAATTGCTTGACAAATGAATAAGTCCAGTTTGTGAAGATGGGGATTCTACCTATAGCCTGTGTGATATTACCATTAAATTAGAAAACATTAAAAGATCATACAAGACTCGGGGAAACAAGATATACTCCAGAACCTTTGATTCTTGCATGTGTTGTTAAGCATCACTCTTTTATTACCGATGGAATTGAGATGGGGTGAAAATACACTACAATACTGTGATTTAAACTGCCATGAGATATGCATCCCTTGAGTCATTATTAAATTAAAGGACTTTCTCCCTATATGCAAAGACTATTTGGTTTTCTCAATTTTTCGACTCACTAAGAATCACAACTCCTATAAGAGACATTCTGGTATTAGTAACAAAATATTTATCAAGTACATAAAGTCAAACAACATAGTGAAGGATAAAAATAAAGGGAAATACACCTTCACGTAAAAATAAGTCTGACTTTGAAGCAAGCTAGGCCTTGTTTCTAAACTTAAAACTGTTTAATTCAGCTTTTCTACCTTTAAGAAGTGAAATAAATATATTTATTTGCAAATAACTTTGCTGTCTCTAAATACAAAAGGGAAAGTCCTTCTTTGTACAGTCAGATTTGCATAGCACAACCCCAAAAGAGCGAAAAACTCTACAGCTATACACCCAGAGTCAGTGACACCCACTTCCTAGGCAGAAAAACTATGCATCTATTCTCAAGATGATTTTTAACATGTCCCAAATACTCATTTTATTCACAAAATATCTTTAAACATTTTATATCAGAATTCTCTGGACTATCTGAATATCTGTAATATATTCTAATTATTTGTGAAAACCATTTAAATCTTTTAAATAAAAATAAATTAATCACCCTACCTAAAATTTCAGGGAAATAAGTTGAAATAATTTTTAAAAATTGTTCTTCTAGGACTAAATTGGAATGTGAATCAATACAGTCTCCTCCACACACACTAGATGTCACTGCATGACCTGAAATATTGGTCAAAACTTGAGCTATTGCTTTAGCATCTGTAGGGGCAAAATCAACTCTGAGCACATAATAACCTCCAGATCCATTTGCCAAACAGCAACATGTGGCTTATATCCAGACAATTACATGGATCCTAATGAATGTTTTAATTCCTCCAGTAATTGTATAGAATATACTACAAAGCCTGTATATCATCTCTTACTTTCCCACACCGATATTAACTAAAAATATTTGTGTTTAATGTGTAAGTAATTATTCCCATTCTGAAAAAAGAGAGGAAATAAAAATCAACGAACATAGATACTACTTCTACAAAACAGAAAAAAAAAATTGAGGGAGCAGCAGCAGAGGGAATAGTACCTGCAGACCGCCCCATCTGATGGATTCATGCTCAGTAGAGTCTAGCAGAAAAAGAAAAGGAATAGAGGCCAAGGCTCAGAGGATGTGCATTCTGCTCAATGCCTGCATCCTCATAGCGGGCTACTATGATATTAGCACCACTGCCCCAGAGGAAAGCCCCATGAAGGATTCCATCACAGACTGAGTCACACAGGGGCAGTGTTTACTGCTGGGGAGAGGATTCCCCTGCCCCTAGCAAACCTCAGAAAAAAATATCCTCCAGAACTCTGGGAAGAAAGCAGGCTGATTATGGAACTTTGTGAGGAATCAGGGTCAGACAGACTACCGCAAGACACACCGTGGATGCAGTGGTAGAAGTACGTCAGGGAAATCTGAGACTTTAGTACTCTACATACCCCAGTGGCAGAACACGGAACCCAGCAGGGCAATCAGATCAAAGTAATGGTCCTCCAGTCTCCCAGACTATAGAAACAGCAGAATTTTTTTTTGTTGTTGTTGTTTTTTGGTTTTTCGAGACAGGATTTGTCTGTATAGCTTTGGAACCTGGCTTCAAACTCTCAGAGATCCACCTGCCTCTGCCTCTCAAGTGCTGGGATTAAAGGCTTCTGCCAACATCGCCCAGTGAAACAGCAGAATTTTAAAGGATTCTGAAGCCAAAAGAATCTAAATAACTGTTAACATAGAAATAGCAGGGAGGGGTTACATAGGTACTTGGAAATTTATCAAAGAATTTAGTGCAGTGTATTTATGGGCAGAACTGAGGGAGACAATTCTTCTCCTGAATCAAAGACTATTGGGACTTTTGTCAAACCATTATAGTTGTTACCAAAGTAGATTTCTGCACTGAAAATTAATTCAAGGAAATATAATCCACCAAGAAGCCTCAGTTAAATATATATTAATATATTTATACACATATATGCATGCATAGATATACACTATAGAATATATAGTATATGTTATATTATATATGTATTAGATATGTCTGTTGTATGTATCCATTACACATAATTTATATAGAGAGAATAAATATATAGATTTTATATTATGTACAGACTTTGGATATGATTAATTTTGCTGTGTGATACTTTTATTTTATTCAAGTATTTTATAATAACAGTAATATAATTAAAACACATATAAATACAAATATCACTGTAATTAAAGGGGCGAAATCTAGAAGCCAAAGGAAACATATACTCTGAACATGATGGATAGTTTTAAATAGCAACTTACAGAATGACTTGGGAAAAAGATGTAATTTCGGTAATTGATTTTATCAGATTAGTGTAGGGGCATGTCTGTGGAGGGCTGTCTTGATTATTAATTGATATTAGAAGATCTAGCCCATTGTGGGCAGCACTTTTCCCTAAGCAAGGATCCGGATATTTAGACAGAAGAAACATAGTTCCACACAAGATAACAGGAAACAGGTGTATTCTTTCATCTCTGCTCTTAACTGTGTATGTGATGTAACTAGATGCTTAAGTCCCTGCTGTGGCTTTCATAAAATGCTGGGCTATAACTTGGTATTCTAAAGTAAAATAAACCCTCTCTTCCCTCAATTGCTTTTTGGCAGGGCTAACTCTCACATCTTGATTCAACCCATTTCTATTAATCTGTATATCGCCACATGGCAGTGGCTTACCAGGAAAGATTCAGCATGTCTGACTCTGGAGGCTCCATGGCTGCTCTCTGATTCTGCTTTCTTCCTCTCAGAATTCAGTTCTGTCTTCTCCACCTACCTAAGTTCTGGCCTAACAGGCCAAAGAAGTTTCTTTCTTCATTAACCAATTCAATCAACACATAGAAGGAAGGACCTCCTACACCATTACAATATGTATGCAAAGGGTCAATAGTGTGGAAAAAGAAAGAAAATATATAAAAACAGAATAAAAAATAAACTAAAAAGTAAAAAAAAAAAAAAAAGCCTGCCACGACATTATGAGATAAGAACCCTCCGAAGGAGTCATGGAGTTCATTTACTGTTGCCACCTACTGCAGGGTATGCAGTCTTTCCTGCCCTTCCTGGAGTTATAGACCTATACAGCCACAGTGGAGCCTCAATGTGGGGACTTTTAGAAAAGACAAAACAGAACTTCTATTTCTTTTTTTTTAATTTATTTATTTATTAAAGATTTCTGTCTCTTCCCCGCCACCGCCTCCCATTTCCCTCCCCCTCCCCCAATTAAGTCCCCCCCCAGCCCGAAAAGCAATCAGGGTTCCCTGTCCTGTGGGAAGTCCAAGGAACCCCCACCTCCATCCAGGTCTAGTAAGTTGAGCATCCAAACTGCCTAGGCTCCCACAAAGCCAGTGCGTACAGTAGGATTAGAAACCCGTTGCCATTGTTCTTGAGTTCTCAGTAGTCCTCATTGTCCGCTATGTTCAGAGAGTCCGGTTTTATCCCAGGCTTTTCCAGACCCAGGCCAGCTGGTCTTGGTGAGTTCCCAGTAGAACATCCCCATTGTCTCAGTGGGTGGGTGCACCCCTCGCGGTCCTGAGTTCCTTGCTCGTGCTCTCTCTCCTTCTGCTCCTGATTTGGACCTTGAGATTTCAGTCCTGTGCTCCAATGTGGGTCTCTGTCTCTGTCTCCTTTCATCGCTTGCTGAAGGTTAATATTCAGGAGGATGCCTATATGTTTTTCTTTGGGTTCTCCTTATTTAGCTTCTCTAGGATCACTAATTATAGGCTCAATGTCCTTGGTTTATGGCTAGAAACCGGATATGAGTGAGTACATCCCATGTTCCTCTTTTTGGGTCTGGCTTACCTCACTCAGGATAGTGTTTTCTATTTCCATCCATTTGCATGCAAAATTCAAGAAGTCCTTGTTTTTTATTGCTGAGTAGTACTCTAATATGTATAAATTCCATACTTTCTTAATCCATTCTTCCATTGAAGGGCATCTAGGTTGTTTCCAGGTTCTGGCTATCACAAACAATGCTGCTATGAACTTCTATTTCATATAGCGATAAAACTCAAGAGCATATAACCTCCAGACTCTATATCCACATTATGGTTGCTCTGCTCACAATGATAGGGGATAGAAACAACCTAGATGACAATTGATAGATGAATGGCTAATGACAATGTCTTACATGTACACAATAGAATTGTATCCACCCATTAATAAAAACAAAATTATGACAATTCTAAAAAACTGGTGGAACTGGAAAATATTCCATTAAGCGAGGTAACCCAGGTTCAAAAAGACAAATACCATGTTCTCTCTTCTAACCAGAAGCTAGGTTCTAAATATTAAAACTGCGTATTTAAGCAAGAGGAAATGTGTATTGAAACCAAAAATTAGAAAGGCGGCCATGAGAGGGGGAAACACTAGATTTTTAGGGGAAGAAGGTGAGAAAAACAACAGCACATATAAGATGAATATGACAGGAAAAGGGGGAAATTACTAACATGGAAGGGAAGTGGGTAGGGGAAGTGGAGAATGAGTGAGGAGGGTTACATGTCAATTGAACATGCAGAGACACTGTTCTCATAGTTCCCTCGAATCTGTATTTACATAGAATTAGATAGTAAAATAATAACAAGAAAAAGATATGTACATCAAAACAATATCAAAATTGTAAACTCCTAATGAACAAATATGGATTGACATCCGAGTCAATCCACAGTTTCTAGATGCCTCATCTACTTGAAGCATCAAGAGGCAATGAGGAACATAAATATGGAGGTATCTACAAAGGCTTGTAGAACCACACAGGGAGACTCTAGGAGAGGAACTAGACAGACAGAAACCAGTCCTTAAAGAAACCTAGAGAACCTTCTTTTGAAAGATGGTTTATTATCTATGCTATCTTAAATTATAGAATATTTCTTTATTTATCAGGGATGCTGTGCGTGTACATCAGTAAACATTTGTCCACAAAGAGATACATAAGGTATTTTGAGAAGCACATGGCTATGAAAAACTAGGAATCACATATTCAGTTGCAGAATTTTCCTGAATTACTACTCTTCTAATGAGGATTTTAAGTCTCAGAAGTAGGAATGCAGTATTTATAGTGTCTTATTTCTAAAAAGATCCAATCTTAGAGTGCTGGGATCCCACTGTACCATATTTGTACTGTACTGAAACATGGATGTGAATATGAAAATTCTAATGTTTGTGACTCCAAATATTTTTCTACATCTAGAAAATTCCACAATTTAATATGATTATTGCAGATTAATAAGCCTGAAGGGATTGGTTTGAAAAGCTAGGATTTTTCACTTTATTTTTTTCTCCTGTAACTAGTTTTGAAACTAAACCAAAGAAGCATTTTATGTAGCACAATTCAATACTCCTATCTATTATTTAGCTGATACAAACAAAGAGACTCACGAGAAATTTCATGTGCACAATGAGTCTCACGCTATGCGTGAAGATTTTCTAAGGGTTGAGTGCTGCTTCACTTCTATTATTTAAGGTTCCTTAAAGAAAAATATCCCAAAAGCACAGTCTTAGCTGAATTCAGAGTTTGGTGAACTTTTTGAACTCCAGAAAGGCAAGGTTATGAATGATATGTTACTCAGTCAATGAGGCTAAAAAAAATCTTATAAATTGTTAATTCTTTCTCTCTCACCTCTGTGTATGTATTGTGTGTGTGTTATGCTTCCAAATCTAAATCAACCAAAACTCACACATATGACCAGTTGGTTTTATCACTTTCATTCCTAAGTAACATCTGAGTATAGAGACTCATGCCTATAACTCCAGCCCCTTGGGGGCTTAATGAGAGGATTGCTACTTGTTTTAATAGGAATTTCATTAAGGGCACACCATACTTGATAAGCATTTTTCATTTTAAATTGTTTGAAAGTATGCAGAAAGAAAATACATATTTACTGTAACTAACAGTCAAAAATAACTCTAATATTATATACTATTTTAAATTAGTCTTTGAAATTTTCATAGATGTACAAAATATATTTTGATGTAATCTCTGATCCACTACTCTCTCTAACTCTTTTCAGGATGCTCAAATATATCTCCATCATAACTCTATGTCTTTTCCTATTATTGTTAACATGAGATCCTTGTGTCCACTTAGTACTGACCATGTGTAGATGACTGTGGGCCCATCATTGAGGCATTATCACTTCTAATCTCTCACCATAATGGCTCTTAGGGCTATACTGAGGAGTTCGTAGGGTTGTTTTTTAGCATTCATTTTAATAGTGTTCCAGCCTTTTGTCTAAGTTCCAAGACATCCTTTCTTTTCTTTCTTTTTTTTATTTTTTGATACAGGGTTTCTCTGTGTAGCCTTGGTTGTTCTGGAACTCTCTATGTAGGCCAGGCTGCACTGGAACTCACTGAATTCACCTGTGTCTGCCTCCTGAGTGAGTTCTGGGATTAAAGGCATACACCACCACTACTTGGTCATCTTTTTCTTTTTTTAAAGAGAGATTACATATAGTAACACCCTCTTCCTCTGTTAGCATTATCTATTTTATCCCAAGCTAAGCTGGTCTATTTGATACTACAGATACTACAGACCGAGTAATTTATAAAAATCGGAAATTTATTGAGCACCGTTTTGGAGGCTAAAATAAAGGTGCCAGTATTTGGAGGGCTTCCTGCTGCATCCTGATGTACCAGCAAAAAAAAAAGCAAGAATTATCATGATCCTAAACGCCATGAAGAAAAGAACGCCTATGACAGAAGTACACGTTAAGCTTCCTCTCCCTACTTCTAGTGTATTACCAACACTTGAACTATCAGGTTACATTAATTTTACTCTATGTCTTCTAGTATTGAAGCTGGTCTTGGAAGTCTGCAGAATTCCCATGAATTTCAACAGTGTCGTTCAGTGAGCCCCAGAGAGATGAAATTCAAAGCATGATTTCATAGATGATGTTGCTGATTACTCAATTCAAGAACCAGCAAAGACATCATTTGCAGAGTAGGTCATGGAGCTGGCTGGTGACTACAAGCAGAAAAGTGGGTCACCCTCCAGCCTAAAAAGGGTCATTTGTGAAGCACTACAAAAGCCCTGCTTGGCGCACTGTTTTATAGCCATGGGTTGCTGAGAAACATATAGTGCAGAAAAGAACAGCCCGCCAGAAGGTTGAGTCACTGAACCGTGTGCAAGAGTGTGTCATTCGGGAGGCAGAGACATACTACAAAAGAGCACTACCACTGAGAAATAGCAAAGAATCACTAGATAGAAATGTCTGCTATGGTCTTCGCAGTCATGTTGACCCTAGGGATAGCATCCCTTTTCAGAAAGAGGTCCAGCACATCTGGCAACAAATAGTGAGTGTTCATATTGTGTATGCTGGCATTAGTGAAACACAAAAGGAGGTAATTTTAGCATTTAATTTAGCATTCGAGGTACACCATTTTGCACTCATCCCAGTGTTGCTTACCTTATTCTCCCTCCATGGTTGCCTACAAGGGTTCTTTCTAATACAAGCATCTAGAATATACGAACATCTGGAATTTCTTTGGATCTTCCACTTAAAACCATTATCTCCATGTGGCTTACAAATGGAAACAAAATTCCCATCTAGCATAAAAATTTATCCTCAAAACTCTAATCTTTTCCAGTTGGTAAAAGTCAATACTCCAAAATTATAGAACTTCTTGAAGATGTAAATAAATAAATAAAAATAAATGAGATGAGATCCAAGTTGTCTCTCATCTGTTCATGGAATGAGCTTCACCTGGTCAGCTCCTCTATTGTTCACCGTTCAAGATGCAGCTCATTCACAATGACCTCATTACCACCTTCCTAGTACCCAGTCTAGATAAGACGTCCTTCAGGTGTTTCTATGGTATTTGCTTGTTGGTTTTTGAGATGGTCTCTTATAGCCCAGGCTAGCCTCAAATCTAATGCATACCAAAAAAAAAAGACCCTGAACTTCTTATGCCCCCATGTCTACCTTTCAAATGCTTGGTGATAGATAGGTATGTGTACCAAACCTGGTTTTATATGTTCCAAGAGACTTGAACCCACAGCTTTATGTATCCTATTTAATACTCTGCCAACTGAGCTACATGTCCTAGTTTCAAATATTTTGTTGAATCAATAGCATACAAAGAATACTTTGGGTCAAAAATGATTCCTCAATTTGGATTGTACTCATATGAAACAAACTTGTAATTTTTTAAAAAGTGTTTTGTTTAAAAGAAAATACAATCAGGTCATAGTTACGTTTGATGTACAGAAACCTTTTAATTTCATGGAGTTCCATCCACTAATATGTGGGGCCAGATCCCTTTCTATTAAAGCTATCTTCAAATTCTTGCAAACCCCGGGTCTTGAGGAGTGTTCTCTATATTTTTCTGTGGCAGCTTCAGTATATAAGGTTTTTATTTGGAGTCTTTAACTCATTTTGGAGAGCCATTTGTTGAATAGGCTTGCTCTACAGTACACTTTTTGTCACATATATAAAAAAATTAGATAACTATAAATTTATTGATTTCTTGGTACCCAATTTGTCATAGATCTACCTGTTTGTTTTTTATGCCAGTACCAGACTGACTTTATCAGGATTGCTCTGTAGTACATAGAAAATTTCTGTTGTAAAAATTACCATATTCTACCCTAAATAGTCAAATACTTGATACATAAAAAAAAACTTAAAAAAAAACTAGGTCTTCTATAAGAGCTCTCAGGACTTTTATAATATACCATATGTCGGGTTTTTGTCTTAATTAAGGTTTTAATCTTTACCTTATGAAATATAGAGTATTGTACCCTTTAAGTTTGATGTCTATTCTAACATTATTATTTACTGAAGTTAATTAAGAAGAAAAGCAGGCAGACAAAGTAAACAATAAAAGTCACAGCAAGTACTTTCCTCTTCTTTATTTGAAAACCTTGAATCTATCACCAGTGATGTGGGTGACAACTGACATCTGCTTGTGCAAGGAGGATGCACACCCTCCCTGTGCTACGCAAGTGAATCTGCTGAGTTAGGGTTTTTTTTTTTAATTGCTCAAGTACAGGTGATTGTGAAATAAGCAGTTACCATGATGCTCTTCCATGTTACACCATTCCAATGTTAAAACCATTCCAATGTCAATACCATCTCAATATTAATACCAGTAATTCCAGTGTTAGCACCATTCAAATATTATGCCATTCCAATTTTAGCACCATTCAAACATTAACACCATTCCAATGATAATATTATTCCTATGGGATAAGAAATGCATACAATAACTCATTCATGCCCAACTAAAAACTCTGGCCACTAAGCAGGTCTAGTTTTCAGAATGACACACCAGAGATATATGAAGTTCTATCTTTAGATGTGCAACACAGACTTATATTTTTTTGCTCCACAGAATTTTATCTTGATTTCATTCTGATTTTCTGCATACTCTTCAAATTATGCATGGGTTAAGGTGGAAACGCCACTGAACTGCTTAAAGCCTTTCATGCCACCAATGTATTCTTTCCCACATTGAAGAAACCAGCTGTGTGGTTGTTATAGTCTGTGGTGTGTGACTGGCAGTGGGACCAGGATTTACTCAACATAGCGCTTGAACTGCTGTTTTGGAGCCCATTCTTCTAGAAGGGATGCCATACTCAGTCTTGATATAGGGAGGAGGGCCTTGGTCCTACCTCAAAGTGATATTCCAGAATTTGTTGACTCTCCATGGGAAATCTTATCCTCTCTGAGGAGTGTATGGGGGGGTGTGAAGTGGGGGAGGGTGGGAGGTAGCAGGAGGAGGGAAAGGAGTGGAAATAGGAATTGGTATGTAAAATGAGAAAAGGTTGTTTTTAAAATAAATTTTGAAAGAAAAATATAGAACGAGAGTAACAGTCTCAACAGGAAACAGGTGGCCTCCAAGAAGCATGAAAGATACAATTTCTCCAATTTCTCAGCCTCAGCTCAATTAGTCTGGGGCGGAGTTGTCTTTTCTAATTCAACCAGACAAGTATTTGTATTTTACTTCAGTAAACAGACAAAAACATGAAAGAGAAATCATCTTGGAAGCAATGAAAGAAAACAGAAATCCTGCAATAGTGTACAGTGTAGACTTGTGCATTTGAACAGAGAAAGACTTTCATCTTTTGCAAACTATAGACATACTGGCGGGAAACAATGAGAGTTACCTCTTTCCGGAAAAAAAGCCAGGAGTAACAGTGTTTGTTTTATGCACTCATATCATGTTGTGGGAACTCCCTCAGCCAATAGCTTCTGAGATACTGGCCCACTTTGGCAGAGGTCTCCAGTACTATAAGTGCAGATGAAAAGCGAGTGTGACCCCCCTTTGCTGCTGGATTTGGTTTCCAGTTGCCAGCGCATGCAGAGGACTACAGATCGCTACCATTACTGTGAGTTTATCCCCAAATAAATAAACCTTTCTCCTTGCATTGATTTTAGTTTTCCCGCCTACCTATATTTTGCCCTGTTCAGAGGCCAAAGCAGCTTCTTTATTAACCCATGGTAATAAAAGATATTCACAACATACAGAGGGGCATCCCACAGCAACATTAGCCCAACATTCCCTCAGCTTTCAATTATGTCTCCTTTCCTCAAAGATTTTTATATTTGCTGCACTTTGAAAACATATAACACCTTATATGTTATATATAACACTACTTAGACCTGTGGGGCTATGAGATAGTCCCCATCTTCTAGGAATTAAAAAGGAATATCAGAAAACAGGAAATTACTGTGGGCCATGAGACGTCTTATCAAAATATTTGAGATCAATACATCATTCAAAGACATTATTCCAAATGACATGGTTTGGTTAAAGTGTTCACGTAACACTTTCAAATTTCATTTGAAATCTGCCTTCAAGCCTTCAATGTCATGAAACTATTTTTTTCAGGATTTTTGGGATTAAGAACATAGACAAGTTATAAGATCATAATAACAGAAGAAACATTTAAAAGATAGGAAGAAATAGTTATTGTTTGGGCAATAATTCCAGGCTATGGAAGGGATGGATGATATGAGGGGGTGTTTTGATGTATTTTCAAAGCCTCATGTGTTTGGCTAACTCTAATTAAAACATTTAGAATTTTTATTGGGATAAAGTACAAAGCCCATAAAACTTACCATTGCAAGAGTTGCATGGGCATAATTAAGTGACATCAAGTACATTCTTATTGTTATGCAAACATCACCAACATTCATGCAGAACTTTTCATCTTCCTCAGTTGCAACTGTATTAATTGCATACTAACTTTCCGCTCCTTCCTTTGCCCAATCCTTGGTAACCATTATTTTACTTTCTATTCTTTTAGATATGCGTATTTCAAGTACTGCACATATGAGTATTTCAAGTACTGCATATAAATCCTATCATGCAAAAGTTGTCCTTTTGATATGGCTCATCCCAGTGTGTATTCACAGTTCAAGTTGTAGCATCCTTCAGAATATCTTCTGTTTTCTTAAGACAGAGTAACATTTTATATATATATATATGTATACCATATTGTGTTCATTTGGCTAATTTGGTGATAGACATTTGAATTACTTTTATTCATCTTTTTGGTGTGGGGGCATATATGCCTAAATGTGGACTTTCTGGATCACATGACAAGCTAACTTCTAATTTTCTGAAGAAACACAATGCTGTTTTCCTCTGTTTAGCCCACAATCTTACCTTCCCACCAGTAACACATGGAAGTTCTAATTTCTCTACCTTTCAGTTCTTTATATGCAAACACTTCTACAATGCACCATTCTCTAGTCTTCTGAAATGGAAATCTAATTTTTCAATGACTTAAATGCATTTGATTCACCTCCAGGAACTATTAGCACATATGTTAACTGGTATGTTGTTGCATACTTGATACATCTCCCAGTTATTTTCAGAGATCAGTCTTTTTAAAATTCTGCACATGATTGTCCCATCACAGATAAGTAAATGAAGCGCTCAGAAAGTAGGCATACTGCAACCAGCACCACACACTAGTAAGCCACACCTTTTTCTTTCCATGTGCACATGGACCTCTTGCCACCTGAGGACTGTCTCTGTCTCCAGATGTTTGCCCTTCCATGCATACATGGACGGCTGCCTGTCTCCAGGTGCTCTTAGAGACCCTAATGTAGCCTGTAATGTTAATGTCTGGTGTTGTTTCCCCTACTTGTGTCACATAGCATGTTTGTGGAACAAAACAAAGCACTGACCTCCATCAGTCCTTCCTCAAGACATATGTTAATATTAGTATTCTAGGATAAACAGACGAGAATTAAAACTCTAGAGGCTGTAGAAGAGCAGAAGAGCGTGGGCTGTGAGGGGTTTGAGAGTCAGCCTAAGGCTCTGGCATTTGCTTTTCATGATCTGTTCCAGTGGCCCGGGGATCTATATTGCTTGGTTTGGGTTTTCTTTTTGGTTTTCAAACACTGAGTCTGTTATTATGAATGACTTCAGCATATGAGTGCTTCCTCTTCATCTTACTTAGATTGTGAGATGCAGCGTAATTTATTTAAGAAAAGTGCTTGCCCCAAAGCAATAAACATCCTTTTAGTGTCTGATACACTGTTTAAATGTCTACTTGATATTTTCATAATGTACAAAGCATCAAGGAAAAGGCATTTTGGTACTGAATGTGTCTGGTCCTCCCTCAAGGCTATCCAAACAACAGATTATAACTGCCATCAGCATTGGCCTAGAATGTCATGGAAGAATTTATTACATGCTACAGATGTACTTTTCAGAAAGAGCTAGCAAATGATTCTGTCCTTGCTCAACACTGTGAAATACTAAGCATTTAGCTCTCAAAAACACCAACTTACTTCAACAGAACAGAAGCAGTCGAGTATATAAAAAATGAGTCCTTCTAGATATCAAGATCTTTCCTTTAAAAGTGAATTATCAGTCCATCTCCCCTGCACATCATCACTTATTTTCCTGGAAGTTAAGTTCTGTTGGATATTTCTTAAAGATTGCTTTGCCACAGCTTTTGAGACTTTACATGACACAGGGGGAAAAAATGGGCAAAACTCTAAGGGGAAACAATACACCAAAAACAGGAACGCGAAAGATTTCAAATCTTTCTTGTTTTGTTTTGTAAGTCATTTAAAAAGAAATAAAGGAAGAAAGAAAGAAAGAAAGAAAGAAAGAAAGAAAGAAAGAAAGAAAGGAAGGAAGGAAGGAAGGAAAGAAGGAAGGAAGAGAAGTTCTAGTTAGTCCAGACCTTTTTAGTGCTAATAGGAAGTGACAAAGTAACCTTTATATTAACTCGATTTGTAGCTCATGTCCATTTAGCTACTCGCAGCAATTTTACTGAACAAAATCATAGTGCTGGGGGGTAAGAAGAACAAAACTATAGATCTGTGGTAGGTGATGGGGTCGGGGCTTTGCCTTCTGCTTCAGTTTGTCATGGGTTAGCAGTTACATCTGCAAGAATGGAAATAACGTTTATGCCGCCAAACTCCTTTTGACAAAATTCTCCAAAATATGAGGTTTGGCTTAGACAGAAAAATATCCAATGGATACATCTCTAGTCATTTTAACACTGGCTTCTGTCTAGAGCAGCCGTACTGCTAATAACTGCTAAATAGCAAGAAAAATCACATGTATTCTAACAAAGATCCAGCTAAGGATTCTTCCTCTCCCAACTCCCTCCTATTCTTCTCCTTCCCCTCTCCTTCTCACCTTCCTCTTCTTCACCCTGAGGTCTCCCCGTGTTGATACCCTGGACCTCAGAAACATAGGACAAGCTAGTGCTATGGAGAATTCATGGAAAATGCTGGGACCTAGATGTCCAATCACACCTGCCTTGTTCTCATTCCTAGGAACCATGTTCTGGTTGTTTGTTGCCCGTTTGCCTTTATAAATTATTATTTGCTTCAATCATCCATTTAGCATGACTTCATAGTGGCTTCACTTCCTTTAGCAAATTTTCACATTACTTTTTATTCTTTATAAGATGTTTTCTTATTCATAATTGAATGTGTGTGTGTCTTCGTGTGGGTATTTGCATATGAGTGAAGGTGCCCTTGGAGGCCTTGAGCTGGGATGGCACGCCGCAGTTGTGAACTATTTGACATAGGCCGGGGACTGAACAGGTTCCTCTGAAACAGTAGCAAATGCTCTTAACTGCTGAGCCATCAATCCAGCCACTGCTATTCCATCACCCGGATAACAAAATTTAAAGAATTATTTATGACCCATTAATAATAAATTTGACCCAAAAAGGAGATATTATTGAAAGTGTGACTGAATCATGAAAACTAGAGCAACTAAGCCAAGGGAAATAGGGGTGAATCCTGGAAGCCTGGCTTCTCTACTGTTCATACCTCTTTATTCTCCATAATAAAAGCATCTAGATATCTAGAACCTACTGAACCTTCCAGAAAATTAAAAAAAAAAAACTCTTGTCTAGAAGTCAATTTTTTTGGCTTGAGAGGAGGCGTCATGAATTGATGCTAAGACATTAAGGAGACCTGAAAATGGAATATGGACGATTCTTACAGTGGGGCTTTAACAAGCATATATGGTGTAGCTAAAAGACTGTGCAGCCAGTGGTGTTGGCACATGCCTTTAGTCTCAACACTTGGGAAGCAGAGGCGGGCCTCTCTCTGTGAGTTTGAGTCCAGCCTGGTCTACAGAATGAATTTCAGGACAGTCCAGGCTCCATACAAAAACACTGTCTCAAAAAGCCAGAAAAAGCAAAAAACACAAAAAGGATTCGTGCATGCCTGTCATCGCCAGACTCAGAAATAAAAGGCCTTGAATGATTGATTCAAGAACAGTCTGAGCTTCTGATTTAGCCTCTCTCCTTCCCCACACCCAATAGAGCAGAAAATAGCAAAATAACTCCAATATCTCAGTGGAAACTGGTAAAAATATTCTTTTGAAAGTTTTTACTGAACATCAATCTCTCATTTCCAGGCAACATACTAGAAAGAAAGGCGGGTGCAAAGAAAGGAGAGTCGAGGAAGGGGAGAAGAGACAGGAGAAAAAAGAAAGGGGGACGAGAACCCCGAATCTTCTGGAGCCTAAAACGAAATGACCAGTTTGTAAGACTCAACTAGAATAAACCCAACAGCAGTCACTAAACACTGAGCCTCCATAGCTCCCTGAAAAGCTGCCAGTTTGCTCTGTGGTGAGGAAGGAAGGCTGAGTGTGTGCAACAGCTTCTGGCGGGAGGCTTCCAGCTGTTGGCTAGCGTTCTAGGTGATGGATGTGCATGAGCAATTCCCTTAAACAACACATTTTCTGCCAAGTACAAACACACTGGAAGCTCATCCAAAAACTCCTTGGCAATTAAAGTTGCAAGAAAGTGGTCACTCTGTCCATCCACCTCCCTTACAAAAAGGTGACCCTGTTCTTGGCAGCCACCTCCACCCACGAGCCACAGAACACCTTCATCGTCCTGCTCCTTGCCTTAGCCTCGCAGCTCATTGAAAACCCTGCTTTATTACACAGGCAATAGCTTTCCGAGGAGGATGGGGATGTGGCAATTGTACTCTTTCTGACGCTTTCTTCTGTTCTCCCTTCCTTAAAACACAAAAAGAAGAGAGAAAAAAAAGACCTTCCCAGATCCCGACTCCTTCCCCTTGTCTCCAGACAAGCAACAGTCAGGAATAGGTAGTGGACCAGTGCCTTGACCAGCGCCATCTGGTACCTGGCCTCTTTGAGTCAGCTCAAAGGTGAGAGGGGCGGCTTCGAAGGACGCACTCAACAGCGGGTGTGAGCCAGGTCCTCTGCCGCTTTCAGCCTTTCTCCCCAAATTCTTTTCTTGTTCATCACGTCAGGAGTGTTTAGTGACCTCCTCCTGGCCTTTGGGGTTGCAGAAGCCACAAAGCCTGCCAGTTTGGTTCTTTTCCTCGTCCCCATCTCCCGGCCGAGGGGGAGGCAGCTCGGCTCTGTTACCAGCAGGGGCCGCTGTTCGCTCAGAGCAGCCGCCGGGCCACCGCGGCGGCCCGCGCCTCCCACGGCACCTCCGGCCCAACCCGCCAAGTTCCAAGAGCTCCCAGTCGAGCAAGCGCCGGGAACGAGAGCTGCCCGGGCAGCACACAGAGCACAGGAGCCAGCTTGCGGCGCATCCTGGAGAGGTTCCTGCGATACTCACAGCCCGGGGACTTTGAAAGGGAAACCGAGGAGCCCCGCACGCACAAGTGCGCCAGCCAGCGCTCCGTCCAGCACCTGTTCCTCCCGTGCCACCGCCACCCGGGTCGCCACCCCTCCGATTCTCGCCTCCCAGGCTCCCACTTGTTCCCGGGATGAATTCAGTGCTGGGCAACCAGACCGATGTGGCTGGCCTCTTTCTGGCCAACAGCAGCGAGGCGCTGGAGCGCGCCGTGCGCTGCTGCACACAGGCGTCGGTGGTGACCGACGATGGCTTCGCCGAGGGTGGCCCCGACGAGCGTAGCCTGTACATCATGCGCGTGGTGCAGATCGCAGTCATGTGCGTGCTCTCGCTCACCGTGGTCTTCGGCATCTTCTTCCTTGGCTGCAACCTGCTCATCAAATCCGAAGGCATGATCAACTTCCTAGTGAAGGACCGGAGGCCGTCGAAAGAGGTTGAGGCAGTGGTGGTGGGACCCTACTGAGTGGCCCTCGGGTCCCCCACGGCTGGTGCTCCTGGCACCTCCAGAATTCCGCCAGCCGCGATGTACCCCTCACCATCAGAGACTGAGCAAAGCAAACCTGTCGGAGTCAATTTTTTCTCTCGACTTCTGCCTTTGGGGGAAAAAGTGACCCATTTCTGATCGCTCTCCGTAAAGGCCCCAAACAAGCCTTCAGACCAGGAACGTCCAGACTTCGGGACTCAGCAGCAGGTGGCAAAAGAGGGCGATTAGGGCGCAGAACTTTGGGAGCGGCTTCTTGCCTGAGATGCGGGGGAGATGGACCGGGAGAAGGCCCCTTTCCACCTGCAGGTGGGCCCAGCACTGGGGACAGCTGGAGGGGCCGAGCAAGGTGGGGGGTGGGAGTGGGGGGTATACCCAGCGGCACCAGTAGCTGGAAAAGTGACCTGTTTATACTGCACGTTGTAGACCCAATGACAACATATATGCGTGTGGGTTTTGCGACCTGCGGTGAGAGTGGAACTTTGATCAGTAGTAGTAACCTGTGGTTTTAAGAGATCTGTGTTAGTTTGCTTGAATACAAATATTTGATAAGTCTTTTATGCCCTACTGGCCTGTTTGCCTGCCTGCCGATTAGGTTAGAGTTTTTGTCATCCTGGGAGAAGGGGTGGGGGGAGGGGAGCCTGAGACTGTGAATGGGGTAAGTCCTTTCTTTTAGTGCATTTCCAGCTGGGTCTTTTTGGGGGGCTGGCGCTCCGGCTAAGCCCGGGACAAAGATCCAGAGTAGAATTCATAGCTCGTGTCTGCACGGTTTACGACACAAAAGTGCTCTTGATATCCGTGACACCATTTGACTTTTTCTTATTTAACATTTCCTTAATAAATGCAACATTTAAGTGTTTTGTTTCTGGCTTCCTGGTAGTCATTCATTCTCCCGGCGGAGGGGAAAGTCGTCTGCGCAGTCTGGGTCCCGGCCAGGAGGCTTCTCCTTGCAGGAGCTGCGATTCTACTCCGTAGATCCATAGATCCTCGGAGGGAAGGAGGGGCCCGACAGAGTGCACAGGGATTTGAGACACACACCAAGCCCCAGGCACAAAAAAACATCTCTCTAAAACGGCGGCCTTTGTTTTCTCCCATATTTACGACTTTAAATTTCACTTTGTCTTGGATGTCAGGTAGGTCCCTGCGGGAAGATTACACTTCGAGACCACACTTCCGTACCAGGCTCCTCGGGGAACTCTAGGTTACCCAGCTAATGAAAGGAGAAGACGGCCAAGCCAGCCCTTAGGGAGGGCTTCTTTCCCCAGACCCACGTCAGCAGGATGGCATAGGGATGCTATTCCAGAAAAAGACAGATTCCGAGTAAAAGTAGCTGCCGAAGTTCGAAATCCTCAGTAGATAGAGTAAACCATTGTGTCCAAACTAGGAGGTATTTGTTGTCTTTGTCGTATTATGTTTTATGGAGAAAGGAATCAGATAAGATACCAACGAAGAAATGACAAATGTTTGAGGTGAGGCGTTAATCCCACAATGGATATATATATATATATATATATATATATATATATATATATATATATATATATATATTCTTCACATTATATCCCGTAAATATATGCAATCCATCAATCAACTTAAAGTAGTACAGAGAGAGAGAGAGAGAGAGAGAGAGAGAGAGAGAGAAGAGGGAGAGAGATGAACATGTGCCTGCTTCTTTAGTCAGCTATTAGTCCTGGACCAGGAAAAGGGCTCAAAGGATTTAGCCCAGTCCTGATACTCAGTACTACCACAAGCCACACTTGAAAGTTTGGGCTGGAACAGCTACAGACAGTGTCTGCACACACCTTTAGGGCACAGAAATTGTAGGCCCTGTTGAAAGAAGGGCTAGAAAACAACCCTAAGGTTCCAATAGTTGAAGTTTAACTTGGTCAAAGGTTTGAGCAGTTTTTCTTTCTGTCTTATTTTCTACCAGGATGCTGTAACAGTGAGGGAAAAAAAGTAAAGACGTTGCAATAGTAACTGTAAAAGTACCATGAAATGCGATGAAATGTCCCATATTTATAGAGAGAAATGGCACACAAACATGGCCTATGCCTCAGAGGGCTGGGTTCTACTCAGAGTTACCCTTACTAGGAATTATAGCCTAGTGTTTGGGGAGGGGGTTAATGTCAATGGTGTCAAACTTGAGTGAACACGCATATACCCTCTCTCTCTCTCTCTCTCTCTCTCTCTCTCTCTCTCTCTCTCTCTCTCTCTCCTCTCCTCTCTGTTTCTCTCTCTCCTCTCTGTTTCTCTCTCCCTTTCTCTCTCTCTCACACACACACACACATACACTCCCTCCCTCCCTCCCTCCCTCCCTCCCTCCCTCCCTCCCTCTCTCTCTCTCTCTCTCTCTCTCTCTCTCACACACACACACACACACACACACACAGAGAGAGAGAGAGAGAGAGAGAGAGAGAGAGAGAGAGAGAGAGAGAGAGAGAGATTGGAAGTTTGGGCCTGTTTTGTCTTTTCAGCAGGGAAGGTTTGCTTGTGTCTCTTCTCGAGTGGGGAGCAGTAGGGTCACCCGTCAACAACAGGTAGCCACGCTGAATCACGGGAAACAGTGTGCAGTTCAGTAGTGTGTGGGAGAAGAGATGAGATGTTCTATTTTGTCGACAGTTTCTGTGGCACAGACATAGTCTGCCGCCTCCATGTTTCAGAGAAAACAAAACAGCATAATGATTCTACCCTGTAAGAAGCCAGATTCTGAACTGTAACTCTTGTGTGGGTCTGTCCTGTGGATTTACGAGCCCACCTGCAGGCTCAGTGCCCTGGAGATAGTGATTTGTCTTAAAAACACATCTGCTAGACTCACTAGGAATCTTTCCTTATCTTCTGATGTGTCTGGCTTGCACGATCACAGTTAGCTCCAGAGAGTGGGCAGGAATTAACCCTACAAGCCACTCTGAAACTGTTCGATTGAAACAGGGTTTCATTGATAACAAAAGTCTAACAAACTGAGGAAAACAGTCCTTAGGCAATGGAAGCCCTCCAGTACCACCTGCAGCTTCACCTTCTTAGTCTTTCTTCACCTCTCTTACATCTTCCCTGCACCTCAAAAGTAAAACATGCACTTTCATCTCCCGCCTCTGCAGAAATTGTGATTGGGAGATAAAACAGAACCTGTATGGGTTAGTCCTTGTGCAGACCTCTGCAGAAATTGTGATTGGGAGATAAAACAGAACCTGTATGGGTTAGTCCTTGTGCAGAAAAGCTACAGAAGCATAGGGCTGGACTCTGTGATCTATGTACTGCAGGGAAAGGCAGTCTGAAATACAGAGCCCTGGGGGCAGTTTCATAAAAGCAACCCTTCTCTCCAGGTCACACCCATTTGTTACTTAGAGAGATGCCAAGTGGTTCTGGTTTTTATAGGCGAAGCGAGAGGCTTTTTACACACCCTCTTCCCTGGTGACCACACAGCAACTACTTCTCCAAGTCCACACTGCTCCTTCTGCTCTATCTTTGAATCTCTGTGTTTTTTATTTGAACAAACTCGTGAAATAAAACTTTTAATCCTGCCCAGAGTTTATGGAGTGTTTTGCTTTTCTCCCCAACAAGCTTCCAGGAAAGTTGGTTTTAAACTCCATTCCCCATTTTACCTAAGGAATCTATGCTAGCCTAAAGAGACTGGGAGTTGAGTGGGTAAATACAGACACCAAAGTCTGTGCTCCCATGTTTACATCTACCATGTGGTCAGTAGTGTGGAAATAATGATTCGTGTAGGGGATCTCTGTAAAAAGCTTCCTCGATCTGGTCAGCCCCAGAGGGACTTTTTTGATTAGTACCAAAGCCTTTCTCGACCAACAGCCCAGAGGAAGCCGAGCTTTTCGTGAAAGGCACCTGACAGGTGAGCAGAATTTCAGGCTAGAGAGATAGCCACTCTTGCTTCTAAACTTAACTGGGTGGCCTCCCCAGGATCAGTCTCTCCTAGTCAATACATTTTATTTTTTTCTAAGATCTGAAAATGAATCAAAAACTTAAGGGCTAGTCACCTAGACGGAATTCAAACCAAAGGTGCAACCCTGTCATCTTGAATCTGAAGTTGCAGTTACTCCTTATAGATACTCTGCAATGACTGATTCAAAATCTGCTTGGTTTCTCCGTGGCCCTGAGTCAAATTTGTTTCTCCCTATGACATTCAAGGAAGGCCACTTGCTAGACAGTAGAACTCTGGGATTACATTGCTCTCTAACTGGCTTGGTGGCCATCGAGGATGGTTGATTCTAAAGGAGTATTTCAATTCTATTGAATATGCTAACATTTTCAGGGTATTTTATAAATCTCTGCAACACATCTTAAAAAATGCATCTTGTTTTCTAGTCTTGGCATTTTTCAGACCTTTTTTTTCTCAAAAAAAAAAAAACCCAAAGGCATATCCATTTGCGTCATTTTATTTTAATAATCCAACCAAAATTCAGATAGCTCACCAGATCTAGTCACCACAGTATATTAACACTGGATAAGAAAAAAAAAGCCCCTTGAACTGGGAAGCAAGAGGTTCTTATAAGTACTCATTCAAATGAGTATACAACGTTTCTAATACAAACTTCCTGTAAGAAGAGGAGAAATTAACTGCAGGTTTTTCTCCCACAAAACAATTCTTCCTTTGAGCTTGGACAACAACATACAACAGCTGTTCCAAATGCAGTATCCTTAGTCCTGACGTATATATATTTGTCATTTTGGGGTGGGGTTGCAATGCCAGGAAAGAATTCCAGGTTTCGGTTTGTTCAAGATCTAAACCTAGTTCAAAACTCTACTGAAGCAGCAAGTCTACAGCAATCTCGAAAACAGGAATCAATGCATCTTTTATCCACCTGCCAAATCCCATTTAAATATGCACACAAAAGCTCAAATGGGATATGTTTTAAAGTGCGCTCCAGCAGTAATTGATTTCTAGCATCTGCATTTAAATGCTTGGTGGCTATTTGTTTTCATGGTCCGCTTCACATTTTAGGTACTTTTTGTATTCTTATGCATGTCTCAGATGTTGAAAGTCCAGTATGAATTTTACAGCAACATCTCTGATTTAAAAATTCTTGGCCAGCTGAACACTCTGAGGAAATTAAAATATATAGTTATTTAAATGAGACATTAACAGAAGTGGTAATAATTTTATAAACTGGATTAATTGTCACATTTTATTTTCTTTATTTTCAATATGTTTGAGGAAGGAGCAATATTTGAGACAAAGCTGCAATGAAGACTGTTGTGAGGATAACCAGACACATTTGCAAATGGTAGCTTGCTTCCTAATCCAAATAGCAGTGGCCACATGTGAGAATAACATGTCTTATTTTCACGTATTCAACTATGTGCTTTTGCAAGAGTAAGGGGTCGTTTTCTCCCCTGAAGATTTGCTAATGCTTGCTGCTGCAATATTTCTGAGTGGGTGACTGTGAACATAGAGTGATCAATACAGAAAAGGTCAAGTCATTTGTGATGATGCTGAACAGCACTGTGCCCCGCCCCCTCCCAGTGCAGATCCAGTTTCCATTAGCACTACTCTCTTATGAACTCATGGCTCAAACTGCCATACGGTGTTGTCCTGCAATTCTGTGTGCCCATAGCACACTATACTTACTACTGAACAAAATGAGATCATTCCTACATTTGAATCATAAGACACAGGCACAGACAAATATACAAAAGAGAAAGTAAAAAATCTATCTACAAGAGTTAGATTCTAAAGAACTGCTTCTTGCTACTATTTTGAGATTTGTAGTTCTATAAATATATGTATGTAATTATTCCATAGCCTATGTGTTGGCACAGTCTCGTACAGCAAGAAAAGGTTACAGTTTTACTCATTTTTTCTTTGCTTGCTTTCCTCCCCCACCCCCACTACTTCTTCCATCATTATGCACTGCTTTCCTCGGCCACATCTAAAGGATATACTGCCCGAAAAGAGCCATTGATTTCTATCAGGCCAGGACTCCAGATGTCTGATTGCTTTGGGAAAAGAATTCCCCAGAGATCCAGGGTCTCTCTTTTGCTTTATTTATTTTCCTGTAAGTTAAGCAGGATCCTGCAGTTTATATTCTAAGCAGTATTGATTGTAGCAGGTGTGTGCATCTATGTGTGTGTCCGTGTGTGCCTCTGTGTGTCCATGTGTTCATATACTCATATGCTCAACTCTTCCCACGCTGCACAAAAGTGTTTGACCTCCGGACTGAACATAAGCATCACACACCACCCAATGCTTCACCTTATACTACTTATTTGTTTACAATAAAATAAAAAAGCTTAGAAGAGGGTTGGAGAAATGGCTCAGAGGTTAAGAGCCTTGCCTGCTCTTCCAAAGGTCCTAAGTTCAATTCCCAGTGATCACATGGTGGCTCACAACCATCTGTAATGGGGTCTGGTGCCCTCTTCTGGCCTGCAGGCATACACACAGACAGAATATTATATACACAATAAATAAATAAATATATTTTTACAAAAGCTTAGAAGATATTTTCAGGCTAATTGTCTTGAAATGTTTAGTAAATAAAATTAAAATACATGGAGTGTTACGTTTGTGTTTGTTTTTTGAGGTTTTTTTTTTAACAAAGGGTTTCACCATATAGCTCTGGCTGTTCTTGAACTCAATATATAGACAAAAGTAGCCTTAAACTCACATATATCTGCTTGATTCTGGCTCTAGATTGATGGAATTAAAGGTGTGTGCTGCCACACTCCACTTTACATTTGTGTTTTAAGTACATGTCTCTATCTTCATTCACATAATGGGGGGGGGGGAGTAAATTCCCAAGAGACAGAAAAGTCAAAGATTATATACTGTACAAGCATGGAAAAATGTAAAAGCTCCCAGAAATGAGAAAGATTCCAAATTTGAAGGTCGGTGAAAATAAATTCCTAAAGGTTTACAAACACATGCTGACCTATTTAAATGCTAGTAAAAATTTTTACATTTGGACAATTTGGTAAGAGGACAAAGTGCTGCTGACTTACCACTATGATTGTAGAAGATGCTTATTCCCTTCTATTTTTCTCTCTTCTCTGAAGCCTTAGACTAATTGAGCACATTTTGTCAGTTGGCTGAATTGTTCTATTTGCAAGGGACAAAGAGGCCTTGCCAGCCTTTCTTATATTTGTCATCAATAAATATTTATTATTTAGCATCCATAGCAGGCATGACTCTGCATTGAGTACAACCTCAGATTTGGAAAATGGATTCCAAAACATCATGGGGCATAACGAGCCAGTGACTTTATCCTCTTTCTGGACCCATGTTCACATGTTCTTTGGAGATCCAACTGTATAAGACACACAGAGTACAGCTTCTCCTCTTAAAAAAAAAAGACTGAACGCTTCCATAATTAATACAAGGCTGGAACCACTCAAACAATTTAATTTGACTTTCCCTCAAGTCTTCAAGCAGTATACCCTAAAGATTGTTTTACTAAATACATTAAAATTCAAGGTGAACCCTGAAGAAAGAGCTCTAAGTAAATATCTAGAGGCTAGATACATCTTTTTACAAATTCAGCTGAGGAACAGGAGTTTTGTTCATTTCTCCCACTGTGAATTGTCAATAACTTAGTAATTAAGAAGACCATATATAAAACTCCCTTCCTGTAATATATATATATATATATATATATATATATATATATATAAATATATATATATATATATTTCTTATAATAAAAATATGTCCATGTTTTAAATAACATGAATATCTCCTAGGATCACTAAATAAATAATTTAGCTTGAATAGGCAGGTAAATTCTTATTCTTTTGATTGCAATCAGCATAAAAGCAATTCGAGCTCATTTTAAAATGAAAATTAATATTGAATTTTCTCAGTGTTAAGTTGTAGGTTCAAATCCAGTTCCATCAGGTTGATGTGATCTCTGGATGCTTCAGCTCCCAAGTAATGTTTTCCACATTGTAAAGGAGGAAAAATGTAGATGTGTGGATTCCCTTAGTCCTTTGCTAACATGTTCCTAATGTGACTATCCCAGCAGAAAGAATATGCACCCACATGACAACTCTTGAAAAAAATTTCAAGGTAGGTTCAAAAGATAGGATTACTTAGTTAATGGTTTGAGTCCCTGGTCCTGTAAGAAAGCAAAAGGAGGTAGAGTCAGGTCTACACAAATCACATGGGTATTAATTCTTAGTAGAATGAATTCTGTTGTAAGAAGAAATGGGGAAACTAGTGTGGCTAAGATAAACAATTGTCACCAAGCTGAATGAAGCCCACCCCTAGAGAGACAGCATCACTTTCCAAAGACCCACATAGTTTAGAGGGTATTAAAGACTTTCATTTGGGTGCATATTCGCAGAGCAGGTGACCTAGTGGGTTAGAGGATGATAAGGAAGCTGAGGAAGAGGAGGGAAAGGAAGAAGAAGAGGAAAGGAAGAAGGGGATGGAGAAGAAAAGAAATAAGAGAAGTGGGGAAAGAGAAGGGGAAGAGAGAAGGACCGGGAGAAGGAAAACAACTTGGGGAAGGGATGTATTGGGAGTAGGTATATAGGTTATGGAGAGAGTTGCAAGATGGAAATGTTATGATCATATCTCATTGATATGTATGAAATTCTCAAGAATACAGAAAATTATTTTTAAAAATAGCTGTCTCTAGATTGTGCTTCTTAAAAACTCTTTCTAACAGCTCTCTTTCAAAGTCTAATTTATTTTTAAAAATCAAAGTCTTTTACAATTTTAATACACTTTAATTAAAACAGAATTATATCACTTCCCTTTCCTTCCTCCAGCCCCTGCCTTGTACCCTCCTTTTGCCTACTTCCATTCCTCCCTACTCTAAAATCTCTTTCTTTGTTTATTATTCTTACATGTATACATACCTATGTACCTATGCAGGGTGCATATATATGCACAAATATTTAAATACATTCATTTGGTTGGTTGTGTGAATATGGCTTGAGGACTGACCACTTTTTATTGGATAACCAATAAGGGACTCATCTCTGGGAGTGGTTAACTCTTTCCTTTTCTGGTAGTCATTAGTAGCCTATAGTTCTTTTTCTGGGGTTGCAACCCCATGAAAATTTCTCCCTTCCATGTTAGGTATGCCTATTAATATTGCTATTACTCTTCTTTATACAGCCATTTCTAGGAGAGGCTGTTTCAAACAGACTTACTGGTACTCCAACTCTTGAAATATTTCTATCCCTTCTTTCCTGATGTTTTCTGAGTTATAGATGCAGAAGCCGCAATGTAGATATATCCATTGGGGTTGGACTCTTCATAACATGCTTCAGCTGGAGAGGAGGTAGGGAATTCAATACAGTATGAAAAGGGGGACCAAGGGACAAATGACACCAATATTGTTTTATAAAGCCTCAATGAATCATATTATATGTTTACCTAAAACCATACACAATAATATAAGTGTATGTAAGATATACATATCTAAAGGAAGTTACGGCACTAAAGCTGACAAAGCTACTCACAAAACCACAGAACAAAAGAGCAGACCAGGCATGGGAAAGAGCCTTTGGAATGGTTGAAAGGGTTGAAGGTAAACCCTTATTTCTAAAGACACACATGCTTAGAACACAGGACTTGGATGCTTCAAGTTGGTTCTAACCTAAAAGCCTTCTTCTTGTGGTCAAGCTTCCTATGAACTACAAAATATTAGGTGGGCAATTAAGAGTCCTACAGAGCTGCAACACCTATGAATCACAGCAATGACCAGAGCGACAAGAGATCCATAAAAGCGCAAGGAAGCATCATTCATCAGTTCCTGGTAACAACTGGCTGTCTAATTGGACACAAGGTCCATTCAGTAGATGGGAAATCATGCTTGGTACTGTAGATCTAGCCAGCTTCCCATGGCCAGTGAGGTCATGAACCTTAGAAAAGAATCCACTACTGACTCTTTGCTAGATTACTATAATCCCTTACGACTTTCTAAATCTTATTCTCATATATACAGATTAACGTCAATGTTAACACTCATCACAGAAACCTACAACTTAAGTTTCTCTGTGTCTGCGTTGATATAGTTCCACCTGTCCTGGACAACAGCCAGGATATCTGACGCATGCATTGCCCTCACCTTGAGCCTGGTAGTATGAACTTGGATCATCTATGCTTTAGATTCTCAGATCTCTGCATGTTCATGAGATTAAAATGACCTGTGTTCATTGGACCTGGATGGAAAATGTCTGTAATAGATATTATATGGCACATTTTATATTAGAAACCAATTAATGATTCATTATTAGACAAATTTAAATGGATTTATTTGGTGATAAAATTTCTTCAAAGCTCTGTGACTCTTCATAGGAAAAATAAAACAAACAAACCTGAAAAGCCATAATTATAATATATGCATGAAAAAAATCTACTTTCAATAAAAAATAGCCAACATTACTAAAGTTGATCTGAAGAACTCATTTTGATGGGGCTGTTCTTGTGACTTCTCTGATGTGGAAGACCTGTGCTTTAAGCACGTATACTGTTTATATTGTCATTCTTTGAACTCTTCTTAAATCTGCTTATAAATTTTCTATCATTGTCATCTAAAGTTATTCTAGCTGAAAGAGTTGGATTATTTTTCTTATCCACACAGAAATTGCAACAACATTGTTCATCTTTTTTTGGATTTTCCGCTACATTGCCGGCCTTCCTTCTGACCAAGGAACTCACATCTCCTCAATACAACATTCTGTTTTGACAGGAGCTCGGGCTGTATCCTACTGGTGCATTAGTAGCCTTCTTGGTTCTTATTCCCAGGTGGAGGTGGGAGGCAGGGAGCTGATGGTGTGGTTCAGAGGAGCTTGGTCAACCATGAAGACTTGGAGCTTTTTTCTCATATTGCTCATTTCAACAGGCAGGCACTTCCATTTCCAGGAGCGTGGGCCTGAATCTGAACAAAGGTAACTGAGAATTCTCCCTGGAGGGTTTTTATGTGTGCAGCACAATACAGCCTCCCAGGAACACTTAGACATAAATGAGAGAACGGGATCAGTTTCAGACATCCTGTCCTCGTTTTTCCGGCATGACGGTCAACTCATAGGATGACAATTTATTTTTTAGTAAATATTAATGTCAAACAATTTTCAATAGCTAATAATAGTATAACACCTACATAATTTAAGACAAGCCAGACATTATTGACTGATTAGTTTATATCCAATAGCTTGATCGCTGAGTGGGAAGCTCTCTTGTCACTTCTTGTTTTTCTCTTTTCTGATCCAGTTTTTTTGTGTCTAATCTTTTGGCATCTTAGCCTTTGACCATTGTGGTAAAATTCATTATGGACTGTTTATCGAACCATATTTAACTATGAAAAGTAAATCACGTGCTACCCAGTCTACTTGTAGAAAACTTTGTTAGTCAAAGTCCTTGCTATTTATATATTCAATCAGTGACTGATAAAGACTTTTCCATGATCTTCAGTTAAGCCTTGAATGTTTACATTTTTAATTTAATTCTGCAAATGAGAAAATGTATTTCTGGAAAATATTTCCAGTTTAAAAAGGAGTTTGCTGAATAATTCCTGTGGAGTTTCTGTAAACATCTACTTCAAGTGAGAGAAAATCCATAGCTATAAGTGTGCCTGAGAATCTCAGATAGGAGGTTACATTTTACTGAATGTTTTGCATAGAGTAAGTATATTTTAATTCTCCAGCTTTTATTCTACAAGGCAAAGAAAGACTTCACTATTTATTGAGATAAAGAAACTCTATTCAAAGAAGAACCCTGGCTGTTAGATTCTGGTTTTCAGTTCACGCTTTAATGTGTTGAATAGAGAAAGAAAGCATTAACAATGTTCTATAATTAAAATATTTTCAGATAAAAATATTTTCAATTCATGGTTCCCAGGATACAGAAGGAGTGTTGAGACACTAAGAATGTGCCGTAGACACAATGCATGGCCACCAACATCTTCTTGGGGGCACATTACACAATAACAATAAAGGTGTGGGAAATTACAAACTCAGCTTAGTGATGTTCCAAAGACACTATATGTAAGACTATTATGTTATGTTAATAATAAGAATATTGAACAATATTAAAACTTATCTGACTTTCCTCAATTTTTATGTTAGATTAAGAAATGAAAAGTTGTTTTATTATATATTTAATTTTTAATATTTAGTTATTTTATGTGTATGAATACTTTATTTGCATATATATGTGCATGTATGTGTACAGTATGCATACCTGGTGCCCGTGGAGATTAGAAGAGGATGTCAGATCCCCTGAAATTAGAGTGAAAGATAATTGTGAGCCACCCTGCTCTGGGTGCTGAAATCCTAACCTTGGTCCTCTGCAAGAGCACCAAGTAATTCTAACTGTTGTGCCACCTCTCAAACTCCCAAAAGTTATTCTTTTAAATAGTTGTCTACCTTCACACTGACCCCCAGGCACACAATTTCCCCAAGATGTGGTCCTGTTTTCTGTACCTTCCTTCACTGTTGTCTCTCAGTTGGATGATGGTGTTGTCATGGATGATTCTCACACTCCACCAGTTATTAAAAATAATAGAACCCCTTGATGATTATTGTCATCGCCACCATCACTACGGTCCGTCAGGTGAGCGACAAGCCGCATCTGCTCATTGTGAATACACTATTTCACACATGTTACTTTGAAGCCCCCCATCTTAGAAGCTCCCCTTTCTCCCAAAGGAAAAAAAAAAACAAGGAAACTGAGGTACGAGGAACCTTCCCAAGACAGCACAAAGCAAATGCTCTTGAGCTGAAGTGGAAACCCACATCAGAGAGCATCATGACGCACAAACATTTTCTGCACTGTTGCCCAGTTAATTCTTCTGATGAAGGACTTCCTGTTATAACATTTCAACTTTGTCACACACATGGGGCTTCATCATTAACAACTTGGATCCACCCCTACAGCTTTGAGTAATGATTTCACATAGAGGAATGCATAGCAATTTGTCATTTGGGGGGGATCTGGAGTTTGCCAGTGGCAGTTGGCAGGGGGTGGATTGTGGATTTTCCGAGGCAATTCAAAATGAGTCTCAACTTGTCCAACTATATAGCCTGTGTACTTGGAGATATATAACCAATTATATATATAATTTGAAATCTATAAATTTTAATAAATTATAACATTGTAAATGGTTCTAGTGTTCACTAGTATTATGCTACTTAAGGTTTTAAATAAAGTTATTTGAAGCATAATTTTAACTTATAATTTAAATAATAAGAGTTTTATTCTAAAATGTCAAGGCTCCTTTACATAAAATCAACAAGTATAAAATTAAAAGACAGTTTTATAGACTGGACTTGCTTATTTATAAAAATTTTTCTTTACTTACCACTTGTAGCTTTGTTCCATTCTGATCAGTTTCTATATGCTGGTTCCCATAGTCTTCATCAACTTCGCATGGGATTTTGGCTTTGATGAAGTAATTGGCATGCAGAAAGAATATATAAAAGTGTGGATTATAAAAGAACCTGAGAGGCTTGAATCGGCATAATCTCAATTAGCTCCACTCACGCGTCTACATTAGGCAAGATACAGAGTCAACCTACGAATACACCAATGGATGGTAGGATGAAGAAAGCATAGTACACAAATATGATCAAATGTTATTTGGCTATGTAAAATAGTGACATTCCATCATTTCTGGCAGTGTGAATAGAAACAGAGGACACTATGTTGGGTGAGATAAGCCACGATAAGGAAGTCATAAATGAGAACTTTCTGAGACTTTTAAAATTTGCCTAAAGCTAACAAAATTAATCACACACAAGTAGAGAGACTAATGATTGCCAGCAACGGAAAGGAGTGTTCATGTGGAGAGATCGTTAGTAGGTACAAGGGTGCAACGGGATGCGAATACTTTCCAACATTCTATGGCTCTGTAGGGTAACTGTGGTTGACGGCATCCATCTGCAGATCTCAAGCTTGTTAATAGGGAGCACTTTGAATGCTACAACACAAGAAACCTGATGTGTTTTAGTTAATGAGCATGCCAATCATTCTAATAAGATCCTCACACACTGCGAATGTGTGCTTCAGTGCTACATTCTACATCATTAGCCTGTACAATTCTGTGCCGCCTAAATCTTTTTAAATAAGAAATTGTTTATTCTGGATCCATGTTAGAGTGATCTTGGGATCGCAGATTTAGGTTACCTTCGATTCCACGTTTCAATGTGGAGGCAATTTCAAAGGGTTTTATAGGTTTTGAATAAGGAAGAAAATCATAAATCAAGGTGAATTCACCATACCTGGTGGACTCGTCAGCTGTGCTTGCTCTCCTCTGTGTCTGAACTAGCATCCTGTGACTGACAGATATAAACCTTTCTGAAATCTATTGAACTGAGCAGACCACTACCTCACACCAAAACAGAAGCTGAGAATGTCATAAAATAGCATCTGAGGCCCACAGAAAGTCTTCCTGCATCTTGCCGTGACTGCTTCCCTGGTGTACCCATCTAAATATTTTAAACTCTTCTAAAATTTCACTCCCTCCAAAAATACAAATTCCTATACCTGATTCCAAAACAGCTCCTCAGCACAGAAGAGAAAAAGCAAGGCTTCTCAGCAAATCGTAAGTACAAAAGAAAAGAAGCTAAGGAAAGTCAAAATGAATATTTAGGTTTCAAAGCAGGTTTAACTTGCATTGACGGAAACACAGAATCTCTAGAGGGAAGGAAGAGACATGCTCTCCTGTCCCTTCATTATTACAGCCTTAAAATGGGTCTGGTCCCCAATATCACATTTTTTCCCATCATAAACAAGCTCAAATATATTCCAAGGAAGGCAACTGGAAAGCATTCTATTACCAGACTAGATAAATAAATAAATAAATAAATAACAGATAAATAAAAATGCCAAATAAGATGGTCACATTTAATGTTGAAGAAAGAGTACACACAGCATCAGGAATAACTGACAACTGCTTCAAACAAAGAGGAACACACACACACCAATTTTCTGAGATTTTTATATAAAGTGTTTTGAACATATTCATCCCCATTTCTCTTCCCAGATCCATTATTCATCCATACTTCCTTACCAATACAAATGTGTGTTTTTCTTTAACTCATTAAGATCAATTTTTGCTGCCCAAATATGCTAGGATACGTGGCTTTCCACGAGAGTACTTTAGACTTACCAGGGAAAATTGTTAGATAAGACTGAGTTTCCCTCCCCCTCCTCAAGCAGCTACCAATGCTTAAGCGTAGGGGTGGGGTTTTCCACCCCTCCCCTCTTCATTCTGGGATTTGGTATGGCCTGGGTTTGGATGGGGTTTGTGCAAACCCCTGGAAGTTCATAGGTACAGCTGTTTTTAATGCAAACTCAAGTAATAAACCTAACCAGTGAGAAGTTGGGGGTGCACAAAAAGAGAAACAAAATCTTATTTTAATTAGCAACCATGGTATTTTTAAATAACCGGGGCTGTGTGACTACTAAGTGGCCTGTTTGGGGAACAATGTTTTCTGTCATGGGATGACCACATAAGGGGCATATCAAAAGGAGATCCAAGAATTAGCTGCATGGTTAGACTCTACATCACTGGAATGCCTTCTCATCTTGTGGTTTTATTATTTCATACTATTCCTTTTACACAGGGAGGCTCAGACACCTGGCAGGTGGCTGTGCTATCTGGCTTGAACAAGAAATACCCTTGTTGGCAACTGGAAAATGACTGCCCCGGGAGGATGTGGGTGTTTATTACGTTAACAAGCCCAGAAGCAAAGTAAGAAAAATTAACAAGTCCTTTCTCATTTGCATGCCTGTCTCTTCACACACTGCCCCATGTATATTTGCCATAAATATCTTAAGTCTTTGATCCTACTTCGAAATAGATCACTCCTAATAGGATTGCTGAGAAGTTCCACTCCAAATGACTTGGAGATTATTGTACTGAGGCAGCTGGAGATGTGGCCTCTCAGCTTTCCTCAAGTTCAAAGGCTAGTACTTACATTAAGCTCTCTACTTCTAAAGGGAAATTAAAATGGCTCAAGGGCATTTATTTATCCAAAACAAAAGCATTCTTGGGTTAGGCAGCTCACGGACTTGACAGGATTTGCTATCTAACAATATGGGCAAAAGGTGTTAATGAGTAATCCTTTCTTTCTAATGCAGTACATGATGTGGTCGCTGTCGCACTAAAAGTCAAGTATAAGAAAATGTCTTTGTTTCTAAGAAGGAAAACTTAATATCTTTATGTCTAAAGGCTTGAGAGGAAACACAGAATTCAAGCATGTGGTTAGAGCATTCTGTCTTGGAACCTGTAAGAAGCAAACAGACCCTTTTTGAAGGGTGTGAGGGTTCTACTTTTGTATTATGGAAACTCCAAAACACCTTTCCATTGCACTGCAGTTGTGCCTCTCACGAAAACACATATAACATAACAAACCCAGCAAGAGAAACGTCTGAGTCTAGATGTTTTTCTAGGTGGTAGAGGTGTTCATAGTAAACATAGTAAACACAGAGCAGGGGGCACCAATGTCTCCTGCAGCAACACTTGCCCCAAGATGACTGCATTCTCTGCTATGTCAAATGCAGGCAGAGCTGTTCAAGTAATTGTCTTCCAAAATACAAATACCTAATATTAGCAAAATTATAGTTCATATCTTTTGCAATTTTCCTAGCATTGACTTTAATAGAGAAAAATATTAGACACTGTTATTGGTTAACTATCTTCTTAATGACAGATTTTTTGTTTTATAGTAAAAGAGGGGGCATGAAATCATAAGCTCTAGGTTGTCTGTATCTCAGTATCATTTCCCTTTAACATATTTTATTATCAAGAATGTCCTGACCTAATTTTATAACATTGTGTGACCTCAGAGTTTTATATTCCAATGTCACTGTAATTGGCATTGTCATCTGGGTACCTAGCTTAAATACTCCTTGCTGTAATGTAATTTCATGTCCTGTCCTCAGAGTGGCCCTTGTTTTGAAATTCTGCCAAGAACACCATCTTTATAAGCACTAGGGTTTGATTAAACATAGCCCAAAGAAGCCTTTCAGAGGATGCATCTCACCCAGTTTCCATTTATAAAACACCAAGTAGCATATGCTCTGAAGTCACAATAAATCATCTTCCAGCTTCGACTCAAAAATAACAGATGATGTGCCTCCAGCTCTGTCAGAGAGAAATGCTTCCTAGAAGGAATCCTGTGGTTTATCCATGTCACACGTCCTCTGGGCATCTGGAAGCCCAAGACTTGGGCTGAAGAAGACACAACCACGGAGCCCACGGGAATGAACGCTACTCACAACTACCTCGGCTCTTCTGAAGGATCAGAGGCTTCAACCTATGGGCTTATTTCTGCTCCATTTCGGGGTGAAATTTGGCCAGACTATAGTGTCATAGCAGCATTCAGGGAACCACTAATGGGATCCATTCAATCTTCCTATGCTTTGTGTGCTAACAGTGACATATCAATCAGTCTAGAGAACCACAACCTTTCCCTAGCACCCTTGTGTCTATCTAATCTGTGTAATCAGACCGCATGCTGTAATGGACTATGAGATGTTCTGAAGCTTGCTCATGTGATTGCCAGATGATGGCAAGATTTGGAAGTTAGAGAAAGACCACTGGCGTGGAGAATAGGGTACACTCTGTCATGATCTCTTCTGTCAACTGGTTACCCTGATATCTTAAGAGACAAGCCACTCACCCCCATCTTCCATCCTCTGCCTCCTTCAGTCTCTGCTCTCTCTTCCTGTCCCGAGGTGGCAGCTGTCTCTCTCTCTCTCTCTCTCTCTCTCTCTCTCTCTCTCTCTCTCTCTCTCTCTCTCTCCCCCACTCCTTTTCTGTTTCTCCCCATCTCTTCCCCTTCCCCTTTTCTTTCATAACCCTCTAAATAAACTCTATACTCAAGCTGTCTCTGCATGGCATATCTGTCTCTCACCTGTCGCAGCCTCCCATTCTCTACAGCTCTGCCACAGCCTCAGGTCTCCCACCAGAGCCCAGCCGCACCTGGGACCTGCCTTCCTTTGCCTGGGACCAGCTGTCCCTCATAGCCCTTCACTGGTCCTCAGGGAACCACTAGGGTCACCCATCACTGCCCTGCTTGGGACAGCTGTCGTTTTTCAGACACACTCACCTCAAGTCTTGTTGTAGCTTTTTACTTCTTGATCTACAAGATGATTCCAAAGCCCTGGCCACAGAATCGCACCAACATGAGCTCTGCTGTGCTTCCCCCACCATAGTGTGCTGTAACCTTTAAAGCCACAAGTCAAAGCAAACCTCTTTTCCACTAAGTTGGCTTCTGTCAGTTACTTTGTTATAGTAAGGAAGATGGGCTCTGGGGTGGAGATTGGTTGCTCATGCCTTTAATCCTAGCACTCTGGAGGTAGAAGTAGGCAGATCTTTGTGAGTTCAAGGGCAACCTGCTCTACAAGAGCAAGTTCCAGGACAGCTAAGACAGAGAAACCCTGTCTCGAAAAACCAATGAAATAAAAAAAAAAAAAGAAGGATGGCAACAGACTATGTCCTCATTTTTGTTACACAATCCGACTCTCCTAATACATGTTCAAACTTTCCAGACTTTCTTCTCAACTTTGTTCAGATGAACCAACCCTCAACTGTTCCAAGGCACAATATAACATTCAGAGGTACTGCCTCTTTTCATCAAACACAACGCTGTGTGGAAGTGACGCCTGTTTTGTCACAACTGTAACATGTGCTCTGGAGTAGCTCAAGTTTACAGCATCCCTGGTAATCCAAAGGCTTAGAAGACTACTAAGTTTGCTCATCTGGAGCCAGAGCTACAGTTCTTTAGCTGCAACTGTGGACACAATTTTCCTTTCTACATTTAGTTGTTATGACACATTGACCAATAAAATCAAAGAAAAGAGATAATGTTGAGATAGTCTACAGTGTGGAGTCCTACAGGCTCAGCAAGCCCATTCTTCTTTGGCTACACCTGTTAAACAAGGAGTTGTTCTTAGTTTTTGCTGTTTCCTATGCTTACAAATCTAATGAGATCCTAGGTCACTAGAAAAGTGTCCAAAGAGTTTACATGGTCAAAATAGGCAGGTCAAAAAGAAGACTCAAGATAGTGTTTGGGTACTGAACTTGAGAAATAGTGACTATGGAAACCACTTAACATAGTTGAATTTGGGGTGAGTTAACTAAGAAAACCTTGTTCCTTCCTGTTTTAATATTTCCACAATTTGAGGGACATGGTTAAACTGCTTTCTAGAGTATTTACTCTTGTGTCCTATTACTATTTATTGCATTTATCATTTGCTAGCTCACACATCATTCCCATAGTTTGGGTGTAATGAGCTGATTTATGTGGAAGAGGTTCCTAGAAGTGAAGAGGGTGATGCTGCAAATTAAGCTTTCAGAGAAATTTCTTACCTCTGAATATTTAACAGTAAACAGAAAACATCGTATTGAGAAACATTCCACTAAATTTGATGTGATGTTGGGGAGTAAATTTTAAAGTTCCTAAAAAGTTCTAGATTCTAAAAATGCAATCCACTTTTTTTGGTGCAGCGATATTACATCACAGCTTCAGAGAAGAGTACTCTGACTTAGCCTATTTATGAACCAGGACTATGGGACACGCTCCATCACTTTCGTGTGCATTGACCAAGATGCCAGTCTCAACTTCCTTCTTGGGAGACAAGTGTTTTTAACAGTGACAAATTTTAAACTCCCTTGGGAGAGTAGACTTTGTTTTGTGGCTCAGTGAGTCTGATTAGGATTCTGCTTCCTTTGAGTCTAGAAGAAAGAAATGAAATTCTAGAAGCAGAATATGAAATGATGGTAGTTCCTGGCACCAGTTGCATAGATTTATTGCAGTAACTAATTCAAAGATTTCATGGCTTATGGCTTTGGTAGGCATCACAATGAATGATAACTTAGTAAATAGTGAGAGAAATTTTTATGTTGGAAATGTGTATGTAACCTGCAGCAAATAATTTTAATTCTCTACTATTTGATGTGTATGGATTAAATGCAAATTACTATTTTATTGCTTCAGAATTATAAAAGATGTGCATTGCTATGAAAAGTTCAATGTAAAAAGTTTATATGGAAACAACAGAAAACTTCTTTCTCCTCAAAACCTTAGTTGTGATGTAATAACTAAGAATTAAGAGAAATTAGAAGAAAGAGATCCAAGTAGAAGCCAATTCAGAGTTTGCTCTGTGAAGTCAGCTAGATGATAGAATTGTTGCTTTTTTGTTACTTATAACATTTTATATTTATATTTGACAATCGTAATATAATTACATTTCCTCCTTTCCCTTTTCTCCCTTCAACCACTCCGTGCACTTACTTACCTTGCTCCCTTCCAAATTTATGGCTTAAAAAAAACTGACTTTTTAAAGAACTGTATACACACACACACACACACACACACACACACAGAGAGAGAGAGAGAGAGAGAGAGAGAGAGAGAGAGAGAGAGAGAGAGAGAGAGAGAGCTATACCTAAATACATAAATGCAACCTGTCCTATCTGTTACAATGTTAACAGTAATTATATGATCTCAGGGCTGACCAGAGTTGGTATTGGTGTGTTCTTCCCTAAGAAAGACCATTTGTCCTGCTCTCAGCATTCCCCCAGCTGCAGGCAGTTCTTTGTCTAGGGTTGAGGCCCACTTCCATATCAGCCTGGGCATCCCTGTCCTTGTGCAGGTCTTGTTTAGGCAGTCAAGTTGATAAGACTCCATGGGTGAAACTTTTCTGGCATTTCTAGGAACCATCTGTTCTTTAGGCTTTTCCAACCTTCCTATCCCCCCCTTTTTTTTATAATGATCCCTGAGGCTTGGGTGTAGGCATTGTGTTGAGATTTAAGAGCAGGCACTAGGCTCCAAATGGCATCTTGTTTTCTACATTATGATCAGTTGTGAATTTCTGTAATGCTCTCTACAAGTTGAAAGGAAAAGTTTCTTTGATGAGGGGTTAGTACTCAGAGTGTAAGACTACATGCAGAGGCTAGCAGTATGGCTCAGTCAGTCAGTGAAGGACCTGATTCACAAAGCCTGAGAACCCTTACATGGATGCCCAGCACTTACCTAAAAAGCCAGGTGTGGTGTATGTCTATAATTGCAGCACTGAGTGAGAAAGAGACAGGTAGATGCTAGAAACACATTGGCCGTCTAATCCGCACGACTAAAATCTCTGGGCTCAGTGAGACATGTTGTCTCAAAAATAACATTGAAAGCTACAGAGTGAAGCACTTGCCATCCACCTCTGACCTATCCAAACATGCACACATATGTGAACACACTCACATATAAATAAATCTAGGTTCATTATAGCTGGATTATTTAAACATGATGGAAAATAGACATTGTCGCAAAGGTTATCTAATCACTTGAAATGGATACGTCAATTTCCTGATGTATTTTAAGCTAACGTGAAACTACGAGGCTGACTCTGAAGAATGGAAAAATACTGGGTGCAGAGTAGATATCGAAGAAGAAAAATTTTAAAGTATCATTTGATGTTCTCAAAATATTTACTAAGACAAGACAACAATACATGAAAATATTCCTACATTTAGCTAATATTTTGTGATGTTTATTTTGAATATTTTTATGATGAATGATTTCAAGTACATTGGAAGTTCTCTTCATGCTATGCCAAAGACCTTATATCCCACTGGAAATTTCATGAGTTTCAAGTGATAACATCTATGAAAGTCATAATTACTTGTAGCATGGAAATTCATATTATTTTATTTTATTTGTTTGTTTATTTTTGTTTTGTTTTTTGATTTTTCAACATATGGTTTCTCTGTGTAGCCTTGGCTGTCCTGGAACTCCTTCCGTAGACCAGGATGGCCTCTAACTCACAAAGATCTGCATTCTTCTGCCTCCCAAGTGCTGGCATTTAAGACATACACCACCACCACCAGGCTGTATAATTTTATTTATATCTCTGTGATATTCATTACATAGGTGAAGCCACCAGTGAAGGAGGAGAATTGGAAAGCGAGAACAAGCCAAGGCCACAAACTATGAAAATGACAACTCAAGTCAAATTGCAAGAAGTGTGTTGCTCATGGGAAGGGTTCGGCAAGGCCTTATGACCTTTAGCAATAGTGAGTGAAGGAAAAACCATCTCAAATTTCCATGGGAGGAACAGAAGTTGCAAAAGTATCTGATTCATCTAACCTGAACTGAGTGAATGTTTTTCCAATAAATGAGATATGCTTTGAAAACAATAGTGTATAAAAATGACTCCACAAATGGGGTCTAGAACTTACCAGACAATTATACTATCAAACAAAATTTAAAATTTAGTTCTGGCCCAAAGTAGTGAAATTAGGTCTTAAAGTGTGGGAGAAATCTGCCTATGGGTACTAAAAACTTTCCCCACGTAGGAGGAGTAAAGCGAAGGAGTAGTTTTCATACAAGGGAGCACACTAGGCACAAGGAAAAGTGTGTACAAAGGCCCAAACACAGAATGAATGTGGCCTGCTCTCTTCTTTGAAGCTGGGATGAAGAGAGAAGGAGAAAAGGTCTCACAGCATGAGAAGTCATGGAAAGGACACAGAGTCAGCTGAGGTGGCATTTTAGGTCCTGTTACAGATTCTGATCTTTGTACTTGGAGTGATAGGAAAGCACTTCTGAAATATTTAAAGAGAGCAAGGACTTGCACTTGAATAAGGATGACTGACTTCAGTATGTGCAGTCATTTAAACAGAAGAAAAAAATCATTATTTGTAGTTGAACAATATTAAAGAGGGAAACTAATATGGCTTAAAGATTGATCGACTCTGGGAGAAGGCAGAGATAAATGTCTTAGTGGCTATGGTAATTGGAATGTAAACTCATAGGGAGTGGCACAATTAGAAGGTGTGGCTTTGTTAGAGTGGGCATGGCCTAACTCTAAGGAAATGTGTCCTTTATGGGTGGGATTTGACATCTCATATAGGCTCAAACCACACCCAGTTCACTCCTTTTTGCCTTTGGATCAAGATGTAGAATTCTCAGCTCCATCTCCAGCCCTATATCTGCCTGCATGACATCATGATGCACCATGATGATAATGGACTAAACCTCTAAACTGTAAGTCCCTCCAATGAAACATTTTCCTTTATAAGAGTTGTCATGGTTTCTCTTCACAGCAATAGAAACCCTAAGACAGTGTCTCTTCTGTGGTTCCCATTCTCTTCAACAGGGTAAAGAGGGTATTGCATATAAAGAAATTAGCATGAGAGCTTTCGCTGTAGATAGGGTAATTGGGCAGAAGGTGTCTGGCAGGTAAGAGCATGAGGCCAGCCTGGCAACAGCAGAAGATTCTCACAGAGAGTGGGACCCTGGGAATGAAAGCAGAAGTAGCAAGGAAAAGGCAGGAATAAACATGGAAAAGTAGACAGTGATCTTAGGCATCAAATACTCCTAGGTTTGAATTCCAATGCGTCTACTCCCTTGATGATCTTAAAAGAATACAAAATTGTCTCTCAGAATCAAGGCTTTTCATTTTTGACAAGAAAATGGTTTATTTACTCACTGGATTCTTGTGAGAGTTAAATACTATACTACGGACGAAGCATCACGTTCAATAGGATTCTAATCAATTTTTTTATTGTTTTTTTTTTTAAGAGTCAAGGGGGAGAGAGAAAAGAGAGGTCCTGATTTCTGGCTGAGCTCAGCCTTACACATTGCTCACCACCACGTCCATCCATCTCAACATTTGGGAAAGAAACGAAGATTAGACAATTTGCTTCCAGTCAAAGGCTTTTATTGGCTAAGTCTCTTCTCTGGTGCTATCCAGAAAGCAGACAAGCTTTTTTCCTGGCACATTTAACAGCTTGACATTTTGAGACTGAGATTTAAAAAAAAAATATTGACCAGCTTTGTCAAAGTTGTCTAAATTGTCTCCATACAAAATGAAAACAAGTTTCCATTTATTCTGACAGTACATCCAATATATACAAGCTCAAGAGATATTAAGGTTCCCAGTCTATTGCCAGTGGCTGCATAAGAAGGAAATAGCAAGAAGCCATGCTACTCTGTGTCAAGATGACTATCCAAATCATCACGGACCCGAAGCGGGACAGAAGGCCCTGGGCATGGAGAATCGGCCTCACCAGATTCTAGCTTCTCCTAGACCATGAAGCCCAGCAGCTGGCGGGATGCACCAAGCTCTGTGGTTGGTGGATCTTCCAGAGCACTTGTTGCTACCTTATCCTGGGTCCTCAGGGTGCTTGTGATCACCTGACTTCATTAGTGGTCATCCACAGGTGTGTTCCACACACTCCATCCTTCAGAAACTGTCTGCTGACTCTGGTATTATTCTCCAGCCATGGCCAAGTTTCTCATCTCCTCTAGGCTTTAGTTTATTTGCATTTGCAAAATAGGAATATTGACAATGCTAAGCTTAAGATTTATATGAGGATTAAAACAAAATGTGTCAAATACTTATATGATAACATACAGCAAGGTATTAGTGCTCATGGTTTAAAACTGAGGAAAGAGATTTTTCTCTTATGTTCCTCTGACATATTCAATATACAAATGAATTTCTTCGGTTCATCTACTATAATGGCTGATCTTGATGACAGTTTGACTCCATCAGGAACCAACTAAAACCCAAGCAGCTAGACATAACTATGTGGGATTTTCTTGATTTAATCAAGACTCATCTTACATCTGGGCAACATCTTCTGGTGACAGTCCACATAAAAGGATGTAGAAGAAGGAAGCTCTTTCTTTTTGCCTACTTACCATAACTCTTGACAAGTTCAACCATCCCCCATCCCTGAAAATATCATTTGGAACTGCTGGGACGTCAGCCTTGTGAGCTGAAAAACTACTGAATTCTTTGTCTTTCCATCAGAGTCATTTGTTGAACTCTCTGGATCACAGCCTGTAAGCCACTCGAATAAATCTCTCTCTCTCTCTCTCTCTCTCTCTCTCTCTCTCTCTCTCTCTCTCTCTCTCTCTCAGACACACACACACACACACACACACACACACACACACACATTCAATCCACTGGTTCTGATCCTATAGAGAACCCTGACTAATACATATACTCTCTGAGAATCACTCTTAATAAGCATTCACACTCTTTGAGTTCCCAGTAAACATTATCTCTGCCTAGTTACAGGTGATCAACACATTTGGACTTCAGGCCTTGTAACTGCTGTTTACTGTTTTCTTTCTGGGATGGCTCAAATATGGACTCTGTAAAATGCTACAAAAAAATCCACAGAAACTTACACATCCATGTTCACAATATATGAGATGAAATCAGCCTAGAATAAGGGCTAACGAAAATGTGGTTTATATGCACAAGGGAATTTTTGTCCAGATGTAAAGAAAAAATGAAATTATGAAATTTTCAGGATAATGGATGGAATGAGAAAATATTATATACTAAACCATGAAACAGCATAGGCCTATAAAGACCTAAGTCACATGTTCCCTCTCATATGTATGTTGACTTTGGAGTATCTGTAAAGCTCAGACAGTGAGAAAAGTCCTATTGGGCAGGAGAGGTCTTGATGGGTGGGGAGCTAGTACAATACAAGAAATGTCTAAGTAAAAGGTAGAATATTGGGAGGTAGAAATTTAAATAGAGGTAAGGAATGAGAAATAGAAGTTAATGGGAGAAGTTAACCAAAACTAAGACTAAATGAAGAAAACACATTATTTTGTAAGCTATTTACAAAATAATTTTTTTTATTTTAAAAAGGAGTTTAGGCACATTAATCCCTCATGTATGGAAAACGTTTCCCCAAAAAAGTAATGTGAGATCAATACAGTATTATGTCAAGTTCATTATGGAGTAATACCACTAGTGGGTTTTATTTTTCATTTGGTGGCCTACTTAGCTCCTTCTGATGCTACGAAAACTAGATATTAAATAAATATCTCAGTGCCACATGGCTCCCTAAGAATTATTGATCAGAGAGGTTCAAGGGATACCCCAAACAGCATAGGCTGGTGCCACCAGAGCTATACAGTAGGACTCACTTGCTAAGGCACAAGACTTTCTGGTTATAGAAGATAAAGAAATTAAGCTGAACTTACCTGAAAACTTCCTCCCTGGTATCTAGTTTTCGTAGCATCAGAAGGAGCTAAGTAGGCCACCAAGTGAAAAAGAAAACCCACCAGTGGTATCACTCCACAATGAACTTGGCATAATACTGTATTGATCTCACAGAAAAGATGTGGCTATTGGTACAGTCACAGCATGAAGACTTTGGCAGTAACCAGTTACTTTTAGCTTGTCCTAAGACCTGATTCACAGGAGAGAATTCATGTCTGGAACTTTATATGTAGTAAAAAACAAACAAACAAACAGAAAACCCTGGCTTATGATGTCATAGGCCCTAGAAAGAAACTTACTACTGCTACAGAATGGAAATGTTGCCAAATTTCCTTTTCAATATTTCTGGTTTTACACATAGATAGGCACTACCCTCAGCTGTGACTAGAGAGGCTTTTTCTCTGCAGTGGTCAGCATTTACTGAAGAGGCTCCTAATTGATCAAAGTGCTGAGAAGAAGTGAACATTAAGTGCCTGTCCCTATCTGTACTATCACCGTTCATCTTGGACAGAGGGGAGGACAGATGCTGTGAAAGGCTGTTTTCTGGATATGGCTACTGCATTCAGGAACACTCTGTAGTTATGGTTACCTACGCAAAAACAGCAAGAGATCAAGTTAACATGCTAGCAAGCAGCATTAATTGGATTCGGTGGGCTACAAAAAAGAAAAATAACCAAAAAAGAAAAAAAAATGAGGATGTGCGCCTGGGGCAGTTATAAGTGGATATTATAAGGATACACTTTTATATTAACTGTCAAAGGATAAATTAAAATATTCTATTAAGATAAATAGCTAACAAAGGTCCCATTTTGAGGAATCATGTGAAAGAACCGGTATGTTGAAACTTCAGTATCTCTGGAAGACATTAGTGTTTTCCTGCGGCCTTCTTCTTCCTGCATCTACTTAAAGTGTTTTCCCTATAACTATGTTTTTCTAAACTTTGCCACTTATTTACTAACTCTTAGAAATAACTATAATCAGAATAAGTTCATTGAACAGAAATGCTAATTTTTAAAGAACTGCATTCAAACACCATCTAAAATAAATAGAAATGTCTTTTTTCTTCATTCAACCCTTTACTTCTCCCAACCAAACATTGCTTTATCATCTCTACAGCATCCTATTTAAAAATGTAAAATGTTTTTACTCAAATATTCACCTTTCTATATTTTTATGTACAAATGGAATCTTATTGCACATTTCTTCATATACATATCACCATTTTAATGTGTACACAGTATCTTTTGTATAGGACAACATGTATGGATTATTTACATAATCAATTCTTCATTGATACATATTACAGACTTGAGTGTGTATAGTAATGCACACCTGTGTGCACACACTGCATTTTTTTCTCAGGTATTTTGGCGTAGTTCACCTGCAAGATACATTGAAGCCTTGAACTAATTTGTTGGCAGTGGGATGGAAGGGTGGTAAGTCCAGGAAATTAAAGACATAAGAAAACAAGTAGGCAATTGCCTGGGTTTCTTCTTTCATTAAAAAAAATGGATATGAGGTGGGGAAGCTTTCATTAACCCAAAGGATGCAGGAGAGGGAAATGCTTTTCAAGAGGAAAACTGTGGTTTCAGATGCTTAAAGCTTACATATCACATGTCCACAGAGCACCAATGTAGAACTTACCAGTAAATAATTGGATAATAATTGCCTGAAATTTAAGGTGCACATCCCTGCTACCTGGTTCATTCTGCAGCTGACTGTAAAACCACAGACTCAACAAGCAGTAGCCTGGTTTAGGAATTATTTAGAGTAGGGTTCTGTAGTGATGAGGCGAGCAGGCCTGCTTTTCATCCTGCCCAGCTGCTGCACGGCTAGCTTTACTCCGGAAATAACAACACACAAATTGTATTCATTTAAACACTGCCTGGCCCATTAGCTCCAGCCTCTTATCGGCTAATTCTCACATCTTGACTAACCCATTTCTAATCATCTGTGTAGCACCACCAGGTGGTGGCTTACCGGGAAAGATTCATCATGTCTGACCTGGAGGCTGGCTCCATGGCGTCTGTCCAGGAGAGGAGAGGCATGGCAATTGCCTCACTTCCCTCTTCCTCCCAGCATCTGTTCTGTCTACTCCACTCACCTAAGGGCTGGCCTATCAAATGGCCAAGGCAGTTTTCTTATTAACCAATGAAATCAACACAAAACAGAAAACCCTCCGATATCAGGGTTCTAGGTGGTTAGGAAAAAAACTGGGATTAAAAATAAAGTTATTTTATTTTCATGATAACACAGTAATTTTAACATAGGATTTTAAAGACTGAAATGGTTTACCACTATGCAAAAATAATTTATTTTACTCATTAATGAAAAACTTAACACTTACACTATTTTGTTTCTATATTATGGAAAGTTCGTACTTTAATTCTGCAATTTACGATTTAATCAGAAAGCCACATACTAAGTTCAGAAAAATGATCATAATTTTATATCATATGTGTTGCTGTTTGATCTGTAAACCTCCTGGAGAGAAAGTCTATGTAGACAAAATGAGCATCAAATGCTGAAACAGCCATCCAGTACAACTCCATGAAAACAAGTCAGCAAAAGAGGTCTGCCAAGCAGGTCCACTGTGGAAGATGCTTGGGGAATGACTATCTTCTTCGTGCCTCAGATGGTGGCTGTTTGGGGATAAGCAAGTCAGCTGTGGCAGTTGGAGGGAGATCAGGCAGCAGTCTCTGTCCTCCTCTCTGCCTCCCTCTCTGACCCCTTCCAATAAACCTCCTATGTGAGCCCTGTTGTATGACATGACTTCTCTTCGCGGCATTTTAAAATAATTTATAATATTCAGTTCCCGGAATCCCTCCTTCCTCTGGCTTCATGCAGCTGCCAGTCAAGAACAAATGCCTGTAAGTGAACCTAACTTGCTACCTGGGGCTACAACTCTAATTGCGAGAAGGGAAGGCGGCAGTCATTCCAACACTGCCTACGGACATCAGTTCCCATATTTTTTGCACAATAAATTTACGGCAAAGGAAATACAATTTTCCCCTCAAATTCAGTTCTAGCTCAGAGCAAAAACACAGTGCTGCTGGATTGCTATAACATGTTTCGGTGGGGGAAAGATGAACACAGTTTCTGAGTCTCACACTTAGTTGTAAGTTTTCTTTGTATGTTGCATGGGTATGACTGAGTAAAGAAGGACAGGATGTAAAACCTGAATTTAATGGTTTCCAGGCAAATACCATGAATTTGAGGGAATTCAGTATTATTTGATGATGGCAATTGTGATCAATTCACCAGCAATTCGAATTCACTTACAAAATTCAGAGGAAAGAAATAAATATTTTACATTACAAAGCCTAACGCATATTTAAGCCAAATTGACTTTTGTCACAACAGACCTTGTTGCTAACGATTAAAAAGATAACTAACACCAAGCTACTGATAATAGGTGAGAAACGCTGCTTGTTTACATAAAAATCTATGAAAAGTACTGAATTTCAAACCCAGTGTGTAGCATTGTCATTTGACTGGGTGAAAAGAAAGATTGTTTTGAGTTTAAAGCCAGCATGGGCTACATGGGGAATTCTAGGCCATTCTGAGATACAGGGTAAAGCCCTACATTGGAATAAATTAGAAAGTATTGAGGTTAGTAATGACTACTAAGAATTTCAGGTCAGAATATATTTTTCTGAGATGACAAGTTATGCGACTTGTAGTTTATATAGTCTTAAATTAAATTCCTAGCTAATATGGATTTAACCACATAATACTTTGTGGTTGAGAGTGAAAATATGCTGCAATAGAGAAGAAAACTCATCACATCACCATGGAGGGCTTGATAAACATTAAAATACAGCATGAAACACACCTTGCATTTATAGTGAGTCATATAGAATATTCTTCCTCCAAAACGTAAGTGGATCTTAATTGCAGTGTTACCATGTGGTCCTCTGTAGCCTTCTTGAAATATGCTATGGAAAATGCAATTATGCGTGGAAAACAGAAACCATCATCAAATATACCACCTAAAGAGTCATTAGAAAACACACAAAAGCAGTCACAATGCTGAGATCAGTGCCTGAGTTCATGGTTTCTCTGAGTATCTTAGTGCTAAATTTGTTCATGGATCATTTCAGTTCAATCACTTTTTTTTCATTCGAAGTGACAGATATTTATAACAAGGATGAAGTATTTGAGTAAGAAAAAGGAAGACGAGCACAAGTGGAAAGTTCCTAGTATGCCATGAACTTTCCCATTGGCCCGTCAGAGAAAGGCTTGAGTAGAAAATGACAATAGGGCAGATTCCGCATTTCTCACCTGTCAATCAGAGCGGATTCCTGGGACCCTTTGAAGATTACCAGAAGAACAAAACACCTAAAAGACTCATTCTAACCCCTGAAAAGTTAAAGTTTAATGACTGAACTTAATGCCTTAACCTCTGGAAGAGTGGAAGAGTAGCCCTACGCAAGAAGACTGAAGCTACAGTCTAAGCCAGTGGCTCTCAACCTTTTTTTTTTTTTTTTGATTTTTCGAGACAGGGTTTCTCCATAGCTTTTTGGTTCCTGTCCTGGAACTAGCTCTTCTAGACCAGGCTGGCCTTGAACTCAGAGTTCCGCCCGCCTCTGCCTCCCAAGAGCTGGGATTAAAGGCGTGCGCCACCATTGCCCGGCTCTCAATCTTCTTAATGCTGTGATTCTTTAGTACAGTTCCTCATGTTGTAGTGACCCCCAAACATACAATTGCTTTTTGTTGCTACTTCATAAGTGTAATTTTCTACTGTTGTGAGTTGTATATAAATGTGTGATATGCAGGCTATCTGATAGGCAACCCCTGTGAAAAGGTCCTTTGACCCCCAAAAGTGTTCATGACCATAGATTGAGAACCAGTGGCTTCGGCTTTCCCTTCTGTTCACAACTTGGTGTAGAACATTAGTGATTTCTTTATTAATGACACATCATAAGTTTAAGCCAGCATAGAAAACTCTTAATCAAGGAACTGTGTATTTTCTTCTCAATTATTAAGAGAATAATTTTGTGTCAGGGAATAATACTGTGGGTCTATGCATTCTACTTCAAGCAAAATCCTATGCAATATTTACCGGGAATGTTACAAATCATTTAAACAGTGAAGTCTAGATGAAATGATACTGTCTTCCCCATCTCTACACCAATGGCAACAGTACACAAAAGTATTAAGGTTCCTCTTATCACAAATCCCCCAAAAACAGAAGAAGAAAAGAACCAAGATGAAAGGAGATGGAAATGGCTCATCACCATGACTAGTCACCATGGTTTCAAGGACCAAGGACCCATCTCTTCTGAATGAAGAGCACTCTCTATATGAAGGGAATCCAAAAGCTACCTATTAGGCTATCTTTTGAGCCGAAATTGGAAAATGCTATGACAATGCCAGGGGCTCTTTCACCCAAGTTTAATAAGAATTTCTATGACCCACTCTTGTGAACAGGGGCTTGCCCGCCATCAAAAGCCATCAGAGTTGCTCACTGATGCTTCCATGAAAGCTTCATAAATATTACATTAGTGCTCAAAGTACTGAGCACTTTGGCAAGAAGCACAGCTAAGTTACCCTGTGGCTTCCTTTGGCGAATAGCAATATCCTTTTATTCTCTCGACATGCCCTGGGTACAATGGGCAGAACTAAATAGTCTCTGCCGACATCCTTGGTACTTTACACAAAGATGTATGCAATATACCAAGCATAGGTAGAGGAATACCTATTTCCTGACCTGCCACTCAAAGCATCTTGGCTTGATGAGGAATCACATCCTTAGTGATTGTACTGGCTATTTTTATGTCATCTGAGAGGAAGAAATCTCAACTAAGAAAATGCCTCTAGTGGATCAGGCTGTAGGCAAGCTTGCAGGGCATTTACTTAATTAGTGATTGATGGATGGTGCCATCTATGGCCTAGTAGTAATCAGGGTCTATAAGAAAGCAGTTTAGAAAGTCATGGGGAGAAAGTCAGTAAGCTTTACCCCTCCATGGTCAAAGCCTCCAGCCTACAGGTTCCTACCCTTTATGAGTTCCTACCCTCACTGCTTTTAATGGCGAATTGTAATATGGAGCTGTGAACAAAACAAACCCTCTCTTTCCACGCTGCTTTTGATCATAATGTTTTATCACAGAAATGGCAACCTTAACTAAGACAGTTCTCTTTTCCTTCCTTGATTTTTTTCCAAGCATATCTGCAAATTGTACAGTTATATCTCACTTTCTCTTTGGGGTTTTCTTGCTCATTATTACCACCATGCACAAATTCATCACCCCAGCTATTCCATCTGATCCATCAGTGTCCCTGTCATCAGTAGTATCATCATGCTTAACTTGATCCATGTCCTCAGAATGGCCATCAACTTTACTGGCACTTAAAACATCATCATCATCATCGTACCAATGAGAAAGTTGAGGACTACACATCAAGTCTTCATCACATCTAGGAATGGAAAAACTTAGGACAAAACCCACTTTTGGAAATATAATTGCAAGACTGGAGAGGGTGTGACTCAACTGGAGTGTTAGGAAGTTCTCTCCCAGGGGTCTAACTTATGTCTGAGAAGGTGTGACTGATAGTGCTTGATTTGCACATCCTTGGATTCTTCTTCAGGAAATAAGGTGACTTGGTACTAGAAAGTAGAATGTCCTTGATCAAGATGTTAGAAAGAGGCATGAGACATTTCTTTCTGATTGAACAGTGCTCTCTACTTGCTTACTGAGCTTCTTTGGTAGCATCAAAACACTAACTAAATCAAGCCCTCTTATGTTCATATTTAACTTTAGCTTTCTCTTTCTTTGTAAGTATCTAGATTACCTTTCTCATGAAGCTATAGAGTACATTCAAAGACTCCCTGCAGTGCTTCTTGCATATCTTCCAGCACCTTCTTGCTGACAACAGCTGCTACACTGGGCTAAGTTCCGTGTTCTGCAGAACCTGCTTGCCTCTCTCATCTTCAAAACTGAAGTTCTAAACATCACATGCTGTTCTTTCTTCTTCCTTAATTCTCTTTTCTGGGCTTCTTTTTTATCTTGGTCTGGAGGGTTGATACGTTTTCCACTCCTCATGAACAATTAGTCTCTATCTCTTGTGGACAGTCCATACAGTGTCATTTTCATTAGAAAAAGCTATTAGGTTTGCAGGCCCACAAGAAGCTCTGAAGGGACGATTTTTGCTTCTTATGGTTCTCGATCAACTACACAGTCACAATCATCCTGAAAGGATTTAGAACAGAAAACAATTTTATAGAAGATTTAGTTGTTGAGAAACACAGAGGAGAATGAGTGTGGGGTGGCAGCAATAGTAGGTCAGTTTCATCACAGGGCAGAGGGACAGCCGCAAATAACTCTTTCTGGTGGGAAACATGCTTAAGGGTTGATCAGAGGTGAGACCTTCAGGGAAAGGGCTTTGGAGGACTAGGGAGAAATGGAGTGGTGAAAAAACAGTCATCTACAGAAACAGCACAGGTATCTGAGAAAAATGAACAGACATCCTCAGCCCTCGCATCCTCTTCTGCCCCCAGTCATTGCCCCATGCCTGCTTGTGTTGATCTTTTAAGAGACCGTATCCAGAACAAAGTAGTGTAGACTGAATGGCATAACAAACAGCTTATTTCCCCCTAACGTTTATGAAAGCTGGAAATGTTACGATCACATTCACAGCTAATTAAACCAGTAATGAAGACTTGTCTTCCTGCCTGGTGAGCACGTATCTTCTGCACATATCCGGTCACAGCCACCTTCACCAGCAAAGCCTTCACTAGTGGCTCCTTTAAGAACACTACTTCTGTTGGATTAGGACTCCACCTTTGTTACTTCAGTTAACCTTGATGACTTTACTGAAGAAAGTCCCATCTCCAAACACTGCTATACAGAAAGTTAGAATTTAAAGTGTGGAATTTGTTAGAAACACAACAATTTATTGCAGTGCTTCTCCCTGAAAAAAATTATGATAATCGTCGAAAGGTCCTAAAAGATATCCCCTGACACAGAAAATTGAGATGGGCTTGAATCTCTTTTGATGGCCTTTTATTTTGGTGTTTAATGGACATTCATTTTTAAAACAATGCAATACAATAGAGTGTTCTTATAATCAACTGGCACAGTGTGTGTTCCCGAATGACTATAATGGCAGGTCAATGTTTATTGACAGATTTTGTAGTTGTTGAAATTCTTGACACAGAAAAAGGCTAACTCTCCTAATGCAGCTCTTTTTATATCTAAAGATTTAACATGAATTGAACATTATAGAAATTTTGTTTCTAGACTCCAAAGATTTGTCTGCTTGATGAAAAATAAACTGTTACAGAATAGAATGAAAATAGGATTGTACCAGAATAAACCAAAAAGCATATAAAAAAAACCTTAGCTTCAAGCTTTCTTTACTAATCTTCTATGCTACCCACTCACATAGTGGGCACTGTTGATAATGGGAAAAAAACAGGCAATTTTCCTCAATAAATAGAACCAAAGCTCGGATGGTGCTTTCCTTGTTTGCACTGGGATAAATCTTTCACCCCCAATCAGTGCCCTGATTTTGGAAGTTACAGGCAATCCAAAGTGGTTCCACAGCCCTCCTTTCCAATTGCAGTGCTGTCTTTTCACAGACTAATAGGCAAAGCTAGTTGCTCTGAAATTCAATCAAGATAGTCACAGACTAAGCCCAACAGACACTGTTTGAAATGGGAAAAGGAGAAATATCTAGAGATAACCCAACAACCCACGCAAATTCAGCGTTCCTCCATGTCAGTGTCCTGGAACACAGTTATTAGCACTTTACTTTTATCTCCGTAAGCCAAGATTTAGAAGTGTACCATGAGCTTTAGAGGGTCTGTCTTCATTAAGGTTACTGTCGCTATGATGAAACACCATGGCCAAAGCAACTCAGAGACGACAGGGTTTATTTGGCTTATATTTCCACTTCAGAGTTCACTATAAAAGGAAGTCAGGACAAGTAAGGACAGGAACTCGAGCATGGTAGAAACCTGAAGGCAAGAGCTGATGCAGAGGGAATGAAAGACTGCTGCTAAGTGGTTTGCTCACCCTGCTTTCTTAAGGAACAAGGACCACCAACAATGGGCTGGGTCCTCCCACATCAATCAATAGTTAAGAAAATGCCTTTAACTAGAAGACATGAGTGATCCTCCTACCAGCAGGACTAACCCACTCCCATGACCCTGTTCTCAAATAACTTTCCCACTTATTGTCCCGGCTCATTATCTGCCTAGATGCCAGGTCCTGCCTTTATCCTCAGAGACTTTCACCTCTCACTCAGGCACAAGCCACACCAGGTAGATCAGTGGACTTCCACCATTAAGGTTCAGGATGCACTAGTCAAAAGAGTGAAGATCCCATGCTGCATTGAAGCCAACCTCCAGAAGGCCAGCTCCCTACTTGAACAGAGATTCCTTACTAGATCAGAGGTCACATAGGCCACCAGAAACCTAGGTAACAAAGACTAGAAGACCAAAAAGGAAACAGAAACCAAGGAATAAAACAACCACCTAACAAAGACAAACTCAAAAATCAGACCTAATCACAAGCTCAGAGGTGTAAACACCAGTGTAAGAATACAATCAAAATATAGTCAGTGTTATACGTCATCATCAGAGCCCTGCTATTCCATGATAGCATAACCTGAATATGCTAATGCAGATGAAGCACAAATAAACAACTTTAAAAACAACTTTATTAAGATGATAGAGGACTTTAAAGAGGAAATGAAAAACTCCCTTTAGAAATCAGGGAAAAGACAATCAAAAAATAGAAGGAAATCAACAAATATTTTAAATAATGCCAAGAAAACAAACAAACATAAAACAAAAACTGTTCAAGACAGAAAGATCAATATAGAAGTCATAAGAAAAACACAAACTGATGGAATTCAGGAAATGGAGAATCTGGGTAAGTGAACAGGAACTACAGATGCAAACATCACGAAAAGAATTAAAGAGATGGAAGAGAGAATCTCAGGTGCTGAAGATATGGTAAAGAAACTAGATACATCAGCCAAAGAAAAATGTTAATTCTAAAAAACTCCTAACACAAAACTCCCAAGAAATATGGGGCATTATGAAAAGACCAAACCTAAAAACAATAGGAATAAAAGAAGGAGAAAAACCCTAGTTCAAAAACCCATAAAATATATTTGGTAAAATCATAGAAGAAAATTTGACTAACCTAAAAAAGAACATGCCTTACCTATAAAGGTACAAGGAGCTTTCAGAGCACCAAATAATTAGACCAGAAAAGAAAATCATGAGTCACATAATAATCCAAATACTAAACATACAGAACAATGAAAGAATATTAAAAGCTGCAAGGGAAAGGGAACAACTAACATAAAAAGGCAGACCTATTAAAATTATACCTTACTTCTCAATAGACTCTAAATGCCAGAAGGGCAAAGAGATCATAGATGCCAGTCAAATTAAAATAACCAGAAAAACTTTCAATTACCATAGATGGAGAAAATGAGATATTTCATGACAAAGTCAAATTTAAACAAATCCAGCCTTACAAAAGGTACCAGAAGTAAAATACCAACACACAGGCAGCAAATAATATTACATTAGCAAAATCAAAAGAAGGGAAACACACACACATGCACACTACCACCAAAACCAACAACAAAGTAATATGAATTAACAATAATTGGTCATTAATATCTCTCAATATCAATGGACTCAAATTGTCAATAGAAAGACACAGGCTAAAAGAGTGAATTTGAAAACAGGATACATCCTTTTTCTGCATACAAGAAAGATAGACATTACATCAGAGGAAGCCAGTGATAATGACACAGGGTTTTGATACTACTGCATGTGCTGGCTTTTGAGGAGCCTAGTCTGTTTGGATGCACACCTTCCGAGACCTGGATGGAGAGGGGAGGACCTTAGATTTCACACAGGGCAGGGCACCCTGACTTCTCTTAGGACTGGAGAGAGAGGGGGAGGAGGGGAGGGGGAGGGAAATGGGAGGAGGTGGAAATTTTTAATAAATGAATTAATTAATTAAATAAATAAATAAATAAAAAGATTTTCCAATCAAATAGACCTAAGAAACAAGCTGGTATAGCTATCCTAATATCTAACAAAATAGATTTCCAACCAAAATTAATCAAAGGAGATGGGGAGGACATCTCATACTTATTAAAAGAAAAATTCACCAGGATAATTCCTCAATTCTAAGCAGTTATGCCACAAATGTAGGGGAACCCACATTAGAAAAAAAAAGAACTACTAAAACTTAAATCACACATCAAACCCTTTACATTAAAAGTGAAAGACTTCAAAACCCCACACTCACCAATGGATAGTTTGTCCAAATAGAAACAAAATAGAGAAATAATGAATCCAACAATATTATGACTCAAATGAACCTAACAGATATCTACAGAATATTTTACCCAAACACAAATAACATTATGTTCTTCACAGTATTTCATGGGACTTTATAAAAAACTGACTATATATTCAGTAACAAAGCAAGTATCAACAGATAAAAGAAAAATTAAATAACAACCTAAATCTTATCAGACTACCATGGATTAAAGCTGTATTTCAACAACAACAGTAACAACAGAAATCCTGCAAACCTCCAGAAACTGAAAAACTCTCCTGGATTACTACTGGGACAAGGAAAAAAGATAAAGAAAGAAATTAAAGACTTCCTAGAATTCATGGAAAATGAATAATATACCCAAACTTATAGAACTCAATGAAAGTGGTGCTAAGAGGAAAGTATATAGCACTAACTTCTACATAAACAAATTAGTGAGATCTCATACTAAGGGTTTAACAGCACACATAAAAGTTCTAGAACAAAAGAAGCAGACACACCTAGAGGAGTAGACAGCAGTAAATTATTAGTCTGGTTTAAAATCAATAAAATAGAAACAAAGGAAACAATACAAAGAATCAGTGAAGCAAAGAGTAGGTTCTTTGAGAAAATCAACAAGATAGACAAACCCTTAATCAAACTAACCAAATGGCAGAAAGAGAATATCCAAATTAACAAAACTGAAATTAAAAGGAGGACATAACAATGGATACTTAGGAAATCCAGAGAGTAATTAGGTCATATTTCAAAAACCTGAACTCCACAAATATGGAAAATCTAAAACAAATAGGCAATGTTCTTGAGAGATACCACTAACTAAAGTTAAATCAAAATACACATTTTAAATAGTCTGGTAACCCTTAAGGAAATAGAAGCAGTCATTAAAATTCCCCTAACCAAACAAAAAGAAAGAAAGAAAGAAAGAAAGAAAGAAAGAAAGAAAGAAAGAAAGAGAGGGAGAGAAAGAAAGGAAGGAAGGAAGGAAGGAAGGAAGGAAGGAAGGAAGGAAGGAAGGAAGGAAAAATGAAAGAAAGAAAAAAAGCCCTGGCCAGATGATTTTAAAACAGAATTCTACCAGACTTTCAAAGAAGAGCTAATACCAATAGTCCTCAACTTATTCCACAAAATAGAAATAGAAGGAACACTGCCAAATTCATTTTATGAAGCCACAATTACTCTGAAACCCAGACTACCCAAAGACTCAAAGAAAAAAGTTACAGATCAATTTTCCTAATGAACAAAATGCAAAAATACTCAATATAATGCTGGCAAACCAAATCCAAGAACACATCAAAGAGATCATCCACTGTGATCAAGCGGGCTTCTTCCCAGAGATGCCAAAATGGTTCAACATATGAAAATCAGTAAACGTAATCCACCACCACAACAAACTGAAAGAAAAATAAAACCACAAGATCATCTAGTTATATGGTGAAAAAAATCTTTGACGAAATCCAACATCCTTTCATGATAAAAGTTTTGAAGAGTTCGGAGATACAAGGGACATATCTAAACATAATAAAGTCAATGTAAGGCAAGTTGATTGACAACATCAAATTAAATGGAGAGAAACTCAACTAATTCTAGTAAAATCAGGAACAAAACAAGATTGTCTACTCTCTTCATACCTATTTAATATAGTATTTGAAGTTTTATCTAGAGCAATCAGATAAATTAACAAGATCAAGAAAACACAAATTGCAAAGGAAAAAGTCAAAGTATTGGTATTTACAGTGATATGATAAAATACATAAGCAACTCCAAAATTAAAAAATTAAACCATCTTTTAACAAATGAGGAATATGATCTCAAAATATAGGCAATATATAAGTATCTTAATCAGAGGTAGAAATGTATAGTGCAGTAGCCAAAAGCCCCACACACTTTTTGTCTACATTTATAGTACATTGGACTATGCCCAAAGTGGGCTGGTATCTTCAAGGCTATTTGCTGAAGAAGCACCCACAGCATTAATCTGTGTATTGCCTTGTGCCTTGTGGCTTTACCTGTCCTCTAGCATGTCTTGCTTCCTGTGCAGATGGCTGACATCCCTTGCGACTCCCGTGACTCTGCCCTTCCTTCCATCATTCTCTCTGTGTCAGGCTTCTTGCCCTGCTATTGGCCAGTCGTGCTTTAATTAACAATTACCCTAGTCTACAGCATCTTCTTCCCCAACTCTTCCCACACTCCCTCTGTCCTACTCACTCAATTTTGTGTGCATATAGATTTTTAATTTAAATTCATCAAGACCAGTTTATGCTGTCCAAACATTCTTGAACATGTGGTTTGCACACTGGAATATGATTAACTAACCATGAGCTACATTCTTAGAAAAAACTGAATCACCTTCTCCTACTTGCTGTCAATTGTCAATTGCCAAGTGTTTTGCAGCTGGGGTAGAATTTTGTAACGAATGCCCTTCTCCATGCTGGTTTTTTTTTTTTTTTGGAAGGGAGTTTGGGCTTCTATAGTTCTCATGTTGCTGTCAAAACTGATATAAATTTATCTATGCAGATTCTTTGTTCTGCTATAGTCACCCAAAACTCTAGCTCTTATTTCCACTCTTTCTGCCCTCTCTTCAAATGATGGTCCTTGAGTTGTGGGAAGAGAGTGAGTGTTATTTATATGTTCCATTCAGGGATGAGCATTGTGAAGTCTCATCCTCTATGCCATGGCCAGATGTGGGTCTCTGTGTTAATCAATATCTACTGTAAAGAGAACCTCTTATGAGCATTGAGAGATGCCTTAAGCTAGAGATATAAAATAATAAGTCATTAAGAGTCAGCTTAATACTAGTTTTGATCCATTGATTTCATTTCTGAGAACCTAAGGCAATAAACACCAGGAAAAGCTGTATAGAAAGATGTTTGTTAAGTCATTACTTACACTATTACAAGTTAGAAACTATGTAACACGTTTTGACAATATGAGAATGACCATGTAAGCTTCCAATAAGGCATAACATGTTGCTCTGGGACCCATAACTCTATGTTCTGAATAGAAACTATAATATAAAGTACACTTGTGCAGTACACAGAGTATTGTCACAAGAAAAGACAGCAAACATTGATTGTAAAAGCTACACACGTTGAGAGTAGATTGGAGTTTTAATATTAGAGGTTTCTTCTTCTCTTCCTCCTTGTTTTCCTCTGCAGTTCATATTTCTTAGGTTGTCCATATAATTCTTCATCAGAAAACAAAAACAAATTAAGAATAATAGTTGCTTAATCCAGCTCCTTGATCTTCCTGGGGTTTTTTGTTTGTTTTGATTTGATTTTTTTAATCTCTTCTACCTTATTGCCTTGGCTTAGCAGTTTTGGAGGCCACAGCAATGAGAACTCAGCTGCAGCTTTGACCAGCTGTTCTCACTTTGCCTCCCAACTAAGTTTATAATTATTTGTGCAGAATCTGTTATCTTGCAGACATCATGATAGTTGTATTCTCAAATCTAGACAGCTACTCCCTGTGTCTGTGTTTTGGGCTCATAATTTTAGGGGAGAGTCATATTTTCTATGTTTGAAATAATCATTACAGAATAAAATTAACAATCTGAAGTCAAGATGTTTTGTAGATCACTGTCTTTCAAATCACTTACTGTCAGCATTTCTTACATCCTATCAGAATAAAATTTCATGGAGTATAATTTGCTATCACTGTGTTCAATGACTGTATTTCCTATTTATCCCAATTCTATATTATTACATAAAATATGATGCTAATGGTATATCAAATTATTTCTACCTATAATACTGGATTCCAACACTGAATCTAAAAAATATGCCTATATATAAAAAGTTTTAGAAATGATTCAGGGGAAACATTACTGACAAAATCTGAGTTTGAAAAAAGCATTCAAAATAATGATGCTTTTCACAGAAGGAAGATGAAAAAACAAAACCTGACAGACACCCCTGGGGTTCAGTATTGCTTATGCTGAGGAGTGTCTAAATGGATATCTGACTGCCTCAGTAGTGAGGAATTACTCTCTGTGGAGGGAGGCAAATCTGGGACCATCAAATCTCAACCTGGCAAATTTCTAGCTACTCCATTTCATACAATGCTACTAACTGATCTCTGCTATATTTCTCTTCTATGTGAAGTTAGAATGATGATTCCTGCCTTTTAAGAAAATTTATAAAATTGTCAGTCAAAATAAACCATGCTTAGTAGGTAGCAAGTATTCAGTATGCATTTCCTTTGTTCAAGCTTTGTTGGACTATTTTGAGTTCTGATTGTGAATAATTTATGTCATCTCCTTCCAAACTCTGAGATTGTATTGCCCAGACCCTATGTCTGTTTCTTACTCTAGAGTCTGGAGACTGGTTTGATTTTCCTTCTGTCTGGCCTCGGGCTCCTGATCCACATTTTCTGACCACAGAACTTCAGAATTACTGCAGTTTAGATAACTTACTAAGAAATGGGCTTGGTTATAATTACATTTTTAATACAAGTTGACCTGTGTAAGTATACATTGTGTGTATAGGGATACCTGTTTATGAAGTTTAAAAATCGATGAACAAAAATGTTACTGTTATATAAAGGAATGAAAAAAACTTATAAATAAAAACCTTTTCTATCACCTAACTTGTTTGTCTCAATTTTTTTTTCAATTTTTAACAGCAATTTTAAAACAGCATTGAAACATAGTTCTGAGAATGTGGACTGAATGTTTTCCTGATAATAGTTCATGTGCTGATGTTACTTATTTTTAAGTATATTACTGACTGGAGGATGGGATTTGTCCCTGTGTTCCCATGACCCATAGTTAAAAAATAAAGGTATTCTTTTAAACATATTTTAATATAAGAAGATCATATCTTGCTTCGTTTTTCATTTTTAAAATAGGAATAATAAAATCTTATTAAGTAGAAAATATTAATGTACTTTTTGTATCATATGGATTGACTTGATTTTCTTGTTAGATTTAAACATGCAGCAGTAGAATTATGGTTAGACAAATATATTCTAATTTAAGAATTTATGTTCTCTTTCAGTGTACAAAATCAGAAAGTGAGGACAAATTCTTTTGCTTGAAAATTATCAATGATTATGCATGTATAACACAATATATTTATTTTAAATAACTTTTTCCCCAGAATTTCATACATGAGTACTGTGATATTTCCATCCCTCCCTCTCCCCCATCCAATTTATCTCATGCTCCTTACTCCCTCTCAAATTCAAGACCTCTTCTTTAATTATATTGTTTTACACACACACACACACACACACACACACACACACACACACACACACAGAGTCTACTGAGTCCATTTGTTGGCTTCACTTGCTTGATGCTGACCACTTGGGATTTCATACCCTTTAAGGAGGCTCCTGTTATTCTCAGCAGCCATTGATTGCTCACAGCTCTTCATTTAGAAGTAGGGCCTTATAAAATTTACATGTTGAAAAATGTATGAAAAATCCATGTTCGAGTATTAAATGGTATTATGATTTGGGTCTTGTTTAGGCAACTAGATGGTTGAGGTTTCGTAACTGAAGATCCTAACTGTATCTAGAAGTCATTACCTAGAAGTTGGTATCCTGGTCTTCTGATTCCTATAGTGTTTCTACTCCCTGTTCCACAATGTCCACTGAGCCTTAGGTATAAAGGTTATTATTTACAACTGATGGAGTTACATGGCACAGCCTGACAATGCTTCTCTAAGAGACATAGACTAAGACAAACCACAGTGCCAGGCAAAAGAAACCCCCATTTAAATTGTTAGTCAGAAGAGGGTATTTAAGAAACTCCCCAAAATAATTTAGACTATTATCATTGCCTTGGTTGCCTACCAGAACTTGAAGGTAGAACCTTTTCATAAAGACACAACCACTTTGGACACAAAACTTGAAGGAATTGAACTAGTTTTAACCTGGAATCCACCTCCCTGAGTACTAGCTCTCATAGTATCCATATGTGCTTTGCAAGCTTCAAGAGAGAAAAGTAGTGAATAGTCCTACCCAGGTGTAAAACCTACAAACCACAGCAATGACCTTGCTAGAAAGATATCCCCAATGATACAAAAGTCTATAACTTTGGGGCTATCATTAGCTTTCTAACTTGATGTACAGCCAGCTCAATAGGTGCTATTGCAAATCTATTTGACTGAAGATGAATGCTAAAAAGTAATCCCAGACTAGCTCAGAATTGAGTATAATAAGTGTTTTAAATAACATAGTTTCTGTGTGGTTATTTTCAGTCTGAGTGGCCAGAAACAATAGAACAGACTCCACCAACAGATTGGTGCCAACATGTGTGACTATCCACTTAAAACCTGAGAGAGTTTGGGAAGGAATTCTAGACACAAGAAGTTTAGTGAACTTTCTTGGTAGCCACAACCCCAGAGAAGCTAGGTAACACGAACCCTAAGAGAAGCATACAAAACTCCCTCTGGGAAGGGAAAAATAGAAAAGATCTCACAAGAAAATTGGGACCATGGGGGTATAGGGAGAAGGGAGGATAGAAGGGAAGGAGGAGAGCAAAAGGGGGAGAGGGAGAAGAACTTGAAGAAATGGGATGGTTGAGATAGGGGAAGGATAGAGAGGGACAGCAAGGAAAGAGGTATCTTGATTGAGGGAGCCATTGTGGGGCTAGCAAGAAACCTGGCACTGGGGAAATTCCCAGGAATCCACAGGATGACCCCAGTTAAGAACCTAAGCAATAGAGGATAGGGTGCCAGAACTGGCTTTGTCTATAGTCAGAGTGATGACTATCTTAAAAGTCATCATAGAACCTTCATCCAGCAACTGATGGAAACAGATGCAGAGATCCACAGCAGATCACTGGGCTGAGTTCTTAAAGTTTAGTCGAAGAGAGGGAGGAGTGAGAATATGAGCAAAGAGGTCAAGACCATGATGGAAACACCCACTGAAACAGCCTACGTGAGCTAATGAGAGCTCACTGACGGGGGCCTGACAGAGGGGGAACCAACATAGGACCAAAGTAGGCCCGCTAAATGTGATGACTATTGTATGGCTAGGGCAGACTGTGGAGCCACTGGAAGCAAGACAAGGATTTATTCACACTGCTCATACTGGCTTTTTGGAGCCCATTCTTTTTGGAGAGATACCTTGCTCAGCCTAGATGAAGTGGGGAGGGCCTTGGTCCTACCTCAAAGCAGTGTGCTAGACTTTGTTGACTCCCCGTGGGAAGCCTTACCTTCTTTGAGGAGTGGATGGGAGGGAGGGAGGTGGAGGTAGCAGGAAGAGGGAGTGAGTGGGAATTGGGATGGGTATGTAAAATGAGAAAAGATAGTTTTTTCAATTAATTAAAAAAAAACCAACAACAACAAGTAACCTCTTTGCAGAAGACAGGCTGCTCTGGCAGACCAGTTTCTCTTCAGGCAGTCACAGGCAGGTTTAATAGAAATCCTCAAATTTCTACTCTGGATTTGTCGAGTGTTTCTTGGGTCTTTGCCCCATGACAGCAAAATCATAGTGTGCATTAAATGACAGCAGTGGTTGCAATGATTCACCATGTTGTCTTAATAGGAATTTGTTCAAACATCTCATATTTCACAAACAAAACAATTATTACAAATTCCCATGCTTTTCTGTAAATACAAACACTCACATGAAGAGAAAATTCTACTACTGCATATTATCAGCTCTGGAAAAAATGATTATGGTAATCTACAGCTGTCTTGAGATTCAGTATAATGAATGGGCACCGGACAACAGCCTGTGATCAAATAATGGCCTGGTGCCAGAAGTCTGAAAATGGGAACCATTCCTGGCATAAGGCAGGTGCAAACCAGATCGTCACTTCAACAATCCAAAATCCACAGGATGTTTGGGTCATAAAAGTGAGCTTTACTGATAACAAAAGAAAAGCTGTGATGTGAGAAATGAAATTATGACTTTTCATTTTTTTATAACTTCATTTGAATTGTAAAAGGATAATACCAATCCCTGATAAGCCATTATTTTTGTTGATTCAAATGTGTATTTTGATAGATCTATTTTGATATTCTTCATCTATGGGAATAAAGAGTTGTTAAAGCACAGGATTATTTTAATTACATTTATTTTATAAAATTAAAACCATATTAAAACCCTAACTTACAATTTGATTCTCATCATCAGGGAAGCAAACCACACCTAACAGCAGGCCCCATACCCAGAAGTAGATGGTCAAACAAAAGTCAATGGTATTTGGAAGGTATTTTGTGTCATAATGACTTATTTGAGCATTTTTAAACCTTAAAGCTCTTTTGCTTAAATATTATTAGCTCTAGTTATGTGTTTTTATGGTTTTGTATTTGCGTTTATTCCTGTATATTTGTGTGTATATGTGTGTGCATGCACACATGAGTGTGTATATTTCTTTTTCTACTCTTTTTCTATTTTTATCTTATGTTTGCTTGATTTGTTTTATTCTGGTTTGATTTTCTTTTATACTTTCCTGTTTATTTTCAAAAGAGGGAGAAAAAGAAGGCACTGAGTTACATGGGTAGGGTGGGGAGGATCTGGGAAAAGATGTGGGAGGATATATATATATTCTGTGATCAGAATATATTGTTTGTAAAAATATTTTCAATAAAATAAAAGTAAAATATTGGCAAAGACCTTATTAATGGTCTTATTTTGAATTTTTCCTCACCTGCTAAAACCTAGAAACAGTAAATAAGTCTTATACAAAAGTCTTCTGTAATATTTATTTAACATGCTAAAACAGTATTTTATGCATTAAAAAGAATGTATGATAGTCTATATATGTATATACATATTAGTTTTATACTATATATATTAAATATACATAAAACTAAAATTTCAAAAACACTGCTTAGGAATTATGTTATTATTTCAGAAACATTTAAAAAAAATTTTAGGCAAAGTGAAAACACAGGGAAAGTATAGATTATTATACAAGAATGACTGGACAATAAAATAGTTACCAAAGCCTAATTTAGTGTAGAAATTAATTATCAACAATATTACTAATTAATTTATACTTTGCATTAAATCAAGAGGTAAAAGAAACACCTGTCAACTCTTGGATAGTGACTGTATACTATTAAAGAATGTACTAGAAGAAAAGCTTGTAAGACTATAACTTGCTGCTTTATTAATGAGAGTAACAAGACTGAATATTATTTCAGATACTCTTTATAAATCAAGTATGACTCGGCTTGCCACTTTCATTCCCATTCCTCTTAGGATAAACAGTGTTTATTTTCACTTATTCCTCAAGCACAATTTTTCTAATCGACAGTCAAACTTGTGTCTTTAGAAAAAATAGAATCTCCAGTTGTGTGGGTGCATGCATACATGCATATGAATATTTGTGTGCATGTGTATGTGTGTATATGTGTTTGTGTGCATGTGTGAGTGTGAATATGTGTCTGTATACATGTGTATATGCCTATGTGTATATGCATTTGTGTGCACGTGTAAGTGTGAGTGTACGTATGTGTATGTGTGTGTGGTGTGGGAGGTCCCTCTGTCTAGGTGTTAATTTTGTTGGTTAATGAATAAAGAACAGCTTTGAGCCTGGCAAGGAAGAACAGAACTAGGCAGGGAAAACTAAACTGAAAGCTGGGTTAAAGAAGGGCAGAGTCAGAGAGACACCATAGAGCTGCTGCCAGAGTCAGACATGCTGAAATTTTGCCAGTAAGCGACTGCCACATGGTAATACACAGATTAATGGAGATGGGTTAAATTAATATGCAAGAGTTATCCAACAAGATGCTAGAGCTAATCGGAAAGGCAGTGATTTAAATGATACAGCTTCTGTGTGATTATTTCGGGGCTAAGCTAGCCGAGCGGCAGGAGACCAACAAGTAGCCTGCTGTTACATGTGTGCATGTGATAAATATATTCTTCTTGATGTCTGTTTAAAATTTTAAGTTAAAATTAATCTTGGTAAATCTATTTTTCATCTTGTGTTAAAAATCAATGTGTTGATTCAATCTGGAAGAAAACAACTACATTCAATATTGCAGTGATGGTAATATGATGAGCAGAATAAAAAAGAAAGAAAAATGAGAGAGAGAGAGAGAGAGAGAGAGAGAGAGAGAGAGAGAGAGAGAGAGAGAGAGAGAGAAGCAATGCTACCCTTCGGAGCATTTTTTGAGAAAATGCTGGTCTTCAGGAAAAGGTGACAGACTGATAGAGCAGATAATGGAGCATGACAGTGGGGTGAGGACACCCTAAGCGACAGTGAAAGAACCTGACACCCAGGTGTGCATTAATCTAAGCGGCCCATCAGCTAGTAGGCCACCGACCTTGAAGAAATAAATTTATGTCCTGGTCAAACACTTTCTGAAAAGGTGCTCACAGTTTAATCAATTTTCAGGCCCTCACTCAGGTCCAGATTAATTTGTGTCGCTCCAAAGTTAATTAAATCCTTCATCCAACAACACAGATACATCCCAAACCATTTGACGCTCGTTTTTGACATTCTTCTCAAAAGTTACCAAGAAGAAAAATAAAATAAAATAAAATTTCTATTGTTAGCAAAATAAAGCACAAAGCCTCCAGAGCTTGCGGTTGTTCCCACAGCCTTCAGAATACCAACCCACAGCCTTTTAGATGGGAGTTCTGACAACTTTGAACAGCACACAAGTGTGCTGTTGACCTCTGTTAAGAATGCACTCCAAGTCTCTCAAAAGCCAGGCAGTTGATTTACAGGGGAAAAAAAAATACACAAGTAAATTCCTCTGTGATTTTTTTTCCCCTTCAATTTCCAGTTACCTTAATGTTTCCCAAACCAGAAGGCTAAAACAGAAACAAAAAAATTAATTATTTAAAGATATTTTACAAGAAGAAAAAGTAGCTTGAAATCAAAGTGTTCCTGGAGGTTTCAAATGTTCTTGCATAGTTTTTAAGTTTCCTATGAGCAATTACAGCTGCAGTAGCTTGAGGCGGATAATAAATGAGGTATGAAAATGTTCACTATAATACGATTGTCTTCTGGCCATAAATTCAACTGTTTTCAGCAATTGTTGAGAAGCCAATACCGTTCTACATGTTTTCATCATCATTGAATATGGAATACGTTACTGAATCAAAGAAAGCAAGGCTTACTGAAGAAAGAACTGAGCAAATACATCTTCCCCCCACTATAATAGAGGGGGAGCATTGCAAAACACCTTCTCGTCTCAAGCTGTCTGTTCAGCAGAGCACTCCTCGAAAGCATGATGAAGAGAAATTTTCACTAAGAGATGGGGGAATGACTCCACACAGCCTGTGCTTCTTTGACTTGGATGTGGCACAGCAATGACAAGGTTAAAGAACTGAGGGGCAAAGTTGCTGCTGTCTTCTTCACATGGCAATGCACTTCGGATTTGAACTGGGCTGACAGCATACAGGTGAGTTTCTTCTCCTCCTCCTATCCACCAGCTCATCCACTACCTGCTGGAGAACTGCTCTTTCTCAGCTGAAAGAGCAACAAATAACAAGCCTCTGACACGTTAAGCTTGACCACCAGAAGGATAGTGAGCTCAGCAAAGCAAATCTGGAACACTGCCAGGATGAGAAAGAAGTTGGAAAGGAAGTTTACTATCTGAAACTGGGTCATCTTTGCCTAGCTTAAACTGACATCCAAGAGATCTAGCTTAGTGAAATAGAATGGACCCAACTTTGTATAGGGTTTTACATATTATTCCTGTATAGAATTTTCAACAATTTAACTCCTCTATAAAAATATAAAAACTGGATAGAATTTAGAGTTAAATTAGTATGGTTAACTTATAAACAAATGTTTGAGATTAGTTAATATTCTCTTTACTCTGGGTCTTTCATGGGTATGTGTTCAGAAAGATGTATAGACGCTCATACAGCTGCAGAGCATGTGTCAAGACCAAGAACGTGGTGGCTCCTCTGAAGTTGTAATCAGTATTCCATGGCTACACACCTTTCTATCTACCTGTTATCTCCATTTTAGGGGACATAAGAACTCAGGAATTGGGAATCTGTAGAGAAGGAAAGAACATAAAATATTACATATCACACATGTAAAGGGTCAGTTGTTACAGTGTTAAAAGTTACCCACCTCAACATCTAGTCATCACACAGCAGCTAGGATGAAGACTGAGATGCCATTTCCTTGACATAATAGATGTAGCCAAGTAAGCTTTCCACATATGCACACATTATTTTCCCACAGAAAAGCCGAGGTGAAAACTGGCTAGTCATTTTGAAAACTGTGTCTCCAGTTATTTCTCAAAGATCATATGCTGAGTGGTTCATAGCATACAAAAGAGTCTCAAATTTCAGCAACCCCTGTTGTCTCTTCTCAGAATTACACTTTTAATGGGTCCAATATATAACTATCCTCATTTTAGGGTTGGGGCAAGGCATCTTGTACCATGAAAACTAATGACTCCCACACTCCAAGTGATCTTTAATGCCCACATGCAATGTTACCACACACAGAGCAATTTCTTAAAATCAAATGTAAACTGTAGCATGAATAATAAAACCCCAGAGATAGATATTGGGGTTCAACCAGAAAACCAGAAAAGCAAAGCAGCCAAGATACTAGAGAAGTCTTAACTCTACCAAGGCTGGGTGACTGCAGACTAAAACAGACTAGGCCTCTCTCTCCTCTCATTTTATATTTTCTTGAGTGCTGGCATTAAAGACACATGACTCCCTAGTACTGGGATGAAAGTGTAGGCCATCACCACATGGATTTGTTTCTGCAATGAACTTGTGTAACCCAGGGTGGGTAGCCTTGAACTCACAGAGATCCATCTCCCTCTGCCTCTCAAAACCTGGGATTAAAGGTGTGTGCCGCCATTACCTGACCTCTGGTGGCTTTAGCTTTGCCTTTGGTCTTCAGGCAAGATTTGTTTATTAAAATATAAATAATATACCACTATAGCAAACAGAAAATATTCTTATATCAATTAGTGTCTCTTTTCTGGTATGGGAAAAATTTGCAATAATGTACATCTTAATGTTTAGTATCTTTATTAAAGGTTTAAATTCAGAATTATACATTTGATAAGAATAGATAGTGTTCACAAGCTAACAATATATGTCAAAGCATTTGGATGGCTAAGACAAATGTGTCATATAACTATCATTGTTTTAGCAATAGTAAAAAGTAGAGAAATTTTAAACTTGAATGCTCTTTCAAATTTTAATATATTATATTATTAAAATAATTCGTCATGTGGTGGTGGTGAACACCTTTGATCCCAGCATTGGGGAGGCAGAGGCAGGCAAATTAGTGTGGTTTCCAGGCCAGCCTGGTCTACAGAGTAAGCTCCAGGATGGCCAAGGCTACACAGAGAATCTCTCTCTCAAAAATCAAAAAGAAAAAAAGAAAAAATTAAAACAATTCTTAGTTTTAAAAAGAACAGACAACCTGGCAAATGAAGCCATTTCATAAAAGTTTCAGCCCTCATTAGGAGAAGCTGTCAATGGATGTCTGCCCTCTCTATTAACTATGGTGGACTCTAGCTATGTTCTACCATAATCACCATTCCCTGTGTCTCTTGTCATCCTGAAAACTGCAACTTCCATAACAGCAACACAACAGATATTCACTGGTTAATGACATCTCACAATATAATAAAGTAAGTACTCAAATGTTATCAGAAGTGTTTGCCCCGATGAATTGGGATTTTACTGGTTCCTTGGTGGTCTAGGAAAATAAATTTCAGTACTTAAAAATTCTCGGAATTTGTTACTTCAGAAGATTTAGAACAAGTGATTAATACTCAAAACTAGTTATCAATAGGAATGATAAAAGTGTGTGTGAAAACAAGAATTTCTTTGGTTGGTTGATTTATCGAGACAAGGTTTCTCTGTGTAGCTCTGGCTATTCTGGAACTTTCTCTGTCAACCAGCCTGGCCTCAAACTCTCAGGGATCCACCTGCTTCTGCCTTCCAATTGCTGTGATTAAAGATGTACACCACCACCACCCAGCTAAAAGCAAGAATTTCTAATAAGAGTTATTTTGTCTAAGATCCTCAGAATATTTGCTATCTTGAAATAAACAAAAAGATCTTCACAATCTCTTCTGAACACAGAATACTTCAAATATCCTGAACCAGAACAACCAGACAATAAGGGCACTAATTTAATGGAATCATAAACTTCTATTCATTCTGATTTAAAAAAAAAAACTGTTTCCATCTTCTAAAATGAGTCAGACTTACAGACTTACACCATGTAGTTCATGCCAAAAATTTTTGCTTAGGTAAAATGTCTTCAAGATAGAGCCAAGTACACCCGAGATCAGTTTTTGCGGGAAAAAATATAATAGCAAACCTGACATTGATGATTTAGTAGGGGGTGAATCAGCTGAAGATAATGTAGAGCAATCCACTCTTTTTGTTAATGCTGCTTCTCCTGGTACTGTCACAGAAACTGAGGATGTACGTTGTTTCCCTCTGAAGCACCAGATTTCTCATACACAAAGCCCTAAGACCTAGGAAAGCCATTCGTGAAGATTCTTTGCATTAAGCTAGCACAAAAGCTGAATTTATGTGTGGTAGTAATCACTGTTAGCAAAATACAGTGTGGAAAATGGTACTTTCTGCTTGATAAAAATTCTTCGCCTTATGGTCTTGTACTTCGAAGTCTCAGCCTTCCATGTTTTTAAGGTATATATAGAGAGGCTATGAAACTGAACACGAATCAATTTTAAGGTGACCCAGAATCACTGCATCTCCAGTGCTGCTTAATGGCCACAAATGTTAGATGGAGATAATAAGCCAGCTGCTTGTAAAGCTTTCCATTTTAATAGAGCAATATGGAGGGTCAAGTTGTTATTCATATTTTATCTTCATCTCGACATTAATGATAAATCACCCAACAAGTTTAAAATTAGACTTCATGTAAGCTAATAAACAACACCTGTGAAATCTGAGCATCAACGCAAGTCAAAGCTTTGGGGGATGTCTTCCTTTCTGGAGCATGTTAGCAGATGATGATTATTGCTACCCAAGGAAGGAAGCACAGTAAAGCAAAATGACACAGGAGAGGAAACCAGGATGCAGGAGGAGAAGCATTGATTATGACCACTCATCCTCAGCTTTGTAACATTTGAAATGCTGTGAATTATATAAAATTTTGTACCATGGCTTAGGGGCAATACTTGTCAGACTCAGTGAATTGTCCTTACCATTGAGGAAAGCTGTGTCACTTTCACAAGCGTGGCATTAAATACGCAAAAGAAAGAAAGAAAGAAAGAAAGAAAGAAAGAAAGAAAGAAAGGAAGGAAGGAAGGAAGGAAGGAAGGAAGGAAGGAAGGAAGGAAGAAAGAAAGCTTACATATAGGGTTCTTATTGCTCAATGTAATTTTTTTTACATGACTTCGGATATATCAGAGATGTGAATGAGTGACAGGACTTCATAAACAAGAATTTCATCATTTATTTTTCACGCAGCAAGAATACTGAAAATCGAGTGTTTCAGTGATCCTGAAATATGCCATACCTCATTATTAACAGTGGTCTCCATGCTCGGAGTACATGTACAGAAAGTCACTAACTTTTCCCAGCTATCTCTCCACTTTCAGCCACTCTACAATCACCTCTCTATTCTGTTTTTGTGAGACAGGTTTTTCAAAATTACACATTGATGACAGTATGTGTTTGCATATTTTTGATACTTTGTCTGTGTCTTGCCCACTATTTCTACTTACTGGTCATTGTTTCCCAATCCAACAGTGTTTCTCTCTTTCACAAAACCTAGTTGGAATTTCTTGTCAGCTCCCAGTGATTCCCATAGCATGAATGTTCAAGCAAGCAATGCTTCCTATATTCTTCTGAGAGAAACTATACGACATTAGGTATTCAAAGGAAAGAAGCATACAGATCCCACTGCCACTAAGGAAACATTCAGGTTTTTCTACATATGGTTCAATTTTCTCTGAGGAAAAAGTGCACTACAAATAAAACAAAAGCCTTTATTACCCTAACTTTTAATTTCTTCTTTTCTCATTTCTCATAAACATTATAGCACACTGTGTTCACCCTTGTTGTTTTTGTTGTATACATGTAGCATCTACAACAACATATGATACTGTATTTTGTGAGTAGATCCGACAGAAAGAGTATCATGTTTTAAATATTCTAACATAACTTTTTTTCCATCAACATTGTGGGGATTTTTGAGAATTGCCCAGGTTGACGAAGGTACACATAGTTCAATCATTTTTATTTCTGTAAGATTTCTTTCCATAGATAAAATATTTCCTTTCGTGGATAAAATATTTATCCATTTGGGTTTTTAGTGCATTCTCAGCTCTTAGGCTAAGTCCATATATTTATTTTTACAAACGTAGCCAAATTTAGTGTTCATTTTAAACTCCTCTCTGAACATATACAAGAGTTTCTTTAAGAAAGACTTCTACAAACTTTATTAAAGTATTCTATGCTGAACATCCCAAACTATTTGTCAAATATGTGTTCAATTTTCCAACAGAATATATACTAATCCAGCAATCTACCAGAGATCTGGTTTGCTCGCATTTGATTTATCAACATTGCTCTCCTATCTAATGGTTGTTATGGCAACTTCAGCCTTAGTCTGTATACCCCAGATGAAGTGCAATGTCAATTAAAGGTCCGTTCTCATTTGTACTTTTCTCTTGTGAATTGTCTTATGTTGAAACATCTCATTGTTAATAGGTTTGCTTTTTTCATACTGACAGCAGGAATTCTTATTCTTCTCAGATGTTGGCAAGTCATTTTTTTTAAGTTGGCAAATATTTTCACCTAATTCACAACAGACATTCTTTCTGGCCTCTTTATGGCATTAATACAAATACAGACACGTAAGTAAATTAATACACACACAAAATTAATACACATACATAAATACATTAACACAATAAGTAAATTAATACACACTCATAAGTAAATTAATCCACACAGATAAGCACACCAATACACACACACAAGTCAATTAATACACATACATAAGTAAAAGTAAATCTTGTCTAATAGAGTCCTTGTTTCTACTGAAACAAGGTAGAAAACTTATATCGTAAAGATGCAGACTAGATTCTACTTGATCATGTAGGGTTCCTAATAAGCAGTAAGTGTAGTTTTGAAAAGGACCTTAAGTTCCCTCACAAAGCGATCTTATCTATGCCCCAGATTCTACGGTTGGTTGAAATTGTATTGCTATTTTTATCATGAAAGAAAAATTTAGCAAAAATAATCACCAAACATATATCTTTCTTTTTATATGTACCACAGATTAATTTCTTAAACATTTGCAAAGATGCTTGTGTGTGTGTATGTGTGTGTGTGTGTGTGTGTGTGTGTGCAAGTTCAGAAACCCATACACCTGCATGTAGAAGCCAAAGAGGACATCAAGTGTCTGATTTTACTGCTTTGTGTTTAACTCACTGAATCTGCAGTCTCTAACTGATTGCTGAGTGCCTGGGACGAGCCTGCCTCCACATTCCTCTACAGTGTGGTTGTAGACATATGCCAACAGAGCTGTTTTTCTCCTGAGTACTAAGATCTTAATTCAGATCCTCATGCATGCACAGAAAACACTTTTCACCATTAAAATATCTCCCCTGCCTTGATTTTCCAAAAGGTCTTAAATGTAGAATTCATAAATTATTTTTTGGAAGAATAACCCACAATAACTAATCTAGTAAGGGGTTTTCAATGAACAATAGAGATATTTTATTAACAGAAAATATTTTTATATCTTCTTATTTTAAGCCTTGATTAAATAAATGAAATAACATTTTACTTTTGTTTTAGAATCTATTTCAGATGAAAATTTCTATCAAAATCTGTCATCACTAAAATTTTATAACAATGAAACTTTTGTGACTTAGTGGGTGCTTTAAATAAACATACCATATATTTAGGAAAATGTCCCAGATGCCCACTGACTCTGTAACATACTTGCTTCTAAAGACTGACATCTCTTAATGCTGTTTAGGCATAGTTTTCCCATCCCAGCAGCCACTTCCAAATTACCACACTGAAACTTATATTACTTATAAATCCTCAGTCAATAGCTCAGGTTAAATACTAACTACCTCTTACAATTGAAATTAGCCATTTTTTTAAAAAAAAATCTATATTCTGCCACATGATTTGTGACTTTACTGGCCTGCCCACTTTTTATTAACCAATGAGAGTAACACATATTCACAGTATACAGAAGGAATATTTCACAGCATTTCCCTCTTTTGCCTAATTCAAAAGGGAGTTTTTTTAACTTTATTATAGTAAGATTATATACAACAAAAACATTTATTAAAAATTACAGTTAAAATATAGAGTTCATTGTTACTTGACAAAATTAAAGAAAATACTCAATTATCTATTCTATTTTGGTGAATTTCAATTTTTACATCTAATTTTTCTTTTATCACAACTAAGAAAAGCTATAACTATGACTATCTAGTCTTCAACTCCATCAAAGACTCCAGAAGTATGAAATGTTACCTAACAATTGGGTACCATATATAAGTAGAGTTTTCCTATCCCAGCAGCCACTTCGGGATTATCACACTCAGGCTTATATTACTTATAACTGCTCAGCAGATAGCTCAGGCTTATTACTAACTATGACTTACAACTTAAATTAACCCATTTCTATTAACACACATAACTCATGGCTTTACCTGTCCTCCAGCACGTCCTGCTTTTTTTGTGGCTGGTTGATATCTCCTCTGACCCCAGCCTCTTTCTTCTAATCAATTGCCACTTAACTTTCTGTTTAGCTACTGCTCTAACACCTTTTTATTAGGCAATAAGAGTAATATATATTCACAGTGTATATAAGGATTATTCCACAGCAATTCTGGACTTAAAGCAGTGTACTGCTTTATGAAATTTCCTGTAAATAGAATTGTTTTAAGTTTGAATTTTTAAAAAATGGCCTTCTGACTGAAACTATTGCATCAGAAAAGGAGATAAAAATCGATTCTTTTTTTTTGTCAGTGTCTAATTTAGGCAATTCATGTTTACATAAAATCAGCTTCTTTTTCTCATTTTGTTTTATATTTTAGTTGATCACAATTATTGTAGTAAAAAAAATCCTCCCCCAGAATTTGCACTCTTACATGTGTACACTTCTTAATTAGGAAACACCCAATAACAACTTAAATAATTTTAGTTTCACAAGTTTTAGTTTACAAATGACGTGACCATAGATACAGCTAACTAGTTACATATTTTTAAAATTTTAACAATTTATTGCATGAGAATGTCATACATGCATGTTATATATCTTTATCAAATCTATTCCTTAGGCCCCCTCTCTTGCTATGTCCCCCACCATTTTTTATTTGCAATTTCATGTACTCTTTTTTTTTGTGGTTTTTCGAGACAGGGTTTCTCTGTGGTTTTGGAGCCTGTCCTGGAACTAGCTCTTGTACACCAGGCTGGTCTCGAACTCACAGAGATCCGCCTGCCTCTGCCTCCCAAGTGCTGGGATTAAAGGCGTGCGCCACCACCGCCCGGCTTCATGTACTCTTTTTAAACCTCAACTATTTTTTGACACAAATTCAATGCATGAATACATCTATGAGACAGTATATTTCTCTATGACTTTTTCAAATGTCCTTACTGAAGGCGTAGGTTACAAAACAATCCCACACCAGTTTGGAATTATGATTAATAAATTATTATGATTATTGTGATTATTTAAGGGGGAAACTTACAGATAACTGTCCTAGATAACAGCCCTCTGAGGGAACAGGAATAGAGTCTAGCAGCAGGAAGCTGGAGGCAGAAGCAAGAGAGGGCAACTGCTGATTTTTAAAGCAAAAGAGACCATGCCCAAATGAGCTGGTATCTTAAAGGCTATAGGCTGAAGGAGCAGAAGGAACACTCGCAGCACCTCCCCCTTTTGTTTAAGAGTTACAAACACAATACAAAACAATATACACTAGGAACGAATATCAAGTATAAGATTAGAATTACAATCAGCATAAACAATATTAAGCAAGGAATATATGCTAAAGGTTTTAATAAACATTCTATCCTATGGAGTCTAAGTCTTGTATTGGAAATGGCCTGCCTAGATCATAGGAGGATAGTAACTATGACTATCAAATCTCCAACCTTATCGGCCTGAGAAGGGAGATGATATTACTTGAGCAGGCAGGAAGTACAATCAAGTAGCTTCCAAGGCAAGCAATATATGACAGAAACAATTAGCTACCTGAGCAATCACCCAAAGTCTCATTTTGCAACGTTGAAGCAACCAACTTTGGCTTTGGCCTAGAGTAATTGACAGACCATTTTCAGAGGCAGGAAAAATTTCAAAACCATCTTATCCTGTCATGGCAAGATTTGACAGTCCTGCTTATCCATTTCCAGATATCATGTAACTTGTCAGTGGTTGAAGCATTGTCAGTTCCTTGCCCAAAGGCCAGTTTTGCCAAGAAGAAAACAAGCATCAAGTGGAGTGTCTTTGGTGCTCAGCATTCTCTTGGGAATAGATTGGTACTGCCAGGAGCAGTCATGTCTCATGTCAACAGAACCCTAAGTTATTTAAATGCCATGTTCTACAAATCCTTGAAGTGGTTGAAGATTCTCTATCTAGAGAGAATACAATCTCTATGTATCTAAAGAACCTAATTGATCTGACTGTACAACAAACATAAACAAATATTGACCTATAATAATTAATACCTGTATAACTTAGAGAATAAAACTTCACGTCAGAATGTTAAATAGTATGTAAACAAATTAGGACAATGATCTCAAAATGTAAACAATCTATAAGTTTCTTGATCAGAGGTAGGAGTAATATATAATGCAATATGAAAATATATCCTAAAAGTTGTATCAATATACAAAATGTCCTAAACAGAGATAAGAACATACATATATACAATCTGACAGAATAACTTTGTATAGTTGTTCAAATAGTGTAAACAAAAATAAGAATTATAATTTGAATTTGTATCAATATACAAAAAACATACCAGTGTAAATTACCCATGAATAATAGCTCATAAGTATTCACTCTAATACCCACTATTACTCTCCTCCCCCTTTTTTAAATAAACATAGTTTTCACCCCAACCCTCTATCTAATAGAAGTAATAATCAACAACCCCTAAACAGTGTTCCCAACACTATGGACAAACTGTTTTGGGATGGGGGCATTGTCTTCTAGAATTACTTCCCGCTGTCATGAGGGTGGTGTTCTCTAAAATGTTTTCTTAATGGGATCCTGCAAAATTAAAGTGATGGTTAAGTTTCAAAATTAATGTCTAGCAATTTCTGAGCAGTCGATAGATAGGGTTTCTATTTTTCATTTTTTTCTTCAAAGTTCTTATTTGGAGTTCTGGCCAGAATGTCATGAGAAGGTGCACCATTTCAGCAGCTGGTACCCAAAAAGAAGCAGTCTTATATTAGTGCTGTCTGCATCACAATGTCATCTCAACTATGTAGAATTGTTGCTGTGGGGCCCCATCTTCTTACTGGAAACTTCAAAGATTACTGTAGGAAAAGGATCAATGAAGAATATGATACAGACAAAAAAGGCATGGAGAAAGTAAAATTTTTTTTCCTAAAGTCTTTCTTCTGTTCGCAACTAGGGAAAAGAAAGTGAAAACTACTTTAAGATTTCATCTTAGCCCCATCAAAATGGCTAAAATCAAGAAAATGATGACAACAAGTGTTGATGAGCCTGTGGCAACTGGGAAAACTTTATTCACTGTTAGTGGAATTGCAAATTGGCACAGCCACTATGGAAATCAGTGCTAAGATTTTTCAAAAGCTAAAAGTAGATCTGTTGTCTGACCTAGCTATTCAACTGTAAAGAAAATGAAATCTTAAAATTTGCAGGTAAGTGAATAGAATTGCAAAATATTATATATACTGAATGCTGTAACCCATACCCAGAATGACAAATGCTTTTGAATCTTAGCTTTTGTTTCTGAATCTTTTGTTTCTGAATCTTATCTTTAGAGAGTATAAACTGAAGTACATGTAGAAGGAAAGAAGGAGGAGACCACAGGGTAAGCAGCGTACTCTACAGAAGGGAAAGGCAGAATATGGATGCTTTGAAGGGGGGATGGGAAAAATGGGGGTACTTCAATTGGAAAGGAAGGAAGAAAGAGAAAGGAGAGATAAATAACATTAAGCATTTTTCTCTAATTTTTTTAAAAAAAAATTAAACAGTCAGGGGAAATTTCCTCCTACAGAGCAGTATTGTTCTTGAAGGCATTTTACTGCAAATCTTTTTACTCTTAATTTATTGTGAGACTATTTTGCTTCTGTGTCTAAAACAAAGGAAGTGACCTAAGATTCTGAAGCAGCAATTTTTCCCTTATCAGAGACCATCAGTTTGTCATTGTAAAACAGTCCATTTGTTGACATCAAAGAACCAGGATTGAGGCATTATAGTGAGTGTATTTCTCTCCCCAGGAATCACTGAAAATTTACCCCTACCAGAACTGGACAACATCATCCCAGTGCAAAGTTGAAAGCCATAAATATATACAGTAGCTGAAATTTAGCCTCTCATAAAATGCTGTTTTAATTAACCTATTTGTGTCTTAAGAGTTTTCCAAATCTCAGACTCATTCATCCAGAATACAGAAGTAAAGACAGGAGATCAGAGAACCACAGGAAATGGGTTAGCTGACAGAATAATAAGGAGAGGGTCATAAGAGGAGTTCTCTTGGTTTAAGACTATTAATTCCCCCACAAAGCAGCTAAGGTAGCGACTGTGATGAATGTCCTTAAGGAGCTGCTAGGGAAGAACAGAGAGTGCTTCTGTGATTTCTGAGTCAAGAGAGAACACAGAAGTACCAGTTCCCGGACTAGGTTTTGGATGCCAAATGTGCTGCTTTGGGGATTAGTTGCCCAGCTCTTACTCTGAGAGTGGTTGGCTCCTCTTAGGCAAGCCATGCACAGTTCTATCTGATTCAGGAACAGCGATCTCTATTTTTACAGGGTTACCTAGCTACAAAGCAAAAGCAGAATTAGAGCCACAATGATGTACAATAAGATGGAACCCAGGAAAGAGCTGAGTAACTAAACAGCAATGGAGAAAATTCACCAACGGTGTTTCAGACAGATCCAAGATGAGCTCCGGATATCAACACTGAGGTAAACAGAGGCAGGAATCACCGGCACCGCCTTGTAGCCTCCAACAGGCTGAGAAATTCCTCTAATCTTTTAAAAATCGAATTTATGTATATGGTGTGCTCCCATGGTCATTGTTCTAGTGCTGTGAGGAGACACCATGACCAAGGCAACTCTTCAAAAAGAAAGCATTTATTTTGGGTGCTTGCTTACAGTTTTAGAGTTAGCCCATTATCATCATCGTGCCAAAGGCCATGACAGCATGCATGGTCATGGAGCAGTAGTTGAGCGCTACAGCATTATCCACAGGCACAGAGAGACAGACACAGAGACAGAGAGACCAGCCAGTAGACAGACTGACAGAGACAAACAGACTGGGCCTCTCATGGGCCACCTCCGAATCCTTCTAATCCTTTCAAAGAGTTTAACTTCCTGGTGACTAAGCATTCAGATATATAGTGAGGGCCATTCTTGTTTGAATTACCCATGTTTTGCCTGCATATACATCTATGCACCACATATGTGTCTGTTGTCCACAGCAGCCAGACAAGGTAATCAGATCTTCTGTAACTGGAATTATACCCCCTTGTGGGTGCTGGATATCAAATCTATGTCCTCTGGACCAGCTGCCACTTATTCTGACTGCTGAATCAACTTTTCAGCCCTAACTTTAATCTTTTAATTACCTTGACTGAGACCAAACTGAGATTTTTGGCTTGGACCCAGAGAGGTATTTCAGGGCTGGCCAGTATGAAACAACGTTGAGAATAAGTAACTCTAAGATAGGCTTAAATATGAGGATTAAGAGAGGAGTTTACAATGTAACACTAGGCACATCTTGAGTGAGCCTACTATCCCCTCAGAGATGGTATGGTTAATAATATATCTAGTTCCATGTATTGATTCTGCATTTATGATTTTCAATAAAGGATTAAACTTTTTTCATTAAAGTCTTACTCTGTGAATTGGGAACATTCTTAATATTAGTGTGTTCTGTTATAATAGATTTTCATATTGAATTTTTAAAATTTTGCTGATTTTGGAATGAATTTCTTCAAATTTAAATTATTAATTATAGCATCTTTGACTGTCAATAAAAAAACCATAATCTTGACAAGTCATAGTTTTCTTTCTATTCCATAAAATTGATTTATTTTGCATACGTTACTAATTTTGAAACAAAATTTTAAATATTTATTTGTTTATCACTGTAGAGATAGACACTGTTTATTTCTGTGTTTGTACAAGGGGAAGGGGAGAAGGCAACTTTCATTCAAAAGCACAGAAATTAAAATGACCCTGCCTGTTACGGTGCTGGTTTTAGTTTAAACAAGGAGCTAGCATTCTCAGAGACCACTGCACTTAGTTGCTTCAGACAGTACCCTCCTCTGGTTGTCCAGGTTCTGACTTTTAGTGAACTTTGCAAGGTCTCTACAACCATCTGATCCTGTCCTGAGAAATTCGAGACTTCTCACAAATGTGGAGCATATACGACTGAGCAGCCTCACTGGACATCGTCATCAAAGAGATCTTCAAGATCATTTTAAAAGTCCACATGAACTGTCTTTTCATTGGCTGCCGAGTCCTTCAAGAGCCAGGTGCTCCCTCCAGCCTCATCCAGGTCCATGTAGGCCCCCTCAGGGAACATCTCATCCATGCCGGCTTCATCTCAAGGCTGCAGTGTTAGGCACCTAAATATTTTATTATTAAACATGTTGGTACATTTATCAATGTTTGTATAAGTCATGTTTGGGGACTGAGATTCACCAAGTATTAAGCATTTGATATTGTATTTTTATTCCTCTTTCCTAAGAATTTATATTATCAAAGGGCTCTGGGTTTATCGAATATTTTTATGTACTTGGATAATCTTACATCTTAAAATTGTTAATCTACTACTAACATAATTTAAATTGAAGTATTTTAATATTATACTTCTTTTATGTCTTTGAAATTTTTGAATTTTTTTGAGACAGAATTTTTCTATATAGTTGAGGTTGATCCGAATTAATGTAGCCCATATAGTTCAGGTTGATCCAAATTAATGTAGCCCAGGATAGCCTAAAACTCTCCATCTTCCAAAGGCTGGGGTTATAGGCATGCACCACCATGCTCAGCTTATACTTGTGGTTTTAGGGAAAGGTTCCTTTGTCATGCATGGCTAGCACATGCATGCAGCAATACTTTTATTAGGATTTTTATATCTGTGTTCATAAAAAATAATGATCTGAAATTTTCTTTTATTATTTTTTTGTGAAAGAAAACTACCTCAGGCCTCTTTCTTTTCCTCTTCTTTAAGATACAAAATGCTTGTGAAGCTATTACAGAAAACATACTTCAGATACATATCATTTTCACTTGTGTCGGCCATATTTGCTTTGCCTTTGTACTGTTGTGCATTTACTAAAATTTTTTAAAAAATGTTTAATAATTCCTTCTGTGCTGGATAGCTTTATGTTAACTCAACACAAGCTTAAGTCATTTGAGAGGTGATAACCTCAATGGAGAAAACAGCTCAATAAGATCAGGACTGTAGGGAGGCCATTAGGGCATTTTCCTAATTAGTGATTGGTTGGGGAGGGGCCAGCCCATTGTGCTTGGTTCCATTCCTGGGCAGGTGCTTCTGGATTCTATAAGAAAGCAAGCTGAGCAGTAACAATTGAATGCTTGATTTCTTTTGAAAAATACATCCATTTTATTTCACATATTTAAAAGCAATATTGAATGCATTGTTGATATATTGGTACTTTTATGAGCCTTGTTATAGTTGTTTTTTAAAACATTTTAAAATATTCTCAGGCATGTCCAACCTTTGACTTGTGGACTGCATGTGGCTGTATGTAGCCCAACAATAACAAACCCCTAAAACTTACTTGAAACACTGTGATTGTTTTCTGTTTGATTATAAATAACTCAGTTCTCTGGACTGAACACGGTAAATGATAATGCCATTTCCCAGTATCAAAATATTGGGCATGCTTAAACAGGTCCAGCCATTACTCCATCTTCTACTATAATAATGATTTTAGCTTTATTTGTTTATATTTTCTTCACATTTTTTCACTTTCATGTTTTTACAACTTCATATTTTAATGTCTCTTATTTGTTACAAAAATGAATAATTTTTATTTTTCCAAATATTTTTATTAGAGTATGTTTGTTGCATAGGGTGATAGCTTTCATAAAGACATTTTCATACGAGTATATCAAACACTAGGCCATATTCACTGTCTGATGTCCTCCCTCAAAGATATATATGACATGAAATATACATACATACATATATATATATATATATATAGAGAGAGAGAGAGAGAGAGAGAGAGAGAGAGGGTGGGAGGGGGTCTTTTTTTTTTAATTGAGATTTTAGTTGGTCTCCTGGAAGAAGCTCTGACTCCACTTCTGCGCTAATGTTTCTGTCTCTCTCTACCATTTTTTGTGTCTTCGTATCACTCATGTCGTGAAATGTGTCCATTGTTCTCATGGTCCTGTCTCCCCTGTCTGTGAGTCTCTATTCTTTTCCTTAAAAATAGCACCACACTTTTCTCATGCTCAGTCAAGCACTGCACAGTCTGCATCTGTTTTATTCACTGTTGCTTATCTGGCTCTCTCCATATGGCTCTAAGTTCCATGAGGGCAGAATTTGTCATTTTGGCTCATTGCTGCCTCGACAGCACACAGGGCAATAAATGACACATGGTGATGATAAATATTTGTTGATTCATTTAATAAGGTCAAAGGAATATGCTTTAAAAGACAAATAGACAAGATTCTCTGAAAGAAATAACTTCAGCATCTTAAAATACCGTGTCCAGAAAATAAGTGTTACATTTTTGACACACAAGAGATAAATGTCTTTAATATAAAAAAAAGAAAAAGAAAAAAAAAAACAGAAAAACCAGTGCCCCTGCAAAAGGATAGGGAAAAAGTGCCCTGTGGGCAACCGTGTAGGCGACTATTCACCAAGGCTGGGCAAGCCGTGCCTACATGTTCACGGACTAAACAGTCCCGCGGCTGGGATGCTGGAAGCCTGCAATGAGAACTATACTACTGTTCACAACACTTGCTCTTCACTGATATTCTTACTCAGCTCTTTCTGGTGTGTCTAGAGCAGACAACCTGGCTCCAAGAGACCACCCTCCTTAACAGGAATGGCTACTAGGCTTTGGTCTTCCTCTTTTGGAGGGCTAGAGTTCATTTCCTTTCTCTTAATACAAGAATAACGTGGGGAGTATTTACCAACGATGAAGGCTCTGAAACCCAAACCACAAAGCCAGGAGGCCTCTTTTGTGCTGGAGCCATTAATTATCAGCATTTTATTTTAATATAGGCTTGGATTCCAGTAGAACTAGTGGCGAACGTGTTTATTTATAGCAGAAAGTCTTGGAACAATTACCTCGATGATTAAATGTTCCTAAGTGGGCTGTGTCTGCTGTTGTGACTGAACTTTTTCATTTTGTTTTTGTAAACATTTACTTAATCCTTTTGTGACTTAAAAATAATTTGCTGTTTTAAAGTGAGTTATATGTAAATTGTATTAAAGAAAACACATTCTTATTCATATCTAAGCAGTTTCTATTTCTGTATACAATATATTTTAACAAAGCTGAGATTTTGTTTTCTATATTGTTTTGCTTCTTATTTTTATAACCCCATATAATAACATGTTCTCATGTTCAAAAATTTTAAAATCATAGTTTTGATTTTAGGAATGAGATGTATTTCATTTGTATAATGGCCTATCATGCATTCATATTTTTATATAGATTTAGGTGGAATTGATTGAAGTTTAACACAAAAGTCTACAAGGAACCAGAATCAATGGTTTCATTCAATGAAACCAGAACTAAGGACCATTTGTTTTGGCATGTTTTGCTTGTAACAATACAGAAAAACAGGAGGCCTTAAGCACTTTATCAATTTGCTTTCCTGCTTTTCTTAGGTTCAGAAAACTATACGTCAAAGTTGTGAACTACCAAATACAGTGAGATGTTAATTGGCTTCTTGCTCAGGAAGGAGTCACACAGTTCCAGAATGACTTTGCAGGGCCCTCCACGAATGCTAGACGGTATGTCCCTGTTCTACCCTGTGTAGGGTCTCCAAAAACCATTAGCCTTTCTGATGTCTGCTGGGCCCTAAAACCCTTACAAATAAAAGTCTCAAATCACACAAAAGACAAATTGAAGTAAAAGAAACTGCAATTTCCAGAAAATTCTCCAGCTCTTACTATATGGGACATCAAAGCACTCAGAACAAACAATATCTTTAATACTTTCCTGGTTCCCAAGGAAAGACAGTGCCTTCTCTTTCCCAATGTTTTGTCTCCCTTTTAACCTAAAATATTTTAAATATATACCCTCAGTATAAACACAGAGGGGAAACCTGAGGAAAATATCACAATATATTTAGTAGACCATCAGGTCACAAGAGAACTCTAATTCCCCAAAAGGCAATGGATAACCCCGAGATGAGCCCTTGCTCAGCTCAAGCTCAACTACAGCAGGAGCAGTAAAGTAAGCCTCAGGAACCTGTGAAACCGGTTTCTGCCTGCTAGACAGGGCCACTTTCCTTGGTGTATACCTGTATGTATACACTTACCTTGGTGTATACACATCAAAGCTCATTCTAGCCTTCAGAATCCTTCAAGTCCTTTTCATCTGCACTTGTTCTGACTTAGGTCCATGCTAAGGCCCATGCTTGGGCCCTGCCTTTCCCACCGCCTCCTCTATCCTAACCCCCCAGGCTTTTCCAGTTCACAGGCTTTGCTCCCCTCAGTTCTATCCCAATCATCCTCATGAATTTTCCACACCCCACTTCTCTAACCCTGGCCATGGCCACTCTACTTCTTTTCCTCTCTTCTCTGGGCTCTGCACATCTGTTCTCCTCTCTTACCTAGAATAAAAACATTCACCCTAACCACGGAGAAGCCATTTCAGTGGTTCCTTTACTGTGCCCTCACTCATGGGGACACAAGCACAAAACCAAAGCTTGAGAGCAGGAATTAGCAATGAGCCACAAGTCAGAATCCATTTGATTTGAAAGCAATGATTCTTAATCTTGCAGACTTCTTTCAGTATCTTTGTATTTTCAGTTCTTTTATACAAATTAAGTCTCAAGACAATTGTCTGCTAATATGACTTTTCTTTACTATTTTATATCTGGTTTATTTAGTGGTTCTGCTCTTAACTTTAACTTGCAGTTTTGTGGCAGCTGTAAAAACCATTACATGCATGTACACAAACACATACCCTTGTACTAACTGAGATGCTCCACAATTTATCAACTTTAATTTAAAAGGACACTTTTATCTTTAAAATGAAGCAAAATTCTGCTTTAAATTTCTCACACACTTTATTCTAAAAGGGAAATGACTGTTAAAAGGTTTTTGCTTATTGGTTATTTTCAACAATAGAAACACAGAATAGCTGTAGGAATACATAAATTTGTTCTAAGTAAGTGAGAAAGTACATACTTTTAGACATTTTGAGTCTATTAATGGTGACATTTAGACACTAGATAGACGCTAAAGAAATTCTATACTAAAATTCTGAAATAAAACACTCAACACTAAATCACATATAAATTGTATTAGTCAAGATATAAAGATTAGCTCTGAAATTGATGTTTTCCCTTAAATATTTGTCTTAAGTGCAGCTGTTTTTATTTAATGATTGGAATGATTTATCACTGTATCTATGTGTGCAATATGTTTCTGACAATTATTCATGAATATAAATCCACAATTTATTTCGAACAGATTCACTCCCTATTGATCCCTCATCCCCAACCTTTTCTTGTTGAATCTCCGCTTCTAGCTGGTCCTCTACCCTACTTCTATGTCTTTCTCCATGACCCAGAGTCTACTTAAAGTTGTATGCGTGAACATAGATGGAGAGCTAGTAATTGGAATTCAGGCACCTGGTAAGTGGCTAGTCCATCAAGGGTGATGACTTCTTCGTCCCCAGCATCCTATGCATTATCTTTTAAACCTAGTCATCGGATTTTTTTTTTTTTACCTAAATCTTTCCCATTGATAGCTTCAGTACCGGGAGAATAAGGCTCTAATTAAAATGGACTCAACAAAGACAACATAGCAGTTGTACAATCAAAACTCTCACCATTGCTAGAGAAGTATCATGTAGCAGTGCACACAACATGACTCAATATCCACTAAGAGATCCCACCTGTTGATGAAAATAATATAAATTCTACTAATGAAATAAACAAGTAATACATGTGTTCAACTTCACAGTGTTTTGAATGTTTCTTACTATTACTGCCATCACCACCATCCCCACATCATCATCCCCACTCCCCACCCTACCTCCCCTACCATCCATCCTTCTTTCCCTCACATTCACACCCACACCCTAGTCGGACACCTTGGCCTAGCCTCTCCAGTCCCTCTCTGATGTACAGTCCACCTGTGTGTCGATATAAAGACAGTCCTGCAATTCTCAAAATTCCATATATTATTTGCTAAACACGACCTGAGATAGGCTGTGAAAGGGAAGGTATGAAATTGGAATATATATTATTATTGCTTCCTCAGAGGTGGTATTGTGCCATCTGTGTCCCCAAACAGAAGCTACCTAAAGTATCTAGCCCTTTCTGTATCGGCTCTATCACCCTCCTGTCGTCTTTAATAGCTGATCGATTGCACTACACGATCTGCTTGTGTTTATCTTTTGGCATGTCCCATTTTTTTGTGATTACTTTTCACAGAAAATCTTTGTGAATTATCTCAACTGATGGGGTTATGTGATTCCTGTGAGTCGCTGACTCTTTAATCTTATCCCGAGACAGACACCACGCTCCCCTAGGGATTGTTTCTACCTTCAAAGCACTACCTGAACTCACCCACTGCCACGGTGTCAAAGGAACACCAGAGACACGAGATGACGGAGTAGCTTGTCCCCCAAGACACTGAGAAATGAAACTAAGAAATTACAGCTCAGTCTGGCTATTCTTTGAACAGAGCAGATGTCAACGCTAAGCTTTTGTGGCAGAAACAAGCCAGTGTGCAGAGCAGATTTTGAATTCCCATGTCTATTTGTCCCCAGTGCTATTAGCATCAATCTGAGGCCTAGCTCCAGAGACACATCCTTGTTTTGTCCTGGTAACACCCACCCCCACCCACATACATCCTGTCTGACTTCTTGAAGAACAGCTTCAGCTTCTTGGAACAAAAGCTTTCTTGCAGCTTGCACTGTATTTAATGCTTTCACATTAAATTCCTGTTTGCAACCACTGGCTCCAAAGAAGCCCTCCAGGAAGATAGCACTGTTTTCATTTGTTTTTCCAAGACAGAGACTGAGACTCAACGAGGTTAGGCAATCCCATAACTGTTAACAGGGCTGAATTTTGAGCCTCAAAGTGCAAAATGCAAGCTTTTCTTCCTAACCCAATCTACATAGAATAAACTATTGGTCACAAAATTTTGTTATAGTTAAACAGCAAAACGGATATTTTTCACCAACTTTATCTAAAGGTTGAGCTGACTTCATACAGTGCAAATTCTAACATTTCAGTTCCTTTTCTTGGAGAGTATTTCCGTGGTTATTATTATTTTTGGAATAACAAATCGGCTAAAGACACTATGGCAACCTTAGTTTATTCCTCTGGCTTTATAGCATGTGTCTACACACTGAACTCAATATTCCTACCAGCCTGAAGTTGTTTGGTGTGCGTGTGCGCGCGTGTGTGTGTGTGTGTGTGTGTGTGTGTGTGCGCGCGCGCACATGCGTGCACGTGCATGCATGCGCAAGTGTGCTTTCTTCTATTTTGTTTATTATATTCTGTTGATTTTACTACAATTGTTTTCTCTTTTTTTGAAAAAACTTGTTTTCAAACAGTATATTTGATTTCACTTTCCCTGTCCCTCAACTGCTTCCAGGTCCTCCCCTTCTAATCAACTCCACACCTTTTCTTTCTTTCTCCCTTTCATTAGGAAACAAAGAAAACCTATGAAAAACCTAAATTGAAAACCGAAATATAAAAACAAAAAAAAACCAGTAAGACAAAAAAAATGTCCAAACAAAGCAATATGAGACCAAAACTCTACAAAACCACAAATGAGGTCAGTTTGTGATAACCATCTACTGCTGGGCATGGAGGTTACCATGACGAGTAGTTAATGGAACCAATGAGAATCCATTAAGGAAAACTATATTTTACTTTGCAAGAGGTCAGCAATTGCAGTAAACTTCTTGATTCATTCTAGCACCCCCTCTCATCCATGTCTATTTATTCTATTTCCTTTTCCTAATGAGTTTTATCTGTTCCCTTTAGTCATAGAGTTATTAGTTTATTATTATATCTACCAACATCTACCCATATCTCTTTCATGAAAAGCCTATGCCTAGGTGAGAAAGATTTGACAGTGGGCTTTAGAATTTGTGGACAAATGGTGTAGTTCAACACAACTGTTGGTTTCCTTGCCAAACGTGTGATGGAAGGCCCAATGGGACAAAGCCTTCAGCTTGGCAAATAAAAAAAGTCTTTATCAAAGATGGCGATTTCTAGGGCAAATTAATATGCAATTTTCTCCTAACTCTCTGCTTCCTTTCTTCTTTATTTTTGTGATTTTTGTTTAATTTTTCTTCTTATATTTCCTGCATTCTGGTGCTGTACTAGTTTCATCTCATGCTAGTCATTTTCTGCAGGCGTGGTTCATGTCAGGTACAGAAGAAACAAATGGCTAACTGTGGTGTCTACTAGCACGCCAAAGCAGAGACTGGACTACAGACTCCGTCAGCACCTGTGATTTCTCTCAGCTCTTCTCACCCTGCCCTCTACCCTTAGCTTTTCTAGTTCATGAGACTTCCTTCCCCCAGCTTCTAATTCCTATAAAACTCTGTTGTTTCAGCCATGTGTTCTGTCCTACACTCTTGCTTGGTCTCCTTTGCCTGTACATTCTTTTCTTCTGCTCACCCTCAAGGCATGTTTATTCTGCTGGTCATCTACTTTCTCTCTCAGCTCTGGACTTTTCCAGATGCCTCTGGCTGTAGTCTCCCTCGTATCTATAATAAAACTTTCTCCTCAACCGTATCTTGGAGCAACGATTTTCTGACGTTTTACAGTTCATAGTCTCATCTCCTTGACACAGGTGTTTCTCATTACACAAATACCCTTCACCATCTCTCACATCCTCCACAAGAAGTCAACCTTGTCATCTAGAACTCTGGATATGAGTCATAGTCTCTTCCTCCCTTCACAGTGCATAGTCACCCACCAACTTGCCCCCTCCCCACAGGATGAGTGTCTTCTGTTGATCTTTGTCCTGGGTGTGCTGGCTCAGGTAATCTTTGTACCCTCAAGGGGCTCATTAGGAGCCACAGGAAACGTTGGGTTTCCTGTTTACTCCTGCTCAAGTGTAGGAGTGCTTTATTACATAACTCTCTGTGTGGAAAACTGTCTGTATTCTATTTTACTGCAAAAAAAAAAAATGTCTTCTGTTTCCTTACAACAATGTTACTTTTTGCATCCCTTTTCGTCACATGATTTGCTTTATTGTGCACAGCACCACTTTACAAATTCTTGACACAAACACAAGCCTGTTTCTTCTCTTTAGTGTCGAGTCCTGACAACAAAACATCAGAAACAGGCAAAGTCGATGTGTCTTAAACATTTGGGGAAATATTACGCAGAGGCCTATAAAGAATTGGAATACTATCAGTGGAAAACATGCATGAAATGGGTACAGACTAAGATCAAGCAAAGGAAAAATGATATCTAATCACTTAGGTACTGCAATTAGAAATGAAAAAAGTAAGCAATGCATGAGGCTCTCAGTTGTAGGTTCTGTGGTAATTATATCTGGGATAAGGGATTGTTATACATGAAATTTGTATCTTTAGATTTCAGCCAATTTTATCTTTAAAAATATAACCCAGGGTAGGTAATATCCTAAATTTTTTCCCTACATAAAATTCTCATTAAGATGCAACCTTGGCCAGTGGAGAATTTAACTGCAAGTTTCTGTGAGAAGGCAACCCCCAGATGGTTAGTTTAATTATCTCATTGTCAATGGAAACACTTCAAAATTAAATATGTAACAGTTATCAGAGTTGAACATGAATCACAATACCCGTTGGCTTTATTAAAACACACTGCCGGGCTTTGTCTCTGCATTTCTAATCTAGCAGGTCCAGAGTGGCTCCCAAGAGCCCACATTCTAGTAGTTTTCCAGGTGAGACTGAGGGACTTTAGAGAATCCAAAGCAGAATTAAAAATAACATATAATAGTATCATCTTGTGTTAACTTTTAAGAATAATTTGTATGTATTTGCTTTTCAGAGAAATTGAAGTATTTAAAAAAAATCCTCCTGCTTCTTTAAGTATCCAAATTTCTTACTGATGCAAAGTTTTAGGGTGAGAAGTACCAGAGTGTTCCCTCGTATGTAAAAATTGTATTAAAACACCTAAGAGACTTGGAAATTATGATGCTGAATCATTAAGATATACGTAAGTCCAATTCATTACCATGAAAAGGTGTGCATTTGTACTTGGGATGCTATGTTTGTTAGAAAAACTATTTAAATAGAAAATTAAATACAATAAATCTGTACATACAGTTTGGAATGCTTAAGATAATTTAACTAAAAGCATTGTAAAGGTTCCCTTAAAAGTGTTGCTAGCATTTATCCTGCAGTTAAACTGACAAATAAAATCACACATTTCAATTGGGATTGTGAAGTTGAAAGAAGAATTAGGGTTTAGATTTCTATATCCACCAATTATTTATTTACTTATATTAGGGAGACCCGGCCTCCACATAATCTCTTCTGTAAAGAAAGAAAAACCACACTTGAGCATATCAGACTTGCCTTGAAATTACCGAAATACCATCCAAACTTGATGTTCCTCTCTGTATGAATATTCCTTATGGAGTTGGCAAGGCGGTTAGGACATCTAGTTCCATGTGCTGCTTCTAACCTTTTCCTTCTAGCAACTTCCTCCTCTCCCTAGGATCTCCCAGGGGAAAACTAGTTACTCTGGCTTACATGACCTGCCAATCTTACCTTCTGCATACTTCAGCCATTAGCAGTCCTCTGGAATAGGGTTGGGTTATATATTTATGTAACCATAAGTATATAAGTTTACACAAGCCACACATTCACTGAAAATAGAGAAATTTCTTTTGGGACAGTTCTTGCATACTTACAAATTTACCATGTATTAAAGGCAAATGCAAATTTGCCTATTTATGAGGTGGCTGTGTTTATTTTTACATGAACAACAAATGCCCGAGGATTGATAGTACAGGGCACTGAGCATCTTCACTTTTTCCTATTTTTAACTGAAGACAGATTGTTTTAATATGATATATTCTGATCACAGTTTCTCCTCCCCAACTCCTCCCAGATCTTTCCAACCTGCCCTCCTATTCAAATCCACTTGCTTTCTAAAATAAACACGCTTCTAAAAATAATAATAAAATAAGATTTTAAAAACCAGAATAGTACAAAACAAACAAATGGATGAAAAGCAGCCAAAGAAAAAAAAAGCATAAGAAATACAAATAGTCACAGAAACACACTATGTTAACACAGACACAGAAACACACTATGTTAACACACACACAGAAACACACTGTGTTAACACACACACAGAAACACCACAAAAACACAAAAGGAGGAACTATAATTGTTAGTATCCAGGCATCTGAACTGGCCTACCCTTGGGATTCTGACAGGATACTCCTCAGCTGCAACCACTAAGAGCCCCTTCTGCTCACATTCACAGGGCCATGCCTACCTCCTCTCTCTCTCTCTCTCTCTCTCTCTCTCTCTCTCTCTCTCTCTCTCTCTCAGTCTCTCTCTCTCTATCCTCTCTCCCCTCCCCTCTCCTCCCCTCTCCTCCCCTCTCCTCCCCTCTCCTCCCCTCTCCTCCCCTCTCCTCCCCTCCCCTCCCCTCCCCTCTCCTCTCCTCTCTTGTCAATCCTGACCCTGGGGCTTGTCTCCCTTCCCTCTCCCCTCCCACTTTTTCCATTCCCTTTCCCCCAATAAAAAACAAAAACAAAACAAAAAACCCTCCCACAGGAGTTCTGTTATATGGTTTCTTTCTCTCTGGCAACACTTTTTTTTTAAAGTTTCAACAAAAAAATATATGTGCAAAATATCTATAAGGTAAAAAGAAAATTAAAGACGATTTGTATTTTGATTTATAATCATCACCATTTGAGAAGGTAACTTTCCCTAAATACAAAGTAAAAATAAAAGAATACCAGCAGAAGTACGCTTAGGACCATTTCAGAAATTCCATTCTAATTTCAATCCAAAATTATTCATTGATGTGTGTGTGTGTACCTGTATATGTATGTACTATGTATGTGTGTGTTTGTGTTCTGCATATGTGTGCATGTGGAGGTCAGAGAATCATCAGATGTCTTCAGGTGCTCTCTTCTTATTTTTTGAAACAAAGTCTTATTCTGGAACTGAGTCTTTAAGCTAGACCTCCTGGCAAGTGTGTCCTGTGATCTGCCATATTCCCTCAGCATTGATTACAGACTCTCTAGTTCACATGGATTTTAAGTGGATTCTAGTACTTCAAATTCAAGTCCTTATGATTGTGTGGCAAGTCTTTTACCCTCAGAGTCAAGTATCTCTCCTGATATTTTTAATGGTTCCTGTGATTTATACCTCCCAACCGTGGCTAGTATTTCTCAGTGCTCAATGGACAAACAGAAACTTGGCTATCCTCCTTAAAAAGGAGCTCCAAAATGATAGTCCCAAAGGGAACTGCATGGAGAGGCGCTCAGAGGCAGCTAAGTGCTCCCAACGTGAGCCAGAATACCTACCTTTGTTATATGGCTAAAGAGGGCCCAGCAACCAGACTTCACAGGGTTCAATGTGTTATGGATAATCTGTGGATAGAAAAGCACATGCTAACATGTGCACATGTGCATATGTGTGATTATACACACAAGCGCGCGCGCACACACACACACACCTCTAAGGTACACTCCTGTAGTCATCTTGACTGAAGCCAGTCATGATTTATTTTAGATGAAATTGAAAAACAAGTTTCCTTCTGGTCCTTACATTTTACCTCCCACTCTTCACATCATTCATTTGAATCTATTCACTTAGAGAAACCCAGTTTTCTTCTTGTAACCCACATTCAATCATGTAATCAACAGTCATTCACATAGCAGATATACTTTTTATTTAGAGACTAACTGGGAAGGGGCCCAGACTTCTTGCCCTCCCCCTTTATTTGCAAAGAAAAATGACAATCCACTCACACAAATCTCTGCCCACCAGAGTGTGTGTACACCCAAGTCAACCAAACTGACATAGGAAAAGTGACATCCAGACATTGCAGCGCTTATCCCCAGAAGCCTACTCAACAGCTGATATGATCTGAATGCTATTAGAAAAGATGTCACTTCATTCTTCCATCAGAAAATTTTTGTATTTAAATGTGTAGATAGAAATGTTTAGTGTGAGTATTGAAGCAGTTTTGTTTCCTGGATTTGTTTTTAAGCACTCTTACTTTCATGAACTCGCTAATCAATTATCTGTCTTTTAATGGTTACTAATAAAAAGACCTAAATATTATTGATCCTATGATGGTATTAATCATGCCACTGTAAAAAATTAACCCTTCTTTCTGAGTTCCAAATTTATTCTCATAGAGAAATGATATGAATGGGTAGCTTATTGTATGACTTGTAATAGTAGTGAGTTGGTCAATGCTCTTAGCAGATGTTTGTTTCTCCAATGGCAGGAGTTTGCTTTGTGAAAAACATCACAAGTCAGTAAACTTAGAAAGTATTTTGCAAGGAACAAGAACCATGGCTTGATTAACAACTAAGGATACTGACAGTTACTTGACACGAAGTGGAGGCTGGGAAGCTATCGGGTCAGCTGACTGATGGTCCTTATGCTATTAAAATCCACGACTCCTTTGCTTTTGCCACTTCCACAAACATGCACTAGCTTCATCCTAAGGCTAATTAGCCTCACTTTCAATAAAGGGAAAAGGCTCTTGCAAAAACTTTGAAATAAATAACTTTTCTATTAGTCAGCTGGGATCAATTGAAGTCACCAGTCCTTGCAAAATGGATAAAAGCCATCAGGCTTTTGCCATGCACCAGTGAGCCTGAACCAGTGTTCACTGCAAATTCCATAATGATATGAAATGTCTGCAGTAAATAAAGGTTTCTGAAAGCCCCACTCAGACCTTGAGAATCATAATGTCTATAGACAAGACTGGTAAATTTATACATTTCATCTATTAATCCAAATCAGTGGAAACCTCACAAGAGGAGCAGAATTCAAAACAGAGTTGAGAAGAACTTAGTTCCTCTGAGCCATTTAGCAGAAGTCCACACTTCAATAAATCTGGGTTCCTTTGGAGAAGAAAGCAGGCTGGGAACTGGATGCAAGCAAGCGTGATAACCGAAGCAGCTCTTCCCTGACTTTCCTCAGTCCCACCTTTGTAGACACCCCTTACATTCCGCAAGAGACGCATGCATCTCTCTTGTATGATTCTGACTGGTAGAATGACAGGAGCCATTTAAAATATTGGAGCAGAAGGATCGTAGCTGAGTCAAAAATATTGTCTTTCCTCCTTGGTCTTCTTGTGGGCTAGTTCATCTGGAGATATACATACACACACCTCTTCACGAGAAAGGTCACACATATTTACAACAATCATTTCCCAGATTTGTCATAGAACCTTAACTTTATAATACACTGTCACTAATAAAACATGTAATGAATAGCATGCCCAAGTGCATGCACACACACAAACACACACACACACAACTAGAAAGATATACTGTTTTTGTATTCTCTGATGCTGACAAATTTAGGGGAAATTTTACCCTGTAGAAAAGGAGGACTACATTGCTATTAGCTGGAATTTTACGTGTGATGAGCTGTAAGGTTACAGAAGAAACTTCTACATGTGGCTGAGGAACTGAAATGGTTCACAAGGCAACCGTCTACCTGCTCTTCTGTCATCCCTGTCAGTTTGCTACCTTTTCATATCACCACTGCATGTCACGCTCACCTTCAATGGACGCTGTAGCTGGAAACAAGCCTCCTTTGTGTTATCGCAATAACAACCCTTCCATAAGGAAGATTCTCCTCATTTGACTGTCTGATGTGCATTCAAACAAATGCAGAACCCTCGCAAAGATCAACAAGAAAGAACCAACCAAGATTTTTTAACAAAATGAAATTTTCTTCATGTTTTCCAGAGGCCAAGAAATGACCCCACTTTCCTGTGAAAATCACCACTTGACCCAGAAGAGAGTTCTTGTACAGTTCATGGAATGGTCACATTATTCACCCTGTACAAATGAATTCTCTGTCTTAGGCTCTGGATTATTCCTATAGAAATACTTTTCTCACATGTATTGATCATTTCTTACACATTATGTTGACCAGACAACATGTTGTAACATAAGTTTATAGGCTTAGAAGTGAATTAGTGTGTGAAAAGGAAGACTACCTAATTAATGAATTACGTGCTTTTTACACAATGCTTGACCAGCTCTCCTCAGAAACAAACATTTTGCAAATCAAAATACATACTTTTTATCAACCTCCTTCCTCACAGCAACTTATTCATCTCCCTTTTCCAACTAAAGATGAACTACATAATAGAGTCGATACTTTAAATTTCCCTGCAATGAAGGCTGCACTTGGGAAAATTTGTCTGTTTTGTACAACGAACTTCCCCATGTACAATAGTATGAAACACAAAACAGGTGTTAAAGCCAAGCCTTTCTCACTGCTCTCCAGTTGACTGCCATTTCTGACTACAGTCGTGATCAACTGCCAAGGATACTGGGCAGCAGCCTGTGGTTCAAACTCCGCTTTCGGTATGATTTTGTAAATGAAATTGCAATGAAGCAGACATGCCCATTTGTTTACATACCCTTGTGGCCACTTTCACAGAGAAACATGACAAATGAATAGTCATCAGCACCGTTGTTTGGACCACAGCACCTAGAATAAAATATTCACTATCTGACCATATATAAAGGATATTCCCTGGCTCATGGCCAGATGCCCAAGTTTACAAACAATCTCCACTTATCCAGGATCACTGCTACTTCCTACTTCTTCCTTTTCGTTCCTACTCCCCCGCCAGTCCCTCTCTCATGGACGCCAGAGAAATCAATGTAAAAGTCACAAATGTACTTTTGTATATACACTGACTTCTTTTAACTTTTCATTAGCTGACCTCCTTGAAATGCATATGTGTTTTCTCAGCCTTTAATGGAAACAGAAAAAACATATTGAAACTTCAAGGCTATGCTTCCAGACACTTAGAAGTATACATTTCCAAACATAATGTAAATATATATATATATATACACATATATATATATATATATACATATATTTGTCTATGTAGGGAATCTTGAGTTGGTACTGCTGGAACAAAGAATATTAATCTGAAACTTAAAATAAAAACCTCTTCAAGGGGTTTTGGAAAATAGATTCACAATGGAAAAGGTATTCACTTGAGGGATATTTGAATATCCCTGGACATCCCAAACCAGGAATTTACCAGGACTCCCAATAATACAACTGCAAGAAAATTAATATGTCCTTGCATTACAAGATTCTGTACCTACTGAAAGCGCTCTCATTTTGTAGTTGGTACCTTGCCTCTAATCTTCAAAATGAAGAGGTGTTGGGAAAACATCCTTAGGGCTCTTTTATGAGACTAATCACATTCAGAGGGGCCCAGCTCTCACAACTTAACCACCTTCTCAGAGTTCTCATTTCTCAATATTGCACTAGAAATTTTAGTTCAAGAATTGACAGGTGGGAGTGGACACAGACATTCAGATCATAAACAATCCATGGGCTTCTTTGAAGATTTCAAGGTTAGTTAAGTAGGGGGCAAAGTCATCAGATTCGGAGCCAAATATAACTTTCAGAAGCTCAGGGATCCTGTGTACCTTCATAGACCTTCTTAATATACCTAGGGAAACTTGACAACACACCTGTGGCAACATCATCTTGCCCAAAGAAACTGTCCAAGTCAGGCTTGTATGGAGGCTCATGGGAAGTTATTTACAAACTAACAATTCCATTCACATAGCCAGAAAGTAGACCTAGATTCCTCAGAGCATATGACAAACTGAAGCTGTGAGCCCTGTTATCTCTCCTATGGTTCAGATACTCACTGTGGTTTCCTCGGAGCTGCTTGTGTGAGAATCTACTTTTATTCTACAAATAGTCCACAGGGAGCAGCTACATTTTTGTAAAAAATGAACTTTGGGATGTCAAAACAGAGAAAATTATGTTGTACCTACCATCCTGGGTTTCTGGGCTTCAGGTGTATCAAGGAAGATAGCTCACACTAGGAGTTTTCAGGACAGAGGCTCCTATCGGCTTTGCACTGAGCAGTTTTCCTCAGCCCCCAAAACTTGCAGTCCTTTTTCTTTCATTTGTGAAAGGAATGAACTGAACTAAAAGATTCACAGGTCCTCTCAAATTCCAAAATACAATTAATCTGAGGTCTGGCTATTAACTCTGGCTTCTCTCCCATCTTCCTTCCCTTCTTCCATTCATTTCATTCCAAAGTTGACAGAGTAATCTACTTCCATTGCTGGAAAAATGAGCTCATATAAGCTGTAAGTGTGCACTTGTTCCCTTGGGCTACCTGCTGATTCTTGAGTGCTAAGCTGCCATGGCTTCTTTCCCCCGTTACACTAGTCGCATGACAATTCAAACTAGAGGACTACGGAGCTTTGCTATGGGAGTTCTTAGTCTCACCATTTCATTTTATACAAAGCTCATCTGTATATACTCATGGATTAAGGGAATTGAAATGTAAAGTTTTCAAGGCATAAAAGCTAATTTCAACAACCGTTTAAAAGCTGCACTAAGAGTCTTTTTATTCATATAAGCAAAAAAGCATTTCTGTACCTTGAAGAGAAAAGAACATCTCAAAGCAGCAAATAAATTCAGAGCTTGTTCATGATGCATAAATTTACTAACAATATTTTTTGCCTGATTTCTTTCAAAAGAGAAAGAAAATGTATTAATACTGTAAGTGATGAAAATGAAACTCCCTTACAAGCAAGTTATTCAAAATGAAATCAAAACAAATTAGCGGACACAAATGCAATAATTAGAAGCTGAGCAGCCAAGTCATGATGTGGGCATGTGGATCGGCTTTACTTTAATGTACTCAAAGACAGAAAACCAAGAGCACATATGGATAATCAGTGTTTGTGTGTGTGTGTGGCATTTGCTGCATACTTCTGCTCTGGCCTAATGTTTATATTAATGATCAAACTATATATAGTACAGCATTTTATTCATAAACCAAGTAACCAGGATATCTACATAGAGTGTCATAATATCATCTTGCTCATCTTGTTTTTCTTTTTCTTTCTTTATGTTTGTTTTTTTAAGATAGGGTTTCTTTGTGTAGTCTTGGCTGTCCTGGAACTAGCTCTGTAGACCAGGGTGGCCTTGAACTCTGCTTGCCTCTGTCTCCCTAGTATTGGGATAGAAGATGTGGCCACCACTACCAGGCTTCATTTTGCTTTCTTATTATTTCAAAAACAACAACAATCTCATACCTAAATCCTTTTGAGGGACTGACTTTCATCATTTCTTTTTCAAATATGTATTTTTACATCCTAGCCTCTAGAAAAATCATCAAAGTTAAACTTTCATAAGATAATAATCAGTATTAGCATTTTTCTGTGTTTTTTCAAATCTCAATCTGTGACTCTAGATTATGAAGAATAAAGTGAGAAAAGGAAAGCAAGAGTTTATTTACTTACAATAATGACTGAACTCAGTCATGGACATGTAATACATTGTGACCAATAAAGTAAGAGTTGATATAAAACAATGAAAATAGGAAATGAAATAAAAGATTTCAAGGCTCTGAGAATCCAATAAACATATATGCACATACATACATATGCCTGGATCGTTCCAGACTTGGTGCTACTGAAGAATATAGCCCCAGGTTTGCAGAGTGTAGTCAAAGTCTATGGTAGTTAAGAGGGCTGCATCTAACTTTCCCTTGGAGGCTTTCCTACTAATTCTCCTGGGGATAAGACACTATGTGCAATTACAATGAAATCATATTAAGTGGATGTGTAGAGGGCTGTGTAACATATTGACCTGAGCTGTCTGCCTTGTTAGCAGTGATTTAATTTAAGGTTCCCAGAAGAAGGTGGAGTGCTCATGTCTAGAATCTTACTTACTTGTTCAACTCAGATCCCAGCCCTAACACAAAGGACCTTTTCCACTCCAACAACATCTCATTCACAGCTCCCAAAGCCCAGAGAAATGGGTTAGCACTCTCTCAACTCCTCGGTGTTGGTCATATTTCCCCATTGTGCTCTTTCCCGCTGTGTTTTAAAACTCATTTTGCCTATCAAGATTTCTGACAACTCCCTCAAGGTTGTATTTTCCTAGACTGTACATTATTCAGCAAACACTAGACTATCTTACTGCTATCTTGTTATCACTGTTCTTTTAAAGAAAGGTTACAGTAATGAAGTAAAACCTAAATACTCTTCAAATTTTATTATGATGAGCACAATTCTAGATAGCTATGTGAATCTCACACTGTGAAACCTCTTTAATCCCCATGCCATTACAGGGACAACACATTTCGTTTGGAAACTTGTGAATGAACACTCTACAAGACAATAGTAGCTCAGGAAAGACAATAAAATGAGCATAGAGGGGAGCTATTTGAAAGAAAAGCAATGGTCAGTGAAAAAGGAGATGAGAGAAGGAAATGGTGGATGAATATGATCAAGGAACACTATATACCTGAAGGAAAAGGCAAAATGTAAGTCATTTGTCTGCAATTAACATGCACTGATGAGAAAGGAGAAATGGGAAGGCACGTCATGTAGGAAAAGGAACAGGACAGAGCACTAGAGCAGATTAGACATCTGTTTAATTTAATTACATCTAATAAAACATTGGCAGCCTACAAATGAAGGGACAGGAGAAGAGAAGTATTTGCTCTCTAAATTCTCTTCCAAATCCAATTTCTTTCAAAGGTCTTTGGATGTGAATTCAAAACTTCTGTCCCAAATATAGATCTTAATTTTTCTACGTCCTCTCATCCAGTTTTTCACTTCTATATGCTAATCCACACAAAATACAAGAATACATTTTTTGTCTCTTTCCTGATGAGTTCAAATAGCCTTTCATCTTAAGGCTTGCAGTTCACTGGGCTTTTGCTTCTCATGATAAGATAATAGTTCTGGAGACAGAATTTTGTTAATACCAATTTTCTACTGATACTATGATGTCTCCTAGCCAAAGTTTAAAGGCACCATAAAACAATCAATTATGGAATATATCTAATTCCAGAATATGTATATCATTGTGATAACTTGGATGAATTAAAATATTCTAGAAAAATTTGCTAGCTAGAGCTGCACTCTCATGTCCTCTGAAACATTATTACAATAATCAATGAATGGAAATAACCCAGTGTCCATCAACTGATGCACAGATAAGATGTGGTTAATATAAATCTGCAATGCTAGTGTTGGGAAGTATCCACCAGAGACGATTTCTTGGATACAGGTTCAAGCCAATAGGAAGTGTCTTTCTAAGTCAGCCGGTGACTACACTGAGTTCAGCAACCTAGCACAGTCTCCAGCTTTTCTCAGGTTGAGCTTTAAATCACAGAAACCATACCCTGGGTTGGCATACCTCAGTTAGCAAGAATAGTTAACCAGAGTGGCACTGCGGACGCTAAAAAGCAAGGTTAGTACATGCAGGAACTTTCCTGGAACCAGGGACATTCATTGATAGACTAAGAATTTATCCTCTTTTCAGCAGGTGGTTCTGCCTATATTCTGGGTTCCAAGGCCTTAATGTTACTTCTAAGATGGCATCAGTTGTGTTACAGTCTGGGGACTTGTTACTCTGGTCAGTCATAAAAAGAACGAAAGTCTGCCATTAGTGACAACATTGGTGGAGTTTGAGATTATGTTAACAAAAAAAAAAGCCAAAGAGAGAAAAATCATGTTTGACATAATTACACTCATATTTAGAATAAAAATTGGGACTCAGATTTAAATGGATCCTGGAAGTTGGAAGCCAATGAATACCCCAAAATTCACTGTATGTAAGACTTTCTGGTGTTCCTTGACTCCCGACTTTCAGGATACCTTCACAGACAAGTTCCAATGCTTACTTACATTAAGAATCCAAAAATTCGACCTCGTAGAGGCTGAGCATTGGCTGGAGGTTTGTATAAGCTGGAAGAACAGTGGGGAGGGAGGGAGGACAAGTGCTAGTCAATAGGATCTAAGCTAAGTTAGAGAGGGTAAGAAGTGCTGGTCCTCTATTGTACAACAGGGTGACTTTTAGAAATGGACTTAACCTGGGCTTCAGTGGCTCCCAGTCTAATCAGCAATCGCCTCTAGAAAGCTATGGCTTCCTTAATTTCTAAAATTTTCACAAAATATCAAGGGGTTATCATTTGAGAAATTATGTAAAATTAAAATAATCACTACACTAAATACAGATATCCAAACCAGAATTATTTACATAATTTTGCATACAATCTTCTTTAAATCCTTTGTGTGTGTATGTGTATAAGTGTGAGTGTGTGTGTGTGTGTGTGTGAGAGAGAGAGAGAGAGAGAGAGAGAGAGAGAGAGAGAGAGAGAATCATTATAGAACACATTACATAGTTGTGTGAGCCCAGGACCGAGGGCTTCTGAATTGTTGGCCCCATGATACTTTGAACAGTAAGAAACTGTTTTCCCTAGCAATGGTTAATGGAAGTTCCTTCTATCTTACTATGATGTGCTTGCCTTCTTTGTACAAAAGTGTTTATTAGTGTATATTAATTGTATAAAGTATTGAATTCATTATGACATCTCCCTATGCACATAAAGTACTTTGGTGGTATCACCTCCATGATCCTTTCTTATCCACCCTTCTCCATTTCCCTTCTCTGACAGCCTCTGATTTACTGGCATGTAGCCTCTCAACTGTGTCTATGAGAGTAAACAAGTCTGTGTGAGACTGGTTTGTGTGGCTTAACATAGATATCTCCTTTTCTAGCTACTTCCTAAAAACAACATAATTTTGCTCTTCTTTATCTGCCCAATTATTTTTGCAAGTTGAAGCTATTTAGTTCAAATTGGCTTCAAAGCATGACAAGGTATCTGGGTTACAAGTTTGCCACTGGGCAAACCTGGATATTGGAGCTAATTTCTTTTAAATATACTAACATCTGGACACCTAAAGAAACACCTTTTAAAAGTTCATTGTGTGTGTGTGTGTGTGTGTGTGTGTGTGTGTGTGTGTGCTTTTTGTAGAAAAGTATTTCCACAAGGTAAAATTAAAAATTTATCTCAATTCACCTGGAGCTTATAACTATTGCTTTTTATTACTAATCCATCATGTATGAGATTTTTAGCAGGCCATTGATCTATCTATTGGGCTAGATCTCGTCTTAAATTAAGGAATCTAAATTTTCATTTAGACTTATATAGTGGTTGAACTAATTTTATTTCCTATTCTTTCAAAATTTTCTCCGATTTAGACATTTCTTATCCAAACTCAATAATACATTAAATTATTTAAGTAGCAAAACAACAACAACAACAACAAAAAAGCCAAGTAGTTGAAGCAAATAATTGAACTAAAATGTTTCCTTGCACAGAAGTCACCAGGAGAACAGGAGAACATGGACCACTGAATCAATAAGCATATTATGACTAATATGGGCTCACAGACATTAAAATGGTCTGCACCACTTTATGTTATAGCTGTTAATGTGGTTTTTTGTTTGATTGTTTTAGGGTTTTGGTGGTGGTGGTGGGTTTTTTTGGGGGGGGGATTCATGACAGTGGATGCAGGTGTGTCTGACCTTTTCATCTGCTTTTGGGACTCTTTTCTTCCTGTTGGTTTGTCTTGTCCAGTCTTGATATGAGGGCTTTTGCCTTTATTATATCTTGTTTCAATGTATTTGGTTCTTGTCTCATGGAGGTCGGCTCTTTTGTGAAGAGAAATAGAGGGGGACTGGATATAGGGCAAAGGTGAGTTAGGGGGAGCTGAGGGAAATAGAGCAAGGGGAACCTGTGGTCAGTATGTGTTCTATGAAACTCTATCTTCAATAAAAAAAAATAATACAAATTTTCTTTGTTAAGTAAAAGTGATTTGGTCCTAAAACAAGTGGATCTTTGTGGGGAGATGGTTAAGCCAAGATTCTTTCCTTGGCAGACCAGTCCCACATTTACCATGGCAGCTAAGATCACACAGTAATGGGCATTGCTTATTTCTAGGTTATCACAGGGGTTGCCATGAATTTACAGGTTTTTACTATTAGATACATGACATTATTTTCCTAAACATTATAGTCCTAATGGGGGAAAATGAGCAAAAGCCTCTTGAGCAATGCCAATTGTTTCTCTGTGCTAATATAAAGCAATTCATTGGTTCCATATTTAAATCTGGGTTCAAGTGAGTATTTATTAAGCTATGATGATGCTTCAATAAAATACTATGATTTTTATTTTATATGTTCTTCGGTATTTTTTAGTAGATTGCTACATGTCCTATTGTTCCATTTTTTATAGCCTAAATGTAGTTACTTCTCTTCTTTGCAACTCAGCAAAAGGCTTTCCTCAACCCACTGATTCAATCCCACTCCTATGCATATGAATCACAGCTTCATACAGAGTGACTCAGGGCCATGATCCCCACTTCCAGTCTTTGATTTTATTCAAAGAAATCTGATTCCCACAAAGATGATATCCACAATTAAGCACATTTTCTCTACCGCCTTCTCTCTTTCTTCTTCTTCTTACTTAGTGGCATCACTTAAATTTTGTGAGAAATATTAACAAATTAATAATGTCAATGAACATATAAGTGAATGCCAAGTCATACATGAACGTTAGCCATGCTCCTGTGACCTGCTGAGGGAAACTACTTCTTTTTCTTTATGCCATTAAAATGTACAGATTGTTTGCTACAAACTACAGCGAAGCTTCCTTGGACCATGATACAATTTCTCAGATCTGAAACTCTCCATCACTCAATTATTTGGAATTAATCTTGAGTTAATATAATACAAAAACATCCGGGGGGAAAAGCCCTACATTTTCAAAATCTGTTTTATGTCATATAAAGTGAATCCAGAGTTAAACAACCCCAGGGTGCAGCAGTGGCCCTGAAAATAGCAGCGACTCAGAGTTCTTCCCTTTTACAGACAGGAGCTTTGTCCCTGCATTAAAGTGTCCTAGAGTAAGATTAACCATCAAAGCTCAGCTTCTTCCCGGAAAAATAGAAACAAGGTAAACATGTCTCCTCATGTTAGAATTTTTAGACGTTGCATTTGTACCTCCCTGGATTAAATTTAAACTATAACAGCTATCTATAAAACACGGTCTTTTAGGGGTTGGAAAGATGGCTCAGCAGTTAGGAACATTCCTCTTGTAGAGAACCTGAAGTCAGTTCCCAGTACCCATGTCAGGTGGCACCTGGGTGCCTGTCACTCTAGCCCTGGGGAAATCTGACATCTCCTTCTGTCCTCCACGGGCACATGAACTTGCAAATGCACACCCAAATATGCCACTGAAAATTTAAAAACAAATTATCTTTAAAATAATAGTCTTTAATCTGTGTGTCAGTGTGACCAGCTAAATTTCTGATAAATCATATTGTCAATCAAAGAAGAATAAATCCTGGGAAATAACCAGCAGTCTGAATTGCAGCTATGTTTGACTGTAGCATTCACTACATTCTTCATATCATGAAATTGTCTGCACCCCTCTATCAGAATTTCTTTAAATTTGAACTTTGTTATTGTTACAATGACAATACACTAATTTTTCTTCACATCACACAATTGTAACTGTATGGTAACTGTCTTCATTTTATTCTCTCTTTTGATAAGTGGGACTTCTCAAAACTTAATGCTCAATGTAGCCCTGAATGTTACTGGTCTATAAGTCCCTCATTCAGTACAAATCTTTACTCCTCCATTGCACATTTGTCAGGTTCCCCATAAACCATATGACTTCCCACTGTAAATTTGTGAAGATACTCATTTATGGCATCACACTGCACTGAACTGGAAACATTCACATCCATTCCTCCTTTGTGGTATGCCTCTTCTTCCCAGAGCTAGGGAAAATCCCACTTCCCCTGCACTGCTCACTCTTGTTCTCATTTCTCAGAGCACTCATTATAATTTTATCTTCTATGAGATGATTTTCTCTATCTTCTAGAACATTTGAATTATTTTTTCCTTCTTCTGCCAGAACAATATATTTTCAGTACAACTTTGTATTCAGATATGATGTCTTTATCTTGTTGGATCATGAGTCCCACAAACGACTATTTTTCATATTTGAAAGTTCAATATGCACAGTAGATATTCAAGAAAGGATATCCGATGAATTAATACATACAATTCTGCACCTTCACATTGTATCCATATACTAAATACTAAGGCCTGACAAAAATAATATCTCATTTAGTTTTTTCCGCTTTAACCACAGTGAAGAAGACAACATTGGCTCTAAATAAGCTTTCCAACTTCCTCCTCCTAGACTTGTCATTATTTATTTTAAATATCCTTAATATCCTAATTAAGAGTCCTAATCAGAGTAAGTGAAACAATGTTGTCACTTTAATTGCTCTATTTTGTATACAAAGAAGTCTTAATTAGTTAGATTAGCACTTAATAAAATATATTTCCCTAAGGAAGTCTTATAAATATTGATTTTTAATTGTCTGATCTCTATGTTACTCCAACAGTGGGTTTTTCTTAGAAAGCCTGGGTTTATATAGCTTGTTTCCTTCCCTGCCCTTTAGGGAAAAAAAATCGCATAATAGTGCTGGTGTTAAGAAACAGAAACACCACCTGTGTCAGGCTTCCTTGTTTATTGTCAATCAGAGGTAAGGCAAATGTCTACACATATGTTTTTCTAAAACCAACATTTGGCCATTTTTAGAATCTTGTTTATGGAATTGAGAGATGTTTAAACATGAACTTAGCTTATTTAATTAAAAAAATAAAATTTTAATGAAGAATCATATGTAAGGATAGAAGAGGCCTGACAATATTTTCTTCCTCTGGCTAAACCAGGAAATGTTGCCATCTTAAGTGAGAATTAATTGGTCAGATTTTTATCCATAAGGTGAGGGTAGCACTGAGCTATCTCCAGGAACACAGAGTAACCAACGGGGTAACTAGAACTGTGGCACTGACTGTACCACAAGGAACAGCCATCTTAGCTTTGGAGTTACAGGCACCTAAAAGGTTAATCGACAGACTTTCAGACTACTACAGAGCTTCAGTACTGAAAACAGCCTGGTATTGGAATAAGAACAGACAGGAGGACCAATGGAACTCAATAGAAGATCTGGATATTAATCCACACACCTTCAAACACCTGAATTTTGACAAAGAAGCAAAAAAATATCAAATGGCAAAAAGAAAGCATATTTAACAAATGGTGCTCGCATAACTGGATATCAACATGTAGAAGAATGAAACCAGACCCATATCTCTCACCATGCACAAAACTCAAGTCCAAATGGATCAAAGACCTCAACATAAAGCCAGCCACACTGAATGTTATAGAATTGAAAGTGGAAAGTACACTTGAACGCATTGGCACAAGAGACCACTTCCTATATATAACCACAGCAGCACAGACACTATGAGAAAAAAATTAATAATGAGACCTCCTGAAACTGAAAAGCTTCTGTAAAGCAAAGGACACAGTCAACAAGACAAAGCAACAGCCTACAAGATTTGAAAAGATCTTCACTAACCCTACAACAGACAAAGGTCTTATCTCCTAAATATACAAAGGACTGTCTTTGAAATTTCCTGCTTCATGGAAGAGTCTGCTGGATATTATGGGCCTGCAGGCTGAAGATAGATGCTCCAGTGATAACGAAGAACTTTGGGTGACTGTCCAGGCAAAGAGATGTCTCTGTCAATTTTAGAGTTTTGGAAGCTGCTTACAAAGCACTTCCTGTTAACGTAAGTAATATTATATCCTTCTGGAGTCTTTGATGGAGTTGAAGAATAGATAGTTATAATTATATTTTCCTTAGTTACGATAAAAGATAAAGTAAATATAAATATTGTGACTGTAATTCTTGCTTGATACCTGTTTTGTTATATGCAATTTCACTCTGTTAAAATTAAAACTTTCCTTTTTATTTAAATAAAAAAGGGGAGGTTATGTGGGATTCCCCTCTGTATGCTGTGAATAACATTGGTTAATAAAGAAACTATCTTGGCCTGTGATGGGACAAAAGAGTAGAGCTAGGTGGGGAAAACTAAACTGAATTCTGGGATAAGAATGGCAGAGTTTGAAGATACCATGTAGCCTCCAGAGGGGAAAAATGTGAGCTGTCAGCTGGAATCTTGCCGATAGTCCACGAACCTCATAGTAAAATATAAAATACTGGCAATGGGTTAATTCTAGATGTTAGAGCTATCTAGCAATACACTTAAGTGATTGGCCAAGCAGTGATCTAATTAATACAGTTTCTGTGTGATTATCTTGGGGCTGAGCAGTCGGGAACAAACAGTCTCCTACTATTTCACACATCTTTGATAGACTAATGAGTGGCAATTTTTAACAAGAATGTGGAAAAAAAAGCAGAATTCCTAAGCATTGCTGGTTGGAAGGCAAAATGTTGCAGTCACTACAGAAAGTGATGTGACAGCTTCCCAAAAATTTAAACATAGAATTACTATATGATTCTGAAATTCTGCTTCCAAAGTAATTTAAAGAGGTAGTACACAGCATTGTTCTCAATAACCCAAAGAATAAGACAGTATCTTTGATGAATGAGTGGACATACAAAATGTGATAGATAGGTAGGTAGGTAGATAGATAGATAGATAGATAGATAGATAGATAGATAGATAGATAGATAGATAGATAGAAATATGAAACAACTTTAAAAGGAAGGAAATTCTGACACAATGTAAAATCTCAAGACATAAAACTAAATGAAACAAGCTAGTCACAAAAGAAGAGTTATGATAATTCCATGTGCAGAAGGTCCCAAGAGTACCAATTCATAGAGACATATAGGAGAGTCATGGTTGTGAAGAGCTGTGGGAGAATTACTTAGTGAGAATGTTGTTTCATTTCTTAAAACAACACATAAAAAATTTTAGAGTGAATTATGATAACAGTTGATCCATAATAAGAATCTACTTAATGCCAATAAACATTCTGCATATTTATGTTAAAGATAAAGTGAAAAAAGTAAGTGATATATTTTAAGCATGAATAAAAAAATTAAATTGAAAAAAATGTTTGTTTCTGAAAAATGCAATTTCAAAATGAAGTAAACTCACCACAGATTTGTCTATGAACTCAATGCAGCCTCAATCTCAATCAAAAGTATATGCAGCGAAGCTTTGATCGATCAATGAGTGAGCCCCCGAGGGTAGGTGGGGTTCAGTGCTGTTGAGGATACACAGAAATAGAATATGGCATTTGAGAAAAAGAACTAAGCTTTGCAGTCTTCACCTCATACTATTGTATATAATATAATGTATCTATTTATATAATAGCTAAGTATATAATATATTTAGGGAGCAAGATAAGTCTCTCATAATAATTCAAAAGTTTTAAGATACATATATTTATTTTTCTTACTCAAAAGCAAAGTTATATTTGTGTAAAATTTAACCTAACTTTCATACTAAAAATATTTATTCTTTTAGGACATAAAGATTGCCTACAAATATTAAATGTACACACATACACACAATAGAAAAATGTGCAAAACTATAAATTATACTTTAAAGTAGAAAGACTGAAAAAAAATTAGTCATTATAAAAATCATATTGACAGATAATGAAATGACTTGAAATAGTATCAATTTCTCCCTGTTGCCTCATGTAACTCACCCAAATGTGAATAATAGATATTAATGTAAGGAAAGCTACAGCCAATGTAGAATGCCTATACATACAGCAAGATAGACTTAGGGTTAATTATTGACAACACACAGGATGGTAATAAAAGACTCATGATGGAGGAAGGTCATTGGTTAAAAAAATAAAGAAACTGCTTGGCGCTCATAGGTTAGAACATAGGTGGGTGGAGTAAACAGAACAGAATGCTGGGAGGAAGAGGAAGTGAGGTAAGATGCCTCAGACAGACACCATGCAACTCATCGCCAGGGCAGACACGATGAAGCTCCAACCCAGGATGGACATAGGCTAGAATCTTCCTGGTAAGTGCACCTTGGGGTGCTACACATTATTAGAAATGGGCTAGTCCAGGTGCAAGAGTTAGCCGAGAAGAGGCTAGATATAATGGGCCAAGCAGTGTTTAAAAGAATACAATTAGTGTATTGTTATTTCGGGTAAAGCTAGCAGGCGGCCAGGAGCTAGGCTGTGGCAAGAGGCCCGCAGCTCCCTCAACAGACTCACTTATCAAAAAAAAAAAAAAAGTCTGCATAAGCCTCAGGAAAGTTGTGTCCAGTACTCTGGAAGAAGAGATAAGGTTCTTTGTGTTGGTTTGGTTTGTCTTTATCTATCACGCAGTGGGAATGGTGGCACTGGGAATGTGGAGCACTAGAATCGGCAAAAGACATCTTATGTATATTGTTGGACTCGAGCATAGGTTCAACCATGGGCAAGACTGAAGAAGCTATGGGGGAAAGTGAAGTGCTAAGCAAACACCCTCAGGCTCAGTGCCAGCTTGGGGTGACTTTGGGCTAGCAGGATGTCTCACTGAAGCATCTTAGGCTCTGAATGACAGAGTGGCATTATTATGGCCAAGAAATTAGGTAGCTCTTCCAGTTGTGCTTCAAGCCTGTGTTGGGAAAGCTTGGTTACAACTAGAACATCTGGCTCCACATTGACACTCACTCCTCTCCCAACATTCTTCTAGGAATGGAGTCATGGAGTCCTTGGAAAATGGGTCACAGCTGTGTGCACACCATTCTGACCTCTAAGCTCCTTGCACTGATATCCATGGCTCGCTACACTTGTGTAATTCCTTGTTGGATTCCCATATTCTCCACCATTCAACTAATAATTTTTGTTATATTTACCCTCTGTGGAGAAGAAGAAAAGTACAGAGCATCTTAGCTTGTCCATCTTGTCAATTTGTTGCAAGTGTTACAGCACTTAAGAAATATAACCACCTTGCTGTCTTGCAGGATTCCTGGGAAAAATTGTATTGATCTTAACTTCTGTTTTTCTGTAGTAACACTATTTTTTAAAACGGTGTCTTCAGCTTTTCTCTACCCTTATATCAATCAGTTTGGTTGTGATATTTCTTTTCTTTCCTTTCTTTTTTCCTTCCTTTCTTCCTCCCTCCCCCATCTCTCTTTTCTTCTCTCTCTTTTCTTCTTATTTTAGAATGTGCACATGTGTATATATATGGACTTCCTAGTCCTTATGTGTGCATGTGGAGGCCAGTTTTGATATCAGACATCTTCCTTTATTGCTTCCCCCCTTTATTTTATTTTTTATTTTTTTCTAGTCAAACTTTTTTACTATACCTGGAGCTTCTTATTTTGGCTAGATCCCGCCACTCTTCCACCCTCCACTCCCAGATGACTGCTGCCAAGCGGTTTGGTTGTTGTTTTGCTTTGCTTTTTGTTGCTTTTGATTTGTTTTGCTTTGCTTTGACATGGACACTGAGGATCCAAACACAGCTCACAGCCCCTTCATCTATTGAGCAGTCTGCGGATAGCTGGTTATGGTGTTTTCAGGTGCACTTGTGTTCTTACTATTACTGCTCTTTCTGCTTACTGAGAAAGCGAATCTGCATCTGTGGTTTGGTGTCTAAATTCATCTTTGGGATTTACCTTTTATTTAATGACTCAAACATTTCTCCTGCTCATTTTCTCTGTTTCTTTCTGGAATTCCAATCACATATGCATTAGAATCGCCAATATTTTCCTACAGCTTGAATTTGTTCTGCTACTCTCGGCTCTCCTCCTCCCTTCCATCTTCTTTTTGCTTTGGTATGGATAATCAGTGATTTCAAGTTCACTACTTGATTTTCATATAACAAACTTCCCAACACAACCTTTGAAGAAATTCTTGCATTATATATATTTTTTCTTTCTTGTATTCCAATTTGGTCCACTTTAATAGTTTCTTTACATTTGTTGTAGTTATACCCATGATCTCCAGTGTTACCCATCTCTCCCAGCAGGGTCTCTGCATATACCAGTCATGTATGGCGATGACAGTTAAATGACCTTTCAGATGACCCTCACTTTGTGACGTGTCTGCCTTTAATTCTTATGTATAGTCGGCTGATGTGATTGTGTTATTGTCTGCATTCTCATATGTCAAATAATTTTCCCCAAAGCTGGATTTTAAATTCCCTTTGTGCTTATCTCAGGTGGATGAGTGCTCCGCTCTCACTCCCTGTTGTGCCCTCTCTATTTAGAGTTATTCGTGTATCATACATTCAACAGGTTTGAACAAGCCGGTGATTTTGATGTGCTATTGCTCAGCAAAGTTACCTTGCTTCTTTTGCACATCTCTGCGATCCCTCACTTTCAGTTCTTCGGTTGACAGCCTGGAAATATTCATCCCAAGTTCCAACCATCAGAAACACTGTGACATACCCGAGGGGACTCTCTGTAGAATGAAGCCAATGTTAGCATCCTGACCCTATTGTTGATTTAATTAGCTTGCCTTTGATATTTTATTATAGCAATGAAAAGCTGATAATACAGTACATGTTTTACTTTTTCAAAATTAGAAAGGTTTAACACAAAAGACCCATCAGTGAAAAGTAAGCTAAAAACAAATATCTCATATCCATTAATATTATAAAAGTTCAAATAGTTGTCTGGGTAAATGAATTTACAAGAGATCTTACTTTCTGAAAATGGGACCCTAAGCAATAGTGAAGAGGGTGCCCGGACTGACCTTGCTCTGTAGTGAGATTGATGATTAGCTTAAATGTCACTATAGAAGCTTCATTTAGCAACTGATGGAAGCAGAGGCAGAAAGCCACAGTGGAGCACTGGGCAGAGCTCCCAAAGTTTAGTGAAAGAGTGGGAGAAGTGAGAATATGAGCAAAGAGGTCAAGACCATGATGGGGACACCTGCTGAAACAGTCTACCCGAGCTTAGGGGAGCTCACCACCTCCAACCAGACAGGAAAGGAACCAGCATAGGACCAAACTAGACTTTCTGAATGTAGGTGACAGTTGTATGGGTGGGGCAGACTGTGGGGCCACTGGAAGTGACACCAGGATTTATCCCACGCCTTTTACTTTTTGGGGGAGAAGCCATTTTCTTTGCATGGATACGTTGCTCAGCCTAGATATAGTAGGGAGGGCCTTGGACAATACCCAAAGCAATGTGTCTTACCCTCTCTGAGGAGTGGATAGGGGTTGCGGGGAAGGTGGAGAGAATGGGAGGAAGAGAGGGTGTGGGGACTGGGATTGGTATGTAAAATTTAAAAAAAAAGATAGTTTGTTTTCTATTTTAAAGAATAAAATTAAAAGAAAAAAGAAAAAGGAAATGAGAGTATGTTTTGGTAAAAATCACTCTGAGAGCACCTGGATATATAATTAAAGTTGCTGAAGTATATGTTAGGCACAGATTGTTTCAGATGATTCGCTGTCATTTGATAATGACCACAAAGAAATAAAAAATAAAGTTTTCTGATTACAATAGACACTGTACACATGTTTAAATTAACTAACCAATACATATTTAAAACAAACTTCTAAAACAAAACTGGATTATGTTTATAAGCTGTAAGAAAGTATGCACAGCATAGCATTAGTATAAAACAGCAAAGAATCCGAAATAATTATTTGTATCCTTACAGAACTGCGTTTTAAAAAATATGAGAGCATACCCTGGAATGAGTCATAGCAGACACAGAGCACTAACAATCTTCGGTAGGAAAAGTGCAGTGAGGGAAAGCTCGGAAATATGATTTAGGATCACTTAAAACAGATGTAATATAGCTTCTGGTAAATGTGAGTTGTGGATGTGCTTATGTCTGATACATATTTTTTTCTGCGTGCTTTAAATATTTTGTAATTAAACATTTTAAAGGATCTTAGATATTTTAAATTTAATTCACTCCAAATTTGACTATCCCCATATTAAGCTGTCTGGTTTAACCAGTTTGTTTATTGGATCTGCTATAGATAATAATTGTCTGTACACACTATTTTTCAGTTTGTTAAGTATACATATGTGAATAAAAACATCTCATTTTATTGCTATCTGTGTTTCTTATCAGACACAAAGGTACTAGAAGCTAGTGTTAGTCCTTAGCCGCTATGAGATTCACTGTCCAGGGCCATCCCTGGGAATATCTGAAATTGGCCCGAGAGTGGCAGGGTGGCAGCTTGAGACTTGTGTTCCCTCTTTAGCAATATCTCTAGGTATCTGGAACCCATTTATAGTTATTACACCCTGGCAAATCTCAAGGAGATTGTAGTCAATAAAGTCAAGCCCGCTGGGTTTATATTTAAATTATTTTTATTGTTTGTTTAAACATTCCGTCACAGTATGTGTTCCTAACACTAAGCTTAGGTCCAAGTACATTTCTCATAAGATAAAAAATTTGAAAATTAATAAGATCCAAGTACTGTTTTTGAACATTTTCTTGCACAGGACTCCAAAGACGACTCTAGAACTGAGACAGGTATGCAAGGTCCCTAACATATTTAGAAGTTTCATTTCTTAATCATATAAAAATCTGGCTGGCCTTGAACTAGCTCTGTAGACTAAGATGGCCTTAAACTCATAGAGATCTGCCTTTCTCTGCTTCCCAAGTGCTGGGATTAAAGGCAAGCACCACCACCACCCAGGCCATATAAACTCTTAATGACTCTGATGGCATGTACATCTATAAATCCCCAATTCAATCCTAAACTAGCTGTACACTGATAAATGTCTCTTGAAATAATTATAGCAATCTCACATTGCAACAATTTAATGTCAGATTGCCGAGAAATAAAAATTTATTGCTGTAGCTAAAATGAACTCCCATTAAAACCACTATACACAATACTAAGGTGTTTAGAATAGTTGGTGTTTTCAGCTCCAACAACTTAACAAATAGGTTTACAAACATGCCATGCTCCTTATACAATTAGCACAAATAAGAACTTATATAATAAGCAGGGTGAAGAGGGAGAATAGGTTAGAGCAGTCAGGTACAGAGTGGCGTGCAGCCTTCACCCACTTATTGCTGAAATCACATGAGATACATGACAAACTTCTAAGTAGCCCCAGCACAGTCTCGGGTAAAACAAAAGACCACTACGACAGCTCATGGGACAGCCTGAGACGTTTATCAAATCTCACATGCCATTACTCAATGAACACACATGCAAATTTTCTTATAAATATTTTAGTCTTGTTAATATGGGAAAATTAAGGAATTAGCATTCTAATCAGAATAAATTGGTACTGAAATGTAATAAGAAATAATCGAGTTGAAATTAATACCTTCACTAATTAGGTTTCACCCAAATTACTTGCTAAGATACTGTGTTTAAATTTGAATGATTTTTCTGTTAAATGTGTTCCTAATTCTGAGTCAAGATGACATATTTATGAAACAAACTATTCAGCTAAAATATTACCTAAAATATTTTTGCTCACACCAAATTCCAACACAACACAAATATACCTATGCAGAAAAGAGAGAGAGACATCCATTTTCTACAGTGATCAGATTATTTAGGAAGTGTTAGACCTTATCTCTCTCCTCTCTCTGTTTTCCATTTACTACGTGTAGGAAATGATGCTGAGTAGGCCATATTCATATTCTCAACCAGTCTATTTTTATCTGGAAAATTGACTCACACATTAATTTTGAAGGTATTTTATGGGAGGAAAACTAGACTGAGCTCTAAGCACTAAGTGGTTTTGCTTGCTTTTACTGGTTAGAACACAGGACATATTGAGCAGTCTGCCAGCTCTGCTGCTCAAGGTAATAAAACACAGATTACAGCTACTGATTCTTTGTTGCCTGCTGTTTTCCTCACTAGGGAAGACTCTAGGGAAGATGGAAAGTTAATAGGCACCATCTCTCTGATCTAACAGCTTGCCACATGGAAACAAAATGACCTTCTTTCTCTCAAAGACTTTCAGAAACATCCAGCCACCAGAATATCTGGCTATGATATTTTTGGTCTGTGACAATACCAAGGTTTAATCATTGTAGTATAGCACTATGCTAGGACACTACATGATAGAACACTGGTGTGATTTTCCTGCTATTTTTGGTTATCAAATCCACTTTTTCTGAATTTCTCTTGAGTGATTGTCACTTCTGTACTGCAAAGCTACGCTTACTCATCACTGAGTCAGCAACGGGGAGGTGATTTCAAATAATCGGGGCACACTTGCCTTAGGTTCATCTCAGATATTACGTCACTCATTTTTCAGGACAAGTGTGAACTCATTACCATATGAAAATAGAAGAACTGAGAGTGTTTCTGGTTGCCAGGATGGCAGAGCTAAAATGCATGACCAGCTGTTTTAATTGTAATCGTCATCCATTCTCTCTTTCCTTTATTTCATCTTATTGGAGGAAAGCCGTGACACGTAAGAATACTGTTTGTAATGTGATTCTTAATTCTGTCACAGGGAGGCACATTCGTCACTAGTACTCAATTATCATTTGCTATATAACCTTCTGACTCTCAAGAACCTTGGGTGGATCCCTCCATTTGATTTTTACAGGCATTAGAAGCCACCTCATGCTACATATCCAGAAACCACCACTTAGAAATTCCTAAAAACTTGCCAGGGTCACAGAATTAGAAAAACACAAAGAAGTCAAATGCTCTTAGCCACCAGTAGATTAAACTGATATCAGATACATCATAAAACTATCCCATATTTAATCCATTTTCTCTATTTACATATTTATTATTTAATTATCCCTTTATACAAGGTACTAGGCCATATCTGGAGTTCACAGAGAAGAAAAAAGCCAAAATACCTATGTTCAGAAAATTTTTATTTATATAATATTCAGTGATAATCATACACAGATTAATTATAGGGCTCATTTAATAATAAATAGGAATGAGTGAAACCTTAAATATTTGCTGTACATGTTTAGTCATGACATCTTTTTTGTATCATAAACTATTTTTGAATATTACTTTTGATCCACCTACCTGATTCAATAATATTTAAGGCAAAAAGCAATATTTTCTTTGCCCAGATGAATGGGAAACTCCAGCTAAATTATTAGCGCCTGTTCATATTTTTCATAAAAGAATTCATAATTTTTTTCTCAACTGGACAAAAGTGATATTTACTTTTGTGTGGATGAAATGAAACTGTCAAATCATTGTCCTTTCAAGGATGCTCCTGATTTGATGTTCTGAGTGGGAATGCAGAAACCCAATATATTTGGACACCACTTCAGAATCACCTCGGCTGAGATGTGGCATGTTCCACCACTGGTCTTTATTACGAGCACGAACCCACACATCTTGACAGACGAAAGAGGTTTCCACAGCCATAAATAATAATTGTTAGGATATGGCAATCTTTAGTACCCTACTATAACAGTTTTATTCCTTTAAGAGGAAGGTAGAGGGTAGAAAAATAGGCCTTTCTGATGTAAAATATAAGATAAACTGGGGGAAAAAAAACCTCTTGGTGACTAACTGTACTTGCACATTGTCATTGAATGAGCCTGGACCAAAACACACTGGTTGTCTATTCACTGAGGCAGGTAAATAGTAGATAAGCCAGTGTCTCCCTCACTTATCCAGAGGGAACCAAACTGCTGACTCTTGTTTCCCAGTCTGCTGCAGATGTGTCACCTCTGGAAAGTTTCTCACTCATCTGTTGGTTATTTCTGTGACCTTTTACTATCTCTGTTTAATCTTACTATCTATATGCCTTCTTCATTTAAAAATAAATCTGCCACTATAGCAAATTATTGTGATTTGGATTAATGTTTCCTTGTGAGTTAAAAGGCCAAATTCTGTACTTCCACATCCTAAGGAACATCCCTGCCAAAGGCCCACAGCATCTCAAAATGGCTCGACACAGGAGACTCAGCTGTTGGAAAACAATCAGACCTTAGAGCAATGATTCTCAACCTTCCAAATGCTCAGCCCTGTAATACAACTGTATTACATGTTCCTCATGTTGTAATGACCCCCAACCATAAAATTATTTTCTTTACCATTTCATAACTGTAATTTTGCTACTGTTGTGAGTCATGACTTTATGTTTTTATGAGCCATATCTGTGTTTCCAATGATTTAAATGACTACTGCAAAAGAGCCCTTACACCCTCATATAAGAGTCATGACCCACAAGTTGAGAACTATAGCTTTGGAGAAACCAAGCATGTGTCTGGAGAGGTGGAGAACTGGTCTTCGTTAGACTGGCAACAAGCTAGTGTTCTGTAGAGAGGATGAGCCTTGTCTATAGTTACGATATTTGCGTGCTGTGCAGCATCACTTTTGATTATTTCTGCTATTGGCGCATTAGAGGGTTGAGCATTAGTCTACTTCACCAAGGCCATGAGCAAGCATGCTTACAGAGCAAGCGAATGAAGAAGGGGGTGGAGGAGTAAAGATTGTAAGATTCAGAGGATCAGGGAGTTTGCTGTGAGATCGTGTCTCCTAGAAATGTCAGAAGCTACCCCCGTAGTGCTCACCAATGTGACTGCCTAAACATGAGTTGAAGAAAGACAACAATAATAGACATGCCAACGTGGATGGGGGAAAAGATCACAAGACCTATACAACCTACACAAACCTTACACAAAGAACTACAGAAAATTAAGCAGCTCTGAGAGCAAAAGAAGTAGTCTTCCCTGGGGATGATGACACCAATTGGTTATCCAATACCAAAAGGTCAATCCTGATATATATATATATATATATATATATATATGTAATATTATACAGACTGAGCAGGTTATATTTTGGAACACACACATAAGCATATATATATATATATATATATATATATATATATATATATATATATCCATGTAACAATAGTTTAAAAGGAGGACATGAAAAGGAGAGTTTGAAAAATGAAAGGGGAGGGTAAAATTATGAAATTAAATATAATCTCAAAAATGAATATATATACATATATATATTAAAAAGTAGAAAGAAGGGACTGGAGAGATGGGCCAGCAGTTACAGTGGTTTTCAACCTGTGGATCATGATCTTTTTGTAGGGAATCGAACAATCCCTTTACAGGAGTCACCTAAGACCTCTGGAAAAAATAAATATTTACATTATGATTCATAACAGTAGCAAAATTCCAGTTATGAAGGAGCAAGGAAAATAATTTTATGCTTCGGGGGTCACCACAACATGAGGAACTGTGTTAAAGGGCCACAGCATTAGGAAGGTTGAGAACCACTAAGTTAAGAGAACTTGCTGCTCTTTCAGATGAGCTGTGTTTGGTTTCAAGCTCTCACATGGGGGCTAACAACCATCTACACCCCAGTTCCAGGAGATCTGACGCCCACTTCTGACCTCCATTGGCACCAGGCACAAGGTGATTAACGTATAAGCATGGAGGTAAAGGTATCACACACATCAAATAAGGCCAAATATTTTTTTTAAATATAAGATTTAAGTAGATATCTCATCACAGATTTAAGTAGACATCTCATCACAGAAGATATACAGGCTGTAAGTAAGATTCATGTTACATCTCACCAGAAAAATGTACATGAAAATAATGATGAGCTATTGCAAAAGCAAAAATTAAGAATGCTGACAAAACCAATTGCTGCCAATGGTCTGGGCTTACAGGAACTCTCATTTCTGTTAGTAGTAATGCAAAATTGTATCGCTACTTCAGGACATGCTGCTCTCTTACAGAACCAAATATATTTTATCACATGATTCTACAATCGTATTTTCTGGTATTTACCCAAAGGACAATGATGATAGCAGTTTTATCTATAATTCCTAAAACATCAAAATGGATGCTTCAGCAGGTAAAAGGATGAATTCTGGGGTGTTGAGGGGATGGAGTATTATTTAACATTAAAAAGAAATGACTTTCCAGCCCATGAGAAGATAAGAAAAAACAGGTACATATTGCTAAAAAAAAATTGAGCCAAGAGTATACACTGTGTACTAGCTATACCACATTTTGACAAGGAATTGCTATAGAGAAATAAAAACACAATAGTTGCCAAGATTTCTGGTTGTGGGGAATGAATGAATAAGTAACTTTTTAGAACAATGAAACCACTGTGTTGCTTCAGTGGTGCACACATGGTATTATACCTTTGTCTGTTCCTCAGAATATAGCAAGCATGGACCCTACCATACACCATGGACTTGGACAGGTCTATGGAGACTTATTGATTGCAGAAAATACACTGTTTCTAAGAGATACCAGTATGGTACAAGTTATACATGGAAGGGAGCAGACCAGTATGTGAAGTACTTTCTACTCAATTTTACTATGAAACTAGAACTAACCTAAAGGCAAAATTTAAAGAAGAAAAAAATGCATGTTGTTTTGCTCAAGTAGTTCCAGTAAGTAAATCATATATATAAACCCGTTTGAATAGTAAATTTCCCATTCCTTCATTATAAGGTTATGAAAACATTAAGATTATATAGTACTTAGTTTGGGGGGAGATTTTTAAACACTTAAATATAAAGTATATTATTCTTCTATACTCACAAATCATTTGAGAGCTCATCCTATTAATTTTTACCAGACAATTGCAAAATTCAAACAGTACATTTTATCCTCAAGCAGGACTAATTTTTTTCTTGACATTAGGGAAATTAAATTAGAGAACATTTTTCATTCTGAAAATGAGAACTGAAAAGCAAGCTATATAGATAGATTTTCCTTTTAATTTGGTTAACATCAAATCCACTGAACACCCATGTTAAAACTTACAGTCTTTGTATCAGATTACTTCTTCAGGCCAATTGGCTCAATGATAGTTGGAGTAATGAATGGAAAACCAATAATACACAAATAAGGCTAAATTATCCTGTAATACATATATCTATAAAGATACTCAGGAAAGATATTTTTGAAAAGATACATTTACTGGGCTTGATGGTACACACTTGCAATTCCTGAAATCAGAAATTCGAGGGAGTAGAATCACTAATTTGAAGCCAGTTTGGGTAATATCCTGCCATAAAATAGCAATAACAAAAAGTGCCAATGGGTAAAAAGATACATTCTCATTCAGTAGGAAAAGTGTTTCATTTGTATTACTCACAGAGGTCAGGATATTAGTAGGGGACCTTGGGGAGGAAGGATCTGAGCGGAGGGAAGAGAGAACACAGTGATTCAAGAGGAGAAAGGGAATAGTGGAAACGAACGGTTAAATAAAGTGGAGGATTTTTGCTTTTGCAATAGCTCATCATTATTTTCATGTACATTTTTCTGGTGAGATGTAACGTGAATCTTACTTATAGCCTGTATATCTTCTGTGATGAGATGTCTACTTAAATCTGTGATGAGATATCTACTTAAATCTTGTATTTAAAAAAAATATTTGGCCTTATTTGATGTGTGTGATACCTTTACCTCCATGCTTATACGTTAATCACCTTGTGTCTGGTGCCAATGGAGGTCAAAAGTGGGTGTCAGATCTCCTGGAACTGGGGTGTAGATGGTTGTTAGCCCCCATGTGAGAGCTTGAAACCAAACACAGCTCATCTGAAAGAGCAGCAAGTTCTCTTAACTTAGTGGTTCTCAACCTTCCTAATGCTGTGGCCCTTTAACACAGCTAGTTCCTCATGTTGTGGTGACACCACAACCCCTGACCACATCTTTTTTGCTCTAAAGAGCATTGTTCTTCAAAGAAATGTTCCTATATATTTTTTAAAGTCTCATGAAGCCCACATTTTCCTTTTTTGAAAAATAGGAATAAAGATCCTTATGATTAGTCAGTGCAGATAAAAGATGTTTTTTTATTACATAATGTGCAGACAAGCTATGCTGGTGCAATGACTAAAATTTATTCTTTTTCTATATTCTGTGGAGTCTCGGGTTATTAAAACAATATTTCTAAAGAGTTTGAAACAACCCACTGAATAGAAAAATTTGCATCAGTGTGGCCCAATAAAGAAATATTCATGCCAGTCTTTGAAATTGGGGTTTGTAACTTATCTTCCCTATATGAAAGGGAATATTAGTGTTAAATGACAGTTCTTTAGAGCAGAAAAGATGTGGTCAGGGTAGTGCCAGCTGATACGTCTTTGACCCGTGAGGCCCCATGTTTCTTCCTGACAGCCCATTAGGTTCTAATCTAACGCCCAAGAGGATGAAGTGTGCTTATCACAGTTATCCCATGGTCTGAAATGGTGGGCTGAGTCTTTAGACTTTTTAGATAATGTTTTGTCACCCTGTAGAAAGTAACTTTGTTTATTGGAGCAGCACACAGTAGAGACTTCCAAAAGCCTGCCAGGCTACTCGGGTCTGTGCTGAAGAGGTAATAAGCCCATAGAGCAATCTTTGGGATATTGTCCACACTGGTGGAGGAAAGTGCTGGGAGTGCAAGATAAAGCAATTTCCAAAGCCCAGAGCCTTCAGTGGCAGGAAGGTGTTCCGAAACTAACAGCACCCTTATAAGTGTCATCTTAAAACAAGCAAGCTTTGTATCTATGAATTTTAATGTACTACTTAAATCCAAAACTATACTCACTGCGTTTCTAAAGTAGGCACCATGGAAGAACTAGGTTGTTATATCTGATTAAGAAACACACATTTTCCCTATCCATAGTTTTCTGTGTCAGGCACTCATTACAAATATTTATTCCACGGAATTAATGTACCACGTTTTTAAAAACAAACTTCTCAACAAGAACAAAGCCTGTCATTTTCTAAAAAGAAAAAGAAAAAGCCCATGAATACAAATTAATTTCCTTGCGCAATTGCTCTGAAAATTACAAAGTATGCCTGAGAATTCATCATAGGGAGGCATCGAGGTTGGTTTACATATTAATCCACTTCCCTAGCATCTCCCTTGGTGACCTGGCAGGCTTCAGCTTTGCACAATGGCAGAGAGACAGGCTGCTGAAAAGTCTGTTCTTTAAAAATGTCACTCCACGCTGTGGAATATGTTTTATTAACGGTAATGGGAAACGTGCGGATCTGGTGGCGAATCTGCTTTGCATTCCTCGGAAGGAATTTGAACACAGACTTAATAAAAAAATTATCCATGAACTTAAAACTAGCAGTCTTGGCAGGTGCCAGAACTCGGTCTCCACTACAAACAGAGGACACCAGCCTATCTTTTGAGAGAGGTTGACCATCACACCCCAGGGTGGCCACTGTCCGAAGCTGAGTATCATGTGGCTAAGATTAAATTGCTTCAGACAAAACAGCTTAGGGAAGAACATTTTCCGGACATGGAAAAGAGCCATTTAGAACACTAGAGGTGACCCATCAACGTGAGTCATTGGCAGTTTTTTCATACAGATAACAGCATGCAGGTCAAAGAATTTGATTAAAAGCACAATGGCTACAAAGTGAAAATCCTGCAGTCTCATGGATTGCCTAAAAGTCAATGTTAGATCTGTATAAAGAGTCCTCACATTCTAACCAAAGCCTTCGTTTTGCTATGTCAGGTTTGATACTCAGTGGGCTTATGTAAGGCTTACGGCCTCTAGGGAAAGATTATGATTTTCAGAGGTGGGAGGAACTAGGTCGTGGAATCCTATGTGACTTTGATGCGGTCCGTAGTACTTAAGACTGACAATGCCTGCATCCAAACTTTGTGATTTGGTGAAGTTTCCTGAATGAAATTTAATAATCTCTTCTTAATGAGCTATTCTTTTCTGATAGCCGGGCCCAGGAGAGGCCTTATTTTAATTTTACCATTTAACATCATTGTTCTGAAATTCTTTCTGAAGTAATATTGGGATTTATTGGGGGAGATTCTCTGGGATGGTGGGAGATGTACCACAGCCTTAGGGTCTCAGCTCGGGTCCTACCTCCAACAATCTCCATGTTTCCCTAATTCTCACTTTTTCTCTGATAAATCCAAATCCTATTAAGGCATCCCCTACTATCCCCACCCAATAATCACCACCACCAGGGTCCTGTCCAAATAATTTTTCTTTATGAGCTAAAGCTTCCATACTTCCACAAATGTTGAAAATATTAGAGGAAAAAAAGGCCTTTAAAAAATACTGTGTTTATTCTTCAACAATTCCATGGTTACATCATTGTGGTTTTTCATGTCAATATAACTCACCCGTGTCCTCACGCACAGGTCTTCCTCCACAGTGAATGACTCTATATCTGTGCACAGACAGGCAGCAGTAATTGGACTCAGTCCTTGAGAAAATCAAAGACATGTTAAGGGATTGTCTCTCTACTGCAGGTCATACCACACTGAGGAGTAAACTGACAGAAGCTGTGGTGTCAACGTTACCAGCTCCAAATGGCTGTGCCTGAAGCCATTTGCTTCAGTAAGCATCAACTCTCCAGGTTGGGAAGAGAGCCAGAGGATGTGTTCCAGGATACACTGATTCTAGTCTATACACACAAAGAAGAAGTGGAGAGTGGAGAAGAGAAACAAGAATTTCCGAAGGTTTTAATCGGATATAATCGTTTTTTGTATGTGTGCAGAACAGCAGTGTCCACTTTATATGTTGTAGTAAGAGACGATAATTTAAAGTGCTAAGTCTAAATATTCCCCTTATTATGTTCCTGAAATCGCTTCATACTCATCACATACTAGGAGTGGTTTGTTACCTAGATAAAATTCTCCTTTGTCCATCTAGAAAACACATTCTAGTCCTTGGAGGCATGAAGAATAAATCAGATCCCCAGAGGCTATGCCCAACCCTCCAGCAGCACGATCAGAGTGGCCTGTTAGCCAATGAAGGTTTGGGTTCTCGCCTCTTTTTAGCCCCTGCATTGGAAGCTGTATGATACAACCACATGCAATGGCCACACCACCAAGGCGTTTAAAGTTCTGATTTCTTTTAGACCTATCGTCACTCTTGCTAGACTACCAAAGCTCAGAAGATAGAGCTGGCTACATAATGGTCATTTTTAACATAAAATTTATGAGAGGGATTTTATTTTGATGAAAGCATGAATAAAAAATGGGAGGAGTGTGCCATAAAACACACAGAAAAAAAAGAAATAAACATGGTATTCTGAGATCATTTTCCCCAAACTAAAATTGACACCATGTTATAATCAATATTTCTGTCTGATAACTTAATCTATATATACTGTTATCTGTTACATTTATGTATTTTCCTAATGAATATATATATATATATATATATATATATATCTTCTTCAGAACTTTAGACTTCTAAAATGTAAGTATCATAACTTCATCCCAGTTTTACTGAGATATATGTGAAAATATGTGTATATAAGATACTCAGTGTACTAACATAGAAGTACACAGTAAAATAATTAGCATAATTAAAATGATTATTTTAATTATCAACTACCTTATACAGTGTGGGGGGTAAAAGAGTTAAACCTATCTCATTTTTTTCTCCTTGACTTTCCCCACCACTTCTTACCTTTTGTTATTTTTTAATTGATTTTTGTTGAGCTCTACATTTTTCTCTGTTCCCCTCCCTGCCTCTCCCCTCCCCTTTCAATCCTCCTCCAAGGTCCCCATGCTCCCAACTTACTCAGGAGATCACGTCTTTTTCTACTTCCCATGTAAATTAGATCCATGGATGTCTCTCTTAGAGTCCTCATTGTTGTCTAAGTTCTTTGGGATTGTGGTTTGTAGGCTGGTTTTCTTTGCTTTATGTTTAAAAACCACTTATGAGTGAGTACATGTGATAATTGTCTTTCTCTGTCTGGGTTACCTCACTCAAAATAATGTTTTCTAGCTCCATCCATTTTCCTGCAAAATTCAAGATGTCCTTTTTTGTTTTTCTTTTTTTTTGTTGTTGTTGTTGTTGTTTTCTTTTTGCTGTGTAGTACTCCATCGTGTAAATGTACCACATTTTCCTTATCCATTCTTTGGTTGAGGGGCATTTAGGTTGTTTCCAGGTTCTGGCTATGACAAACAATGCTGCTATGAACATAGTTGAGCCATCTCTTATCATTAACTATAATCGCTAGTCTGTGCATTTGATCTCCAGAACTGATTAATTCTGCATGGTTGAAACTCTGAATTATTTCGCAACACTTTTCTATTTCCTCGTCCTCCAACTCAAGGCAGCTGGGGTTCTGCTCTCTGACTTAATTTCCTTAATTTCTGAGATATAAAAGTTGAAACACTGCTTATTTGCCTGTCTGTGTCTCATTTATTTCACTTAGCATAATGCTCTCCGGATTAATTCATGTTGTTATGAATAGCGGGATTACATTCATTGAAAGCTGAATAATACCACATATATATGTACATACACACATTCTACATTTCCTTCATCCTATACCATTCACAGATGCTTGCAATGTTTCTGCTTCTTGTTTATTATTAATAATTCAACAATGAGCATAAGCGTTTAGGTTTTTCTTAAATATATTTATTTAATTTTGAGAAATTTTTGTACTGCTTTCTATAATATTTCTACTAATTTAAATTAGGTTTTTGCTCTGTTTAGCATTCCTCCCTCCCTCCTCCTCTTTACTTCCATCTCTGCTATACCCTCTATCTTCTATCCCTTCTTTTCATTTTCACACACCCTCAAATAATTTAGTATCTAGAAAAAAGAAAATTAGTCTTCTTCAGCAACGAGGACACCAGTTGGTTATCCAATGCTAAATGATCAGCCCTCAAAACAAAAATACAAACAGCATTATACAGACTGAACAGATTGAATTAATGTATTTAGTAAAATATATGTATATACTTATACATGTATGTTTGTAACGAAAAATAAGAAAAATAGAGGCTGCCCATGAATTTGAAAGAGATCAAGAAAGGGTAGATGGGAGATCTTGGAGCAGTGGTCCTCAACTCTTCTAATGCTGTGAGCCTTTATTACAGTTCCTCATGTTGTGGCGACACCAACCATAAAAATAATTTTTTTCTACTTCATAACTATAATTTTGCTACTGTTATGAATTGAAACATATTACAGTTCATATTCATGCTAACTGATACATGACCCCAAAGGGTCAATGACCCTCCAGTTGAGAACCACTGTTACTAGCATACAGTTAATTTTTGACTCATAGCCACTTTTTAAATGTTAAGATTCATATTTTAAACTTCTCTGCTGCATTACTTTTGAAGTACATTCAACATAATGCTTTTTGTAATAGAAAACTATAAGCAAAAAGGATTAGAAAAACCATTTTGTAGTCGAGAAACAGAAGACAATGCCTCAAAACCTGAATATAGGATTATATTTAAATTTTAAAAAATGGATTTTTCTTTTCAACAATTCTAATTTTAATCTTATTCAGTAAAGGATGCTTAGGGAGCTAAGAGGGGCAGACACAGTTTATCTGACCTTGCTTATTGAAAGAGGTGATCGCCTCCAAAATAGGTGCAAAAGATAAAATGGAACAAGTAAGAGAAATGTGTCCTAATAGAGAAAGCTGGCCTTGTAAAGCTGAAAGGGACAAGGGAACTCACCGCAGGATGTGCAGGGTCCGTTGCTATGAATATGAAACACAGTCAAGAGTAAGCAAAATAACCATTATCGCTAAGGGCGGTGAAATTCTGAAATTTTTAATTTTTTTATGTTTTGTCTCTTTTCTAAGAGTCAAAAATAAACATAAAAATTCCTTTATTAGCAGAGGAATGACACAGTATTTACAGCAAAATAAATCTCACTAGGAATTAACTAGTATCCGTGCTCAGTTGGTTAACATGGAAAACAATGAGGTTTACTACCTTTAATCTTAAATAGGGTACTTTTAAAAATTAAAATGATGCCTAAAACCTTTTATCACCTTCTCTCTTTGCTCAATATTATTTTAGTTATAAAATTTAGTTGGAGGAGAGTACCAGCCCACAAAGCAATGAGGCTTCCTCAGGTGTGTGGCCATTCTTCTTTGACTCACAGTAACAGTACACATACCAACTAAAAAGTCGAAGAAGGTCTGAAGCCATTTATCATTTGTATCCAGCAACTGCTGTAGTGGAAATGCCATGAAGGTAAGAAAGAAACTGATGTGGTATCTGAGATATGGAGCAGACTGCCTAACAAGTAGGTTTAATGTGTTGTCATTACCAGCTCCCTATTTAATTTCCTCTTCTATTTTCCCGTGACATATGTTTAATGTTCATTTTCATAGTTGTTAAAGCACCACCATAAGGAACTCAGATTTAGTTGTCTGTTTTATGGAACAGTGGTGGACAAGAGCAAGTTAAGGTAGTAGAGGAGGGACCTGAGTCAGAAACAGCAAAGGCAGCAGAATCTGGAGCCAAAGCCAAGGACACCAAAAGATGAAAGACTCTAGAACTCTCAGTGTAGAAGAAAATGAATCAGGTGGTGGAAGGAAAAGGCAGAAGAGAATTAGCAATTTCAATTGATCTCTTATTTGCTTCTTTGCCAACTGCAATGAGTTGGACTCCTCCCCCATATGGCTGTAATACATTTACTTGATAAAGTAAAAGGGCTTCTTTGAAGATAATTTGGTTCCATTTAATTAAAGGAACCTATTTTAATAGCCAGTGCTTTGATACATGTGGTGCTCACAGCTCCCAACATATTGAACACCACTGCTCATTAGGAAACTCTTTAAAAAGTCATTTACTGCTGACAGGATCTTCTGCTCCACAAATGCAAACCTATAACTCAGCCTCTACATAATTGTACCATTCTTCATAATCTCAAAGAAAAATATTGTACACATGCATAAAATAAAAATGAAGCTTACTAACCTAAGACTTCTGGACCTGTCCGCCAGAACGGATCTTTTCAAGGGGCAATACTCGCCAGTACAGTTTCTCTTGCTTTCATTAGGAACACGTGCTAGCAAGAACCTAGCATTATGTAGAAGCTAATAAGTCAATGTTTCATTGATTATACCCCTGAAATGACTTTAGATGCAAACGTTTATTTTATTGATGAAAACCAACGTCTGAAATGCAGAAGTCTACATTGAATTCAACAGCGTATTCTCTTTCTCGAGCCTTTGTCGCTCCAGACAATTTAAAGTGCAAGGGGAACGATTTGATCTTATTACCTTGCTGCTGCTTCCAGCTGGTGCTTATCACAGAGGTCAAGGATTTTATCAGCGAGCCTGCAACAGGAGACTCTGAATGGGGTGGGGGACCACCCCCAGCCTCCAGGTGGTCATTTACAGGTAATTAAAGCCTTGGGGAAAGTTCAGCTCTATAACAGTATAATGCCCTAGTAAGCCCGCAAAGTAAGTGGCCCTTTCCTAAGCAACTCTATTTAATACCTTTCTCCTGTCAGTTTTGTAGCACAATAACAAAAGAGATCAGCTGGCCAACAAACAAACCAATTGGGAGCGAAGTATTGAGCGAACCTTTTCCTTGTACTCATGCTAAGAAAATGCAAGTATTTCTCCCAGAGAGTATTCATTTTAAAGTGACTATCATCATCATCATCATCATCATCATCATCATCATCATCATCAACACCATCGTCACTCATTCAGTACCAGTGAGGGGCAGACCCAAGGCCACACATAAGCCAGGCAAGCATGCTTCTAATCCACAATCCCAGCCTTCAAATTTTCAATTTTATCACTTGCAACACTGTCTGGATTTCCTCGGGACTGAATGATATATTGTAAGTGCCCAGTTTGATCCAGATACAAAAATCCAGTGGGACTAATCACTGAAAGGCTATGACAAGGGAGCTTTAGCTTAGTAATTGAACAAACAGTAACAGCTTCTCCATCTACAAAGAGCTAAATGTATCAGAGGCACTGTTTCCAAATTTTTTAAAAAAAAACTGTCATAAACATTACTTTCAGATTCCAACCTGGAATAGGATACGAGCTGCTGAACGAGATATCAGAAGGGTATTTTAGATATCTGAAGTACTTATGAAGGTCTATTTGTAGAACTTTTATAATGAACTCCATGGCACTGGCTCTTTTTCTTATGAACAGGTGATACTGATATTACCGATCTGGGTCCAGATTTAACACTCTGGACCATGCTGCCTTTCCTAAAGAGTAACCAAATCTCAAAAACAGAGTTAAGGAACATCTGAGAAGCGAAAATATTAAATGCTGAGGTTATTTTACTTGTGTCAATAAAAATGAAAGGGTTTTGCTGAGGGAAAATAATTCAATTACAATTGACAATTAACAAATACCTACCATGTAGCAATTATCCAGCTAGATGCTGATCTGGTGAAATAAAATGATTAAGAGATGCTTGTCTGCCGGGCGGTGGTGGCTCACGCCTTTAATTCCAGCACTCGGGAGGCAGAGGCAGGCGGATCTCTGTGAGTTCGAGACCAGCCTGGTCTACAAGAGCTAGTTCCAGGACAGGCTCTAAAACTACAGTGAAACCCTGTCTCGAAAAAAAAAAGGTTAAGAGATGCTTGTCTGAGAGTGCAGTCGGCAACATGGCAAAAGAGCACTTTTGAGTTTACCTTCTCTGGGGTGGAAAGAAAATGGACCTTATGGGCCCATAAGGAGTGGCATATTAGGATATAGCTTTGCTGGAGAAAGTTTGTCACTTGGCAGGGGCTTTGAGGTCTCAGACGCTCAAGCCAGGCATTCTCTTTGTGCTGCCTGTTCATCCAGATATAGAACTCTCAGCTACCTCTCCAGCACCATGTCTGCCTGCTTGCCGTCACGCTCCCCATCATAATGATAATAGCCTAAACTGCAGAACCATAAGCCAGCCCCAGTTAAATATGTTCCTTATAAGAGTTACTGTAGTCATGAGTCTCTTCACAGTAATAGAAACTGTAACAGAGATACCTCTCTCAAACATTCATTTGACAATCACGTATGGCAGAGAACGCCTTTATAGGAGTTTACGAGTCTAGCAGAGTAAGTACTTCGCACCCAACTGGGGAAATAGAAATTGAAGAATCTAGTCACTGAAAGATAATTTCATTTCTCTTGCTACCCTGTCTTCAAGGCAACATGGCTTAGTGTCAAGAGCTCCTCTTAGCCTGAAATTTCTACCGCAGTAAGAGGGGGAAAGACAGTGAGCAAAGGAGCTGCTATCCAGAATCCCTGTGGCAAACCTACGCTGCTGAACTGACAGAGCCAAGTAGATTGAAGCCAGATAGGAATAAAGAAAAGGGGTTGTGTGTCAGGGAAACTGAAGGTACAGAACCCAACAAACAGCATCAATTTCTACTAAAATCTTCCACATTCCCCCAAGAGCCCTATGCAAGTACCTCCTACAGTAGAGCATTTACCAGTGATTTCATACTAGACTACAGCGGTCTGTGTGTCCCTTACTTCCGTACCATTACTCCAGGTGCATCTCTGCAGACAGAATGCACAACTTTGAAAACCATTACATTTGTATATTGATGAATAGTATGGTTTTTCCTCTGTTGAGAAAAAAAAAATTAACATGGACTACATCAAGGCACTGCCCCCAAAATAAATCAAACAAAACTCAGAAAATAGAGACTTTCTGATGATGGCATGGCTTTGTGAGATTAAGAGAAATGAGACAATTCTAAGAGTTCCCTTATGGAAAGAAATAATAGTATGCATGAATCCATCCATGGGAAAGAGCTCTGAAAATTCCAGAATTCTAAGCTGATATAATGTTTCCAAAGCAGGGTGGTGGTGGCGCATGCCTTTAATCCCAGCACTCAGAAAGTAGAGGCAGGCAGATCTCTGTGAGTTTGAGACTAACCTGGTCTATAAGAGCGAGTTCTAGATCAGGCGCCAAAGCTACAGAGAAACCCTGTCTCAAAAAAAAAAAAAAATGTTTCCAGAAGTCAGTTAGTGAAGACCGAAGAAGATGATAACTTCTTCAAATAAAACACGCAGTACAAGGTTTCAAGGAAATCACACATGTATACATACACACACTCATGCATACACACACACACACACACACACACAAGAAACAATTATTACAAAGGAGCATAATGTTTTCTAGTCATGAATTCCAAAGAAATGGGGATCTATACATGTTCCAATAAATAACTAAAAGAAATCAGGCTTAAAAGGCACAGTGAAATATAGTGACAAACTGCCCAACAATAACAAAAAGTAGATAAAATATTAGAGGTTCAATGATGAGACATAAATAATAAGAGGAATCAGACAGTTATTCTAGGACACAAAAGAGCAATCAGTGAATAAGCTAATGATATAATTTAGGGAGTGCTTGCATCTGTGAGGATCTAGGTTCAGTGCCCAGCGTAAGAACACAACAGAAATAAAAGCAATTGCTTTAATTAATTTCCAGTTGCTGTGGATAAAATACTGTGAGAAAAAACAACTTAACAGAGTAAGAACAAAGTTTGCTTCTTAGTTCCAGGGAACGGAGCACATGGTGCCAGGAAGGCAGAGTAGCTGGGAGATAAGGCACAGCGTCAGGAGTAGGAGGCTGTCTGTTCGCATTGCATCTGCACTCGGGAAACAGCTAACAAAGATGAAGTGACACCTGCCTATAAAACTTCAACACCTGCCCTTATTGACTCACGACCTCCTGTAAAGCCTCACAACTTTTAAGACAAGGTATTCAAACGTATGAGCTTATGGAGGACATTTTGCATTCAAACTGCAATAGCCATAAATAAGTTGCAGACACAGTTCAGCACTTCAAAAACAGGACAAAGAGATCTGTGGTTAAAGCATCTGGAATTCACATATTACAGAAAAGAAATGGGATGAAAAGGTGAAGAAAAATTATAAGACAAGACAGGAGAATAAATACTAAATACATGATAAATACACACTAGGGTATCTAAAGAATGAAGAGCAAATTGTCAGCTCAGAGAACATATTGATACAAGTAACATACAGAAGACTGATCAGATTGTACTTAAGTATTTAGGAATATATATGTTTTTAACAATTAAAGAAAAAGGAAGCCACACATTTGAAGGAGAGCAAGGGGGGGGGGATAAATAAAAAGGTTTGGAGGGAGGGAAGAGAAAGGGAAAAATAATGTAATTATATCATAATCCAAAATATTAAGAAGAGAGAAAGCAAGAAAAGCATGCACACAATATTAAAACATAATAACCAAATCACACAAAACAAGTGCAAGAGGGGAAGAAAGGAAATAATAAACAACCAGAAGACAGCTAACAAAACAGCAGCACAGCCACACCTACCAATAGCACTTTTTTTGACATTGATTTAATTATTTTTATTACTTTTTAAATAATACCAATCAAAATTCCCACTTGCTCCTCTCCTCCCACTTCCCTCCCGCTCAACCACACACCCTTCCCAACCCCCTCCAGTCCTAAGAGAGGGCAAGGCACCCTGCTCTGTGGGAAGTCCAGGGCCCTCCCCACTACATCCAGGCTTAGGAAGGTATGAATTCAAAGAGATTAGGATCCCAAAATGGACGGAAATAGAAAACACTATCCTGAGTGAGGTAAGCCAGACCCAAAAAGAGGAACATGGGATGTAGTCACTCATTTATGGTGTCTCGTGATCCTAGAGAAGCTAAATAAGAAGGTGAACCCAAAGAAAAACATATAGACATCCTCCTGGATATTAACCTTCATCACGCGATGAAAGGAGACAGAGACAGAGTCCCACATTGGAGCACCAGACTACAACCCCAAGGTCCAAATCGGGAGCAGAAGGAGAGAGAGCACGAGCAAGGAACCAATAGCACTTTAAACCTAAATTCATGGAATTCGATAATGAACAGGAGACTGCCTGATGGGTCGGCATGATGGCTCAATAGGTCAAAGCACTTGTCACTGAGACTGAAGAAGGAAGTTTGATTCTTAAAACTCAAAGGGTTCAGCTGAGTGGTGGTAGCACACACCTTTAAACCCAATAATTGAGAGGCGGAGGCTGGTGGATCTCTGAGAGTTCAAAGCCAGTACGGTCTACAAAGTGAGTTCCAGGACAGAAACTATATCTAATATGATCCCAATTATATTCTGACATCCACACATGCACCATGGAGCACATGTACACACTCCCCCACCCCCTCTCTTTCTCTCACTCTCTCATAATTTTTTTGAAAAGATAGAATGCCTGAGTAGACGGAGTTTACAAGTCTCAGTAAAATCTGGCTTCTATGAAATCTCACTCGGCTTAAACAAAAAGCTGAAAACAAAATGATGGGGAAAGAAATCCCGTGGAAATGGGAAGAAGAACAAAGCAGGATTGGTCATATTACATAATATTAAGGGATTATAATTCAGAAACGTTCAAAGCAGACATCAACGATCACCTAAGAATAAAGGGTCAATTACTAAAGAAGATAATGGCAACTAGATATAAACTCTCCATTGGAGTGGCTACATATATAAAGCCACTTTTACAAAAGATCATCTGGGAAGAATATAAATAAAGACACACTGAGTTTGGTTTACACTTCAAGTGGATTTAATGTGTAAAATACAATATATATGGTTAGAGAATATAGTCCAACAATTACAGAACACTAAATTTCACAACTTCACACACAACAATTTTCAGGCCAAATTTTGGTCACAAAAATAAATCAACACAAAGCCACAGAGAAACCCTGTCTCGAAAGACCAAAAAATAAATAAATAAATAAATAAATAAATCAACAAACTTAGGACTATTACAATTATGTCTTTTATCATTTCTAAGAAAATGATTGGTAGCTAGGAATCAACAACAGAAGAGAAATTTGGAAATTTTGCAAATATATTGAAATTATATCCTCCCAAATAAAACAAAAGAACAATGAATAAATTTAGAGAGAAACAAAAATACTCTGGAAAATGAGTGTATAATAACAATATAAGCAAAATATTTGAGTTAAAAAGAGAAGACAATAACAAGTCTATGTAATACCTCAAATTATGAGAAGAAAGAATAGAGAACAAAGCTCAGAAGCTTAGGAGGAAGGGGATAATAAAGACTACAAGAGAACCAAATGCAATAGAGAAGAAAAACTAGAAAATGCCAGGAAAATTAAGACTTGGGTCTTTAGAATACAAGCAACATTGATAAAACTGTTAGTTATGCTAGGAGCAAAAGCAAAAAGATGAAATACAAAGGGTCCTGAGACAGTGCTGTACACATTACACAAAAAGTTAGAAGAAGCTAGAAGAGACTGGTAAGTTCTGCAAACAAAACCTATAAAGACTGATCCAAAAAGAAAGCAAGCATCTAAATACATTTATATGACACTGAAACAGGAATCACACAGCTCCCAGGGGGAGGGGAGCTCAGTACTAGCTGCTTCACTAGTGAAATTTCTCAGACATTTAAAGAACTATTATCAGCTCCTAAAACTTGCTCCAAAATTTAAGAGATCGAAACCTTTCCTCACCTATTTATAAATAATTTCCTTAGTTGTAAAACCAGAGAAAGATGGGACAAAATAAAAATAAATAAAATTCAGTGTCATTATCCTTGATTATCACATATGGAAATGTCTTCGATGAAATGCCTGTAAGCAGAATTCACCATCACACCCTGTAGTCAACCATGATTTATTCTTAAGATGCAAGAATGATTCAATATTTTTCAATCAATAAATGTAATAGATTATATTGTGGGATGAATGCTAAAAATATACACCCATTATAACAGGTACAAAAACACATCTTTATCATTTAATGCCTTTCCATGAACTAAAAAAAAACCTCTCTCATCAAATTAGGAATAGAAGGAATTTACTTCAACATTCATTCTCATTAATAAAAGCCTAAAAACATCAGGTCAGCCAACTCTCTGAACATAGAAAACAATGAGGACTGCTGAGAAGTCAAGAACAATGGCAATGGGTTTTGATCCTACTGCACGTACTGGCTTTGTGGGAGCCTAGGCTGTTTGGATGCTCACCTTACTAGACCTGGAAGGAGGTGGGAGGTCCTTGGACTTCCCACAGGGTAGGGAACCCTGACTGCTCTTTGGGCTGATGAGGGAGGGGGAGTTGATTGGGGGAGGAGGAGGGAAATGGGAGGTGGTGGCAGGGAAGAGACAGAAATCTTTAATAAATAAATAAATAAATAAAAATAAAAAAATATTAAAAGTTTTGAACAAATGAAACACAACAGACTATATTCATACTCAGTGATGAGAGTTTTCCTCTATGATCAGGATCAAGACAAGGATTCTTACTCAAGTCACCATAATTTAGTGTAGAACTAGTAGTTTGGCCAGCACAGACAAACGAAATCCACAAACATCATGCAAATTGGAAACAAACTGTGGTAGAGAAGGTGGTTCTGTAGGTAAGGCACTTACTGTATAAGCACTAGAGTCTCAGTTATAACCCTCAGGTCCCACACAAAGATGATGTAGTACCATGTGTTTGTAGTCTCAATGCTCCTACAGCAGGATAGGAAGTAGGGAGAAAAGAACCCTAAAATCTTGGGGTCCTGCTAGCCTGGGTAGACAGTGGTGAACAGCAAAATACCCTGTCTCATAAAATGAGACGTTCAGGACAGATATTCAAATTGTTTTCTGACCTTCACATATATGCCATGCCCTGTTTCTGTGCCTACACTCACACCCTGAAAATGTCTACACATATCATACACACCATGACATCAAAAACAATAGAAAGTAAAAATAATATTATATGTTAAAAAACTTCTCCACCAATAAAGCAAACTGTTACAGGAAGGAGTCCTGGGGTGTCCTGTGACTAATGTCTAGATTCTCCGTGCCTGTAATGAGGAATTGGATAACAGGAAATAGTGGTAATGAAAGTATAAATTAGAAAAAAAAAACAAGATCTCCTGAGTATATTGGGAGCATGGGGACCTTGGGGGAGGGTTGAAGGGGAAAGAGTAGAGTCAGGAGGGGAGCAGAAAAAATGTAGAGCTCAATAAAAATCAATAAAAAAGAAAACATAAAGTACTTTTTTTAAAAAAAAAGTATAAATTCACTAAGTTATAATAAAGGCATTCAGTGTACTCCACAAAAGGGGCAGACTAACACAAAGGTGCCCCCACACGCCTAAGTTTGTTTCTAAGTTCTTCTTATGAGTTCACAGGGAAGGAGGATCTGATACCTAGGAATGGGCTGATTCCTTACCATAACTGACAGATAAAAATGGAAATTGACATAACTTTGTAGGATTTGCCCATGTAAATGTATGGGTCATAAGTCTCGTAATTTACAAGATATATGCACTACATGCATACACATGAGATGGTAAATAGGAGATCCCTCCTTGCAGGTTACTTCAAGGACACACTGACCCTCACAGCACTCACACTTTTCAAGCTGGCCTCTCTTATCTGTGTTTTTATAAGGAAATATTTGACAGGGATTTACTCCCAGGTAGGGAGGTGCTGAGTGTTACCCTACTGGAATGGGGCAAATAAAGAGAGGTGAAAAGTGTTCCAGACTGTCCCTATGGGTGTCTCCTTCATGATGTCCAAGCTCAATAGCATTGTAATATTATAAAAACAACACAAAACAGCTTCATTTCTACATAGCAAAAATGAACTATCTGAAAAAGAAATTAAGACATCTGTCCATTCACAATAATACCAAACTTAGATATACATTTAACTAAGAAGGTGTGTCCATCTGATAAAACCATAGACACTGATTAAAGATATCAGCAAGATAAAAATAAGTGAAATGAGATCACAAGTTCTTGGATTAGAAAAGTTAGTATTGTGAAAATGCATATACTTCTCTAAGCAATCTATAGAGTCGGTTAAATTCCTCTGAGAATCATTTTGGTCTACTCCTAGAGATTGTCACATAACATGTCAACTGTATAATTAGTGTTTTGCTCCACTGTAGGGAAGCAGATAGCTTTACACATCGCTTCAGTTGTGATTTTCAACAAGGAGTCAGTAGTACTGTAAACAAAAAACAGTTCATGGTCTAACTCGGCAGAGCTGGGCTTGCTAAAGAAGAGGCAAATATGTTGAAGGACCCTCAGCACCTCATCAATATGTACCAACAGACACAAGGAGAGCCTCAGGGCTGGATCTTAAGGCTACTGCATTAAGAATGAATAATAGCTAGTTAAGGTCGATGTTAGTTCCTTTCAGTTACACCAAATTTAACACATAGTAAATTCTATGCCAGTTCTCATATCTTCTTGGGTGACTTGAAATTTGGAAACAGTCATCGGTATACAGTGTGATAACATTATGCCATAACTATTGAGATACACAGCAGAAGGGGATTTAAAAAAAAAAATCACTGGGTAACTCATTATAGAATAGAACAATGAAGACCAAAACCTCACTAACCAGAATAGTTTTTCAGAAAATCTAAAAACACACCATTTACCAAAATTACAAGGAATGCAGTAATGAAGAAAGCAAAAGTGTCTTGAGACTCTCAATGTAGTGGTCCTATGCAGTCTGAGCTGGCAGTGGAGGATGCTACAGGTTTGAGCCTGTTGATAGCAAACAAAAGGAAAAGATTGTAACAGGCAGATGCAGGATTGGAGCATCTCATTGTCAGTTAGAAAATACATTAGACAACAAAGATAGTTCAGCAAACAAGAGTCAGGTCTGGAGGGAGGGAGCCAGCTGTGCCACTGTCTTATACAGCATTCAGATCCCAGGGGCAACTCAGTCTCAAGCCAACGAGAGTAATGCTTACATAATTGCATAAAAATTCTAATGGGACTTTCCATAAAAACATAATACAATCTCAACATACACACGAAAGTAAATACTGTCTTAACCAATTAATGGAATCTTGAGCAAGAAAAAACAAAGTTAGAAGCATCACATTTCCTGTAACAAAATGTATTACAATGCTATCATATCAAAACATTACTGGAATAAACGGACATAAGAATCAATGAAACAAAATTAAATGCTAGATACAAAGTGCAGGCATAGCCAATGAATTATTTGCAAAAGTCAGAGAACAAACAAAAGAGAAAAACAGTCACTTTAATAAAGATGCCGAGGCAATTGGGTGCACCTTTACAAAATGAAATGAAATTACTTCATAGCATTAATTAAATAATAAATTTCAAACTTAAGCATAAGACTGATGATTATAAAATTACTACAAGTAAATAGGAAAATTCTCATTTGCACTGGTTTAAACAATGACTTTTTTCTGGGGTGTGAACCCAAAGTCTGGGCAGTAAGATAGTAGGTAATAAAGGTCATCCCACTAAAACTTTCTGTAAAACTATAGAAAAACTCAACAGAATAATGACAAAACCTAAGCTGAAGGAGGTATTTATGATCCAAACATCCCATCAGGAGTTAATATCCAAAATATACACAGAATTCTAACCTACAGTAAAATAAATAACCCAATTTAATAATAGGCATAGAATCCTAACAGACACTCCTTCCAAGAAGACACTAAATGGCCAATAGGTTTATAAAAAAGGATCGATATCACTAACAATCAGAGAAGTGAACATTGGAGTAGCAATAAAATATCACCTATACCTGTTAAAATGGTTTTATTAAGACAGCAAAATATAACAAGTAAGTGTTGCTGAGGACATGGAATTCCTGGACCAGTGAGTCCTTTTGCTGATAGTAAGAAAAAATTTCCATCTAGTTTGGATTCACTTATATTTCAGTAGTTCTCTTGTCAGAACTAGTGATGTTTAGATTTTGAATTAATAACAGGAAATAATTAACCTGCATCAGTGTGTTACATTATTGTGCCTTTATTATGATTATTATCAAACAAGCAGTTTGACAGCTGACTGTCAGCTGACATCTCAGCAACAGTCCCAATTGTCACAGGACTCTTGAAGTATCACATTGGAACAGGGCAGTCTGCCAATTTTTATATCATTTATTCCGCACATTCTGAGCCTATCAATTGTTCCGCATTTTTCCCTCTTTGCTGTGACACAAACATCATTAATAAAATTATGAAGTAAAGAAGGACTTACTTCTCAAAACAATGAGCAATTGTGAAAAGGAAGGATTGAACACAGAGTCCGTTAGGGAGAGAGATGGAGTCTCTTCTTAACATACCCAGGATTTTGAATAAGTGGAAAATTTGAAGAAATCCTATTTTCCAAACTACAAACTATAACATCTCATGAGAATGTACCTTGTGTTAATCACAAATTCCTATTCTGGGCACATATCTTATATATGTGACATAAATAAAGCAATTTAATCACGCAGAGAATGGTCCTCCAGTCTGGGAGACAAAGGGAAAGTGTACCCTATGTATAAAGAGAACAAAGGGGGGTAAGTTTAGAAAAATAGGTAATCAAAATATCTCAAATAGACTTCTACATGTTTATAACCAACTATTCCGTGTGTAATTCGCAGCACAGCACAAATAACTCACATGTTTTAGCAAGTAGGCACTTGAAAAGGCATCTGAAACTGTGGTTTGTTTATGGTATGGCCATTCCAATTCAGATAGCTTTGGTTTGCAAAAGGATGTTTAAAGAAACACATTTATCCATTGCTTCGTGTGTATAGAGGAAATGCGATGAATAAGCAAGCTTCCTTAACTACATAGCTTTCCTCAAATTCTAGAATAACTTGGGCAAGTTTCCTCTGAACTCAAGAAGGAATCTTGACGTACTTCACATGAAATCTTATTGGGAGCATGGCCTCTATTTCAAAGACTGTCCCACTAGATGAGCAATGTTCTCATTGTCGGCAACACAATGCTGCACCAGCAAATATCACAGTCTCCCAATTGAGACCACAGACACTCTACTGTTGCACCTATAACCTGCCATTCAAATCAAGGAAAGTGAACTGTCCAAGCCTCTCGGTCTTACCTTAAGCCGTCAAGGTCTGTTATCTTCATTTCTTCCACTATTGACATCTTGATTGGATGTGATATTCCTAGTTTCAGCCATTAGCTTCTGAGGCATTGTGCCCTCAGAAGTTCACATGTGTGTGAATGCAGGCAAGCACCCTAGCTAAACTTCTCTCCAGTCAGCAGCTCTCTTCGTTAGCATTAAACCCAAGTTCTTCAAAATGGCAGATATCTCTGAACTTTTCCTTTATGCAAGGCCATTTGAATACCTTTCCCATAGGCCATGATTCTTGTTTTTGGAGGCACTCATGCCCTTCACACACTATACCAAGCTAATGACAATACCCATATACTAAAATAAGTATGATCTTCACTGTCAAAGTTTGATGGATTTTAATAATTGTTTTTAAAAGTATCTGGCTGAGAGCAACTTTTGCAAGCACAGCCGTAAACTTTCTGGCGACTAATGATGAGAGTTGGAGATTTTGTGATGTGAAAAAGCTGTGTCTAAAGTGTCAATGTAATGTCACAGTCATGAATTAAAAGACTAATAATGCTTGAGTCCATAAGTCTTCACAAACTATTATACTCACGAGCACACAAGTCATGTTAGAATCCTAGTAGATACAATTTCAGATTCTCAGCCTTATCTGTTTCTTCCACGAAACTGAGGGTATGGGTGTTCCCACGGGGAAGTTTTACTGTAGTCAGAAGGCCACTAGTATATCTTTGTATGCAGATGGCAAGGTGGATATTGTCTTTCTAATCTATATATCATAAAGGAAAGGCTTCCATCTAATGAATCACTCCTTAACCTGGGTTGCAAAGACATTTTTGTATCTTTTAGAAGTCTTAGACTCGCTGAACATAGCGGACAATGAGGACTACTGAGAACTCAAGAACAACGGCAATGGGTTTTTGATCCTACTGCACGTACTGGCTTTGTGGGAGCCTAGGCAGTTTAGATGCTCACCTTACTAGACCTGGATGGAGGTGGGTGGTCCTTGGACTTCCCACAGGGCAGGAAACCCTGATTGCTCTTTGGGCTGACGAGGGAGGGGGACTTGACTGGGGGAGGGGGAAGGAAATGGGAGGCGGTGGCGGGGAAGAGACAGAAATCTTTAATAAATAAATAAATTTTAAAAAAAGAAGTCTTAGAATCAAGGCTTAGAATTCTAGGGCTTTGAAGACATGGAAGAACTATTATTTGCACTGCTTCACATCTCTGACTATTACAAATTTGCCAACCAGACACTGAAAAATAGATAATTAGAAAGGATGCAAGAAAACAATCTATAAAGCCTTGGGGCAGGGAGAAAGGACATTCTTTCCTTTAAATAAGATAAAATGTGAGTGGGAAACTAATAAAAGTAGAAAAAGCTGCATTTTACTGCGTGTCTTATTGTATCATTGGATATAGTTTTCTATTTTATGAATTATATCAGTTAGGGTTTTATTGTATGATCATATACCACAACCAGTATGTGGATTGGTCTATTTGTGAAACTCCTGGCTGTGGAAGTGGGGCTTGTCCCTAACATTTACCTGGTTTTGGGGTCCCTAATGCTGGGTTGCTTTGCTGAGAATTAATACAAGGAAAGGATCTTAGTCATACCTCAACTTTATATGTCGTGTTTTGTTGCACACATGCGAGACCAAACCCTTTCTGAACTCCTGAAGAGGTGGTAGATGCATGAAATCGGAGGGACATAGGGGGCCTGGGGGGAGGGAATAGGAGGAAGGGTGAAAAATTTGCAGTTGGGATGCAAAAAACAATTGAAAAATTTCCTTAGTTAAAAAAATTACTTTGGATCTAAAAGAAAATACTACAACCGAAAGCAGCTTAAGGGAGATAGAGACTTTTTGATTTTTGTTTGTTTATTTTTGAGTTTATGATTCCACAGGGTTGAGAACTGTCTTGGCTGGGAAGACATGGCATGGTAGCAGAAGCAGAAAGTTCCTTGATCACATTTTTGTCCACTAAAAAAGTGAGGTGAGTCTATGAGCCCCAAAGCTAGGAGTGTACTTCTTTTTTTTTTCGTGGTTGATATTTTTATTTATTTATTTATTTTTATTTATTTATTAAGGATTTCTGCCTCCCCCCCTCATCCGCCTCCCATTTCCCTCCCCCTCCCCCGATCAAGTCACCCTCCCTCATCTGCTCGAAGAGCAATCAGGGTTCCCTGACCTGTGGGAAGCCCAAAGGAGTGTACTTCTTACAGCCAGGTTCCACCTCCAAAAGGTTCCATAACCTCCATAAACAGCTCCACCAACAGGGGACCAAGTGTTCAAATATGTGAGCCTATGGCAGCACATTTCCCACTTTAACCATCACACTGATCATTATAATAATACACACGCACACACACACACACACTCTCTCTCACACACACACACACACACACACAATCAAGAGGAACTGGGTTTCCTAACACTCATCTGCAAGGCGAAGTCTGCATGAAGAAGGCAGAACTGTTCCCCAATAGATTTTCTGACCAGGACAAAACCCTTAGAGATACTAAGTAGTGTTTTTAATAAAAGATGCTTGATCAATAATTAATTCTCATAGAATATTGAAGATTATTTCAAAATGCCAACATTCATTTTAAAAATAGGACAATCCTATGGAAACAGCATCAACATTAGCAAAAGGGGCATAATAATTCTCCGCAAAGAACCGCAGTTTGAGTAATACTTCTGTTCCTGAAAACCAGCAGGTGGGAGGCAGAGAGCTCTTGAATAGGCTCATTTCTACTTACCAATCAGGAACTGTGAAGACACAAAGAAAGGTTACAAACCTCTGCAGGTGCTGGGAGCAAATACCAGCACCCTCACCCATACCATTGTGTTTTTAGAAAATAGAGAAGACTGAGAAAATGAAAATACAAATTTCTATTACTCATGCGATACACTCAGGAGTACCACATCAATGCTCAATCTGTCCACTGCTCTCTAGCTTGCTTCATAGAACTAACTTTCCTTACTAAGAGTTTGCGTTCTTCATTCTGTTTTTATTTAAACCCTAAAAACAAGAGAGAAACTGTTTTTTTCGGGGGGGGGGATTTCATTTATTTTATTTCTCTTCCCATAGGAAGAGTTTCATTTTTTTATTTATGGGGATCTGTACTAATTTTCACAACAACTCCATTTAAATTTTGACATCTATGTAAGTCACATATCTATTAATATGAAATTCATCATTCCACAAATGTGCTTGAGCTTCTGTGAAGCTGACACCCACCACCTCCCCCACCCTACCCTACTCTTAGGCTATATTAGTATCATCCATTTGTTCACTTTTATTGCTGAGTCATATCTCGTGCTTATTCATTCTTCTGCTGGTGAGGGTTTGTGTTGTTTTTAGTTTGGAGATTTTTATAACTACAACTGCTTTGTACTAGTGTTTTGAGGATATATAGTTTATTTCTGTTAGATAATTGAGAGTGAGAAGGGGAGAGAAAGTGAGAATAGGAAGTAACTTTGTTAGAAATTCCCAACAAGTAATCTGAAGTCTTACCATGTTGCATTTCCACTAGCAATGAGAGTTCCAGTAGCTCTAGATCCTTCTCAACACTTGATAATGTCAATCTTTTAATCTTCTACCACTATCTACAGTGTCTCATTTGTAGATTTCTCATAACTAATACTGATGATATCACCCTTCCTTTATAAAACATATATTCACAAGTTTTCCCCTTTGGAATATAGAGATGTTCTACTTCTGAGATGTAGCAATATTTTATTCACTCTAAATGCAGGCAGGCTGAAATGAGGAATATAAATAAACAGCTGCAAATGCTGCCACAAGTGGCAGCTTAGATTTTTCAAGTAATTTTTCAAGTTTAAACTTTTCAAGTATAATTTTGACTCCACATTTAAATTTATTAAAAGCCGTTGGATACCAATAGGAGCCATTTTCTGCTGTGTTGGGTATTTTTGTTCTGTGAATGGCAATGCATACAGTGGCATTGTATACATGCATACAGTAATGTAGGAAGTCCAAATCCTCATCCGACTTCTTGCATTGCTATAGAAAGAAAAGAAATCTTTAAAAATCTTTATCTTGATAGAACTAATTTCACCTTTAATTCTGTAAGTTGTATCTTCATATATTTTGAGTGTTTCTTTTTATTTATTTTTTTATTAAAAATTTCCGCCTCCTCCCCGCCTCCCATTTCTTTGTGATTTACAGTCATTTAGGGTTGTGCCATGAATATCTGTAGCTTCCCAAAAGTCCTCTATTGAGCTCAACCATGAAGGTAATGTATTAGAAGATGAGTCCCCTGGAAAGCCTCTAGCATGATTAGTAAAAAATCAGAGACAGATATTAGGGTTCAACCTGAAGACCAGCAAAGCAAATAAGCCAGCCACTGGCTCTTACTTCGACCTCAGTCTGGAAATGGTGATCTTGCTTCCAGAAAACCTCAGATTGAGACCGAGACTGAGAGCTATCTCCTCCCATTTTATACTCCTCTCTAGTTCTGGGATTAAAGGTGTGCACCAATGGGATAAAAGACATGCACTGCCTGGTTTCTATGGCAAACTAGTATGGCCACTGGGATTAAAGGTGTGTGTTACCACTGCCTAGCCTGTATGGGTGACCAGTGGGGCTGTTTTACTTTTCAGATCCTCAGGCAAGCTTTATTTATTAAAATATAAATGAAATGCCACTACAAAGCCCAGGACTTTTACATGTATAATATCAGTTCACCTATTAACTGATAGATTTTCCTTTTCATTTCCAGTCTGGATTCCTTTTATTTCCCTTTCATGTGTAATTTCCTCACCTAGAACTTGCAATGTAATACTAAAATATGGCCTGTTGAATTGGATGATTTCTGTTCATTAAACACTATTGTCTTACTGGATAACTTATATACGGTCATTACATTTAATAATTTACATATGGCCGGACACTTGTGCCTTACTAAGGGTTTTAAATCTATATTCACAAAGAACTTCAGTCTGTAGTGGTTTTTTTTCTCCTGTGATATCATTTGCCTGATCTTCTGAATAGTAGACTCAGAATTCTAGAAGACTTTTAAGTCTTTGTTAGAAGGCTTTTGATTCAGCATATTTGATGTGGGTCTTTTCATACTTCCTGTTGAGTAAATTTTGGAAATTAGAAAGATTCTAGGAATTTGTCTGTTCCATCTAGGCTGTCTCATATACTGACATTCAGTGGCCCAGAGTATTCTATACTTTCTATTTCTGTAAGGCTGACATCAGTATTCCCTTTGTTGCTTCTTGATTCTAGTAATTTGAGTCATCTCTCCTTTTTTTTTCTCTTACTAGAGAGATAAAACTTGTTAATTTTTTTATCTTATGAAAGTAGCAATTTGTAAATTTGTTTTTGTTGTTTTCTACTGTTTTTCTCTTCTCCATTTTAGTGAACTCTGTGCCAAACATCCAATCATACTATATCATTTACTCTATTCATTTTGCTTGTAGCTTATCTTCCTTTTCTATTTATGCATATGAATGTCCTATTTGCATCTATGCCTGTGTGACAGAAGAGGGCATTAGATCCCATTATAGATTTTTAGGAGCCACTATGTGATTGCTGGGAATTGAACACAGAACCTCTGGAAGAGCAACCAGTGCTCTTAACTGCTAAGCCATCTCTCTAGTTCCCCTTAGCATCTTAAGAGGGGAGGTATGATAGTTTAAGATTCTCAATATGATAAGATCTAGGATGTCCTAGGAAATAAGGGAAATGTCTGTGAGGGAACCCTAAAAAGGGTTACTGGAGGTGGGAAGCCCCACCTTTATCAAGGGTAACACCATCCTGTACGCTGGAGTGTTCAGGGTGAATAAAAAAGAGAAAATGAATTGAGCACCAACACTCCCATTTCTCTTTTTACTGCCTGTTGATGAAATATGTTCAGCTGCAACACACACTTGCTCCATAGTGTTCCTGCTATGATGAAATGCACCCTCAAGCCATGAGGCAAAATAAACCCTCCTTATCTTAAATTACCATGACCAAATATTTTCTCACAGCCATGAAAAACAAAAGTCAATTTACTTACTTGATATCTTTTTAAGTTAATGTAGAAATTTAATTCTACATTTCCCCCAACTACAATATTTGTGATATCCCTTCAGTTTTTATTTATCCTGTTCTGGTTTTGTTTATCTCAATGTGTAATCAGTTTCTTTTGTGGTTTTCTTTTTGGTTCCATTGCTTATTTAAAGTCTAGTGTTTTACTACCTTGGTTTTTTTTAATTATTTAATTTCTTTCTGCTATTTACTACTGACTTTATTCCATTGTGCTGTACAACAGATTTTGTATTACTGCAACTTTTTCTCAATTAAGACTTGGTTTGTAGGGGCTGGAGAGATGGCTCAGTGGTTAAGAGCATTGCCTGCTCTTCCAAAGGTCCTGAGTTCAATTCCCAGCAACCACATGGTGGCTCACAACCATCTGTAATGAGGTCTGGCGCCCTCTTCTGGCCTGTAGGCATACAGACAGAACATTGTATACATAATAAAAAAATAAATTAATATTAAAAAAAAAAGACTTGGTTTGTAGACTAACTTAATCTTTCCTGAAGAAAATTCCATTGATTTTTAAGAAAAATAAATAGTCTTCTGCTGTTAGATGTGCTGTTTTACAGATTTGGGTAGATTTCCATGATAGTGTTGTTCAACTTATATGCCTTACTGCTCTTATACATAGCTGTGTGTATGAGCTGGTGTGCTTGGTGTTAACTTATACAACTTACAACGCGTTCACTCTTTACCTTTCCACGAAAGACTTCTGAATTCACTTAGTCTTTATGCATCATAAAATACACGTTGAAAACCTTCTAGTGAACATTTTAGATTTCTTCAGTCAATTTTTAAGCTATAATTTTTTGTCTAGTTCTTTCTCATAATGTCCATGTTTTTAATCGATATTCTCAGGTTAAACAATTCTCTTGGTGTCTGTTTTAAGACATTAGTACTACTGTAGGGAACTCCTGAAAGTGGATAAAATGCAAAAAAAAAAAAAACCCAGACATTTGTTTCTCATACTATAGGAAATCCAAGATTTAGCCTTGAGCCTGACTAGTATCTCCTTTAGCCTGATTGGTATCATGTTGAGCCTAACTAGTATCATCTTGAGCTTGACTAGCATTATCTTATCTTAAGACCAACTAGTATCATCTTGAGCCTGACTAGTTCACCTTGAGCCTGACTAGTATCTGGTGAGGGATGCTGTCTGTTCATAATATAATAACTTTTGCTTCCCCATCCAGAAAAGATGAGTTCAGTGTCCTCACATATAGACGGAGGAGGAACACAATATTCCCTTCAAACTTCAGCCATTTTACAAGTTCACTAATAGCACTCATGGGGATAGAGTAAGTTCACTAATAGCACTCATGGGGATAGAGTCTAATATCATAATGGGAAATAACTTTCAACATGAATTATGGGTGAAGCACTCATTCAACAATTGTGTTAGTTTCTTAGAGTATATTATTGGCTCTTGCTCCTTTATTGTAGAATTCTATGATTTAAAAGTGCAAAGACACAAGTATTTATGAACACAAAAGAGAATTTTTAAGTTACTATCATTACTTTATATGTATGAGTATTTTGCCTGTATGCATGTCTGTCTACCATGTGAGTGTCTGATACCTAAGAAGGCCAGAAGAGGCCACTGGATTCCCTGTAACAGGTGTATTACAGTTGTGAACCATAATATGGGTGCTGGAAATTAAACTTGGGTTCTCTAGAGGAACAGCCACTACTCTTAACCACTAAGGCATCTCTCCAGTCCCAGTAATAGAACATCTTATCGATCTTTCTTTGTGTTGATTATTTGGTTTTAAAAAACCTTAAATTTGAATGTCTCACTCCTCCAAAACTTGAACGATATCCCAAATACTACAATCTCAATTATTTTGCTTCTGTGTATCAAAATTAAATTATTCATATCTATTAGCAAATACAATACTATGTATGAAATTCTAAAGTAATAGTTATTGTTTACATTCCTCTTCTAAAAATTTGCTACTAATATTAGCTCACTTAAAATTCTTATTCTGCAATATATTTTATTTTCCCAAGGTTGAGGTTTTGCTTCTTATTATGAAAGCATAAGATGAGTGAAGTTTAGTGAACAGACTTGAAAGCAACTAATCTGAAGCTTCAAGAGTCAGCACAGTTTTCCCTCAGCATTAATCTGTCATACAAGGTAATGTCTTGGTCAAGACACAAGTATTGGGCATTAGATCAGTGTTACTACAGAGATGGGGCCATTTTTGCATCGTCAATTTATAATGCAAAATTCTTAAGTTAGTCTTAATGCTTGGGCTACTGGGCTTTATATCGCTTGATATTTACCTAGCTATATATTTACTATTAGTTCAAAAACTACACATGACTTCTGCATCTATTTTTCTTTACTATGTTGTATCTGAAGGGTTTTTGTTGCTTGTTTTTTTTTAATTAAAACAGTGAAAATAGCTGTTTGCCTAGAAATAGAATTTAGAACCTGAAGAAGTAAGTCCTGAGCTAAAACTTAAGAAGTCTAATTAGTGTTTGAAGGCTGACAGAAGAGAAAGTGCTGACAAAGCCAGAAAGAAGCAATTAGAGGAATAATTCAAAATGCAACCGTGCAACATGCCAGGGAGTTTTTAAAATGGATTCAAGAAGTACTGGTCAAACAAGCAGCGGTGGTGCACACCTCTCTGTGAGTGCCTTGGCACACACACACAACATGACAGGTGTGAACCCATGCACATAGATAATAAATAAGTAAATAAATAAATGTAGTGACGTTTTAAAATGAACAAAACAATTCAAGCCCTTTCCTCTCCAAAGAATACAAAATATTTCCATGATATAAAAAGCTGAAGAAAGCTTGTATCAAAGTCTGGGTAACTAGAGAAAAGCAGGCACAGGAAGTTCAAATGGCAGGAGGAGGCAGCTGGCACTGTTGAGGCAGACAGTGAAGGTGTTTGTTTAAACAGTGACATTTACTTGAAAGGGAAGGGTTATAGGAAGAACAGAAATCAAAGATGATAACTAGTCACTCAATGTAAGAGCAAAACTCTAAACCAATCAGGAAAGATCAGGTTAGATTTCGTGAAAACTATTTAGAAAGATAGGAAAGTGTAGTCCATTTCAGAAAAATACCCGTCAAAATATTTCTTGATGTCTGTTTGCTCTTTAGTTTGATTAAGAACGACTCAGAGCTGAGCAGAGTTGGAATGAAGAGGCACTGTGTACCACAGGAGACAGAAATAGACCCTATGTGCTCATCGGTTTCATCAGCAGTGTCTTTTCCTGATTATTTTTGCCTTGTTTTTCAAACGGGATACTGAATAACTACCTCTGTCTCACGCCCACACAAATTCTAATTCAATCATTTGTTTTTCTTGTTTGTGTCTATAAATATGGTTATAACCAGTGGCATCTTCAATAAAATATGCACTTTAGAAATAAAAGTAAACTATTGAGTTCTTTTAGACAGCTAATTAGTTGGCAAGACTAATGAGGATCATGAAAGTGGTGGCTTTGCATGCTAGATCCAATCTATTTAAGCATAGAGTTAAACTTAGTCTTAATGTAAAACAATTTGTTAATAAACAGCCAGCAAATTATCTATGATCTTTAAATCATTTAAATTTAAAACATTTAAACATGATATTTAAATGTTATAATTTTTAATTTTAATTATATCTTTTGTCTTTCTATATTTCCAACCATATTCTTCATCATTCTAATAGTGCCATAGTCAATGTTTATTCAGTTTCTCAGGTAATAATATTATAGTAAAACTACTTCCATTCTTTTTGTGGTAAATGAATATAAAATTTACTGTGGTAGTTATTTAGCATGAGATTTTTAGTATTGGTTTTTAAAATTATAAAAGGGTCCACTGTAGTAATATGGAGCGGCGGGGCTGCGTCCCCAACATCCCAGCCGCCTGCCCGGCTAGCTTATGCCCCGAAATAATTACAGGGACACTGTATTCTTTTAATCACTGCTTTGGCTCATTTCTATCTAGCCTCTTCTAGGCTAATTCTCACATACTAATTTAGCCCATTTCTAATCATCTGTGTAGCGCTCCTAGGTGCGCTTACCGGGAAGATTCTAGCCTATGTCCATCCTGGGTCGGAGCTTCATTGCTTGCATCTGCCTGGAGCGGGGAGCATGGCGTCTCTCTGAGGCATCTGCTCCGGAGAGGAGAGCTGTCGAGTCTGACCTCACTTCCTCTTCCTCTCAGCATTTTGTTCTGTTTACTCCTCCCACCTATCTTCTAACCAATGAAATGGGCCAAGGCATTTCCTTTATTAGCCAATGACCTTCCTCCATCAGTCCACCTACAGTTTATAGTAACGATGGCTTCAGTATTGTAAAAATGTAAAATATTTAGGATGGGTGTATTTTTCAAAGTTAGATAACATCATGATGACCAAAATTATTTATGTAATGCTAAAGCTTTTTAATCTGTGACAATAAATTCCCATAAATGACTCACTAGACTTTATTTGTCATGATAATAACAACACATGAGCTTATCAGCTTCATATTGAACTCTTAAAGTCCTGTTGATGAGTCAGGTTGATGATGCTAATACTTGTTCCTGGCTCACAAGACTTATTAATTAAAACTTTATCCTTCAAATGTACAGTCAGTGCCATTAACACAGAGAAAAGTTACTCCTAATTGACCTTATACAGAAGAAAAACCATGTCAACAATGCTGTGCGGTGATAAAGTCATTTCTATTTCTTAATCATTATGACATCATTTTTTAAAATAAAATATCAATAATAGCATAATGGCTTAGAGTCAATGATACTTACTAGAAATACTGCTTTAAATGAAACTAGAAAGTTTAGCAGGAGAGTCAATCATCATACAGATTATTTGAAAGACATAAGTACTTTTTATAAAAGGAAAGTGTGAATATAAATACACTATAGTTATATAGAAATTTAGTATAATCCATGAAAAATGTATTGCCATTTGTCACATGACTAAAAGTATAAATCTAATTCTTAATCACCAGGCAGATGTGACTGACTATATATAAATATAAAGCATGGTATTACAGAAGAGTAATTTATGGTAAGTTCCAGCAGAAGGAAAACAAACTGATGTCAGCTAACCTCTTCTTAACTTCCCATGATATCAGTGATACAATTCCAACCACATATGCTAATGGCTAGACTGGTTTTCCTCCACATAGACAATGAAACAGGGAACAAGCTGTTTTCTGGGGAGAGTGAGCAAGATAAAAAAAAAAGCAATGGCTAAAGGAAAATGAATAACAAGAATATTATAAAAGCTCATGGGTCACAAGCTTCACATGACAGGTTATACTGATTTATGAATCTGAGACTCAAAATAACCAGTAAAACCCTTCACCCTGCATGCCTGACTGAGTAGGTTGGTCATTACATATTTTGGTTATGATCTTTATGATCATCCCACGGTTGATTTCAATGGGTTGGAGTAGGTGATAAATCTTAAGTGAAGGAGGGGAAGTCTGGAGAATGTGTGTTAAGCTCTTTCTGGTGATTGAAGCCCTTAGAAAAGGCAAACTCTCTAACTTTACAGTAACTTATGAGTGCTTCAGTGTTTTTTTAAAAAAAATGGTAAGCACTAAATTCTCCTCAAGGCAAATTTAGATCAATACCAATAGATTTACTGGGAAACATCTAAAATATTCTAATACCAAGACCTCATATGACCTGGATTAGTGTTTCTGGGGGGAGAAATCCAACAAATGATACTTTCCAAGGTTCTACAAACTCTAAGGACTAGCAAATATTTATAACCAGGGAGGTAAACAATTCTCTTTTTTTCTTTTTAATTAGTTTATTTTAAAATCTTATACATTTATGTTGAAGTAGATCTTCCCTTCACCTCCCTTTTCTCAATCCCCAACTCCCCTTTTGTCACCTAAGACAACTTCACATCTACACTCATGTCACCTGTACATGCACAACTTCATGCATCTAGTCTACACTCACGTCACATGTACATGTACAATTTTACGCATCTAAACAAAATCTAGGTGTTGGGAGCTGTGAACCACCAGATCCTGAATCTCCTGTAAACAACTTGTTTTCCTCTGCTCTGAGACAGCTTACAGCTGCTCTGAGCACAAAACCATTGAGAGTTCCTGATGGCAGGAGGAGTGGTTTCTGGTGGATTTGGCTGGGGCGTGGCTATCAGTTAAGGATCTTTATATAAGCTGCTCTGGTACACAATAAAGGAGCCCTTCTTGGGGCATTCCTGTTTCAAGGATGACCCGAGTCTCTGTGTGTTTTTGTGTGTGTCAATCTCCAGCCCCTTGCCTGGTTCATGAAATGTATGGTAGCACATAGAGCGCAGACAGGTGTGGTGCACCACACTAGGAATCTCAAGTGAAATGATACCAAGTGGCTCAATTCTCAATACCAACGTAAAAAGCTCACAACCATCTGTAACTGCAATTCCAGAGAACCCAATGTCTATATATGTAAAAAAAAATACATATATTTGAAAAGTTTTTTTGATATTTTTGTAATAAGGCAGAATAAGGACTGTCCATTTTGATTATGGTTAAATAGAATCTCAAAGCAGAATTTTATGTCTATTTATCTGATTGTTACTGAAATTAAATTTTTCATATTGATTGAGCATTCACATTACATCTTTCAAGAACTATTCATTTAATTAACCAATTTCTTTATAAGCTTTATTTCTTGCTGCTTAGTATTTTGAGTATTTATGTATTCAAAAATATAGATATTATTTATCTACCAGATGTAAAAAAGCAAATAAATTCTTCCACTGAATATTCTATCTCTTTACTAAACTGTTTCCTTGACAGGACAGAAGCTTTTAAATTTCATAAGGCCCTATTCATCAGCTGTTAACCTTATTGCCTGAACAATTGGTGTTCTATTAAAAACATCCTTGCCTCTGCTTGCATCTTCAAGTATTTCCCTACATTATAATCTAACAGCTTCAGACTTTCAGGTTTTACATTAAGATCTTTGATCAGCTTGGAGTTGATCTTACACTAAAATCAATGCAAGGTGAGAGACAGGCATCTAGTTATCTTTTCTGCATGTGGATATCCAATCGCCCCAAACCATTTGATGAATGGGTTGTCATTTCTCCAATGTGCATTTATTGTCAAAAATCAGGTGACTGCATCATGATGAGTATATCTGGGTATTATAGTCTAGTCTATTGATCTACTTTTACGTTTTTGTGTCAGCGCTGTTCTATTTTTGTTACTGTGGCTCTATAAAAAGACATGAAATCAAGTTTGGGGAGCGATAACTCTAGCACTATTTTTCGCTCAGGGCTGCTTCACTACCCAGAGACTTTTGAGATTCCATATTTTTTTAAGATTCTTTTTATTTTTATTGTTAGTTTCTTTTCTATTTCTTAAGTTAAACCATTTTTGCTTATCTCTGAAAATAAGCCAAATGAATTGTGGCCAAAGATCATTTTGCTGTGTTCTTGAAATCGGTTTGTAAGTCTTTTCTTGAAAGACTTTACAACTACGTCCCTTGCTAGATATGCAAACATTTTGTTTCCTTTCCTGTGTTTTTATCTGGTCTTGGTATCTTGTTAATGCTGATTTTGCAAAAGTAGTATTTGGCAGTGTTCCTTTCTTTTCTACTCTATGGACTTTTTGAGAGGGATTGGTATTAGTTCATCATTAAAAGTCTGGTAGAATGCAATAGTAAATACATATGGACCTGGAATGCCTACAGTTGAGAGTCTGGTTACCAATAATGGACCCATTTTATGTAATCTTTCAATCTCAGGAATGCTGCTTGAAACCTGTGTTTATATGCTGCTACAGTCTCCACTTCCACCCAGCCTCCCAGCACACTATGTACTTCCCAGTTGTGATACAGAGATTCTTCCCTTCAGTCCAGCATTGTCTCGCTTGCCCGTTTCAGCATATAGTCATTTGTTCTAAGTTTCCTACAAGTGTGAATCACAGAGCCTAGGCTTACTGACCTGACACAACAGAAATTTTTCCAAAGTGGCATCCAGGGTCTTCCCTGGTTCAGGACTGAGTACTGATGCCAAACACAGAAAAGAGAAGGTTTTCCCAGAAATCCTTCTGCCTGTGCCATTGTCACATTGGGTCTCTCTTTTTCTTCTCTTTAAAATTTCCATTGCTGAAATCTTGAATTCTGTATTGATTCAAGTCTTGAATCCTATACTGAGAGTGTGTGTTGCTTTCAGCAATACGGTCTAACTATATAGTTCTAAGAGGGCATCTGAGAACCATGCAGTAGCTTTTGCTTTCGGAACCTTTCAGGGCTCCCTGATCATTAAATCATAGGTATTACATTTGATATTGGGAATTTGGTTTTAAATAGTCTGACTTCTAGAAGTTTTATCCATCCATACTGGGTGCCTCCATTGAAACTCTTTTATAAATGCATGCATACATACATACATACACACATATGTGTTTGTACATACATATATACATATATACCCACATATGGTGTGGGAGGATCTTCTGTCTATGCATTGCCTTTATTGGTTAGTGAATAAATAAACTGCCTTGGCCTCTTGATAGGACAGAACTTAGGTAGATGAGGAATACTGGACTGAATGCTGGGAGAAAGAAGGTGGAGAGAAAATGCCATGGAGCCGCAGCCAGAGTCAGACATGCTGAAACTTTGCTTGTAAGCCACTGTCATGTGGCAATACACAGATTAATAGAAATGGGTTAAATTAATATGTAAAAGTTATCCAATAAGAAGCTAGAGCTAATAGGCCAAGCAGTGATTTAATTAATACAGTTTCTGTGTGATCATTTTGGGTCTAAGGTAGCCAGGCAGCTGGGAACTAACAAGCAACCCTCCTTACTATACACATATGTGTGTACGTATATGTTTATATAGTTAGTTTTTAAGGTGGTAGTTTGCTGTATGTCATTTTTATATAACCTTAACTTTGATTGACCCTTTCGCCCATATTCCTGATCATATTCCTATTTAAATTTTTCTACTATTAATACCCCCACCCACTTCCTATCTCATGCATTTCACTATCATCCCTCACGTTTTTAAGGCCTCCTTATTGGGTAGCATTCATAGGATCAGAAGGTGTGATGACAGTTTTTGGGAAAGGGAAGTCATAAGTTGTCTTACTCAGGTCTGGACCTTTCACAGCTACTGTCTTGCCAGGCAAAATATTTGGTTGGTACAGTAGTGGCATGACTGTTTGGGAAGTAACTAAACAACAATTTTAGGATCATATTTGACACTATCTCTATGGGGTTAATGCCTGGTGTTGTAAACCTGGTCCTGAGAGGTCATGGACCCTAGGGCCAATTCCACTACTGATACATTTCTAAATGATGTATAGTCAAACTACCTTCTAAGTGTTTATGTTTATATACATAGACTAGTATTGATATTAGCCTATGTCGAAGAAGACTGTTTTTCCACTGGGCGATGCCTGCAGCAGAAACATATAACCTGTCAAAGTCTTAAAGATAAGTGATTTTAGAGCGTTCAAGTCTAAAACACCTGGACATTTATGACACTCTCTCCAAGGACAAGGGAACATTATGTTAAAGGGAGCAGACAAATTGTTAAGAGCAGGAAGATATGGAGGTGTGCTATGAAATGCTGTAACTGAGCATGACATGGGTCACTGCGATGCAAGCACAGTCGCTGCAGCTCCTGCACAAGACTAGCGCATGCGCGCGCGCACACACACACACACACACACACACACACACACAATGACAGTAGGGGGCGAATGATTCAGAAGAAGGGGTCTGTAAGCATGGGAGAGGGGTAAGAGGGAGCAACCGAGTGAATATATATATATATAGTGTGTGTGTGTAAAACTCTCAGAAAAGCAGAAAAGCAAAGGAAAAAGAACAACAAAACAATCAACAGCCGATGAAAATCATATCAAAATTCTAATACCATCTTCACAATTTTTTAAACCCTGAAAATTATATCAAAATCCCAAATCCTCCAAATTCCCAATTTAATCTTAAGAAAAAACAGAACAACCTTTCCGGGAAGGGTCAACAAAAGCCAAGTGAGTATGAAATGCCATTAAAAAAAAAAGCCTGATTCTTTGCATGCTAGAATGAAAAACACATATAAATAAAGAAAAAGGAGATGTTTTACACAAACATTAACTATGATATACCAAACTAATCATTTCGTTTTTATTTGTGATAAAAACAATATATATTGTGATCAATAACATAAACATCAAAGAGAACAAACTTAAATATCATATTATGTGACTTCAAAGTATTCTCTAAAGAATAGTGACTGAGGCAGTATGGTAGTATCATAAAAAGGACCACAAAGACCAATGAAATGTAATAAAAGCCCTCTAAATAAGCCCATTCATTTATACACAACTCATTTCTGACAAATATACCAAGGGCATATAAAGGGAAAATAACTAATAAATGGTGTTGGGAAATTGAATATTCATGTGCATAAGAGAGAAATTAAACCCTGCACATTTGCATTCATAAAAATTCTAAGGGTAAAGATACATAGTATTTAGAAATTTTCTTTCTTTATCTGTTTCTTTTAAATTGTAGATATTTCAATTTGTTCATAATCAATACCTCAAATTCTCTCCATATTTGGCCCTCATATCTAGGATTCTCTTCCTTTGTACTTTCCAATTCTATCACTACTTGATAATGATTTGCCCATATTTATTTAGAAAACTCCCTTTATTAGAGACTTGAAAGAATAGGCAAAAGCTGTATATCTTTCAATGTTAATTATTACTTTTATTACTTTCTGAGAATTTCATATGTGTATGAAGTAAATAAAATTGTACACACCTCCCAGTATCCATTTCATCCTTCAAATTCACCCCATCTCTTTAAAACTTGCCTTCCTAACTTCATGGCTTTGTTTTCTCTTTAACAACGTACAAAGTCCAATTAGTACTGTCTATATGTGAAGGACTATGGAACCTTCACACTACGCACTGGAAATATTCTAGGCACCACTTTCTAAAAGAATGATTTGCCTCCCCCCAAGCAGCTATCAATTACCAATATCTCTTCAGTGGGTGGGTGGGCGTGAGGACCACCTTTTTGGAATTTTGACTAGCTTGATCTTGTGTAGATCTTATGAAGTTAATCATTGATGACATGAATTTATTAATGCACTAGCCATGCCTTGTCCAGAATATAGAATTTCACATTTGTTCCTGTTCCATGGATTCTACATACTTTCCTCCTCTTCTGTGATTTTTCCTAAGTCTTGCATTGAATAGGGAATTGAAGAAGACACCCTATTTATGGTTGAACACTCCATCCCTTCTCAGCATGTTGACCAGCTCTATGTCTCAGCACTGACCATTGCTCACTACAAAAAGAAGTTTCTCTGATCAAAGTTAAAAGGAGCCCAAGTCTATGGGCATAAAGAGAAATACTTAAAAGTCAGTTTAACATGACCACTTAACAAAAGTACAATAGTAAATTCTATTCTAGGGGGCTTTTGTTCAAGATTATAGCACCAGATATAAGATTCCCTTTGGTGGATCAGGCATCAAATCCTATTAGAATGTGGTTAATTAGCCAATAAAAGTTGTGTCACCGCTGCACAATTAGGCATTTCTCATCTGGTAGGTTGATATTGTAGCACACGAGGTCCAATATTGAGTAACACCATTGATGCACTTTTCCCTCAGCAGCCTGCAGAGCAGCTTCTAGCACTATAAAAGATAGTCCGTGGGTACAAATTTTCTCTTGTTTAAAATTGGTTTCATTATGTCCTTAAGCCAAAGTATGCAGTCTTCTAAAATAGCTCCCTACCATGTCGTTATGGAGAGTAAGCAAGGGCAATTTCAATACCCTGTGTTGTCTTAGAGACCTCTGGAGCCTCCTAACAGGGGGATGACCCATGCCTTTCACTGAAATATATGTTTAATAACCTATGTCTTAAGATAACAGCATTAACTGCTTATACTAGGTACCTCAATTTGAAATCAGTTCTTAAAGTTATAATTTTTAAATTGGATTAACAGCTAGTAGATCTCCATAATTTGTTGAGCCAAATTAGTGGAGTTCCAATGAAAGTATAATTTGGACTTAGTTTTCTTCAAGACCCACAATTTTTTTTGTCATACAAAACCTCATAACACATCTGACGTCCCTTAAAGCTCATAGAACAACCTCCCATTCTACAAAGTCTCTGGGAACCAAAACTATCTGCCAGAGAACTGCCTAAGTCTGAGATCCACCGGGAATACCTGTGACTGTACTCAGCAGCAAGGGCTGAAGACATAGGAGATGAGACTATGAAGGTACTGTGAAACTACTGGGGCTAAAGAAGAATAAAAGAAACACGACAATACCACAGGGAAATATCAGTAAGCAGATGGCTGAAACGCTACAAAGATTCAACTTGAATATGGAAAAATTAACAATTTATGCATAAAATTTTGTAAGGAGGTAAGTTAAATTTGATAAGTTGCCAGTAGGCAACTATGTTGAGTATGACCCCGTAGGTCCCCCATTACCTCTCCTTCCCACTAACCTCTGTGTTCCAAAGGCTGATCTGTACTGTCTATATTGATGAGGCCGGTGTAGCCTGCATTCCCAGTGGATTCTGCTAGAGAAGGATTTTTTCACAGCAAGAGAGCTGCCTAAGGATTTTGCTTTTCCAGTGCTCTGCTGTCAGGTAGTTGAGATTTAGCTATATCCTCAGCAGTAGGCCACAGCCTGTCAGACAGTTTCAGGAAGGAAGTTACTTCTCTGATTTCTTTCTGGCCCCTTCAGGCCTAGGTTGGCAAAGAGTTTCCTTTCTTGCTAGTTCCTTCATGCTGTAATATTCCTTCCAGATTTCTCTGAAAGCCCCATCTGCTCTTGGGTTTCTTTATCAAATTCTCTTCAGTCGCCAAGTTTGAATAAGCTATTTCTTGACATAACCATAATTCAGCATTCTTACAGACCACCGTGCTTTAAAATTAAGATTACTCTCCTTGTTTTTATCAAAATCTTTCCATAATTTTATCCCATCAATATTCTTTTTACTGCAACATATTCTCATTTATATAAGCTAAAGGTAAAACCTATACTGAGCAAATACAAATTTTTATTTAAAATGTTATCTCAGTTTAGATTGCATTATACTTATTGCTATGAGGTAGTAATGCATTTGTCCTTAAAGAGACTATTTCTATGCTTTAGAACAGATTGCTTTGGAGAGGGAGAGGTGGGCAGGTCTGGAACATCACTGTCTTTACAAAAAAATGTGATTCTAATCTCCAAAGAGCATTGACCTTAGCCCTTGTAACATACACACAGAGACTTCCTTATCCAGACAGGCTGTGCTAGCTCTACACAGAAGCAGAATGATCTGGTATTTGTTAACGGTCACCCAAACTATTCCCAATTCTCCATTCACTGTATGATTTTAGCTACCATTTCCTTGGTGGTGGAGTGCAGGCCTTTGCTTTCTATTTTCTTCTTGGCAGACAAAGTCACCTATGCATTAGGAACCACACAATAGGTCACTAACAGCGTATCATGGATTACCCACAGCATCCTTCCTTAGGAAGAGCCAGGCACTGGGTGCCTAAGAACATGGAAGTTTATTAATGTGAGACCTGCTTGAATGGCAAACAGAGAAAGGCCTGGTGGCATGAAGAGGCTTCGTGTGTTTTAGAGGAGATACACTTCCCAATCCTTCACAATTCTGTAGGTGGGAAGCACAGGGTTCTCAGTAAAACCATAAAAACAAAGACTACAGCCAAGGAAGAGGGGACTAAATAAAAACAAAGAGGAAAGGGTACGTCATGGCTTTTTGATGCCCCCAGTTAGGACCATCTGAGTAACACACAGAGCAGCTGCACTGAGGTAAGATATGACATGCATTTCTGAGTTGTTATTTGGATTATGATGAAAATTCTTGTTTAAAATTCAGCACTTGTGAGACCTAGAAAGATGGCTCAGTGGTTCAGAGGGTGCACTGCTTGTGCTAAGGACCCAGGTTCCATTACCAACACTTTCAGGATGATGACCACCTGAAACACTAGCTCCAGGGGGTACCTGATGCCTCTGGCTTCTGTAGGCAACTACACTCACATCCACATCCCGTCCCTCCAAAACATATATAGACATAATTTAAAATTTACAATCAAGTAAACCTTTATAGTGATTACAATGTGGCACAAATGCTCACCAATCTCCTGTAATTCTCCTTTCACACAGGAAACTTAACACCCTAACATACTTCAAACCCTAAATATTTTTTCTTCATTTATTTTTTTATTGATTTTGATTGAGCTCTACATTTTTCTCTGCTCCCCTCCCTGTCTCTCCCCTCCTCCTTCAGACTTCCCCCAAGGTCATCATGCTCCCAAGATCTTGTCTTTTTCTACTTCCCATGTAGATTAGATCTATGCAAGTCTCTCTTAGTGTCCTCATTTTTGTCTAAGTTCTCTGGGATTGTGGTTTGTAGGCTGGTTTTCTTTGCTTTATGTTTTAAAACCACCTATGAGTGAGTACATATGATAATGGTCTTTCTGTGTCTGGGTTACCTCACTCAAAATAAAGTTTTTTAGTTCCATCCATTTTCCTGCAAAATTCAAGATGTCATTATTATTTTATGCTGTGTAGTACTTCATTGTGTAAATGTACCACCTTTTTCTTATCCATTCTTCAGGTGAGGGACATTTAGGTTGTTTCCAGGTTCTGGCTATGATAAACAATGCTGCTATGAACATAGTTGAGCACATGTCCTTGTGGCATGATTGAGCATCCTTTAGATATATACCCAAAAGTGGTATTACTGGGTCTTGAGGAAGGTTGTTTCTTAATTTTCTGAGAAATCGTCACACTGACATCCAAAGGGGCTGTACCAGCTTACATTCCCACCAGCAATTCAGAAGCGTTCCCTTTTCCCCACAACCTCTCCAACATACAGAGGTCTGATCTCCAAAATAAACAAAGAACTCAAGAAATTGGTCATCAAAAGAACACATAATCCAATTTAAAAAAAATTGAATACAGATCTAAACAGAGAACTCTCAACAGAGGAATCTAAACTGGCTGAAAGACACCTATGGAAATGCTCAACGTCCTTAACCATCAGAGAAATGCAAATCAAAACAACTCTAAGTTTCCATCTTACACCTGTAAGAATAGTCAAGATCAAAAACACTGAAAATGCTGGATATTTAAAAGAGAAAATAATCCCAGTACAACTGTTTGGGTAGGAAGCCTGGCTTGGACCCCAGACCTGTCAGAGTGGTGAGCAGATGCGTAGCTATGCTTTTATTTGGGTGTGTCTCCCTGGCAAAGCTCCATCAGACTCAGCACAGCTTCCAATCTTTCGTGTTGTTTACATTAAGGACCTCCTACGCATCAAGATAATTTCTCTAGAGAGTGATCTGATTCAGAATAAAGAGGACAGAGATCTGTGCCGAGGACAGCAGGAGGAGCAGAGGGATAACACGTCAAAGTTGGGAAGGAAGGAAGCACATTTCCTTTCTGTTTCTTTGTGGATGGGCCACTTTCTCCCTGAAGGTATTATGTTCCCTCTCTACTGTATGCTCAATCCTTTATTTTAAAAAAAAAATACTCCGCGATTTCTTGCCTCGTCCAGATCCTTCTTTATGCATTTTTCAGTCTGCATGTCTTACATTATCTCTGGTGCGTCACAGTTGCAGGTAGAAAAATAAAGACCTCCTTCGGACTGGCATTTAAAGGCTTATTATTCTCTTTTTGATATATGAGCTTAATGGTCATTAACACTAAAATGAACCAGCTGAGAAAGGAAAAAAAAAATCTACCTTCAAAGGTTCAAGAATAAATAATGTAGCACAATCCCTTCCCTCTCACCTCACTAAAATGATATTAACCAGTTCCACATTTCTTCAAAGAAAGCTTTTAAAAGTTTAATACTGTCTGCATTCACTTTTCAAAGGTGTGCTAATGCCTTCCTGGAGTCTGATTGCTTTGTGAGGAATTCCTTTGCCTCAAAGTAGATTTAAAACATCCTCTTCCATCCCATTTTCTATATTCAACCTTCAAGATTAAATATAGAAGATCACAAAACTCTAAGTTTTTTTTAAACTAAAGACAAGGCATGTAATCCTTTGAGAAATATTATGATTGTTTAATTCTTCCACAGTTTGGAAAGTTTCAATAGTAAGTAAACACATACATGTATATATACAGCAAATCAAGATGAGTGGTTAAATCAACATTTTTTTCATTAATTCAATTTTTTTCACAATCCCTCCATACTCTGTTTTCCTTACAAGTTTCAATTCTATAGGCATTTATTTCTCTCTCGTATCCAAAATAAATACATCAAGCACATGTCTACTCATGTGAGTCTAAGGGTAATTTCATATACCTCTTTACAGGTGACCTAATACGTATAGACTATATAACCCAAAATAGTCAGAATTAAACCCTGAGATATCCTCACACATGAAACATTTGGATTTTGTAAACAGATAAAAAAATTAGCAAGAATGAGGATGTCACAGATCTTTCAGGATGAGTGACAGGTACTGGTCGGAGCCCTCTCCTTTGTGCTTTCCCTCGATAGCACCTTATATCTAAGAGGGCAGTGCTGGAAAGACAAAGTCTCCGTTTCCGGAGAGGCATAACCCCGTGTTGATGATAGCTCCAATTCTTCCTTGGGGATCCCCTTTCTAGAATTTTCCACTTGCTCAAATTCGCCTTTCTCAAATGTCCCTCCCTACTGCTGGTCAGGATTATCTCAGGGTTCAGTTTTGTACAGCCGACTGAAGGCAGAGATAACAAGATAGCTGCCTTTCCTATCTGATGGGCCTCACTTTTTATCAGACTGGGGAGTGGAACAACTTTTGCCATATGCCTGGTAGAAAGGGATGCAGTATCAGAGGTGGAGTGTGTCCTGTAATTCAGTGCTGGCTTGACCCTGAATCGCAGCTGACAGAGAAGTAAGAAATTAACAGACTCAACTGGGGAAAAAAACAAAAACCAAAACCCATATATCAGCTATCTGAAGTTCCATCAGTTTCTTTCTCCATTTGTGGGAGCATTTTATCAGCACTTAATTAAAGCTGAAGTTTCTATCGGTAGTCCTCATATGACTGAAACCTTCTGAGAATCCTCATAACCTGTGAGTTCTGACCCAAAGGCCTCAGATTTGGCAAGGGTCTTTGCTTTCATAACAGACTCTCAGGTAACGCTGGTACTCAGCCACGGATCATATTTTCAGAAGCAAGAGACTTCAGTGTGCAGTAGAATTCCCCGGGCAACTTAATTCAAACACAAAACCGTCAAACTCTGTAGCAGGGCATATGAGGTAGGACCCAGGATTTTTTGTTTATTTTTCTTTCAGAACTGAAAATTCTTAGGCTTTAGCATGTCAGGCAAGTTCAGGGTGTGCTGGATTCAGCGTTGGATAAGATATCAGTCCAAAGCACAAATGTGCTTTGGCTTCACAAATGATGAAGTCTGGAATATGAGATAAAAAGTTTCAGAACTCTTAGGCAGAGCTCCCGAGCTTACAAAATGAGCTTGGTAATGCCTGCTCCATTTTTTTGTCAGCACCGCTGTAGTTGTCAAGCAGATCACATGTGGTCATCACTGTTCATCCGTAAGCTACCTGCCGGCCCTCTGTTATCGTTCCCAGTCATCCGATCTGAGACTCTTTCACCACCTTCTCCCTCATGTGCTTCCAGACCACTTTTCCAGTCTTTAAAATATTCACAGGGGATCCCAGTAATACACTCTGAGGGAATCCTGGAACACCCGCAGAAAGCCCAGACACTCGGAATGGACACAAGCATCCACTTAGAACAGTACATCAAGAGCAGTAGGCTTTATCTGTGCCTGAACTGGTTTCTGTCTGGGTCAGGAACAATTTTCTCATGTGAAATTAGAACCCATGACATCTCAGTTTCTTAAGAGATCATCTCTCTCTTCATATGATCTTCAATGATTTTATTCTCGTGGCATCTAAAACTTTGGTTTAGAGACTTTCATGATATGAGATGAAAGTCTTTCCATCATATGTGTCTCAGAAGCTAAGGTGTTCTTGATAACTTGGAAGCAATGCAAGTATCAATACCCCAACTCTTCCATTTCCCCTATTTCTTTGATCATCTATTCAACTCCTGAGTTCCATAAGCCAATGGAAAATGTCCTCTCATCTTCTAACCCCAATTCCCTCACAGTCAGCATCTGCTGTCTGTTCATGGGAAATTTCCACTGTGAAAGATCATCATTCAAAAGCATGAGGATGCACCACCCCTTGGGAAAAAAATAAAACCATATTCATCTGGGTATGGGAAATGGTGTTCCACAGTATTCACCCAAGCATACTCACGTAAGACTTAATAAATCCTTCTGGACTCAAAAGTATTTCTCATGCCAAGTTTGCTCTGAACTGGGTTCAATGACCGCGTTACTGTGCTTATAGATGGAAATGGGATGCTCGGCAGATTGGTCATTGTGGAGACCTTCAGAACACTTTCCCTCCTCTCACACACATGCCACTTGCCTGTCTGCAGCCAGACTCAGATATCTCCCCCATCAGGCTGATTTCTGAAACTGCAACATGAATAAGTCTCTTTTGAGCTAAGAAAAGGGACACTAAATGAACCTTTCTTAACTAACTTATTTGAGAGTAAATCTACAAGATTCATGGCAACAAAGGTAACTGTCCTAGTTTCTTATTGTTGCTAATGATGAGAGAATCCAACTGTGTGACTTAAGGCAACAAAAATTTATCTTACAATCCTGTAGGTCACAAGAGCAAAATGTGCTAATACTGTGGTGTTCCTTCTGGAGTTCTAGGATAGAATCAACTCTCCACATGTAAATTATGGACATGATCTGCTATCCTTGGTTCATACCACATTCCATATCAGCCAAAATAAATCTCAGTGTATATTGAAATCTGTCCCATACCCATACAATTGTTACCTTCATGTACTTTATGACTATTTCTCCCCTGTCCATTTCTTCTGCCATTATTGAACCAATTTATGTACATACTGAGTAGTCTTTCCGACTTGCCTTGTGATGTAAGCTTCTTTGCTAACATGTTTCAGAGAGAAAGATATGGCTAGTTTGGGAGGTCCATCATTCTGCCTCCTGTTGTACCTGGAAAGAGGCCTTATTCATAGTATAAAAAATAAAGGCGTTATACATCAGACCGAGATGAAATAGATGGAATATCTGAAGGAAGATATTGAGAATCTAGAAAAGAGAAAGCAAAGACAAATGATGAAGAAAATCCTTTTCAAATAATGTAAATTGTGAAAAAGAAAGTCTATTTACTTCATAATTTTATTTTGTTATACTTTACATAGTTTTACTTTATTCATAGCTCTTCTACAAAACAAATGACAAGTTTGCCTATGGAAATACAATTATAACAACTTATAAAATATATGATAGGAATTGTAGTGGTTATCTTTAGTACTGGGATTATGCGTCTCCTTTATTCCATTTTCTGTAGTTTATACTGAGTCTACCTTCTTATGCTTTTTACTGCCCTATTCCTGATTGTGTTTACAACCATGGGATGCTCACAGCAGCCTCTCCACTGGCCTGTTTGTATTCATCTTTGCTCCTGTAGTACATCCTCTGAACATCATCCAAAACAACCATCTCCATGGTTATCTGCCTCCTTACCTCCCTCTGCTTCTCCAACCTCAGCTTCCTGCTGTCTGTTTTCCATACTCTGGGCATTGAACTTGATGATCCTCACAGTTAGACATGCTGCTGTATCTCCCAGCATGTTGATCATTGTCCTACATTTCATGCTACCTCGAGTCTTTATGAGACTGCACCTCAACAAGGAAAGAAACTGTTATGTCTAACATTTCGAATGATTCCCAGCAAATTATGGCTCTTAGTAAAGGTGTTGAATTTCACACTATTTTAAAATAGACTTGTAAATAAGAACCCTGTTTCTCTTTTCTCAGACAAAAACGTGACCGTGTTTTATGCGTTGGTAAATGCTCCCTTTACTAACTACTCTATCCACCAGAAAGCCTTTGCAGCATGACCACAAAAATCATTGGCTCATATCTTTTAGAACACAGTAGTGTGCCCTGGAAAACAATCATGGGAGAGATCAGTAGAAACAACTAGAAGCAGCCAGAGAAAATCAGTAGTTTGGTTACTGCACTGGCTCTATGGGAAGTGATCCATTTTCAGAATGCTTTTGAATTTGATTCAAACATTTCCTTTCAGGGAAAGTGTTGCTACTATTTACAGTGAACAAGCAACATTCTTAGAGAAAGACACTTCAGGACAGTAGGGACAGAAGATGCTTTTCCTGACTTTCTCCAAACAGTATTTTATATAAATCCATTGGGTGAATATTAACAAACACTAAATAATAAAATATTTTATCCTCTGCTCCACAAAATGACTTTAAAGTTTCCCTTTAAAGTAACCTGACAGTATGTTTAATAATTATCTCATAAACATGATTTTATTATTCTCCATGAAATAAACCATCTGCCAGAAACCCCAAAGCTATAAGACAAGCAAAGTGCTGGATTTTATCTCAGCAACCACAGCCATTGTTCAGTACTGGCATGATCTCCCAATCCAACATGGTATTGGGATGTTAGGTTGATACAGACACTGCCTAGAATGAGGAAGAAAGAAGGCTCAGGAATAGAACACAATTTTTGTTGTTTTATATATCTTTACTTGATTTCAAGATATATTTAAGCAATGGATAATACTAGTTCAAGTTAGTGAGAAAAACAGATCTCTTGAAAATTCTCTCTTCATAATAAATTCCTTCTTCAATCTAAAATTTAATGTTTGGCGTGTTATATGACTATCACAGGCCTTGGAACAAGAGTGTCTGCTTTCTGAAATGATAATGCTGTTTTATTATTATTATGTCATTAGACCACAACGCACCTGTCTTTTATCTTTATGATGTATGTATACAGCATTTATGATACAGTATTTACAGTGTATGATGTATTTGGAGGGCATGATGACCACTGTTAATATTTACGGAACTCTGAAACTCCTTCAAATCAATCTTTACAATTAGAACCACTTATTTTTAAAAAAAAACATTGGATGTGTTCGCTATCATATTTAAACAATATCTAATAAACAAATGAAAATATGAGGACCTTTCATAAAACAATATGTGCAGTAGATACCCTAATTTTTTAGCAAACAAAAGCAAAACAACACATGTTCTATTTCACATGCGTAAGCACAATTACATGTATAATAAAATTGGAGTACCATGTTATATTTTCAGAGATAATTACTAGAGACCAAAAATATTGCATTCCTATCAAATGAAAGTTTTAGCATTGAGTTATGGCATAAGTTTTAATTTTAAAAACCTATGAAAATGTCCTTGAATTAAGGCAATGGGTAAAACTCGTAAAGGATAGAGGTTCATAACACGATTTAAAAACAATCCCTTACTCGTCCTCAACTGTTCTGTAAAGAATACTGGATTTGGACAGCGTTCTACCACACAAAGTCAATTAATTAAATATATGAAAAGTAAGGAGGGCGGTGCTGTGCATTAGGTTCTGTCAAAAGCACAGGTGTTTAATAACAACAATTTGCTGGTGGTATTGAGAGCATGGCTGATCCTTAGAGGATTCACAGGTGCAGCACTAAGGTCTGGTAATAATGTTTTAGAGAGTATTTTTTAAAAAATAATCAAATATCCATGAAGAAACAAAGAAAGTTCTTAAAATTTAATTTTAAATATACTTTATGTGTGCAACAAACATGACTTAAAACCGATTTTATACTTTGAAGAATCTTTGCTAAAATAAAATAGAAGGAAATCTTACTCTGGATCAAGTCTCTTAGTTAAAAACAATAGTATTAAGATATAGTAGCATTTTTAGAAAAAAATTGAAAATTTAGAAGACTAGGAACTTTTGTATGATTCTATTTATTCATTTGATAACTATTCTAATAAAATTTTTAATTCATAATTACAAGATGACTTTAAAGTTAAGAAAATAAAAATGCTAACACCCAGACACATATACATATAGATACATACATCTATTGTTGAGAATCAACCTCAGGGTTTTATACAGCACAGACAAGAGCTCTGCCACTTGCATATTATGTAAAAATAAACCAAAGTGGTAGAATAGTTCAGTTTTAAAAGTCAAGCTTCATGCTGTGGGGTGGTGGCACATGCATTTAATCCCAGCGCTTGGGAGGTAGAGGCAGGTGAATCTATTTGAGTTAGAGAACAGCCTGGTCTACAGACTGAGTTTCAGGACAGGCAGAATGTTATATAGAGAAACTCTGTCTCAAAAAAAAAAAAATCAAGTTTCATAAAAGTAGTAACCTGCCTTTGCTCACATAGCAATGAAAGGAGGTAGTCTGTGTTTTACAGTATGCCCATGTGACTTCATTTCCTCCTTACTGCAGCTCAGATGGTCTCCCATTACAAAGAGAATATGTTCAATGGCATTCTTATGTAACATTTCATCATACTTGTTTGGTGCCTATATTATAGTCTATTCTGCCAACCTAGCTCTCAGGTGTTTTAATTTATCAGAAGCATCATCTCCTTCTCCTCATTCATCTACCTTGTCTTGACTGCATTCAAGGTGCAACCTCTGAGACAATACAGCCTATATTTAAAATAACTTTGAAAGTCTTTTCCTTCTTTTGAAAACCCAGAACAAAAATAAAATCTTAGCAAGAGGCACTACATTGTCTCATATGATGGAGTAGAATGATCCACAGGAAAGTCTAAAGAAATTGCCCAGAAAGACAACACAGTGTGTGGAAGAGTATCAGCTCTGACTTAGGGTCCTATTCAGGTACTCTGGGTACGACTGCATTCTATCTGATAAATCCTCTACCTAGCAAATGTCATTGAACAAAGTGTGTTGACTAGTACGTCAGCTTGACTTAAGATACAGTCATCTGAAAGACAGGAACCTCAACTGAGAACATGCCTTCATAAAACTGGGCTGTTAGGCAGTTATGGGAGGGCCCAGTCCATTGTAGGTGGGCCCATCCTTGAGCCGGTAGTCCAGGGTTCTATAAGAAAGCAAGCTGAATAAGCCATGGAAATCAAGTCACTAAGGAGCACCCTCCGTGGCCTCTGTATCAGCTCCTGCTTCCAGGGCCTGTTTTGAGTTCCTTCAATGACGAACAGTAGTGTGGAACTGTAAGCCAAATAAACTCTTTCCTCCCCAACTTGCCGTTGGTCATTATGTTTCATCACAGCTTTTAGTATCCCTAAATAAGACACAGAGTCTCAATAAAATTAAATTTCTTATCATTAGTGGTTGAGGATATAGTTAATAATATATGAAGAAATGAGGTCAGTGGGTAAAGTAATAAAGATTTCTTCTTCTTTGTCTAGGCTACAATGCTGCCCCCATTGTGAATACAAATTAAGAGTTTAATTAAAATTGAGGAGTAAGATCAGCATAGTTTTGAACTTAATAAAAAGCAAACCAGTGTTTAACTATATTTTTAATTATAAAAATAAATGTAATGAGTAATAGGAATAACAGTACACATCCCTTAGCCCTAAACTTTAATGACATCCCAGACATAATTGCAGCCAGTTATGACTGTGATCTTATATTTTGGTTTAGAAATTTATATTATACAAATATATCAGTATTACTATTTTATACATGAATTTACACAAAAGATGAAGCCTGTAATCTTTATGTATATTAACGTAAGTATAGATATACAAAAGATATCACATGTACACTGGGAACTAATTAGACACAGACATCTACATTGTTTTCTAGGACACAGAAGTTTTATTTTTGTAGGTTCTGAATGGTTTTGCTACATTAAATTTAATAACTCTTCCTGTTATTTGTCATTATGTGTTATCACACATTAATATTTCAGTTGCAAATAAAATTTTCAGACTGTAATAATTCAGGGCTTTGCTCTCTTGTATCTTCTAGGTAAAATCAGAATATTTAATAACAATGATAATTTTAGCTTCTTTTTCTAGTTTTAATGTTTATTTCCCTTAGCTAATTATACTAGTGAATAGGTAAACCTATCATTCATTAGGAGAAAATTTTGTTTTCTTTGCTAGTTTTCATACCTATTTCATAAGATATTTCTAATCACATTCCATTTTTTGTGAACACTATAAACGTGCCTCTCCCTACTTCCAACAAGCTGTCTTCCAACCTGAGCTCAGAACTGGACCTGGACGATTTAATATCCTGGAGACAGCTTCCTCATACTGCTAGCTGTTTTTCAGCCCACGCGACTGCTGTGTGCTGTATGACTATTCTCACCGCGACAGCTGCCACCCACAGTCCCCACCACTCCTGGGACCGGCATAGGGCACACTCACCCCCTCCTGCCACAAAAGTTGTGGTGCCGGAGCTGAGAGTGGAAATCACTCAGATGGTGAGAGGAAACATTCTGCACACGTCGTTCTCCTAGCACCCTTTCCATTACAGAGCAGTGGTGGACAGGCACCTTGCCCTCCACTCCAGTGCATACATGCACTGGGGCTGCTAGCTCTCGCTTGGCCCTCAGAGAAATATCTTGACTAGCACCATGGAAAAAGACAGTTGATTAAACGAAAACAGATAGAGACAGACTATAGTGTTGCTCATAACTGTAAGCAAAGACACTGGAGGCTAGCAAAGTGACACATGCAGAAGGATCTTCAGAAGTCTTCTATAGCATAGGCCAGCTTGTGAAATTCTCCTAGACAAGTATTCTAGCACATGGGCAGACATCAACACAAGAACTATTTAAAAAATGCTTCATGTCTATATTCCTAGCATTTGGGAAGAATGCTCAAGGTCCCGCTGGAATACACAATGAATGCCAGGCCACCCTAGAGTGAGATCCTGCCTCAACAAGCAAATAGCAAGGTAACATAATGCCTCCAAAGAAATGCCATATTCCCTGCAACAGACAATTAAAGAAGATTGTGGAGCTGGGAAAGTAGGTCATTTGGCAGAGCTTGCCCAGCACCCAGGAAGCCCTGGATTCAGTCCCCAGTATAACATAAACCAGACATGGTAACGCTTACTTCAACATCTTAGAGGTGAAAGTAGAAGGATCCAAAGTCAAGGTCTACTTTCAGTTGATTATCTTGTTTCTGGACCACGTTGAGGCAGGGCATCATGGCAAGTGGTAAAAGGACTATTTACCTCACACCAAGCCAAAAGGAGACTGGAATAGTGGGGTAAGGAGGGGCAGGCCAAGATACATTTTCAAGAACACAGGTACTATGGACTATTTTCGCCAGCTAGGTCTTGCCTCCTAAGCTTTCAAAAACTCACTCCCACAAGCTGCTTAGCAAACCATGAACTTAGGAGCCTATGGGAGGCAATTAATATTCAGTCCATGACAAGAATATTAAAATGCTTGAAAGCAAGTTCAGCAGATACCACGCTTTAATTTGTTTTGATTTCAAGCACTAAAAGCAGATTTAGATGTCTGTGCCTGTGTATGTGGCATTGGAAAAGGAACCAGAAGAGAGGAGTTTCTTCATTAAGAAGACAGGTGAATAAGGAAAGAGAGGGTAATGGGATACATGTGAAAGAAAAGCGGAGGGGGGGTCATTACTTGGAGGGAAGAAGGGGGTCAGCACCAGGAAAATGTGGTGTTGGCATGGGAAGGGGCAAAGAACAAAGCGCATATGAAAATTCCACAACAAATTCCATTATGTAACATACAAAAATTTACTTACTTAAAATACTAAAATTGAAAAGAATGTGTATAAGGAAACTGAGTGAGAAGTAAATAGGATAGGTGATTCAATAGTATTGGGGAAAGAATTTGTGCTATGGAGACAAAATGCAGCAAAGAGGTTGTGCTCATGAGCATGACTCATGGAGAAATGACTCAGTATGACACATGGGAAACACAATTGAGAGCATAAACAACAGCCAAAGACAGAATTTTGAAACTGGCCCTCAATACAGATCTGTAATTCCAGCCATTTTTGAGACAGGCAGGAGGATTGCCAGTTCGAGCCCAGGCCGGACTATAGAAAAAGTTTAAGGATAGTGTGGGTAATTTAATAAAATACTGTCTCAAAATAAAGAAGAATTTTTTTTTTTTTGTTTTTTGATTTGTTTTGTTTTTAAAGGTCAGGATTTAGCTCAGTAAAAGAACACTCAAAAAGCTTGAGGCAGTCAAGAAAAGAAAAGAGGGATGGGGAGAAAATAAAAAAAAAAAAGATGCTACGTCATTAAAGAAGCACATGTTTGAATTTTAGATCTCAAAGAGAATGGATAGGTGTGGAAAAAACTTTCTAATCAAGTAACAGCTGGAAACTTTCCTGTTCTTTGGGAAATAAGAATATTCATGGGCAGGAGGTTCAGATATCTCAGATGAATTTAACCAGAAAAGAATCTTAATGTATCATATTATTTTCTGACAGTCATAAGTACAAAATAGAGAATTCTAAACTCTTTCTTCGGGAGACACAAATACAGCTTACATTTTAAAGGAGCTCCTATCAGACCAATGGCAGATTTTTCAAAAGAAATCTCTCAAGAAAAATCTCAAAATATTTCAACAGAAATCTTAACCAACGTTACAGAAGAAAAAGACTGCCGGCGAAGAAATTTCAGAAATGAAGAAGGAACTAGGAATCTTCAAGGCAAGAAGAAAACCTGAGGGGATTCATTATCAGCGGATCACTCTTTCAAAAGATGCTCAAGGGAGCTCTACATCTTGAATTGAAACACCCATAGCCAATGTCACCTGAATAAATGAAAGTATAAAGCCCACTAGGAATCCAGACCTGCAACTGCATGCAGCCCTAGTACACAGAAATAGGTGCATGAGAATTATGATCTCAGCTACAAGGCAAGACCAAGAAGAGGAAAATAATGATGAGGAATAAGATAAGGAAGGCAAGACCAGGAGGATAAAAAAAAGGAGATATTTAAAAGAAGAGGAGAAAACAATTATTTATTTATTTATTATTACATAGCACCATTTTCACAAAGATAAACAATAAGAGAAACACAGAGAAACAAAAACAGTTGATATTCCAAATAGAAGAAATTAACAACATGACAGGCGTGCTATCTTTAGAACCAAATATTAACATCCAATAGAATCACATTATATTCTGTCATTTAAAAGACTGGATTAAAAAAGAGAAGAACAATATGCTGCCCACAAGAAAGACATATTACCAGTAAAAAAAATCACATAAAATCAAAGTGAAATATGAAAATATGAAACAGGAAGTAAGGACTTTAAGATAAAGTCTATAAGGGAGCATCACTATGTAATTCTCAAGGAATAATTTAAACAGGAAAATACAACAATGTCAAGTATATATATATATATATATATATATATATATATACGCACCTGGTTCTGAAACAAACAACTTTATGATTATTATCATTTATTTTTATTAAAACAATTTTTAAATTTAAATGTATTTTGATAATATTCTTTCCCCCCTTTTTTTTTGGTTTTTCGAGACAGGGTTTCGCTGTGGCTTTTCCAATGGTCTCCTCCTTCCTCCCCACCCAACTTTAAGTTCTTTCTCAAAAAATAAACAAATGCAAAAAATCTGAAAAACAGAATGCAAAAATGAATACTCACTAAAATCAAAAAAACAAAATAAAACATCACCCAAAAAAGCAAGCAAGCAAGCAAACAAACAAACAAACAAACAAAAAACCACCACACTATAACCTAATAAAAGAACATGCAGCAAAACTGTAGAGTTCATTTCATGTTGGTCAAGTACTCATTTCTTGAGGTCTGTCCTGGCTCAGTTGATGCACCCAGTGTCACTCCATTGGAGAAAGTTGGCTTTTTGTCTTCCAGCATGTATAAATGACAGTTCAGTTGTTAACCTGTACCCTGGTGGCTAGATCTACATCTACTCATTCATTTAAAATGCATAACAAAGTTTATTACAAAATAAGATATAAGAAGATAAAACAGATATGATCATGTCAAAGTTGGACAAGACAAACAAACCAACTGAATGAAAAGAGCCCCAAAGGCACAAAAATCAGAGACCCACTCATTTGCATATTCACAAATCCCATAAAACCACTAGAGTGGAAGCCATAATATAAGCACAGAGGACCTGGTGCATACCTGTGCAGGCCCTGTGTATGCTGCCTCAGTGTCTGTGAATTTTTATGAGCTTTGCTTATGATAAGTAAGAGAGTCTTGTTTTCTTGGTGTTCACCATCCCCTCTGACTCCTCCACTCTTTCTGCCTCCTCTTCCCTGGGTGTGTGTGTTGGAGGACAGGGGGAGTTAGGGCAGGAGGATCTGTGGGATCCACTAGAGATCCACTAAAGAGGATATAAAAGGTTTTCGCTTTGAAACTTGGGGTGAGATTAGGGGAATGGATGTGAAGTTATCTATCAGAGAAGACTGTTTGGACGTGGGTTTATGCCAGCAGAAAGTCTTTATTAGCTGCCAATGAACTACCCTGAGTGTCTGGGATCCCAATGCCACCCCAAGTCTTTCTCAGGGTGAGATTTTAAGCACAAAAACCATAATCTGGTTTGACATACTTCAGTTAACAAGAACAGCTAGCCAGAAGAGGAACTACAGAAGCCAAGAAGCAAGGTTAGTTAATACACATAGAGACGTTGGGCTTTGATGCATTAAGTCTTTGTATTTTGACTGGTGGTGTTGTCTACATGCTGAGTTTTACAGCCTGAATGGTACTTCTATCATAGAGGCACTTGTACTTAGGTCTGGGGTCTGTTACAAGCCTACCTCCTTCCCTGGCAATCAATTTTATAAACAAATATGATTAATGGAAAGATGGGCTCCAATTAAAAGACTTCAATACCTGACTTTTGGTAATGTATGCATATTCCATACACATGAAGGCAATGCAAGATCACTCTATTACATACACACACACACACACACACACACAAATGTAACCTCTCCTTTACAGAAAAATGCTTGGATATTACATCAGACGATTCAAAGAGACAATGAAAGAAAAGTACCACATGTTATTTTCACAAGGAAACTCAACAAGTTGATAAGAATGTAGAATAATAATTACCAGAGGTTAGGAAGGAAGGAGTTGTATTAGCAGGTCAGATAATGTATGATACATAAGATTTAGAGAGTAAATACTAGTCATTTTCTACACAATGTAGTGCAGAGGTGTTTTGTTTTTTGTTTTGTTTTGTTTTACCTCGGGTGCATTTTGTTGCCTGCACTACTGTTCTTGGACATGATTTCAAGCCTCCCGTAACAAACAATTTTATTCAAATTATCACACATGTTCACTCTTGCTGATCATAACTATAACATCCAATCTGGTCAGTGTACACTGAATCTGGAAATGGCCTTCTGCCTTGCTTTCATGTTTTTCCAGATATAATCTATTCCATGGGCTAAGCAATTGTGTTTTAGTGGGTCTGTCCTGAGGAAGTTCTGGAAAAGGGATGCTCCGTTAATATTTAGTATTTGCTTACTGACCTTTATACAAGTTTTTCTGATCATGATTCTCTGATTTCAAACATGCTTCTTTGGAGGATTGCTTTCTTTGCTTCTCTATAAAAGTGCACTAAGACTGAAGTACGTTGTCATCAGAATTAGATTGTCTGCCCCATTCTTTCAGGTTTTCAGATCCCAGGTCCAACAGACAAGATCTGCACAAATGAGCTAAAAAGTCAACAACCCGGATTTGACCATTACACACTGCATACATATATTGAGTTATTACACAGTATTCCACAAACTTATTATTTTATTAAATTAAATGTATTTTTAATTAAGTGTAGCAATTAGAATTGCTATATTCTGAAGCTCTGGCCCTCAATTCTTGTGTCCCTGTTGTTCCAGCAATGAGCATATGGACGTTAGCCATCTAAACAATTTATAATGTCATCATATTCACCATTTCTAGTTTAGTAAGGGTTTTTCTTGCAAGTAAATGCCAAATTTTATCACATACATATCACTGGGTTTTGTGTTAGTTCTAATGGTTTTTTCTTTCCATGTCAATGCCTACGTCTACATACAGATTTTATAATATTAAACAATAATTCTACTCTACACAATTCAATTTTCTTTTTTAATATTTATTATCCCATCGTACATTACATCCCAACCACAGTTGCCCCTCTTTCTCCACCTCCCAGTCTACCTTCCTACCTCCCTTGTCCCCCAGATTTGCCCCTCCTCTGTTTCCCTTTAGAAAAACAGCAGGCCTTCCAAAGGTATCACCTAAACATAGCATAACAAGTTACAATAAGACTTGGTAGAAACCCTCATATCAATGCTGGAAGACACAATCCATTAAAATGAAAAGGGTCCCAAGAGCAGGTGAAGGTGTCAGAGATACCCCTCACTCCCACCGTTAGGAGTCCCACAAGAACACCAAGCTACATAACCTTATCATATATGCAGAGGACCTAGTGAAGTCCCATGCAGGTTCCATTATTGCCTCTTCATCCTCTGTGAGCCCTTTCGAACCATGCTAAGTTGATTCTGTTGCCTGTGTTTTTGTGATGTTCTTGATTCCTCTGGCTTCCGCATTCCTTCCTCCCCCTCTTCTACAGGGCTCCCCAAGCTCTGCCTAATGCTTGGCTGTGGGTCCCTGCATCTACTCCCATCATTTGCTGCATGAAGTCTCTCTAAACTCAGTTGGGGAAGGTACTGATCTATGAGTCTAGCAGCATATCATTAGGAATCATTTCATTGACTTTTTTTTTATGGTCAGTTGTGTTTGGTTCTATCCAAGGTCTCTGTGCTATCCAGTCTCTGGTTCTTGAACATCTAGGCACTGTTAGACATGGGCTCCCTCTTGTGGCATGGGCCTCAAGTTGGACAGTCGTTTGTTGGCCACTCCCATAATTTCTGAACCACCATTACCCAGCAAATCCTGCAGGAAGAACAAATTGTAGGTTGAAGGTATTGTGGCTGGGTTGGTGTCCTGGTCCCATGTCTGGAAGCCTTGCCTAGTTACAGAAGATGGCTGAATCTTTACTAAGGTCATCCTCATAGATTCCAGGGAATTTCCCCTGAGCACTGATGAGTTTCTACATTATTCTCCCCAAATGCCCATTTCCAGTCATCTCTCTTGTACATGCTCCCTCCACTCCCAACTCTCTTGTTCCCATCCACCTGTCCATAGTCCAATGGCAAAGTCTACTCTATTTCCCCTTCCCTAGGAGATCCATGAGTTCTCCCTTGAGCCCTTCTTGTTGCTTATCCTCTCTGTGTCTGTGGATGGTACTTTGATTATCCTCTAATAAGAGCTCCTATCCACCGTGAAGTCAGATATACCATGTCTGTCTTTCTGAACCTTGGTTACCTCCCTCAGGATGTTCTTTTTTCCTAGTTCCATCCACTTGCCTGCAAATTTTATGATGTCATTTATTTTAAAATCTGACTAATACTGTGTAAAGGTACCACATTTTCCTCATTAATTTTTTGGATGAGGGATATCTAGGTTGTTTCCAGGTTCTGGCTATTACAGATAAAGCTTCTATGAACACAGTTGAACAAGTGTCCTTGTGATAGGTTGGAGCTTCCTTTGAGTATTTACTAAAGAGTGGTATAGTTGGATCTTGAGGTAGATTGATTCCCAATTTTCTGAGGAAACATCATACTGATTTTCATAGTGGCTGTACAAGCTTACACACCAGCAATGGAGGAGTGTTCCCCTTGATCAACATCCTTGACAGCACAAATACCAGCAATGGAGGAGTGTTTCCCTTGATCAACATCCTTGACAGCACAAGCTGTCACTTATGTTTTTGATTTTAGCCTTTCTAACATGTGTAAAATGGATTCTCATCATAGTTTTGATTTCCATGTTCCTGATGGTTAAGGATATAGAACATTTCTTTAAGTGTTTCTCAACCATTAGATATTACTCTACTGAGAATTCTTTGTTTAGATCTGTACCCTGTTTTTAATTGGATTATTTGTTTTGTTGATGTCTACCTTCTTGAGTTCTTTATTTATTTAGGATATTAGCCCTCTGTCAGATGTGGAGTTGATGAAAATCTGTTCTCATTCTGTAGGCTACCATTTTACAGATCAATTTTTCTTATAAACATGCCTGCACAAATACTCAATAAAATACTCGCAAACAAAATCCAAGAACACCATGATCAAATAAGCTCCATCACAGAGATTCAGGGATGGTTCAACATAAGAAAATGAGTAAATGTAATCTATCATAGCAACAAAATGGAAAAAAAAACACATGATCATTTCATTAGATACTGAAAAAGTCTTTGACAGAATCCACTGTCTCTTACTGATAAAAGTCTTGGAGAGATTAAGGACACAAAGGACATATTTAAACATAATAAGGAAAATTTATGGTAAGCCTATGGGCAACATCAAATCAAATGACAAGAAACTCAAAGCGATTCCACTAAAATTAGGAATAAAACAAGAATATCCACTTTTTCCATATCTATAAAAAGAAAACTCAAAGTTCTCACTAAAGCAACAAGACTAGTGGAGAGAACCAAGAGGATACTATTGGAAAGAAAGAAGTCAAAGTGTCATTATTTGCAAATGATATGATAGTATGCATAACTGACCCTAAAAATTCCACCAGTCAACTCTTATAGCTGATAAAACACTTGTAGTTGGACACAAGATTAACTTAAAAAATTAGTAGCCCTCATATATACAAAGACAAATGGGCTGAGGAAGAAATCAGGGAAACAACACCCTCCAATAATAGCACCAAACAATATAAAATATTTTGGGGTAACTCTAACCAGCAAGTGAAAGACTTGTATGACAAAAATTTCAATTCTTTCAAGAAGCTATCAGAAGATGGAAATATCTCCCATGCTCATGGGTCAGTAGGATTAATTTAGTTGTTGTTGTTTTTTTTTAAAAAAAAAAGACCATCCTAACAATAGTAATCTATGGATTCAGTGCAATCTCCATCAAAATTCTCACACAATTCTATACAGATCTTGAAAGGGCAATATATTCAATTTCATATAGAAACAAAAGAAACCCAGTATAGCTAAAACAATCCTGTACAATAAAAGAAATAACAAAGGTATCACCATCCATGATTTCAAGATGTACTACAGAGTTATAGTCATAAAAGCCATACAACATTGGCATAAAAACAGACACATTGAATAACAGAATCAAATTAAAAACCCAGACATAAATCCACGCACCTATAGACACCTGATTTGTGATAAAGAAGCCAGAAATACAAAATGGCAAAAAGGAAATACCTTCAACAAATTATGCTGGTTTAACTAGGTGTATGCTTGTAGGAAAATGCAAATAGATGTTTGCACAAAACTCCAGTCCAAGTGGATCAAAGCAACATAAAGCCAGAGACACTGACCCTGGTAGAAGAGAAAGTGGAGAATAGCCTTCAGTGCATTGGCACAGGAGACAACCTTCTGAGGAGAGGACACTGATTAATGCAGGCACTAAGACCAACAATCAGTAAATGAGACCGTATGAAACAGAAACGCTTCTGTAAGGCAAAGGACACTGACAATAGGACTATTCATTTTTCTTTAGTGAAAGATAATTAGAAACAAGTGGAAAAGGGAAGAGATCAAAACTGTAGAAGCTGAAACAGTGCGGGCATGTACTTCATGTGTTCCTCTCCTGATTTTAAATTGATCTAGTCCATTTTATCTGTGCTGCATGGCAAGACAGTTAAAACAGAATTTTAAAAGGAAATAAAAAATTAAGCTGTAAAAGAAAAATAAAATATCAAGAATGAGGATTATTTTTTTTCTTCAAAAAAATTAGCAATTTTATTAGGGTCATTGGTCAGAAACTTCAACCAAAATTTGTGAGGATGAACTCCATTTGTTAGGTTAAAAACGGACCATGGCAGCCTCAGTACTGAAGAATACCTTGCATTTTTCATGTGACCACCCTTATTGCTCTTCAATCCCTTATTTCTCTTCTTGGAGTCAAAATTTTAACTCATTTTCCTGATTTCACATGATTATAAGAATCAGGGAAAAATTGGGGGATTTTTGATATGTTTGGTATCAGTTTTGTCCAAGATGGCAATGATAAATTTCTTGTATTCTGTACAGTGAAACTTAATTAAATGTAGTAATTTGCATGAGATGTCACCTACATACCTGGGCATTTAAATATTTGATGACAGGTTGGGCGGCTTAGGAGGTATATTCCTTGTTGGAGGAAATGTGTTAAAGAGGGCACAGTTTGAGGTTTTAACAGTCACATGCCGTGCCTAGTCCTCTTTCTTTGTGTCTTTCCTATTGTTCAAGATGTCAGCATGGGCTGAGGACCTCAGCATAGTCTCCAGTGACAGAACAGACCATGGATCAACATGGATCACTGCCGCTGCACAGGTCACGGACACCATCACAGGCTTCTGTGTTCCTACCGTCCCTGGGCATCACCTCAGAAGGCCACCCACTTCCACCTGACCCCTGGTGGTAGCAAAGCCCACAGATAAAAACATGGCTTCAGGAGGCAGCCCAGGCTACTCATACCAATATGGCCCCTGGCTGCAAGGCCTATGAACAACAATATAGCTTGGCAGCATGCCCAGGCCATAAATATCTGCATGGCCTTCTGTAGCAACACAGGCCACAAACATTAACACAGACCCTATCTCCAGTAGGACCATGGGCGGACATGACCCTTGGGAGCAGCACGGACCCAGACACCCCCATGGTCCACAGACAATAGTATGGTTTCAGGGAGCAGCACAGGTCTCCAACTCTCTCATGTCCTTCAGTGGTAAGAAGGCCATGGATGTCAACACAGACCCTGTCTACAATAGGACCATGGGCAGACATGGCCCATGAGAGCAGCACAGACCCAGACACCCCCATGGCCCATGGCCAATAGTAAGGCTTCAGGGAGCAGCACAGGTCTCCGACTCTCTCATGTCCTTCAGTGGTAAGAAGGCCACGGACATCAACACAGATCCTGGCTGCAGTAGTATCATGGACCTAGACAAGGCCATGAATAAATTCTTAAATATATAGAAAGAAATAACAAAGGAAGGGGGTAGAGAGATGACTCAATGGTTAAGAGCATTTATTGTGCTTGCAGAGGCCTGGGTCCAATCCCTATGCCACATGTCATCATACTCTGCTTTGTCCCCTGGGAGCTCCTGAACACATGTGGTAGACATAAACTCACACATGCACATAGGAATAAACGTAAAAAAAATAAAATAAAGATAAATTAGAATTTTCTCTCTAAAAAAGACAGAAAAGTTAGTACATTAGTTAGAGATGAAACCAAAGTCAGAGAAAATATAGAAACTGACATAGAAATCGTACAGAATATATAAGTTAACAACAAAAGAAAACAGAAAGTCCAATTTAAAATAAAAGTCAGGAAAAAAATTGTCGTGGTATGAACAGGTACGACCCCATAGACTCTCATGAATGCTTGGCCCATAAAGAGAGGCACGATTAGGAGGTGTGTTCTTGTTGGAATAGGTGTGTCCTTGTTGGAGGAAGTGTGTGCCTGTAGTGGTGGGTTTTGAGGTCTCCTATATGTTCAATCCTTACGCACTGTAACAGTTCACTTCCTGTTGCATGCAGATCAAGATGTAGAACTCTCAGCTTTTTCTCCAGCACCATGTCTGCCTCTTTGCCACTGTACTCCCAGTCATGACAATAGTGGACTATCTCAATTATATGTTTTCCTTCATAAAAATCCTGTCTCTTCACAGCTGTAAAACCCTAAGACAGTAATCAAATGGCCAATAAATTTAAAAACACATATAAAAGTCACCTAACCTTCTCAAACTGCATTTCCTACTTCCCCTCCTCCCTCCAAACCCTTCCACACAGCCATGCTTGCTCTCTTTCAAATTCATGGCCTCTGTGCTCATTAATTGCTGTCACATGCAGATATGCATATGTACATACATATATTCCTGAATACATAAATAAAATATTTTTGATAAAAATTAAATATACATCGTACCTGATAAAGATTTTAGGGTATCTTAAGAAAACAATGAAGCTGAGAAAAGAACATTATATAAACACAAACATTTCCTTCATAAAATGCTGGTATTTCAGTCTCATCAGAAAAGGAAAGATAACTGTATATATGGTCTGAGGGAAATTAGCTATTCGTTACATACTTTGAGCATCACTGAACATCACCTAACAGGAAAAGCTGAGCTTAGATTTATTAATTGGTTGTGTATAAAACTAAAATTGTTAAAAATATATTAAATTGATGTTACTATCAAAGAAAGCTTTCCTATATGTAAAAAAACCTTAGTGGATATTAGAAAGCACAATGAATTTAACTAAAGTTGAAAGTCTTCCTACATAACATACAAAAGGGACTACTGGGAATTTTGGTGACAGTTTTGAGTTCAGCTCTCAGAAGGCTGAAGAAAGAGGGTAGCAAATCTGATGCTAGCCTCAGCTATATAATAAAGTATCCCAAATAAAAGGAAGGGAATGCTTCCTGACTGCAACTTTAATGGGAACAGTTGTTTCTACTGATACCATGTATTCCCACCACCATGATGTGCTATAATACTTGTATATTACCTCTTTTATCTTTCTGAGATTATAACATAAATACATCTTTCCTCCTTCTCTTTTCTCCCTCCAAACTCTTCCATATACCACTCCTTAGGTTCCTTCAAATTCTTGGCCTCTTTTCTCATTAATCGATGCTACATGCATATATTTTATAGGTATATACATACATAATCCTAAATACAACCTGCTTGTATGTATGTTTTCAGGGCTAACCATTTGTCATTGGGTAACCAGCTGGTGCATTCTTTGCTGGAGAAGGCTATATTCTTCCTTAAACTGCAAACAAGAAAACAGCTTTTTCCCATAAAAAAAAATGGTGTGGGTAAAGACAAATAGCAGCCTAGAAAAAAAAAGAAATTAATCTATAACAGAGAACAATATCTATATTTCATGAAAAGTACTTACTAAAATTCCACAAAAAACAACTCTACTTAAAATAAACAAGAAGGAATAATAAATAACAGAAAAAGAAGTTTAAATAGTCTTTAAAATTATAAAAATGTGCTCAAATGTGTTAATTTACAAAATGCAAATTTAAGCAATAAAGAAACACAATTTGTTATTGATCACTGAGCAAATTTTAGAAGATAAATGAGGAGTAGGGAAGCGGTTCAGTTAGCAAAGTGTTTGCTATGCAAATTCTCACACAATAAGCAATGAAGCATGGCATTGTTCTGTAATACAAATACTGGTGACTCAGAAGCAGGAGGAACCCTAGCTGGCTATCCAATACAGCTAATCCCTGAGTTCCAGGTTCAGTGAGAGACCTTGCCACAATAAAATGAGGTGAAGAGCAATTGAGGAAGAAACCTAACATCGGTTCTTGCCTGCACAGGGAACAAACACACAGGCACACACACATACAAAGGATATATCCATAACAGTAAGGGTACTTTCACCAGTACCTCTCAGATTCCGTGTTTGAAACATTAGGAATTTATTACACCGATTTCAAGTGACATAATCAATCAGAATTTTTAAATGTCTTAATACTTTGATTTCTAAGCTCCAATTGCTGGAATCTACCCACAAGAAATACTGGCGTGTGTACTAAATGTGTATGATTTGCAATGACAAAACTAGAACAAACTCAACACATTAATAAATCATAAATAGCATTATCATAGAATATCTCCATCCATTAAAAATAATGATGAGGTAATATATATTGAGAGCTGACAGAGACATTGTAATAGCCCATTTTGTGTTCCTGTAACAAGATGCCTCAGTACAGATAACTCATAAAGAACAGATGTTTTCCATTCTCTGCACTGGAAGGCAAGAAATCTAAAACCTAGGTGGTAGCTTATGGTGAGGGCTTTCTTGCTGTGGCCTCACATGGAAGAAGACAGACCAATAAAACAGGACCAGTCCCTACTGTCTGGCCCCTTGAGAAAAAGCATCCAATTCTATTCATGGGGTGGCGTCCCCATGGTTTAGTGTTTAGGCACTGGTTCTTAGTTGGTTTCATCCAAAATTTGGAAGAGACATGATCAAACTACAGCAGAAATGTAGCAGTATCTAAAACACGGTTAAAATCGACAAGCAAGGGGCAAGGAAAAGAACTGGCAGCATTCCCAGTTAGCAAAGGTCTGAGCAAACACATGTGAAATCGATATTGGTTATGGCATGGGGATCAGGGAATTAGGGAAGAGTGGGGAAAACTCTTTTCCAAATTCTTATTACTTGAGTGATTTGTACCTATCATGTAGCCACAGAAAATAGTTTGCCATTTAAAAACCACAAAAGCTTCCTGTTGTCACAGCTGCACAGGAAGCTGAGGCTTCCGTGCATTTTGAGACACGTCTGAGAAACATGGTAAGGGCTCTTCTCAAGCAAGCAAACAAACAAGCAAACAAAAGGATTAAAGAACTTAATGTGCAACACATCTCTGTAAATGGAAGAAAGAAGTGAATTCTTGCAGGTGAAGCCTGATAGACTGTGGGGTGACACGTACAGCCATTCAGAGTAAGAAGACATCCAGCAACCTCTATGTTAGTCTTCATTGGGTTTAACCAACTTCTTCAAAATGCACCGCCCTAAAGTCAACGAAGTGTGGAATGAATGAAGGACTGAGAGCAAGTAGGACTAGACAGGGTTCGTGGTTAAGTAGTATTTAAATTTTCAGTTGCAAACGAACGAGCAATGGTGGTCGGAGGAAAGATTGTGTTGTACCTAGAAAACTAGGAAGTTTTGAAAAAGGAAAAGGCCCCAGTTAAAGAATCTGCAGAATACAGGACTGTAGATTCACCCTAAACCCACCTCGTTCTCTTAGCTCCCAGAGAAGCCAGTGTGGTACTGCTAAACATGACATCAGCCCTGAGACCGAGATTTCTTCTGTCTGGCAGCCTCATCCCTGAGTTCTCTGCAGAACTCCTCCACAAGTATCCCCTCTGATTTCAGGTGCTCACTCTTCTCCACTGAGCTTATTCCAAGCAAGTTCAAGTATGCCCATGAATACTGAGACACAGAGTGGCAAGAATGGCAGAAAGGGGGTAGTGTTGATTTCTGGGGCAGGGCTCCAAACCCATAGTTCTCACTCCAGTGGCTGTCCTTACTGACTATCAATCAGCCATTATGCCAAGTCTCCAATAATGGAAGACTGACCATGGTCAACTCTGTAACTCATTTAACCTCTCTGACATTTACCCGAAACACCTCTATTGCACATCCCTAAGAAGTGGCAGTGGAACGCTTGCTGCAATAAGCAATTTAAAAATCAAAAGGATATTTCTAACATTCATTTCAGGGATGGACTCTAAAGATCAGAAGGGTGAAATTTGATTTTAAATATTCTATAAAATTAATAGAAAAACATATAAAAATCAACCATACACAAAATTATTTAACCAACAGACATAACATTTGATTGTCTCCAGTAGAGAAAACTAAAAGAGAAATTTTCCCTCCTGTGCCAGTCAACGAAAATCAGCAGTAGCTTAATATAATCCTCCGTATGAGGTCTTCCTCAGCAAAGCCATTTTAACTTTGAAATTTTGTCTTAAATACTTGCCCACCAACCATGATCCTATACTTGAAAAATCGTAATTATAGCACCTATGGCAGCCACCCACATTGCCTGCTGTTGTGTGTGGCATTGTGAGAGCAGGTGACAAGTGCAGGCCATCATCGAGGACCATTCCCTGAGCTCTAGTAAAGCTGGGAGTGCAGGGTAAGCCAATCATCCTGCAAGCAGGGCACGTAGAGTCATAAAGATGATTCCAGACCAAAAAAAAGGAGGCATTCAGCAGCTAGCTCTTTAACTGTTACCATACCCACCCCTCTTCCTAACTGAATCACTACTTTCCTTTATTGTGTTGTTAGCTCATCGCTATCCACCAGGACTGTGCATTTCTGTAGCTTAGCTTGCATTTGGAGACAGAATCAAAAGTGTATATTCTACGAGGTAGGCATTACATGCATCACATGGGAGTATGGGTGTTGAAAAGAAACTGTCAGTTTCTACTCATATGTTAATCATGCGTCTACCACATGTAGGTGTGGAATCTTCTGTACATGTTGCTACAATTCTGACTAGCCTTGATAACTAGGTTGATGCTGTGCTAAGTAAGATCATGCATGCTGAGAAGTAAATCTAAAGTCTGGCTTTAGTTCTCCATCCTGTGGTACAGATTCCATCACTGTGATCTAATAGCAGGTGCTCAGAAAGACTATCACACTTTGGAATATTTCTCTAGGTCTATAATGTGAGAAATTTGGAGGGCAGCTACACAGAGACCTACTTGAAAACTAGAAAATCAACTCTCAAGATCAAATTCTGAGGTTAAGCAACCGCATCTCTTACCTTATTAGTGAGAGTTTTCCTGGGGTTGTCCAGTTGAAGTGCAGCTATCTTAAGCTCTTAGAAACAATCTTTTCTGTCCAATTCAAAGCTTCCTTCCAAGGATCTAAGGCTTTGTAAGTAGAAGAACAAATGCACTATTCGTGTAGTGGAATGCCTCTCTTCTGCCTTGATCAGGAATACCAACCCAATGTTCTACATGAGAATTCCACATATACTAAGTCACCACTAACTACTCTTTGTTCTCATATTAGCACCAGGAAATCATAGCAAACCCATGCATCATGGTATGCTAGACCATCGAAACATCATAATACTTGGGGTGGTAAATTAAAGATATTAAGTACTCTGTATTCTAATGAACTTACAAATTTAGATAGGCAAAGGAACGTGCATTGCTATTCATTATGAGACCCAAGGGTACATTTAGTCAAGAAAACCCAGATCTGGGATCTGAATGAGGACAGACATGCAGTGCTATCTTGTACTAATTTCTGATACAGCTCTTAGAGCATGAAAGCAGTCTTTTAGAATTACTCATAGAAAGCCAGAAAACACTACTGACCCTGTGTGCCTGTCTCACATGCTTTTAAATCATTTAGTCAATCAGTGTAACATTTTGAGAGTCACAGAGGTGAGACTTCATCAGGCAGTTGGTATTTACAGTACAACCTAGAATGCCGCAGCCCCCAAACCACTGATGGTATTCCACACAATCTAAAATCTGCATCCTCTGCCCTGGTCATCAAATGCAACCCACCACCACCACCCACAATTTGGCACTCAGGTATTCTCTTATCCAGGGTCACTCTCTTTTATCATCTGAGGTTGATCCAGCTGATCCCTCTCTTTCTCCTTGGCAAATATTTCCAAACCCATGGAATGCAGCCCTGCCAAATCCAGTAGCCCAAACTTCAATCACACATCAGGAGGTTTCCAAATTTGAGCATTAAATAAAAAGGGTGTTTCAGAAAAAAAAATTTCCCCAAACATGACTTAATTATCTTTAAACAGAATGTAGCTTTAACATATATAAACTCATGACTTACTTAAGTCTTTAACCTGCCTGGTTACCTGAGTCTAAATCCAAGATCTCAGGGTAAATTGAGAGAAACAACTCCTTAAAGTTATCCTGTGACCACATCTCTCTCTCTCTCTCTCTCTCTCTCTCTCTCTCTCTCTCTCTCTCTCTCTCTCTCTCTCTCACACACACACACACACACACACACACACACACACACACACACACTTTTAAAAATGTGAAAACTTAGATGGAAGAGATGGTTCATTGTTTCCTAGATTCAATTCCCAGCATTAACACAATAGTTCACAACCAACTTTAACTCCAGTTCCAGAATCTACCACCCTCTTCTTTCACAGTCACCAGGCACAGATGTGATACATAAATATACACACAGGCAAAATAGTCATATACATAAAATAAAATAATAACTAAAACTAAAATATTTTTAAATTCATAAATATGAAACTATGGATAATGTTATAAATCTTTGCAACTATTCTAAACATATATGAATATAAATTATTTTACAAATTAAATACAATTCTTAAAAATCCAATTTAAATTATCATAATATGAAGGCAAATGTCATTTTCTTGAAAATAGGGTTTTTTTTTCAGTGGGAAACATGGCACTAACTGCTTCAGAACTGCTTCCCTTAGAGCCTTCCACAATCCCAATCATCTTTGACAGCTGGATTCTGACACCATTTAGTTATGAAAACTTTTACATAGGGTATGACATTTGCCTTCATTGGATATAAACAGTTATTATTTAAAATCTTTAAGTGTGAAAGAAAGGACATGGAATGAGGTCATATATAGGGGAATAATAGAACAGGAAGCGATAAATTTGGTGGGTGATGGGAAAACAGTATAGAACAGGAATTATAGGGAAGGGTGACAAACACTAAAGACCTTTGGAAAAATCATATTGAAACCTGCTTCTGTAAGAAGCTTATACACACACACACACACACACACACACACACACACACACACACACAAACTTAATAGAGTAACCATTTATTTGGGTATAATGCCCTTAGTAGATATCACAGGGTAACAAATAAAAAACTCAGTGCCAAGAGTTATCTCTTTTTGAGTTTTTGGCCAAAGAGGCCACATAAACACCCAAATCACACAGGCTATTGACATTTCTCTTGGCTACTCTCTAGAACTTGATGGCCATCTTTCCCCTCGTGTGTCACATCCAGAGCTAGCTTCAGCATTTTAGAATGAGTAACTCACATATGACCACTAAGAGCCTTGTCCCTTTCCAATATATAACTACCTGTGATCAATCTATTTTTCACAAGAAAACAGATAGTAGAAGGTTACTTGAATTTTTAACGAAACCTTAAACAAAACCTAGACTTTCAGTTTGATAGGTGTAGCCAAAGAGAAGGGGCTACAATGAAAAGTTAAATGTTCTCTTAAGAAAAGCTTTCTCAAGTGGTCCGGCAGAACGCTCCCGAAAAGGAAGAACCACTGTAGTCCTCGAAGTGAAGAACCACTGACATTCACAGATCAATCCAAGGAACAAGAGTTAAGAAACACAATCCTCAGACACTTTGCTTGAGAATTTTGCTGCAAGGAGTGTGTAAGCTCCAGCTGTTCCCACTGTTTGTGGACCAAGAAATATAGAATGTTACATACCATATTTGTGTGCTGTTATCAAGAAACACGATGAAAATAAAAAGGCACTAATTCAATTATATATGTTGGAAAACTGTGTTTCTGTTTGCGTTCCCAAAAATTTAAAACCACTGCGAATGAGAATTAACTGATGTCTCATAAAATTATAAAACTAAAAAAAAAATGCTTTATTAGCATTTCTTTCAGATAATGATAGAACCAAGTCCTCTCACCAGGGAGGACCACATGCGTGGCACAACGAAGTTCTTACAAGTAGTTCTCAAAGTTTTTAAATCTACCAAAGAACTGTATGTTGTAAAATGGCTTACTTTGTTCAGCCATGATTTTAAGATTCGTGTTTTATGACCTTGTAACACATACTCCATGCTGTGAATTACTTATCAATTCCTGTCTTGACTAGAGATGATTTTATACATTTGTGTTTCACTGAAATTTAAATTCATGACAGACACAGGTATTCAAGTAGAATGCAAGGTCAATGTTATGTTGACACCTTCTTAAGTAGGGCAAGGGTCAGTGCATACCTTTTTTTCGTCTTCCAAAAATGAACACTATCACACAGAACAACATAAAATAACAGGGCATGGGTGATTGGGGGAGGGGCCCCAGGGTCACAAGGATAACTGTCAACACTGATCTAATCTGATCATCAAGCTAACCATTTTTCTTATTGGTGTGGCCTGTGAAATTTTTCAATTTTTTCCATCCAGGAAAAATATTCTCTGTTCAGTCCAAGGAAATAGTTTCAAAATGTTGCTCTATATCGGTGTCTAAATCAGCACAATTATCAGCCATTTTTGAGACTCCCTCAGAGAAAAATAATACAAATAACCAAGACCATTAGAGCTAACATCGAAAATTACATTGATTTTAATTATTTATTTCAAAGGATAACTTGAAGTAAACCTAGTTGAGTGTCTGATAAATATCGACATTATTATTCGTGTACACGTTAATCTTGGAATCCCAAAGGTCTACTCTGATACCCATTAATCTTTCGATAAATGCTATTATTAACAATTTTTACTTTCTTCTCCAGAAAAAAGATACAAATGCAGCCCAGAATCTCCAGAGATGACTTTGATCGGGCTTAAATGAGAGTGCTGTTCCATCCTGACAGCCCATTTCATCATTTTGCCATCTGTAAATGCCTCTAAAAAAATAGAAGAAAGGAAAGAAAGAAAATGTAACTCCTTATACCCCAGAGCTAATTAGCTTCTGTTTCTTAGGCTGAGTTCAAATTTCCAAATTCTCATTTAAAAACTTCAGACAGTTGGCTTGGGGTGGGGAAAGAAACCTAATGTGTCTGCTGGCACCGCTCCAGCCTCTGTGTCATTGGTCCACATTCCTGTAGCAGCTCCATTAGCTGAGGTGGAAAAGCTAAAGCATCGAGTAAAGCAAAGAGATCAGAGGGGAAGGGAAACAGTAGACATGCAAAACAGCAGAGGAACGTTCATCAGGATCACCAGCCATCATTAGCACCGCACGTTCCCATGTGCAGAGCTAAAAGAAATTTAGATACCCTAAAGAAAACCAGGAAGAATATTGTAAAAGGTGTATCTCTCTCAGTAATAGAATAGGGTTTCTAACTTTTCTTATAGAATCCAGCACATATCTACAGATACCCTCCACAATCAACTCTGAAACGCTGAAAAGTATGCTCTTCAGTTTTCAGTCTAATGCAAAATGGAGACTAGAAGGAGCTACAGGCATTGTAGCTGTAATCCTGCCAGGGAGAGGTACACAGCCTTAGTTTTCACAAATGCTTTCTGGTGTGTCCATGCACACTTCAGTCCTGCGCTGCCACCACTCTGTACGAAGGTGACTACCATCACAGTGCTGAGCATCCCACTGCCACTTGTCAACTGTTAGGAGGCATAGCAAAGAAATTACAGACATCGCATGACAGCAAATTACTTGCATCTCCTCCATGTCATAGCTAGTAACTAATCATTCTATATTTTTGGAGCAGGTCAGACTAGTCAGTACAAAAATAAACAGACATTATAAACATACAAGAAAAAACTTTTTAATAGCAACTCATTTTCAAAATTTTACAGACCCCGTGTCTTCCATCTCTACCCCCAAACGATACAACTCCAAAGTACTTGGGACTAAATCAGAAAACCTGACAATTTACTGCTTAGGCACAATCCTTCCACAGGCACCTTCCGCGAGGCACAAAGTGTGTACTCAGAACCTCCTAGAAAAAGGGTGAATTGATTTGATCAAATATTTAATGCCTCTATCAAATTTCCCAGAGAATCACAGCCTTCTAATACTGTCAAACAGAGAAAGTGATTTTACAGGGCTTTTAGCGTCAAAGGTACTGAGTGTACAGTAAAGGAACCTATTATGGGATGGGGCTAGGCAACCTTGATCTGCTCTCTTCCCTTTTGAATACGGCTCCTTCTCTGCCGCTATTAACTGCTCCGTTGCATTTCTCTGCCAAACATCTCAGCAAGTTGCAAGTGGAGGCCAAAGGACTTTACAAGAAATTTAATTACCAAGGGCATTCAGGAAAGATAAAAAGTGGGTAGTACTATTTTGTGGCCGGCCCTCACCAGATACGTGCTTTTCAGAGTACTATCAAGTCATCAATGGAAAGAAAATGGTACACAGGTCTAGGCATGCTATTCATACTTGAAATGAGAGAACTACTGAAAACGAGTGTTAAATTAAGTGTATCCCGTACAGGCCCATTCAGCTACCAATCATTTACAGAAAATCCAATCGATTTCTACTGGAAAAAAAATGGAAGATGATTTCCTCAGATAAGTGGTCTGTAATTTACTCGCACTTTTAAAAAACCTGCTGATTAAACACTATATAAAGAATTTACCCAGAAGGCTAATAAATACGGTCTCAAGAATAAGATCTTTGGGCATGATAACAGTTGCCTGGCTCAGGGTAAGAAAGTGGCTCAGCCTACAGATGACTGACCTGGCAAATGCCACAAGACAGAAGGCGGTTCGCTTGTTTGCCTGAAAGATTAAAGCCTTAAAGAAGAAAGGTGAAAAAGTGATGACATTTCTGATATAAAGCTGAGGAACTCTCGGACTGAAGTTCCCGTTTGTGGAAAGATGAAAGGGGATGAAAGTCGTGCTTTCTAGTGTGTACCGCACCCATAACCGAAACCTCATAGGGTAGAAGGAGCATGGGACAAACATTGTAAATCAGATGAGCCCAGAAAACTCAGGTGCAAGACTGAAATAAAAATCACCATTAAGACTACGTGGAGGTCTCAGGAAGCTGCCAGACCCTAGATCCTTTTTGCTTTGTGAAGACAAAGTTGACCATAGGAGGTTTTACCTCAAACGTCTAAATTGAATACAAGGGGAGGAAGGACAAGAATTCTCTGCATACTGCACCATTTCATACACAGAGAGTTTTGACAAATTTCAAACAATTTATCTCGATTTTTCTACCTAAAAGAACTCATAGGTGGAATGGAGTACATTTCAAGGTCTAGATGGAAGTTGAACATTAATTAAGATTATCATTCTTGTTAAAATGTAAAAAGGGAAGTCTTGTATAATGAAATGCTCTTCATGTATGGCTTTTAGGAAAGGTGGCAGAAAACAAGAGTATTTGCTTATATCTAAGTGACGGACATCAGCTCCCAGTAATGTCAAAATAGAAGTAAAACCTGAGTTTTTGCAAATTTGTATGTGAACTTGACTGTTATTACAGAGAAGTTGATTCTCTGTTACCAGTTTAATAACATGTCATGCATTAGAATGTATCACTAATGAAATCACAAATGTTTATCCTACTATTTAAATACCTATTTATGAATATAAACATATATGTATAAAGCATCTTTAAAAGACTGGATAAGACTTTCATTTAAAGCAGGCATATTAAATATTTTGTATCTTGTTTATTTTACTAAGATAATCAAACTATTATAGTTCACATGAACTGGAGAAGCTATTCAAACTAATCAAATGAAAGAGGATAAAATTTATAGTTTAGAACATTATTATCCTGGATATTTTCCAATGTTCAGGTTTCAGATAACTCTGGGATCTTCCTATTTTTAAATTAGTTACTTGAGAGTAACTTATGATGTGCTTTGATTATATGTACCTGTCAAACCAGCCTGTCTCTTTTCCTATCCACCCAAGTTTGTGTTCTTTAAAACACATTTTTAATCACACGCTCACTTACGCTTTTGACATAGAAGCATGTATAATTTCGTTGGAGAGATGACTCAGTAGGTAAGAGCAAGCACTGGCTGCTCTTCCAGAGACCTGGTTTTGATTCCCAGCATCAATGTGACAGCTTATGACTGTCTGTAATCTCGGCTCCAGGGGATTTAATGATTTATTCTGGTACCTGTAGGCACCAGGCATATATGTGAGAAGATATATACACAGGCATGACATCCATACATAACAGAGAAAGGGGAGAGAAGAAAAGGGAGAAGGAATTTCAAAGTTTACCGGGTTGCAAAACATATTTTTGTTTCTTCACATCTAGAATATAATCTTGCAAGTCACTTCCTCAAAAGCAGCGAGCATTTTAATAGCTAAAGGATATTAAACAATTAAGGGTTTTTTTTTCCTAGCTTAGAATACTACCAGAAGCATACTTACTTTCTACTTTCTTTTTCAATTGTATCCTTCAACAACTCTGTGTGCCCTGTCTTAAAGTTCAGTATTCTGTTTTACATTACTGCCTGGGAACATTGCTAGGATTTATAAAAACCACAGCGAACTTCACTTCATAAGGAACAACGTGAATGAGCAGTCTCTGCTGAAGCCTTGTCATCCTATAACTGGCCATAATTATGCTTAGGCTATGTTTAGAAATAATGAATTTTAAACTTCTCAAGTTTTCAAATTATTTTACATGAGCCAACTAAATATGCACATTTATTTCAGGATCCCCTAATAAATCTGTCAGAGTATAATATGTAGAAAATGGATCTTGCAGAATTTTTCATCAACTTGCTTTAGATAAATGTCTACAAAGTCAGAACTATCTTTTATCATAGCCCCTAAATCCTACTAAATTCATAAAAGAACTGGGATATGGCCAGAACACATAACAGAAAACTGAGTTTATATTAAGTACAAGAGAAGACTTCTTTGGGGGCAGTTGTTACTATATTTACGAAGGATTGATATATTTGAACAAAAAATAATAAAATAGTCATATCAAATACAGGAGGCCAGCTCTCATCCACAATAAAAATATCTTTCTCCGTTCTTGGCATCATACGAGTAGGCTGCTGCAACGATCTGATTGATTCACCCGAGCCACCCTGTTTCCATTTGGTGATTTTCATCTCCACTAAAGCAGTACAGCTTCAAATATTCCCTTACCAATGTGAGCAGTCACCTCGCTCTTTCTTCCTCTACCACACTGGCCCTACAAATCACCTACCACCTCTAACTTCTGCACCTGGATTCGCCTACCAAGAACTCCATGTGAATATTAAGTCATCATTTAACACCGTGGTGGATTTGAGAATAAAAAAACTGTGATGGCCTATTCAAATCTTCATTCACATTTCCCTCTGACAAATTTCGTTCTCAAAAATTTGCTTGACGAACATTCCAAACTTTTACACCTCCATTCTAGTACATAATCCAACATCTTAAAATTTATACGAGGGGTGCACCCACCCACTGAGACAGTGGAGCTGATCTACTGGGAGCTCACCAAGGCCAGCTGGACTATTACCAAAAAAAGCAGGGGATAAAACTGAACTCTCTGATCATGTCGAACAATGAGGGCTGATGAGACGCCAAGGACAATGGCACGCAGTTTTGATCCGACGCAATCTGCTGGCTTGGTGGGAGCCTAGCCAGTTTGGATGTTCACCTTCCTAGATATGGACGGAGGGGGGAGGACCTAGGACTTACCACAGGGCAGGGAACCCTGACTGCTCTTTGGACGGGAGAGAGAGGGGGAGAGGAGTGGGAGGAAGGGGAGAGGGGTGGGAGGAGGGGGAGAAGAGTGGGAGGAGAGGGAGAAGAATGGGAGGAGGGGGAGGGAAAGGGGAGGCTGGGAGGAGGTGGAAATTTGTTTTTTTTTTTCTTTATTCTTCTTTTATCAATAAAAAAATGTTAAAAAAAAAAAATTTATGCTGGCCATTGTCATGACCTGCTTAAAAAAGAAAACAGAAATGATCTGCCGATTCACAGCTGAATTTCCCCAATGTATCTTCTCCTGGGGAAAACACCGAATTCTGTCTGTATTATTCCCTCTCTAGACAGGGGACTAGATAGTCATGTCTCTGATTACCCCCACTTCTGTCTCAGAATCTTCACTGCTTCACACCAAGATCCCTCTTTTAATCATATCTTAATTAGTTCACCACGTTGTTACAATTACTTACTTAGTACGTTATTTGTTGCTCTTAACTGAGTCCATATGCTTCCTGCAGAGTGTGGTAGTTTATATGCTTGCCCTCCTTCTCTGGGGTCAGGGCCAGTTGATGATGTGATCTTTTACTCAATCATCCTGAGTCCATATCACTTGCTCGACTATGAGTTTCTGAGATTTTCTTGTCATTTATGATTTGGGCAGATTTTAGAAGTGCTACTAAAGAACTGGGGTTCATCTGATTCTTTTTTCATGATAAGGCTGGATGTATGGAGCAGGGGAAGGAAGATCATGAGGCAAAATGACATTTTTACCAGATATGTCAAAAACAGCTCACAAACTCTTGACGCCTCCCTTAGCTGACCTAGTTCCTCAGACTTTTCTACTGTAAAATTGTTCTTTATTCTGTTGTCATATTTGGCAACAATCCATTGCATAAGACTATGCTTAAGGAAGACAAAACTATGTCTTTTTCCTTCCTACATAGAATTTAGAATTAGATTGTTAGTATGGAATATAGTACTTTAGTTTTGATCAAGACACCAAATCTGTAGATCAAGATGAAAAACAAGTATGATATCTGAACAATATTGAGTCCACCAATCGGTGAAAATGGAACACTTTTCTGCTTATTTAGATCTTTGATTTCTATTATTTATATCTTATATTTTTCCATATTGATCTTATACTTTGCTTAATTAATATCTAAGTATTTCAATTTTTAGTATTCTCAACAGAAATTAAATTTCAAATGCCTTTTATTCTGACATAAAAATCACCATATTTTCTCATTCCATTCTGAGTACTTACCACAATTATGTATTATAATCAGAGTTTTAGAGATTTACTATATATTGTTTTAAATTAACACTAATCTTTCCTATTAAAATTTTAAAAACTAAAGACTTCTATTTTATCTTTTTTCCTCCATTGTTCAGCTTTTATGTATCCAGGACCATTTTCTGTTTTATTTTTCTTTTTATTTTTTTTGCTTCTTTTTTGTTTTTCTTTCTTTCTTTTTAACATTTCCTACAGGAAACTTTCTTTAATGATGAGTACCTTTAGTTTTTCTTTGCCTGGAGAAATCTTCATTTCTTCCTCGTTTTTGATGGCCAATACAACCCTATAGGCCATTCTAGATTACTATATTGTGTTTTTTAACACTTTATATTTCCCCCCTCTTTTTCCATTTTTGAAAAATGTAAAATTAAAAGTCTTCTTTAATACTTTCCTTTGCACAGTTATAGGGATTCCCTGCTTTCTGGTCCTTTCAAACTGTTTTCATTGTCTTTGGTTCTCTGAAGCTGGAATACGACATACCTGGTTAAGTTTGGAGCAGTGTTTACCCTGCTCAGCAGGTCTGCTGGGTTGCTAAATCTGTAGTTTGCTGCGTATTAATAATTTTAGAAATCTCTTTAAATACGTATTGTTAAAATGCATTTTTACTCTTATTTTTATGTTTGGGGTGGTTGCAGTGACACACACAGCATCTGTGTGAGGACCAGGGGACAAGTTTCAGAAGTCAGTTCTTCCCCTCCACAATGTGGGTCCTGGGGATCAAAGGTGGTCAGGCTTGGCAGCAGGTGTTTTGGTCCCCTGAGCTACCTCATTACATATCATGCCAGTGAGTTTTCAATTACATATAAATTATGTTTCTTGATAATGCCCTTAAATTCTTGTGCTCTGTTTTGTCTTCAATTTTGTCTTTGAGTCTAAACATTATTGCCATATCTTTCATCTCACTGATTCTTTCTTAATCCATATCAAGTCTACTTGTGAGACAAATGCATTTTTTCATGTTTACAAACTGAGTTTAAGTATTTCCTTTTGTTAATTTTCATATGGCTGAACCGATATTATACAATCTCTGATCTTTTATGGTTTTTAGCATATTAAAAATAGTATTTAAAATACTCTGATATTTTTTATATTGGTGCCACATTAGGACCTATTTGTGAAGACCGGGTTTTCTTTCAAACTGTTTGTTCCTTGCCTTTGGGAATGTTGGTAATTTTTTGTTGAAAGATAGACATGAACTCAGAATAGGAAATTCAAACTGAAATATATATCTTTACTTGAGAATTAATATAAATGTAGCTAGACTTTGCTTTTTTTAATGTTTTCCCAAGTTTAAAAGATTTCAAGTATTTTCCTTGGTCTCCTTTTGAATTTAGATTTCAGTGTTTACACACACACACACACACACACACACAAACACATGCATGCACACATACACACACACACACACACAAACACATGCATGCACACACACACACACACACACACACCCTTACCATCTGTAGCCCATTCAGTGCAGTCTACTGCCTTTGTGCTACTGCCATATTAATGAGAGGGTGTAGGGGAAGTTAGCATTCTATAATATAATTTAATTTGTTATTGGGCTTGTGTCTCTGGGTTTTGGCCTTCATATCTGTTTCCCAAGCGATCTAGTAATTTCTCCCCCATCACCTTACTGTTCATGGATGTTGCATTGCACATAACGAGCTTCCACTTCCCCAAAGCCCACATTACAACTATCTTTTGCCCTTTATTGGAGAGAGAGAAGGTAGAGAATGAAAGTCTGCTTCCCAATGAGGATAAAGCCCTGGTGAAACCCTTTTCCCTGGACAGCAGACCCTCGTTATAGAGGACGCACGCCAGGGAGAATGCTCCAAAGCCTGCCTCCAGTGAGACTCATGCACAGTTACTGAGCAGAGCCACACAGGTGACTTTTTCCGTTTTCCATGTGACTCTGGAGGCAAAGCTCATGAAGTGTGGAGTTTCTAAAACTGCTCCTAGAGATTTAAACCAGCTGTCAAGTGACCTGAAAGGTAGAGTGATGAAAGACTTTATTGTTGACATATAAAATTTAATAACAAATGGCCACTTTCGCTAGTACAGTATAAGGCAGTGGTTCCCGATCTGTGCGTCATGACCCCTTTAGGAACTGCATAGCAGATATCCTGCATATCATTTATTACATTATGATTCATAACAGTTGAAAATTATAGTTGTGAAGTAGCAACAAAATAATTTTATGGTTGGGGTGAGTCACCACACATGAGGAACGGTATTAAAAGGTCGAAGAACTAGAAAGGGTAAGAACCACTGGTATAAGGACTCTGGGTTCTAACTTACAGCTGCAGAATCAAAAATAATTTAACTGACCTCTAGTAGCCAACTGTCTAAAATAAAAGCTGATATAAACAGATAATTAATATTATGATATTCAGTGTAACACTCATAAACAATAGCTGTATCTTTATAGTACAATATTGTTTTGGCTAGTCTGGGTTTTTTGTTTTTCCATATGAAGTTGAGTATTATTCTTTCAAGGTCTGTGAAGAATTTTGCTGAGATTTTGGTGGGCATTGCACTGAATCTGTAGATTGCTTTTGGTAAAATTGTCATTTTTATGTCAGTTCTACCTACCCAAGATTATGGGAGATCTTTCCAATTTCTTGTGTCTTCTTCAAAATGAAAATGACTGCACAACATACCCCAACTTAAGGGACACAATTGAAAATAGTGTTAAGAGTGTTAAGTTCATAGAAGTAATGCCTACATAAGAACGCTGGAAAAATCCCATACTAAAGAGTTAGCAGTAGCTGTATCTAAGTGACAAAGACACTAAAGCGAATACTGGAAATTTATAATATACTATTTCATGGTCAATTAGCCAAAGTTTATTTAGCACTCATTTATTACTTGGCTAGCACTGAGTTAAACCTTCCTGACTATTTAACCAAATACTTAAGTTGAAATTTTCAACTTCAAAAGTAGAATGAGCCACTCTTGTTTTTAATCTTAGAAATAAGAGAACCGGGGACTCAGGATGACAGAGCAGGATTCAAGACATGAGTTTCAGGAAAGGAGTTTGTCCATTGTGCCGCATTCAAAGCCTTTAGTCTCACGTAAGGAGATAAGACTTGTTCTATTTCTCCCCCAGATCCAGCTGCCTCTAAGCTTAGATCACTTTACCACATGGAGTGCCTCCTGAAGATGATCTCTTTTAAAATGGATTTGGTATCTACAACTTTCAACATCAGCAAAAAATTGACATCTAAAAAGAGTGATCATAGAAAATACCAAGTTATCCAAAGGCATTTCCTCCAATTCAAAACATCATTATAGAGACAGTAGAAGCAATTGTGTGCCCATAAAAGAGTAGATTATTTGATCTTCAGGAGTCCAAATATCAACACAGTCTCAAGTGGGTACAAGCTGGGGAAATCAGTACTCACTTTGACACTTAAGTCACCTGCCATGTGGAGAAGGCAATTCTAAAATCCACAAGACAGCAGTGATGCTGGGAACTGATGAATTAAACCTTCTCTGCTGGTCATCACAATGAAGAAATGGCTTACGTACCTAGCATTACAGAGAAAAATTGACTGGTCTCCAAATGAAAGCTTCTCGTTTCTTGCCAAAAAGCTTGAGCATGTTCACAAAAATGTCTTCTTTACAAATGAATTTTGAGTTTTGTAATGGCCAGCATGTCAGAGCTTCCTCTAAGTATCCAAAAGAAAATGGAGAGAAAGGGACTTGTGAATAAAAGGTAAATCTTGGACTAAATTGAAATTGATTTTTGTTTTTGAGATTTTTTTAAATATCTTAATTATTCTATTGAGTGGTTATCTCAGAACATGCCATAGTGATAACATCTGATCGAAAGAGTCAACCCTAAACAAAGATTGCCATATACTGAGTACTGTATATGGTTAGGGTTATTATTTTTAAACTGCCAATGCAGGAAGTAGGAATAGAGGAACTAACCCTTACCCAATATAAAAAGTACTGAGTGGGTGGAAAGGTGGCATATTAGGAGAGGATTCAAACAGGAAGATGGGTGGAGGAAGGAGGAGATGAAAGAGATTAGGAAGGGTTCAATAAGTGAAGGAATATAAATTATATATCAGTAAGTGAAATCAGGCACCTTCAGAGTGATGTGGTCGGAAAGGGCAATGCAGGCTGTTGGGGGTGGAAAGTCAACAGCAGTCTACAACAGTCTTATCCAGCTGTGAGACCTTCCAGTTACAATAATGACTGACTCAGCATATATGCCCATTTGTGCAATGGTGGCGTGACAGTTGTAATCAGCAGCTTTCTGACTGTATTTAAGTCCTGTACCACACCTACAACTGAAAGCCAAGACACGAACCTACACTTGAAGTGGACATAAGCTCTCAAAAAGAACCTACTAAAAAATTTTTTCTAAATTCACATAACACCAAACTGCCTTCTAACACTCATACTGAGAAATTAATACAGCTCTTGTGCCTTCTTACAGAATATTCTTTTTCCAGGAAATGGCAGTTAATACACAGACCTACAACTGGGCAAGGCACAGAGAACAATATGTCTCACCCACCCTCACAACTCAGGAAACACTGTGGAGGAGGAAACAAAATGACTGCAAGAGCCAGAGAGCAGGGAAGACAAGGGAGAAATATTATCTTTCAGACATGACAAGACCTTTGCACCCATGAACTCATAACGGTTGTGGTTGCTTGTACAAGACCTACACAAGATCAAGACAATCAATATTCCAGTGTCGATGGGAAAATGGCATAGAAGAGCATGGAAGCTGATGGCTACTGGGAAGCATCAGTTTTGCTTGCAGTTGTGGATCTAGTAAGTTACGCATGATCCAGTCAATAGCCCTACAGCTATGAGGCCAGGAACAGCACGAATTAGACTTGGTGGGCTGTAATATAAAAAATAAATTAACAAATGAATTGGGAGAGCATGTGGGGGAAGACAGGCCTGGGAGGAGGAGGATAACAAAGGATAAATATAATCAAATACATTGTATACATGAGGTAAAATTTTTCACATAACTTTATGAAACTATCAAATTGCTATGATATTAAACCCAGGCAAAGGCAGGACAAGCAAAGAAATTTATAGACTCAGCATTCTGCATGCACACTGCCACAAATTCTCAGAACTTCAGTACTTGAATCCAATAATGTATGCAAAGAATGACACAATATGTTATGGTAGGAATAATGTCAGTAATAAAAGAATAGTTTAATATTGGTCAATTAATCTATGTAATTTATCATATTTAATAAACTAAAAGGGAAGCCTGCATACCAATCTCTATGTGCAGAAAAGGAACTGAAAATGATCCAGTACTCATTCTTGATTAAACTTTTCAGCAAATGAAAGAATGTGCAGTAGAGGAACCTCCTCATATTAATAAAGGACATTTACAAATGCTCCACAAGTGCTGAGTTTAGTGGCATGCAGTTGTAATCCTAGCATTCAGGGGTAACAGTGACGAGGTAAGAGGACTGCAAATTTGAAGACAATCTGGCTACTTTGCAACATCCTGACTCAAAATATTAAAAAAGAACAAACGTGAAAAAACACAACTAACCTCTGACTTAATGGTGACAGACAGTATTATCTAGGGTTCTCTAGAGTAACAGAAATTATAGGATGAATATCTTTCTTTTTTTTTATTGATAAAAGGAGAATAAAGAAAAGAAAGAAAAAAAAAACAAATTTCCACCTCCTCCCAGCCTCCCATTTCCCTCCCCCTCCTCCCACACTTCTCCCCCTCCTCCCACCCCTCTCCCCTTCCCCCCACTTTTCTCCCCCTCCCTCTCCAGTCCAAAGAGCAGTCAGGGTTTCCTGCCCTGTGGTAAGTCCTAGGTCCTCCCCCCTCCGTCCATATCTAGGAAGGTGAACATCCAAACTGGCTAGGCTCCCACCAAGCCAGCACATTGCGTTGGATCAAAACCGCGTGCCATTGTCCTTGGCGTCTCATCAGCTCTCATTGTTCGCCATGTTCCGAGAGTCCAGTTTTATCCCATGCTTTTTCTGGTAACAGTCCAGCTGGCCTTGGTGAGCTCCCAGTAGATCAGCTCCATTGTCTCAGTGGGTGGGTGCACCCCTCGTGGTCCCGACTTCTTTGCTCATGTTCTCCCTCCTTCTGCTCCTCCTTGGGACCTTGGGAGCTCTATCCAGTGTTCCAGTGTGGGTCTCTGTCTCTATCTCCATCCATCGCCAGATGAAAGTTCTAGGATGATATGCATGATATTCGTCAGTATTGCTCAAGGATGAGGATAGGGAACCTGAAAGGATGAATATCTTTCTAAATATATGGGGGGTTATAGTGACTTACAGGCTCTTTCCCAGCTGATCCAACAGTGGCTGCCTATGAAATAAGGTCCAATAATCCAGTAGCTGTTCAGTCCATGTTGCTGGATGTCTCAATTGGTCTTCAGTATACATTGAAATCCCAACAAAGTAGGCTTTAATGGCAGCAAAGAAATGGATTTGCTGGAAAAGGTAATAGCAAGCAGACCAAAGAGGCAATTCCTTACTCCATGTCCTCTATATAGGCTTCCAGCAGAAGGTGTGGTCCAAGTCTTCCCATCTCAAAATATTTGGAATAAAGATGAGGCTTCTGACCTCAAAGATGCAGATTAGAAGGTGATCTACCACTTTAAATGGTTTAATTAAGCAAATACCTCACATGTGTGCCCAGCCATATTTGGGTTTTAGTTCATTTCAGATGTATTCAAGTTGACAACCAAAATTACCATCATCTAGATTAAATGATTTTTTTTCATATCTGGAATACAAGGCTTTTATTCAGTCTTGTCCTAGAGATTCCAACTGATGAAATATGATAAATAAAAGCAGCAAAAGGCATGCATATGGAAAGGAAGAAATAAAGCTGTTCATGGATAACAAAAGTGAGGACAAAATTGATGAGTACTACAAAAAAAGAAAGAAAAAGCTACTACTACCACTATTAAGTACATTCAGACACATAGTAAACAAGATAAATACAGATAAAATAATTTTTATATTTGACAAGCAATTTTCAAAATGAAAACTTGAAAATTACACTTAAACCATCAGAAAAGATACTGATAAAAGAACTTTTAAAAAGACCTAAGCATCATATGTTCAGTACGAAGACATCATATGTTCATGGATTGAAAGTTTTTATATCAATAAGGTGGCAGCACTGCCTAAATTGATCCACAGATGCAATATTATGCCATTAAAATTCCATCGATGTTCATAAAGCAATAACAAGATTATAATAAATTCATATGTAAATTGAAAGCTTTACAATGGACAAAAGACTTCAGAGAAGTTAAAAAATAGAAAGCAAAGGTCATATCAAGATTTTTATAAAGCTAGAAAAATCAGTACACCAATAAAAGACAAAAATCATCATGTAAATGGAACAGTTACACACTATGCACATTTATGCCCTGGTATCACTAAGGGTGAATGTATGAGTGTAAATTATTGGATAATGATAATCTTTGCAAGGAACATTGTTGGAACAGTTTGATAATCCTATACAAACCGAAAGGAAATAGATTTAATTTCTACCCAGCTACATGTATAAAAACCAACTCATGAATCCTCAGACTATGTGTAAAACATAAAAATGTAAGACTTCTATAAGAAAAAAATACACAACAGAACATAAGCTGTTAAGGAAAATGGAATTTGCATGTAAATGGATGGTGTTGGAAATGATCAGAATGAAGTAACTGGATCCAGAAAGACAAATGTTGCATGGTCTGTCTTACATGTTAGCATTTGCTTTGAAACTTTGGGTATCTTTATCTCGGTTGGATAAAGACTCACAGATGTCTGAAAACTAGTAGAGGTCCATGAGAGAGGGCATTTGATGAAGGCAGATGGAGCACAGGTGTTGTCAAGGGGAGTGAGGAATAATGCAGCCTGAATGATCGGGTGGGGTGAGGACAGAGGAAAAAATATAGGAAAGGATAACACTAAATATCTTTGAGAAAGTCTTGTGTAAACAAAATGATGTACACGGTTTCTAAAATATGAACAAATATAAAAAGGGTTTAAATAGAAGTAGCTTAGCGAGGGACATTGCCCCTCCTAGACACTAGAGGCTGTCAAATATATCACCCAGTGCCAGGAATGGTTAACTCTTTGGTGTTGTTGGTGAGTTGTATCCCACAAATGCCATAAACATTACAAGTTATTACCATTGCTCTTTGCTGCCCCCTCAGAACTTGATAGTAAGATATTATTATTACTAAGACATCATAAACGCAAGTCATTGCACATGAAGGAATCAAGCTGGTACAGACATGGAAACTGCATACCTACTGGCAAGCTTTCGTAGTGTTGGAAGAATCCCTGGCTAGATAGACTATGAACTCTAAAGGAAAATTTACTACTTTTATTCTGCTCAATAGACATGGTATTGTCTTGACTCCTAATGACTTAGCAGTATATCCATAGATCAATGTATCTCTCAAGCCTCATCAGACAGGCATCTACAACAGTAGCACAGTGTTTTCTAGAGGCAACAAGACACAACATATGACCTCCCAGTATTTGTAGCAGCATAAACAATTTTGGCATAAGATCAATCCAGAAAAAAAACCTCAGAATGGAAGCGGATGGTGGTTTCAAACCATCCTAGTTAAAGAGCCACCGGAAACTGATGAGTTATTGGAGAACGAGGGTCAATTTTCCCCAAGAATGTGGCCTCTAAGAAGCTATCCTTTCTCTAGTAGATGCCCCTACATCTACGCATATACCTGCAGTGTTGAGTGTACTCAGTGAAAAACAAAATAACGGCAATAAAACCCACCAACTACATAAAAGTTGGAGTGGTTTTGGGGATAGGGAGAAGCAAAAAGAATGAGAAATGAACTTGATCGAAACACATTGCATGTGTATTTGAACTCATTCACAAAAAAAATGAAAATACCAGAGGGGAAGAAATGTGACTTTAAGTCAGAAAATTGTTTCATGCCTGTTATACGAAAGTATAATATTTAAAAGAAAAGCGGTAAATTTAATAGTATAAAAATTAAAGACTTTCAGCTGGACATACTAATACAAGTCTGTAATCTAACATTTGGTAGGTAGAGACAGAAGGATCATCAGTTAAAAGTCGATTTGAACTACACAGCGAGACCCTATCTCATTACAACAGCAACAATACAGTAAGAACTTTTGCTTAATCAAAGACATGGATGACATAGGTGTATTGTAAGTATTTTTAAGCAGATAGTTAACAGGGAGATTCTTTATGAACTTTTTAGACATTGCTATTATTATTTGCTACCCTTCTGCTGCATTTATTTCCCCTGTAACTAATTAGAGCCCCTTCCCCACATTTCCCATTTCCCCCTTTAGATCACATTTGCCTTGCTATTCCCCTCTCATTTTCTTTCTAGCATCCACCCTACAGTGTTCCCTTTAGCTTTCCAAGTTTCTGCAGTTACCCCAGGGTATGTATTCACGTCTGAAGATTTGGAGCTGGGATCCTCAGATGAGGAAGAACATGTGACATTTGTCTTTCTGCGTCTGGATTAACTCACTAAATACAATATGTTCCAGTTCCAAACATCTAGCTGAAAATTTACTGTTGGGTAAGATCTAAAAGAAAGATGAAATTAGGTGGTACATCTGAAATACCCACAGGATGAAAAGAATTCTGGTAAGACGGCATTCGAAATTTGTCTCTAATGGAAAAATTTTCTAGACTTATGGAAATTCACGCATATCAACAGAAACTTAAATCTCCAAACAGACTTGTGAAATAATAGAAAGAACAGTACAGAAAATGCCAGAGGACCCAGACTAAATTCTCAGCTTTCCTTTGTCTTCTTGGTAAGGAAACTTGACATCAGTCTCACCAGACTCAAGTTTATTAGCATTTCCTAAGGGATCAATATGGATTTTGCAGTAATAGTCGTGTTTATACAGGCCTATTCCTGTTTACACAGCCCTCGTTTCTCTTTTATAAACAATCTTTTCTCATGTTACATACCAATCCCAGTTCCCACTCCATCCCCTCCTCTTATTCCCCCCACCTTCTCCCCACCCCACCCCCATTTACTCCTCAGAGAGGGTAAGGCTTCCCATGGGAGTCCACAAAGTCTGGCACATCACCTTGAGGCAGGACCGAGACCCTCCTCCCTATAGCTAGGCTGAGCAAGATATCCCTTATAAGAGAATGGGCTCCAAGAAAGCCAGTTGAAGCAGTAGAGATAAATCCTGGTCCCACCACCAGTGGCCCCACAGACTGCCTAAGTCACACCACTATCACCCACATTCAAAGGGACTAGTTTGATTCTATACTGGTTCTCCCGCACAGCCTTTGTTTCTAATAATCTTACCTTCAACTTCATATTATGTTCAAGAAATGATAAAACTTTAGAGTAATAGTTTTGTTTATAAATTGCAATAAAGTGATCATGTGTGAATTATTTGTTTGATAATGTGCAATATCATATCATATCATGAGGTTGTTTGAAAATAGGTATCTTCATTTTTATAATTGCACGTAGAAACTCTGATAAATGACAAAAGGTTAATTACCATGCCTACTTTTAGGGGGTGTGTAAAACAATGAGGCTTTGTAGAAAGATAAAACGGACTGAAAGAAATGTTTTATCATTTACCTCTGAAAATGTTTGATAGTCAACCATATGAAGTAATTAAAGCCAAGCAGGGTGGTGAGTGCCTCTAATCCCTGCACTCTGGAGGCAAAGACAAATAAATCTCCATGGATTCAAGGCCATTTTGGTTTACATGGTGAGTTTCAGGCCAACCAGAGCTGCATAATGAGACTCCATCTTAATAATAATAATAATACCTAAAAGGAAAATAGCTATACTTTAAAAACATAGGTTGTTTTTTTTTTAAAGAAAAAAAAAGCTATCATCAGATTGAGCACTAAGAAGGCAATAGACAAAAAAATATACATGGGAATATGTTAATTCTAAGATGTAAATACACTCACAAAAGGTGAGTTTGGTACCATTCAGACACCCAGTAGCTCTCTGTGACTTTCAAAGATATTTACAAATCAAAACCTACCCAGAGCAATCCTGTAAGCAGACACTTAATTATCAAATTTTTATAAATTAATTTTTCTAATCTAGCAGTTTTTAATTAAACGTCTACCTTTCTGTTAAATAATCAAACACTGTGTTATTATAAATATACAAACTAACGTTCTGAATACATATTTGAAGTCTCATTTACTTAAAACATAAGCCAATTTCATAGCATTAACTAGCTCTTATTTTTATTCTTGTAATTGAATGGATTTCTCATCCCTTTTCATAGAAGCTACTTTTTCCAGTAGATGGTCATTAATGTAGACCCATAGGTGGAGTGTTCATCTACAAATGAGACATCTATATCACAAACATCACCCTCCGTTCAAAACTCAGATCATAACAGAAAAGGAAGCAGAAAGATTCACAGTGTAACAGTGTAATCGTTACATGTGACAGGGTCCCTACATAGATATAAAAAAAAAAACGAAGCTTAAAGAACTAAAGAAATTTAATCCAATCATATAGTTGATAATACAGATGGGCCTGGAAGTCCATCTGTGTCTTTCCCCAAGTCAGTTCTTTATGCTCAATGAAATTTTTATCTTTCCCCTCCCCTTGGCTTCTACAGAACCTAGTATAATAAACACAATGCTGAAAGTTCATTTTTATGACATTTATGAAGACCTTTCCACCATCCACCCACTGATACTAGCATAACAACCTTGGCAGACAGAGGTAGTATCTCCTCCTCGAACATACAGAAATTGTTTTCTGGACCAGGATAACAAAGATTATAGCTCCCTGCAGAGGAAATATCAGAAAGGTCTTGCTAGCAGTTTCTTTGTGACTTTGGGAGGTAGGTATTCCTTGGTGATTACACAGACCCATTGCATGTGAGTCATCCTCTGGGCACTCATTACAACTGCCCAAGGGATTTTGGGAAGGACTAGAGATTAAATCAAGTAGACATAAACTTCTTGATTCCTGCTTTGCCTACTAATAAAGTCCCAGGAGTCATATATGGTAAACAAATGCATCACCTTACAAATTCTACAAAATCACAAACCTTTCCTAGTTTTTTGAGAAGAATGAACATTATTAATGTAATAAACTCATTGTCTTATTTCAGTGCATTAACTGATATTTAAGCACTTTGCAAGATTAGTAACCTTGGGTGTATAAAAAACACATTGAGAATGTTTAAGCACAGAATAATTTTTCTTAAGCTGAAATCCAGTTTCCGAACTAGCAAAGCAACTTAAAAAATAAATCTGCTGAAATAAATGAAGAAAATCAATTTTCTATTCTGAGGAAATAGCCTACCATGTAAATTAATCAGGACAGATTATTGGCATTTAAAAAAAATGCCTTGACTTCAATTATCTTAAGTCAGAGATTAGATTTCACATTCCATTCTGTTTAATATTGCAAAGAAATTTACCATTTTTTACTCTAAAAAAAAGTTTATTACTATTGTTTTAAATCTGCTACTTACTGGTCTAAGTTGTAGCCAGAATGATTCACAAATAACCTGTTTTTGTTTTTGAGTAATGTAAACTGCAAATGCCCATTAAACATTCAAATGCTTTCTACTTCTTTTGCTAAAGTAGAAACTTCTGATCTTTAAACCTCTTTCATTTAATGAGCAGACTGATGCCGTGTGCACGAAAGGGGACATGTTGTACTTTGGAAGGCCATAGAGAATAGTAATAGTAAACATTAGATTATATAGGCTTTGGAATAAGGAGACTAAAAAAATCAAGGCTCTTGCCTCAGATTTTAGAATGTCCATCTTCCCCCTGTTAGTTTGGGTTGGTAGTTTGAGGAGGACTGAGGAAGGGTGGCTATGCAGAAAAAAAGGACGATTCTATTAAATATAGCTAGTTTTTGAATATTCAGTAGGCACTTGAGAATGCTGGGTCTTAGGAAAACGTGTGAGATAGTGCTCCTAGCTTCCTAGAGCTTCTGTTTTGAAATACTCTTCTCTTGCTTCTGTAAATTCTGCCTACGTTTTTGCAGAAGTAATTCTGCAGATAACATAGGAGGAAAAAAAGCAAAGAAACATTTCATGTTTATCATGCTACCCGCTACAGCCAAACTGTGCCTTTCTCTATGCTTCAGACTCCAAGCAACAACAGCCTATTTCAGACCAACAGAAATCCCATCTCCCCTTTAATGCACCATGTTTAACTCTTAGTTTTCTGAAATTTAACACCCTGCCAGTTGATCGTGGAAATGGTGATTTGAAATTTTAAGAAGCATCAAGACCAGAACAGATTCCACATCTATGCACGGATTCATTGTGCATGGTTGTGCATTGAATATAAAATGCCCTCATAGGCTCCTCTGTTGAACCTTTGGTCACCAGCTAGTAGTACCACTTAGTGAGGTGATAGAAGTTTCACGGGGCGAGTATGGGGAGAAGAAATCAATCACTAGGCACATGCTCATTGGTTCTTTCTTCTTTTTACCTGTTCCCGCCCACCCGTGAGATTAGTAACCTCTATACTCAGAACAGAATCCATGGAGCAAAGAACCGTAGATGAAATCTCAAATTCTGTGCCAGAATAGGTACAAATACTGCTGGAAACTTCCAGTTACATATTTTATATTCTGTATATTCTGTCTTGGAAAAGGCAAAATCATAGGCACATTAATCAAGACAGATCTGTACAAAGCAGATCATAAAGTTAAGGAAAGGTTTCGAGAGCAATTGAAATTAGAGTCTGATTGTAGCAGCAGTTGTTACTTAACATTATAGAACTGTTAAAAGTCACTGACAATTACATTAAAGTATTTATTAAAATGTGTAACGAAAAAATAAACTAGGCGTGGGGTCCCAGCACTTACAATGTACAGGCATGAGGATTATATGTTGAAAGATATTCTCAGTCACATAGAAAATTTTGTAGCTAGCTTGAACTATATGAATCTTCTCTTAAAATACTGCTATTAATTGTAACATATTTTCTTTTTACCCATAGACTTTATATTTTAGGAAAAGTCACAGGAATTCCATTTTGATAAGTGTTTGATTGGTTGGCCATTTCCATCCTTTGATAAAAACTTCTGTTGTTTTAAAAGAACCATGAATACAAAATTGGGGGGATATCTTCCTTTTTAATTCTCCCAAAAGAATATGAGTTGCATGGATGTCTTAGTATCTACTCAAGCATTTGGATAAGACACGAGATGAAAAAAGCTAAATCTTAACCTGTGTTTTAGGATTGATATGAGCAATTACTTTAAAGAATTGTTGCAATTAAAAAAATCTTAAACCTAAGAATTCACAGTAGTATAAAGAACGGGTGCCCATTAGAGAATATTACTTAACCAAATCATTATTTTAAAGAGGGTCCATAAACTAAGAATTGATCTTTTATCCTGCATTTCTTAGAATTGTACTATGGATAACCAAAAAGTAGGTGAAAAGTTTCTCTGTAGAGAACTATTACAGCTGGTAAACAAAGAAGCAATAACACCAGAGAACCACCACTTAGTGATCAATTAAGAACCTCATCAACAGTAGTTGCCATCAGAGAAAAAGGCAGCCAACCAGATGCGTTGTTCTTAGGGAAGACGCCACAGTTCCTATTGAGTAGTTTGCTGCTTCCATAAGGAAAAACACATTATAAATGCACCTATGCTGGTGCACAGAAGCAGTCTGATCATGTTTCTGATACTCGGCCACTGGAGGATACTGAGGAATTCATAAAACACAACATGCAAAGGCAATCAGCATAAAGTAGGATGCAGAAAACTCTAGAAGGAAAAAACACTTCGGTTACAAGACAAAGAAAGGCAGTTGAGGGAGAGTAATCTGGAAATCAAGAAAGCCACGAGAAACACATGAGTCATCTGTATAGTTTAGGCCTTACCTGAATCATGATTTAAAGCAAACAAACTGACACCGGTGAGACAGCAATGTAAATGATGGACGTGTGAAATACTACTAACATTTTCTGAGAACTGTGATGACTCTGTGATGATATGAAGAGTCTGTATACACTCCAGACACGCGTTCCAGAATATTTAAGAGATGGATGAAAAAGTTACGACCCAGAGGTAAAGACTATAAATAGGAAAGGCTGTGAGTTTATATTTGAACCTGACTCGTAGGCAGGGATTCATTAAGCTATTCTGACAAATGTAATGGTTTATAACATTCCATAGCAAAAAAAAATATTCTAAAGAAGGGACAGAATTCATGTACAATAAAATGTTCTTTGAGCTTTCTTGAGCCTGTTCCAGCAATCACATCACACTTTCAGACTTACTATAATCAGTACTTGGGGGTATGAGTAGGTTTGACCTTTCTGATTTTTTCCTTTAGGTATAAATTTTTTTTGCTCTTTCTAATCTTGTATCTACTAAGCTCTTCAGTTATATTTATCATTCGGTATTTAAAACGCAATGGTCCCTTTCGAATGACCCTTCAGAGTAACCTCTACCATCACATACCTGCTTCTCCGTGCTGCTCCAGCTCTGTTAGAACCTGTAACTAAGCACACTTATACAATCTGGCTTAAAATATGAACTCGAGTGTGCAAACACCACAGGACAACCTTAAGCCCCTTTTTCCGCCGTTGCACTTGTGTCCTTGCCTGAACACAGCAGCATGCTCTGTAAACTGGTCATTGTCTTAGCCGACTAAAGAGATACAGGTGTTTATGTGGTAGGAACCTGTTGTTTAAGCATTTTATTTTATTTCATCTTTTTGTTTGTTTCCAGGATGGTCTCACTCTGTAGTCTAGGCCGCCTTACTCACTGTGTATCCCTTGAACTCTTGGTAATCTTCCTGACTCACCTTACCAAATTCTGGAATTACAGGTATGAGCCACCATGCCCTTCCAGATACTTTTGTTAATGAAGTGCATTCTCCAGAGGCTATATGTTCTTTTCTAATCATATGTCCAAGATGTACTGAGAACCTATCAAGCTCTCTGAAGATACAAGGCAATCATTATTTTTTTAATTAGCTGGATAGCAGAAGAGAAAAAAATTAAACAAAGGAATATAAACTTATGATAGTTTGATCAGTCGTGTATGTCTCAGGTTAGCACCAGACCAGAATTCCAATCATTCCCTCGATTTTCTTTTCTTTTCTTTTTTTTTTTTTTGGTTTAAAATAAAATGCCTTTTATTTAAGAAAAAAATCCCTTAAAGTGTGTTTTCTTCTCACCCTTAGCATTTAAGTTCCGATTTTATGAAATAGAATGTGTGCCTTTCATAGAGATCACAACATTAGCATCTGACAGATTTGCTCATGCACAGGCAGTGACAAAGTATGGCTGTAGCCCGGATGATAGTAAGTTGGCACAGGTGATATCATATTCCAGCTCAAAGGTTTTTGCTTTTTGTTATTTGTTTATATGTGTGTATAAGGTGTGGGTGTGAGTGGAGGTCACAGGACAAGTTTCGGAGTCAGTCTGACTTTCACTTTGGGTCCTGGGACTTGAACTCAACTTGATAAGCTTACTCAGCAAGCAGCTCTACCCACTGAGCAACCTCACTAGGATCAGTTCAAAGACTGAAGTGTGAGGAAAGATGTCATGGGTTCCATGAAATATGTGTGAAATTAATGACACTGCAGTAGATTTGAAGCCATCATTAGGAACCATGAATATGTCTATGTGTAATATACATTCATATTTAAGACAGGTTCACATTGTATCTTCCAGATTGGTCTTGACTTCACTATCCTTCCTCCTCAGCCTCTTGAGTTTATCTAAGATTTCAGATGTTCCTCACCTTGCCTAGCAAAAGCATTCCCTTCCTCCATCCCTCCCTCCCTTCCTTACCCCTTTGTCCTTGCCCTTTTCGAGACAAGGGTCTCACTCTGTCACCCATATTGACCTGAAACTTATTTTTTTCACTTTGTTTTTTATTTATTTATTAAAGATTTCTGCCTCCTTCCCGCCACTGCCTCCCATTTCTTTCCCCCTCCCCCCCCATCAAGTCTCCCTCCCTCATCAGCCCAAAGAGCAATCAAGGTTCCCTGCCCTGTGGGAAGTCCAAGGACCACCCACCTCCATCCAGGTCTAGTAAGGTGAGCATCCAAACTGCCTAGGCTCCCAGAAAGCCAGTATGTGCAGTAGGATCAAAAATCTATTGCCATTGTTCTTGAGTTCTCAGTAGTCCTCATTGTCTGCTATGTATACATATTAGAGTACTACTCAGCAGTAAAAAACAATGACTTCTTGAATTTTGCATACAAATGGACGGAAATAGAAAACACTATCCTGAGTGAGGTAAGCCAGACCCAAAAAGAGGAACATGTGATGTACTCACTCATATTTGGTTTCTAACCATAAATAAAGGACATTGGGCCTATAATTCATGATCCTAGAGAAGCTAAATAAGAAGGTGAACCCAAAGAAAAACATATAGGCATCCTCCTGAATATTAACCTTCATCAGGCGATGAAAGGAGACAGAGACCCACATCAGAGCACCGGACTGAAATCTCAAGGTTCAAATCAGGAGCAGATGGAGAAAGAGCACGAGCAAGGAACTCAGGACCGCGAGGGGTGCACCCACACACTGAGACAATGGGGATGTTCTATCGGGAACTCACCAAGGCCAGCTGGCCTGGGTCTGAAAAAGCATGGGATAAAATCCCTCGATTTTCTAAACTAGTTGGTCCCATCCCTTGATCCCTCCCATCTGGTAAAATGACAATACTGGATTAATCTAGCTGCCTGTTTTACCCAAGCACGAGTGTTGAGCAGAGCAGGGCTATCTGGGGAGATGGAAAGACGAGACTGCAGAGCACAGCTATTCACAGAATGGTGATGCAACGGGCAGTGAAAGCAGACATAATTAAGCTTCAAATCTTTACTTAATGATCTTACTGGGTGGCTATAAAAGAATGCTCATGTATTCTCTACACACTCATGCCTAAAAGTTCTGAAGACCTTTGGTGGGGTGGGAGTAACTCCATCTTATATAAGATTTTAAGAGTAAATGGCCTCATTCAGTGGAGATAGTACAACTTTCAGAGCAAAGTGAAAAAATATTATTTATAATTATTTTATTTTTGAGTTTCTATTTACCCCTTCCTTTCCTCCCTTCACACCCACTCATATACCCTTCCATTTTCTCTTTTAAATTCATGGCCTTTTTCACTACTTGCATTATATGCATATATGCTTATATATGCACATGTATGCATATATTCTGAAATATAAGCTGTTTGTTCTGAATAATGTTATACATATTACATTTATGTATTTGTTCTTAAATAACCAATTGACTTGCTTTTGGAAGACTATTTTTCCCACTCTCAGTATTCCTTAGTCACCTTTAGTTCTGTATAAAGCCGATGCCTTGTGGACTTTTCCCCATCCATTTTGACATGTCTATTGCCATCCTTGTTTCGCTCATGCTAGGTAATCATGCTGGTGAGGTGTTATGGGTGTAGCTTCTGGCATTACTACAACAACCTCACAGCAAACTCCCTGTCTCGTTCTTACAACCTATCCATACCCTTTACCACAATGTTCCCTGAGCCTTAGGAGCCATAGGTTAGAGCTTAAGTTTTCTGTAGATTTATCCCTTGGGACTGGCATTTATACCTCGAGATTTTGATTGGTTGTGGTTTTCTGAAATGATTTTGAGCTGTAGCAAACAAAACTTTCCTAGATGAGGGTGAGGACTCACTAATCTATGGGTATAAGGACAAATATTTAGAATGTAGTTAGGGGTTATTCTGATTTAGTAAATTTGACTGTAGGTTCTAATCCAAGATCTGTGACTTCACTAGCCCTGTCTATTTGGCTAGGTTTCCAGTACCATATATGATTTCCTTCTTGTTGAGGAAGTCATTAGTCCTAGAAAACTGTTGGTTACCACCAAGGTATCAGTGCTACTACTGTGCCCTTAGGGTTTATATTTTTCTGGTTGTTGTGATTCATAGATATTATAGCTGAGTAGGACTATATGCCCATTTTTGGATGCTTGTATTGTGCTTTATTGCATCATAAAAGCTGGTCCTCAGAGAGGAGACATTCAGGTCAACTGTAGCTCAGGGTCCTGGTCCTTGGATCTGAAGGACATGGTGTCTTCAGCAATAGGGTTTCCTACCTCTGGAGGATAAAAAAATAGCCATCTTTGAGATAGAGAGATCGAGTTAAATAACCTGAATATGTCTTGAGAATATTTTGCAACAGCATGGTACACTAGCCCCTTTTCTGTTGAACAGTAGAGAGAAGAAATTTCTTATACTGTCACAGATGGGCAAGACCAGCAAATCCTGAAGAAATCAGACAAATGAGGATGCAACCAAAGATAGTATCAAACAACAATTGAGAGTGAGCAAAGAATAGGAATAGAGCCAGCAGTAATAAAGAAATCCCAAGCATACATTGAACAGTCTGTGGGCATCCCCTGAAGTAACTGAAGAAGACACCTCCAGCAGAAGCCTGAGTGTCTAAGCATCTACCATTATACTTTCTAGTAATAGAGACTGTTAAAACACGAGCATCTTGATGAGTTAACAAGACACATGTTCATAGGTGAATGTGTGATAAGCAAGTTACAGGCGTGCCATAATATGCCAATACTTTCACCTCTCAGGAAAGCAGGCTTAGCCTTCCACAAGACAGATGTTTTTGCTCTACCTTCTCTAGGAGAAAGCTGGATGTATCTTTAAGAATGCACAGCATCAGTAGAAAGAAGAAGCTGCTGGGACTATTTTCTAGGGACCACGGAGAAACATGTGAGTGAACTTGAGGTTACAGAGAGGACAAATGCAGAGCCTGGTAATTGCAGTTCCAGGTAAAGAGAAGCAAATCTCCCTTAGTAAGAGTAAAACCAAGATATGAAAGAAATTGTTGTTGTTTGTATTTTAAAATAGCCCCCCCAAACACTCATTTGTTGAACACTTGATCCACAGAGCAACAGTGTTCAGAGGCGTAGTTTTTGAAGGGCTGGTTGGATCATAATACAGCTCCTTTGACTACTGAGCTAATGGCTTAAGAGCAAAAGTTTTATCACATTTATCTTTATTTCCCCACAATTAGCAAAGCCTGACACAGCCATTAATAAAACTGTCAATAAAATTACTTTGTTGTCAATATGTTTCTTCTACCAGAAGTACTCGTTCATTGTAGATTCTTGCACAGAGTTGAAAGAAAAAGAACTATTAAGTGACTTTCAGTGGAAACAGAATTTGGACATCAACTGTAAACTAGATGCTGTTCTGATAGTTTCCCTCTCACTCCAGCCTCTAAAACTACAACAGCAGCCAAGGAGAAGGGAAGGAGGGCTAGCTTGTACTATTACCTATTGTCTATTGACTATAACTGCAGTACCTATATATTGCACCCATGACCTGTGGAAGCTCAATACCCATTGCAGGCGATCCTTTTTATGCTATATGTGGTTATATGTGCCATAACCATGGCACCCAGAACTGTCAGATGGCCAAATCCTGTATCTCCTTCACTTCCCTAGGTATAGCCTTAAACATAAAAACTCTTCTGCAGAATGGATAAAGAAAATGTGGTACATTTTCACAATGGAGTACTACTTATCAGTAAAAAATAATGACATATTGAAATTTGCAGGCAAATGGATGAACCTAGAAAAAAAACATATTGGATGAGGTAACCCAGACCCAGAAAGATAAATATAATATGTACGCACTCATAAGTGTCTTCTAGACATAAAGCAAAACCAGTCTACAGTCCACTACCCCAGAGAACCTAGTAAACAAAGAGGACCCTAAGAGAGACATGCATGGAACTACATAGGAAGGAAAAAAAAGGTAAGATCTCCTGAGTAAATTGGGAGCATGAGGGTCAGGGAGAGGGTAGAAGGGGAGATGGGTAGAAGGGAGGGGAGTGGACAAAAATGTGTAGCTCAATAAAAACAATAAAACAACAACTCAACAAAGCTCTTCTGCATTCTTTTTACTCATACTCTCTCTGTGCTCTCATACCACACTTGTATTTCCTGAAGGTTTTTTCTATCTTCACATAACTTAGGTGAGGACTGAATCAACACCTTCCATATAGCCATGCTCCTGACAGAGAATCTATTGAACTTTCTTCATTGTTATGGTCTGCTCTCTTATCATTGTTCTGACGTTCTCCCATGTCTTGAGGGATGTTAATGTCTACATAGATAATACAGCAAGAATTGTAGATCTTAGCTTTGTAGCCATCTCATTTCTAATGACTTCCAGTTTTACTTTGGCCTCATTACTTCTCATATCCCCACTCACATCCTGTATTGTTTAAAGGTGACGTCACCAAAACTCAAAATTGATAATTTAGATTCCCCACTCACTTACCCTATCTCTGCCTTGCCATAATGTTCTTTCATGGTTCTCTCACCATCTCATAGGCAACTCCAGTCCCAAATATCTGCCACTCTCTTTCAATAGCATTTCATACAAATTCATACAGTTTGTTCCCACGTTCCTTTTAGCCTACTCATCTGACAAACCCATCTAGAATCAATAGTTTCCGCCCCCCCCAAGTCTGTACACAAATCAAAGTGCAGCACAAATATCGTTAGTTAGGGAGGGACCTGGCTAGTTTATACAGTAGAGTTTCTCATATTATAAAAATATTATAAAAGAAAAAGTGGACTCAAAGAAATTTCAGAGATTTTTCCAAAAAATAAATTAGAATTACTAAAAACATAAAACGTCATTTTGCACCATAGCTATGAAAACATTCATGATTGTACCTAGGACAAGCTAAATTCTACTTTATACCATTATAAAATTAGCTAATTGGCAAAATTGCCTCCAAAAGCAAATGTTTACTTTTGGAATTCAAGAAATTCTATTCAGATTATTATGAAATTTCTTGAATTCCAAAAGTAAACAGAGTCAAGATTAGCTAAAGTGTGATAATCTTAACTCTGATCATTACCAAATCCACATTTATATGATTCTCAGGATGTAGCTTACTTTCTCCTTTCCAAGCCCCCACCACCACCAGTAATGTGACTACAGGCACTTAAAAATAGTAAAACCTACCCTAGTCTGCTTCTTAGTCTGCTTCTCGGTTGCAATGTGAAGATACTAAGAATAACTTACATAGGAAGGAAAGGGTTGATTTCGGCTTACAGATCACAGTTGATTGTTCAGGGACATGTGTACAGGAACACCAGCAAGGCAGGAACTTGAAACAGAGCTATGGAGAAATACTAGGCAGGGCATCATCCCTCTGGCTTGATGAGCTACTTTCTGCGTACAGTGCGGACCTTATTTTGAAAGCTGCTATATCAGTTTAGCAAAGCAGTAGTAAATTCCCTTATATGGACTATGGGAAGATGCCACCTCAGATATGTTATATAGCAATATATAGCCCAGTATATTGTTAACTGGGCTAATAGTACCAGGCATACATTTTCTCTCTCCTGAAGACAAATACTACTGTTAGCCTTAATCATATAAGAATCTCTCTTTACAGAGAACTTTGGTATGGTGGTTTGAATAGGTATGCCCCCCCCATGGACTTACCTATTTGGATGCTTGGTCATAGGGAATTGCACTATTAGGAGGTGTGACTTTGTTGGAGTAGGTGTTGTTAGGGTTCTAGACGAGGCCCCAAGGAAAGACCAACATCCAAGTATGCAATAACAAAAGTGCTTTATTAATTCCAACATTGGGGTGGCACATGGTGATGCACTCATTACGGAACTACTGGCTGTTAGTAGATTCTTGGAAGCTATTGTCTTCAGTTGTATACCTATTGCTGAGTCCACTGTGCTGATACTCTTATGGCTACTTCCAGATTCTCTAACTTAATTTCCTTGCCTATTGTGAATCTACAAATCTACTCACCCTCTGTTTTTTTCAACCATGAGAATCACCTTTAAAAAAAAAACATGGAAGGGTGTGTGACAGGAAAAGGAAAAATGAGATCTGACCGTTTACAGCCACAAAACCAAGCAAACAAAACAATCATCTGCACATGTCTAGCGACTGGCAAAGGAAAGCAAGCAGAATTCAACAGGCCAAGCAACTGATTGTGTTTGTAAAGGATGTCATGGTTTCCAATTGATAGAGCAAGTAGAGCCTGGGCACCGAGCCCTCAGGGAAGATGCATGAGTTGGAAGTGCCACCTTCACCATGATCCTTTCCTCTATCCTGGCATCATCTTAATTAAGGAAAATAATAATTCTTTCTTGAGTACCACTTAAAACTAATTATTATGAAATATGATTGCATGTGGTAGAACTATTATTGAAGCCAAGATTGTAGAACACCCAGAAGAAAAAGTTAAACAATTTTGTTTATCTCACACTTATCAAATATAAAAGCACTGCGTGTCCATATAATGTGGCATTCAAGTTCCAAAGTCAAATAATAAGGGTCACTGAGAGCTGGGAGGCAGAAGAGAATTCCTGAAGTCATAGACAGATGATTCATAAGTTATTGGGGGTGGGGCAAAGATCAACTCAAAGACTGCTAGACATAGGTTATACAGATTTAGGCACATAAACCTATAGGCAAACATACAAAGGCAAGTTGGTAAGTATAAACACATCTATTCTCAGGATCATATTTCTATAAAGGTGGTATTCTGCAAGGAATGATCATACAGAGTTTTCTGGACTCCCTGGTATCCAGTCTCAGTCGCTAGCTATGCATAGTGCCTTGGACATCTAATGTTAGCCATCTTTGTTCCATTTCCAATATCCTTGTCAGCTCTCTGGTGGCTAAATTTTAATTGCTCCTTACAGCCTTCTGTTCCTGTCATGTGAATTTTATGTTGCAGAAAGACATGTAACAAAAACTCCAAATCCTAATGTTTTAGTTTCTATTTCTGGTATAAAACACCCTGACAAAAAGCAAATTAAAAGAGGGTTTTGTTTCAGCTTACAATTACAATTACAGTTCCAGGATTGTGGAAGAATCAAGGAAGGTCAAAGAGCTCATCGCATCACATCTGTAGGCAAGAGTAGGCAGAAACTAATATATGCATGTTCCCTTCCTTGTTTGCTTACTGCTTACCTGTTATATAATCTAGGACCTATTGCCTGTGGTATGATGCTGCCCACAGTGGTCAGTTAACTGAGGTCAGTTAAGACAATCACACAGATATGCACACAGATTACTAGATAATTCTAGATGTGTAAATGTAACAATGAAAGCTAACCATCATACTTCAACCTTTTGTCTTTGTGACAGACATACTACTTTTAAACCATAAATCTCTGCTATTTGTTCCCCAAATCTAATTTTTTACAATCTAAAATATATACAACTTTAAATGTACAAATTCTTCTAACTGTGGGATCCTGAAAAATTAAAAATAATTCATATTCGTTCATTATATTATATCATCGAGCGCCATTTCTATTCCAAATAGAAAGAATCAGGGATCATAAAAAAAAAACAACCAGATTAAAACAAACATATAACTCGATGCCCACCATCTGTGGTTTATCTTCTGAGCTCCAATGGGCTTTGTAGCTCTGCTGACAGCACACACAGCTGCTCTCTTGGGTTTATATAAGCTCTGCCCTATACCTGCAGCATCCCCTGAGAACAATCTGTGGTTTTAACACCTCCAGTATCCTATCTTCTTTATTACAACAGAGGTTTTACCTCTACTACTCCATGCATTGGCCTCTCAGGGCCTCTCTACAAGGATTTCAGCCCTGCTGCGTGGTGCCAGCTCTCACCTGTTCTCCATGACCCCTTCAGTCTTGTATCTCCCATGCCTTAAAAACCACGTGGACAACATTTACATTGCTAAATTTTTTCTCTCCTCTTGGGTCATAGCTGTATTGTCTTCTGTGTGCTGAAACTGAGGAAATATTTCTGCTGTACCAATAAAGTACAGAAGGTTTCCATTCAGTGGTCAATGCTATCTTAAACCATGGCAGCTGCCCCTTCAATCCCAGCCTCATCAGCCCACACAGATTCTTAGTGAATACATAAATATAAACAAAGATCACACAAATAGCTTCTTTTTCTCAAAGAACCCATCATTGGGTTTCAATTTTCCAAGCTTCTTTCAGTGTTATTACCTTCCAAACGTTTACAAAACCATCCTATTAATCTGTGCTTATGGCATTCAGTGTCTTCTCTAGCCCAGTACATCAAATGCTTCCCTATTCCTCCCACGCAAACAATTCAAGGCATAAACGTTACATGGTTGGTTCTCACAGCAACAGCACTACTTTCTCTGTACCCAGTTTATGTTCTAGTTTCATGTCTGTTGATAAGATAAAAGATCATCCAGCATAAAGCAAATTGGGGCGCGGGTGGATTTGTTTCAACCCATACGTCTATGTTACAGTCCACTACTGCAGGGATGCTTCCCTCTAGTACATAGGAAAATACACAGTGGAACACATTTCAACAAACTTATAAAAATCCAATCACATACACATTTATGTCTCCCTTTACACTCACATATGAAGTATGATTTATAAAAGCTCAGGGTCAGAAACTAGGGTTCAACCTGAAGATCCAAAAAGTAAAACAGCCAGCCACTGACTCTTACCTCGAACTCAGTCTGAAATGGCGATCCTGCCTCCTGGAATCTCAGAAAGAGACTGTGTGACTGAGAGCTGTTTCCTCCCATTTTATAATACCCTCTAGGGCTGGGATTAAAGGCATGCACTACCATCATTAAAGGCATGCACCGCCCAGTTTCTATGGCAACTAGTGTGACTACTGGGATTAAAGGTGTGTGTCATTATGGCTACTAAGATTAAAGGTGTGTGTTAACATAACCTGATCTATAAGGCTGACCAGTGGGACTGTTCTGCTCTCAGATCTTTAAGCAGTCTTTATTTATTAAAATACAATTAAAATTCACTACACACATAAGTTCTTCCTCCTACCATCTTAAGTTATTTCTCACAGATAATTTCTCAAACTTCCCATCCATCACCCATTTCTTCCCACTTTCTCGTTCTCTTGAATGTCTTCCTGTTTTCTCTCATATACCCTTTCTTGTATGTTCACTCATACCTTTCTCCTTTTTATCCTCGCCCGTCCACATGTACTTTTGACTTGATGACACGCTTTCATGCTCACACTCAGAATTTCACTCTCACACGTAATGTATCATATTCTACTATATATGCCTCAGACTCTCAAATATGATTTCTGATTTTTTCACACTTTTTCATTCTTATTGCAAACACACATCCTACTTTTTGGATTTTTATTACGCATGTATCATACAAGAATTTTGGGAGAAGAGTTAAAATGTAAGTAAAGGAAATAGAGTAACATTGTAATTGGGATTTTATTAGTATCGAAATCTTTTCAAGTCCTGTTTTCTATGCACTGCCATACTCAGCAACATAGTATTAAACATAAGATTAAAGCTTGTGTTGCCCTCCCTTCCCTGGTGGCAGAGAGCCTCCCTGCTCTGCCTGCTTGGGCGCTGGGTCCTAACCCCAAGCGTAGGGTAAAGGGGAGCTCGGGGGCTTCTTTGTCCCCATAGCCCGCCTGCAGCAAGCAGGGTGGGCCCTTTGTCTGCGAGCGAACCAAGCAGCACGGAGTTTCATCAGGGCACCTAGTGAGACATCATTGTGGTGAGCGAGTGCTGCGGCACCCGGGAACAGCCCGCCTACACTTCCTGATCAACCTACAGGGCTACACTGCCCGGTACCTCCTCTCTCTTCCTATCCCATCCAGCTTACATCCAGATCCCCCCACCCTCTGTTTCTCTTCCCCCTCCCTTCCCTGGTGGCAGAGAGCCTCCCTGCTCTGCCTGCTTGGGCGCTGGGTCCTAACCCCAAGCGTAGGGTAAAGGGGAGCCCGGGGGCTTCTTTGTCCCCATAGCCCGCCTGCAGCAAGCAGGGTGGGCCCTTTGTCTGCGAGCGAACCAAGCAGCACGGAGTTTCGATCAGGGCACCTAGTGAGACATCATTGTGGTGAGTGAGGGCTGCGGCACCCGGGAACAGCCCGCCTACACTTCCTGATCAACCTACAGGGCTACACTGCCCGGTACCTCCTCTCTCTTCCTATCCCATCCAGCTTACATTCAGATCCCCCCACCCTCTGTTTCTCTTCCCCCTCCCTTCCCTGGTGGCAGAGAGCCTCCCTGCTCTGCCTGCTTGGGCGCTGGGTCCTAACCCCAAGCGTAGGGTAAAGGGGAGCTCGGGGGCTTCTTTGTCCCGATAGCCCGCCTGCAGCAAGCAGCGTGGGCCCTTTGTCTGCAAGCGAACCAAGCAGCACGGAGTTTCGATCAGGGCACCTAGTGAGACATCATTGTGGTGAGTGAGGGCTGCGGCACCCGGGAACAGCCCGCCTACACTTCCTGATCAACCTACAGGGCTACACTGCCCGGTACCTCCTCTCTCTTCCTATCCCATCCAGCTTACATCCAGATCCCCCCACCCTCTGTTTCTCTCCCCCCTCCCTTCCCTGGTGGCAGAGAGCCTCCCTGCTCTGCCTGCTTGGGCGCTGGGTCCTAACCCCAAGCGTAGGGTAAAGGGGAGCTCGGGGGCTTCTGTGTCCCCATAGCCCGCCTGCAGCAAGCAGGGTGGGCCCTTTGTCTGCGAGCGAACCAAGCAGCACGGAGTTTCGATCAGGGCACCTAGTGAGACATCATTGTGGTGAGCGAGTGCTGCGGCACCCGGGAACAGCCCGCCTACACTTCCTGATCAACCTACAGGGCTACACTGCCCGGTACCTCCTCTCTCTTCCTATCCCATCCAGCTTACATCCAGATCCCCCTACCCCCTGTCTCCCTCCATCCCTCCCTTCTTGGAGCAGAGTGCCTCCCTGTTCAGCCTGCCTGGGCGCTGGGACTGAACCCGAAGGTGAGTGCAAAGGGGAAGGTGGTAGCTCCTTTGTCTCCATAACCTGCCTGCAGCAAGCAGGGTGGGCCTTTGTTTGGAAGCTAACCAAGCAGCAAGGAGATCGGAACTGGACTCCAGGAGAAACATCACGGGGGAGTGACATCACTTGGAAGGTACATCAGTTGGCAAGAAGACCTGATCCTGTAAAAGAAGATCCATAGGAGAATATTGGAAGGAAGAGATGGGAAGACGCCAATGCAAGAATTCACCCAACAATCTGAAGAACAACACGAAACCACCAGAAGCCAGCGACCTCACAACAGGAGGACATGAACACCTTAATCATGAAGAAGGAGAAAAAACTGACTTCATGACAGTGATTGACACCCTTAAACAGCATATAAAAAACGCCCTTATAGAAATGGATGAGAAGTATAACAGAAAGTTCGAGGAATTGAGTAAATCAGTGAATGATACCCTAGGAAAGCAAGGAAAAACAATCAAGCAGATAATGGAAACAGTTCATGATTTGAAAAATGAAATGGAGGCAAAGAAGAAAACACAAACAGAGGGCCGGCTGGACATGGAAAATCTAGGTAAACGAATAGAGACTACAGAAACAAGCATAACCAGCAGAATACAAGAGATAGAAGAAAGAATCTCAGAGTCTGAGGATAACATAGAGAAAATAAACGCACTGATCAAAGAAAACAGCAAGTCCAACAAACTCTCATCACAAAACATTCAGGAAATATGGGACACAATAAAAAGACCAAACCTAAGAATAATTGGAGTAGAAGAAGGAGAAGAAGTGCAGCTCAACGGTCCAGAAAATATACTTAACAAAATTATAGAAGAAAACTTTCCCAACCTGAAGAAGGATGTACCTATGAAGGTTCAAGAGGCATACAGAACCCCAAATAGGCTGGATCAAAAAAAAACATCCCCTCGCCATATAATAATCAAAACACAAAATATACAGAATAAAGAAAGAATATTAAGAGCCGCAAAGGAAAAAGGCCAACTTACTTATAAAGGTAAACCTATCAGACTTACACCTGACTTCTCTATGGAAACCATGAAAGCCAGAAGGTCCTGGATAGATGTACTGCAAAAACTAAGAGACCATGGATGCAAGCCCAGACTACTATATCCAGCCAAGCTTTCGTTCACCATAAATGGAGAAAACAAAATTTTCCAGGATAAAAACAAATTTAAGCAATACGTAGCCACAAATCCAGCCTTACAGAAAATAATAGAAGGAAAATCACTAACCAAGGAGTCCAACAAAGACCTCAATAACTCAGACATCTAGAGACCCTTCACCAGCGCAACTCAAAGAAGGGAAACACACAAACCCTACTACTTAAAAAGTGACCGGAGTTAACAACCACTGGTCATTAATATCACTTAATGTCAATGGACTCAACTCACCTATAAAAAGGCACAGGCTAAGAGACTGGATACGAAAACAGGATCCAACATTCTGCTGTCTACAAGAAACACACCTCAACCACAAAGACAGGCACCTACTCAGAGTAAAGGGCTGGGAAAAGGCTTATCAAGCAAATGGACCTAAGAAACAAGCAGGTGTGGCCATACTAATTTCTAACAAAGTTGACTTCAAACTTAAATCAATCAAAAGAGATGGAGAGGGACATTTTATACTCATAACAGGAAAAATTCATCAGGAAGAAATCTCAATCCTGAATATCTATGCCCCTAATATAAAAGCACCCACGTATGTAAAAGAAACATTGCTAAAATTCAAGGCAGCCATCAAACCGCACACATTAATAGTAGGAGACTTCAACACTCCTCTTTCACCAATGGACAGGTCAATCAGACAGAAACCTAACAGAGAAATTAGAGAATTAATGGAGGTAATGAAGCAAATGGACTTAACAGACATCTATAGAATATTCCACCCAAATAGGAAAGAATATACCTTTTTCTCTGCAGCTCATGGAACCTTCTCGAAAATTGACCACATACTTGGTAACAAAGCTAACTTACACAGCTACAAAAAAATATTACTAACCACCTGTGTCTTATCAGACCACCATGGATTAAAGTTAGAATTCAACAACAATGCTACCCCCAGAAAGCCTACAAACTCATGGAAACTGAACAGTCAACTACTGAACCATACCTGGATTAAGGAGGAAATAAAGAAAGAAATTAAAGTCTTCCTTGAATTCAATGAAAATAAAGAAACAACATACTCGAACTTATGGGACACTATGAAAGCAGTCCTGAGAGGAAAGTTCATAGCACTAAGTGCCCACTTAAAGAAAACAGAGAAAGCACATATTGGAGACTTAACAGCCCACCTGAAAGCTCTAGAAAAAAAAAGAAGCAGACTCACCTAGGAGGAGTAGAAGACTGGAAATAATCAAACTGAGGGCTGAAATCAACAAAATAGAAACACAAAAAACAATCCAAAGAATCAATGAATCAAGAAGCTGGTTCCTGGAAAAAATCAACAAGATTGACAAACCCCTATCCAAACTAATCAAACGGCAGAGAGAAAATTTGCAAATTAATAAGATCAGAAATGAAAAGGGGGACATAACCACAAACACAGAGGAAATTCAGAGAGTCATTAGATCTTACTACAAAAGCTTGTATGCCACTAAACTGGAAAATGTAAAAGAAATGGACACTTTCTTAGATAAATACGATTTACCAAAATTAAATCAGGACCAGGTGAACAAGCTAAACAGACCTGTCAGTCGCGAAGAACTAGAAGCTGTTATCAAAAACCTCCCTACCAAAAAAAGCCCAGGGCCAGATGGTTTCAATGCGGAATTCTACCAGAACTTCCAAGAAGACCTAATACCTATACTCCTCAATGTATTCCACAATATAGAAACAGAAGGGTCATTACCAAATTCCTTTTATGAAGCTACAGTTACTCTGATACCAAAACCACACAAAGACTCAACCAGGAAAGAGAATTACAGGCCGATCTCACTCATGAATATCGACGCAAAAATCCTCAACAAAATACTGGCAAACCGAATCCAAGAACACATCCGAAAAATTATCCATTATGATCAAGTAGGCTTCATTCCTGAGATGCAGGGCTGGTTCAACATACGAAAATCTATCAATGTAATCCATCATATAAATAAACTGAAAGAAAAAAACCATATGATCATTTCATTAGATGCTGAAAAAGCATTTGACAAAATTCAACATCCATTTATGTTAAAAGTCTTGGAGAGATTAGGGATACAAGGGTCATACCTAAATATAATAAAAGCTATATACAGCAAGCCGACAGCTAACATCAAATTAAATGGAGAGAAACTCAAAGCCATCCCGCTTAACTCAGGAACGCGACAAGGCTGCCCACTTTCGCCATACCTCTTCAATATAGTGCTGGAAGTTCTAGCAATAGCAATAAGACAGCATAATGGGATCAAGGGGATTCGAATTGGAAATGAAGAAGTTAAACTTTCGTTATTCGCAGATGATATGATAGTGTACATAAGCGACCCCCAAAATTCCGCCAAAGAACTTTTACAGCTGATAAACAGCTTTAGTAATGTGGCAGGATACAAGATCAACTCCAAAAAATCAGTCGCCCTCCTATACTCAAAGGATAAGGAAGCAGAGAGGGAAATCAGAGAAGCTTCTCCATTCACGATAGCCACAAACAGCATAAAATATCTTGGGGTAAATCTAACCAAGGAAGTGAAAGATCTATTTGACAAGAACTTTAAGGCATTGAAGAAAGAAATTGAAGAGGATACCAAAAAATGGATGGACATCCCTTGCTCTTGGATTGGGAGGATCAACATAGTAAAAATGGCAATTCTACCAAAGGCAATTTATAGATTCAATGCAATCCCCATCAAGATCCCATCAAAATTCTTCACAGATCTGGAGAGGACAATAATCAACTTTATATGGAAAAACAAAAAACCCAGGATAGCCAAAACAATCCTATACAATAAAGGATCTTCTGGAGGCATTACCATCCCTGACTTCAAACTCTATTACAGAGCTACAGTAATGAAAACAGGGTGGTACTGGCATAAAAACAGAGAAGTCGACCAATGGAATCGTATAGAAGACCCGGACTTTATCCCACAAACCTATGAACACCTCATTTTCGATAAAGGAGCTAAAAGTTTACATTGGAAGAAAGAAAGCATCTTCAACAAATGGTGCTGGCACAACTGGATGTCAACCTGTAGAAGAATGAAAATAGACCCATATCTATCACCGTGCACAAAACTCAAGTCCAAATGGATTAAAGACCTCAATATCAGCCCGAAAACACTGAACCTGATAGAAGAGAAAGTGGGCAATACCCTACAACAGATGGGCACAGGCGATCGCTTCTTAGGTATAACCCCAGAAGCACAGACATTAAGGGCAACATTGAATAAATGGGACCTACTAAAACTGAGAAGCTTCTGTAAAGCAAAGGACACTGTCACTAAGACACAAAGGCAACCTACTGACTGGGAGAAGATCTTCACCAACCCCGCAACAGACAAAGGTCTGATCTCCAAAATATATAGAGAACTCAAGAAACTAGACTTTAAAATGCTAATTAACCCAATTAAAAAATGGGGCGCTGAACTGAACAGAGAATTCTCAACAGAAGAAGTTCAAATGACCAAAAGACACTTAAGGTCATGCTCAACCTCCTTAGCGATCAGGGAAATGCAAATCAAAACAACTTTGAGATATCATCTTACACCTGTAAGATTGGCTAAAGTCAAAAACACCAAGGATAGCCTTTGCTGGAGAGGCTGTGGAGGAAGGGGTACCCTCATCCATTGCTGGTGGGAATGCAATCTTGTGCAACCACTGTGGAAGTCAGTGTTTCGGTTTCTCCGGAAATTCGGGATCAACCTACCCCTGGACCCAGCAATACCACTCTTGGGAATTTACCCAAGAGATGCTCTATCACATGTCAAAAGCATTTGTTCAACTATGTTCATAGCAGTATTATTTGTAATAGCCAGAACCTGGAAACAACCTAGATGCCCTTCAATGGAAGAATGGATGAAGAAAGTATGGAATATATACACACTAGAGTACTACGTTGCGGTAAAAAACAATGACTTCTCGAATTTTGCATGCAAATGGATGGAAATAGAAAACACTATCCTGAGTGAGGTATCCCAGGCCCAAAAAGACGAACATGGGATGTACTCACTCATAATTGGTTTCTAGCCATAAATAGGGTTCACGGAGTCTACAATAGGCGAATCTAAAGAAGCTAAGTAAGAAGGTGATCCCAAGGAAAAACATATAGTTATCCTCTTGGATAAGGGAAGTAGACAAAATTGCCGGGGGGAAAAGTGGGATCTTGGGGGTGGGGTGGGATGGGGGTTAGGGGAGATGGGGAGAGAAAAGGTAGAAGGGAAGGAGGGTGGACTTGGGGAAACAGGAGGATCGGGATAAAGGAAGGTTGGATAGGGGAGCACGGAACCACAATTCTTAGTTAAGGGACCCACTTTAGGGTGGGCAGGAGACTTGACCCTAGAGGGGCTCCCAGGTGCCCAAGCTGAGGTCCCCAGTTAGGTCCCTGGGCAGCTGAGGATAGGGAACCTGAAATGACCCTACCCTAGAGCAATACTGACGAATATATTGCATACCATCCTAGAACTTGCATCTGGCGATGGATGGAGATAGAGACAGAGACCCACACTGGAGCACTGGACTGAGCTCCCAAGGTCCCAATGAGGAGCAGAAGGAGTGAGAACATGAGCAAAGATGTCGGGACCACGAGGAGTGCACCCACCCACTGAGACAGTGGAGATGATCTACTGCGAGCTCACCAAGGCCAGCTGGACTGTTACCAGAAAAAGCATGGGATAAAACTGGACTCTCGGAACATGGCGAACAATGAGGGCTGATGAGACGCCAAGGACAATGGCACGCGGTTCTGATCCTATGCAATGTGCTGGCTTGGTGGGAGCCTAGCCAGTCTGGATGTTCACCTTCCTAGATATGGATGGAGGGGGGAGGACCTAGGACGTACCACAGGGCAGGGAACCCTGACAGCTCTTTGGACTGGAAAGGGAGGGGGAGAGGAGTGGGGGGAAGGGGAGAGGGGTGGGAGGAGGGGGAGAAGAGTGGGAGGAGGGGGAGGGAAATGGGAGGCTGGTGGGAGGAGGTGGAAATTTGTTTTTTTTTCTTTTCTTTATCCTCCTTTTATCAATAAAAAAATTAAAAAAAAAAAGCTTGTGTTGTTCAAATGTCTTTATCTATGATATTTATGCAATTAATTATATGCAAAAATTATTATGTTTCTCAACTGAGGTAAATAATTTCTAATGATTTTAATAGTTACATAGATGCTAATTTGGAATCAGTTTCAAGTGACTGTGTCACTGTAGGTCACAGTGCTTATGTGTGGTCATCAGAGTCAGATAGCCTAGAGCAGAGCCCTGATTTCTCAAAATTTCAATGTGCTTATCTGTAAGATTAAGATAAGAAGAGTCTCTCCCCATAAAGTTGATAAAAAAGGATACATTAGGTATAGAATGCCTACTTGCTGGGTCACACCAAGTGTTTAATAATTGGTTACTCAATTGCTTAACAATTTTAGATTATTATAAGGTGTTGGTTTTGGTTATAACCTTCCCACTCTGTAGCAGCCAAGAAATTGAGTAAAACATTCACTCTATCTAACACTTCAAAATCAGTGAAAGATGAATGGATATTATTTCTGCAGGACAAAATGAACTCCATCTTTTGGGAAGGAGTGGGAACAACCAGGATCATTACAGGTTGAATTGTCATGTGCGTTAATTCACATCATGAATCCTGAATGCTCTAAGAATGAATGTGTGATCATCCTTCCTCAAAACATGTGTGTAACATCCTTCCTGGCTCATAAATTAAACTCAAAACTGTCCTCACCTGTGCATTAAAAGGAGACACCTACAGTTACATGGAACCAGATGCTAATGGACTCTGAAAGGGGAAATCAATAGTAACCCATATGACAATACCACAAAATAAAATTATTGGTTTTGAGACAAAAAGGTTATTACAACAGCATTCACATGGTAAATTTTTAAGTGGAAATCTCTTGAACATACATCATCAATTGTTTTTAATTAGCTAGTCATAATTTAAATGTGACACATATTCAACATCAAACACCTTACCCTTTACATCTATTCTGGGGTAGAATGATACAGCATTCTGGATCATAATGAAAATTATTAAAACACCTTTTCATAAACACTTTATCATGGTACTATGGAAACACTCTAGCCATGTAAATTTGCATCATTTGTGAATGACAAAAGTTTAAGCAAATTACTCTGAACACATAGTTGAAGACAATTATAGAAGGTCAAGACAAGAGACAAGACATAAATACTGTGGTGGGCTGTGGTGACTTCTTTCTGTTATGCCACCAATTTTATGTGTGTCAATCCAACTACCCAAAAATATCTACCACCAGACTTGTCCATAAAAGCATGACACTATCATTCATAACTTCCTGGTGTTTTATTTTCTGCATTGTTTGTAATTTTATATTGTTTCAAGAATAAACCTATAAGGACATACAAATAAGCCTGGAGAGAGGTAGAGAGACAAGGAGTAAAGAGAGAAGACACTTAAGGCAAAACATGTAAAAGAAAGAATAGTCTAGACCTTCGTAAAGAAATGGGATAGGTAAAGAGGCCACATTGAATAATAATATTGCAATATTAATAGCACTTGACCTTTTGAGTGACTTAAGAGACAAAGATTTATAGCTTCAGGTGCTAATTCCTTTGATGACCTATCATGTGTGTATCACAGGAAGTAGACTGTTTGGTGATGGTTGATATGATAGGCTCATCTGGAGTCAACAGGTTGCTACCTGGTACCCAGCTTGTAGGAAGTGCACTATTGTTTGGGTAACATTCAAATAGTGACTAAGAGTTGACAGTGTACACTGGGAAAGATCTCATTTCTTATGGTTTACAATAAATTATATACAGACCGTAAATCAAGTTAAAGAAGTTGAAAGATAGAAAGATTTCAGAATTAGTCATGCTTCCTGCATGCTATGTAAAGTAGTTTTGGAAAAAGCATACTCTCAAAGAAGTCTTTGCATAAAAGCTTTCTACTAACTGTTGGCATTAATCAGTTTAAATGCATAATCGATATGACTCCTAGCCGTAATTACCACCTACAAAGGAACCAGCCTCTGGAGGAAGGAAGGAATTAAGGTGCAGATCAATATACCTCTTAGATTTTCTTTCTTTATCAGCTCTCCCCTTTGGGAGCACTGTCAAAAGAGATGAGCAGCCATTTTCTACCTTCATTCTACGGAATATCAATACTTAACCCAACTGAAGATGACAAAAGACCCACAGAGTAACAGGATCTGAGATAATGACTCCTACATTTCAGGCCACATTTCAGGGCTTGCCACAGAAAACTCTTCAGGGGACACGATTATTCTCACCTTCAAGATGTACAGGTGGTAGAAAGCAGATGTAGGGCCAGATGGAATTGAATGATTCTGTCTAATCAATCAAATTAGGAAAATGGCAGATATCGTACTGATAGAAATAGAACTTCACTCTGAGAGGAATGTGAGGAAAGAATGTAATGAAAAATTTTACCTAACTCCTGTGTCCTGAGCCATAGGGGAGCATCACTGTGCCACTAACCACAGAAAATAATATTTTCCAGTCTACCACTAGATTTCATTTGGCTTTTCTGTTGTTTGCTTAGTTTCATGGTATAACATCTATTTGTCTTTATTGATTCCCTTTGTTGCAGTAAAATATCTGAGACTAAACCCTCTCTAGAAAACAGTAATTTTTGACAGTTCTAGAGACTAGGATGTTCAAGTCAAGGTGCTTGTAGTTTCCATTTGATGTGGGAGTGTCATTTATCAATCTGTTGATTTCATTGGCTAAGCAATAAAGAAACTGCTAGGCCCATTGGATAGGCCCACCCTTAGGTGGGTGGAGTAAACAGAACAGAATGCCGGGAGGAAGAGGAAGTGAGGTCAGACTCGACAGCTCTGCTCTCCAGAGCAGACGCTTCAGAGAGACGTCATGCTCCCCGCTCCAGGGAAGATGCACGCTATGAAGCTCAGACCCAGAATGGACTTAGGCTAGAATCTTCCCGGTAAGACCGGTGCTATACAGATGATAAGAAATGGGCTAGTCCAGGTGCGAGAGTTAGCCTAGAAGAGGCTAGATAGGAATGGGCCAAAGCAGTGTTTAAATTAATACAGTGTCTGTGTAATTATTTCGGGGCATAAGCTAGCCGAGCAGGCGGCTGGGGTTTTGGGGACGCAGCCCCGCCGCCCCCTATTACTACATCCATTGTGTCTGGTAAACAAAACTGTCTGCTTCCCAGATGGTGCCTTGTGCCCATCTCCTCCAGAGGGAAGGCATGCAGTGTCCTCACATAGCACAAGATTTAAGGGCATAAAAGGGAACAATTCCCCCCACGAAACTTTTTTTTACAAGACTATTTAATTTCATTAATGAAGGCAGAGCCAGCATTCAATAACTGCACAAAGGCAACATGCCCTTGAAATTTCAATATGGATTTTTGAGTAGAGAAAATATCTCAACCTTTTACAAGAAGGTCTCTAAAAACAGAAGTCCTAGGTTCCTTGCCTTTCAAGACAAATATTGCCAATATTTTGACACCATACCATGGTATTGCCATCTATGGTGATGATCTTGATTGCCAACTTGACTATATCTAAAATCCAACCAACTGGGCACACCTGTGAGGGATGTTTACTTAGTTCTTTTGAGGTGGAAAGACCTGTCCTAAATCTGGATCAGTTGAGGCTGGAAGACCCATCCCAAATCTGGGTCACACCTTCAGGTGGAAGTCCACATGAAGAGACATGGAAGAAGGCATGCGCACCACTGCCTGGCTAAACACTGCTCATTGATAACTCTCAACATCAATAGTCTCAATCCCTCAATAAAAACACACATATTAATAGAATTGGTGTGAAAACAGGATCCATTCTTCTGTTGTATCACGAGGATAGACATCACTTCAGTGTAAAATGCTGGAAAAAGTTATAGCCATTTTTATATCTAATAAAACAGACTTCACATCAAAACTTATCAGAAGAGATAGTGAAGGACACTACAAATGAACCAAAAGTGCACCAAGAAAACACTGAAATTTTTATCACCTATGCCCTAAACTCAAGATCACCTAAGTTCATAAAAGAAACACCACTAAAGTTTAAATCACATATTGACCTTCACAACACTCATAGTGAGAGACTCCAGCACCCTATTCGCACCAACAGACTATTCATCCAGACAAAAATCTAAGCAGAAAAATGTTGAGCCAACTAACACTATAAATCAAAAGGATCTAACAGATATTTACTGAAAATTTCACTCAAACATGAAACATATTTCTTCTCAGTACCTCACAGAACTTTCTCCAAAACTGAGCACATAATTAGACAAGAAGTAAGTCTTAATAGATACATAAAAATTAAATTAACAACCTGTATCCCAACTGACCATCAAAGATTAAAGCTGGATATTAACAACATAAGCTTACAAACTCATGAAAACAGAATAACTCACTACTGAATGAAATATGTTTCAAGACAGAAATTTAAGAATTAATTTCAAAACCTTCTAAAATGAATAAAAATGAAAACACAGTAGACTCAAATTTGTGAGACACACTGAATGCTGTTCTAAGAGGCAAGTTCATATTACTAAGTAGATCTCATACTGGTAATAAAACAACACACCTGGAAGTTCTAGAACAAAAGGAAGAATTCACAGCCAAAAAGAATAGAAGGCAAGAAATAATCAAACTCAGGGTTAAAATCTATAAACAAACAAACAAATACAAAGTTTGCCAGCAATATGCCTAACATATTGGCTAAGAAGTGTTGTAATTAATACAGTTTCTGTGTGATTATTTCAGATCTGGGTAGTCAGGAATAAACAAATTTTCTCTGTCTACAGTTGCCCATCCTATTATATATCCTAGCCCACAGCAAACACTCAAAAAGAGTTCAAATTGATCTCATCTTAAGACTTTGTCACTCTCCCAGTCCTAGACCTTCATAACCACTCAGACCCAGACAAATGAATTTGATATCCATTAACTATGACATCTAGATAAGCCCAGTCCAGGTACTCCACAACTCTGCTCTCTAGTTCACACTTGCTCCAGAACATCCAGGTATCTGCCTGAGCAAAGTCATAAAATATGCCCCTATCTGAAGAACTTTTTTCTGGTGTTCCAAGAAGGAAAGCATGCACCATCATGTGAATTTTAATAAAATGTTCTAGCTACTGTGGCTTCTGTTTAAAATTCTATGAACATTATTTGCTATGTACCCAGGATCCCTAGTACACAGTACATGACTTGCATTCTCTGGAGGACTCAAGTAAAACTCATAGAGTTTAGACAATATAGCTTATTCTGAAGTTAGTAAACAATAGAGACAAGATTAAAACCAAGAACCACCTACCACAACATCTAAGAAATATAAAGAATATATATAGATCATTTTATGTTCTCCCTATTATATTCACAGTGTCCACTAGAACTGTAGAAGGCTTAATGTACATTTCATTTGGTACAGGAAAAACAAAAGCTATCTTTGTTGCCTGAGGTTTCTGTATTGCCCAACCCTGTAGCTGTTCAGCCCCAAAGAAACACATAGAGGTTGATACTAACTACAAACTGGTCAGCTTATTAACACAGGCTTCTTATTAACTCATTCTTACATCTTAAACTAGCCCATAATTCTTGTCTGTGTTGTGGCTTTGTACCTTTCATCATCAAAGCATTCTCATCTTGCTTCCTCTCTCTCTGGTTGATGGCTGCAGACTGAGTTTTCCTTTTCCCAGAATTCTCCTGTTCTCATTACCCCACCTCTATGTTCTGTCTGGCTACTGGCCAATCAGGGTTTTATTAAGAATAATACAAGTGACAGGATAAAGAAACAGAATTCTGTTGTTAGATATTATTATACCTGCTACGACACCTGCAGTTTTGGCGTTTGGCATGCAGTTGCCAACTAGCTAAGGATAGCAGAATCAAAAGATGTAAAGAAACTTATGTAATGAGCATGCAAATCTGAACAGGTTCAGCTTTGAAAAAAATCTAGTCAGGTATGGCAAAAAAAGAGACCATGAATTTGAAGGAGAGCGTGGAGAGGTATATGAAAAGGTTTGGATGAAGAAGCGAAGGGAAAAAATGTAGTAATTATATTATAATATCAAAATTAAATAGTGTGAGATAAGTAAGTATTTCTGTTATTTACAGCATGAACATGTAGCTTCTATGATTGGCTCCATCTTGAGAGGACAACCCTTCCTCATTAAAGAGACATGGGAAATGTTGACATGGGAAGGAGAGGACACATACAAAAGAAGACACATTGCTCTGTTGCATGTTAATGTAGGAAAGTGCAGGAGATGAGACTGAATCACTCTAGAATGACTACAGTTCTAGACAGCTTGAAGTGTCATAAACATGCAAACAATTTTGTTCCTCATAGCTGCCTAAGTGAGACTGTTTCAGTACTGAAATCTGTAGTAGAGGGAAAGGCACAGTGTAGATTCTTCAAATCATCGACTTTCTACATCTGGTGAAGATATATTTCAGGATTCACCTAAAATGAAGACAAAGTATTGCCAGAAAAGGGGGAAAAAATGGTCCTGAATCTCAGAATCCTGGCATATACTCATTGGCTTGCCACATGCAAATCAGTCAGCATACACGGCATCATTGAGGTGGATCTAGGGTAGCAGGCATCACAATCAGGTTCTTGCCAAGAGTTAGGAGGGCAGGCCATGGATCTAATAGGTGCCATCCAGATCATTTGTATCCTAAATTTACCTTTAACTATATAGCTGAAGATAATTTTAAACTGAACTTCCTCTACCTCCCACTGCTGGGATGTGGCCAACATCCCTCATTTTAAATGATGCTAGGTACTGCTGAGCCCAGGGTCTGATCATGCTATATAAGCACTCTAACTAAAGTGAGCCACAGCCCTAATTATGGTTTGAGTCTATTATTGTTTGCAGAAGTTTTTTGTTTTGTTTTGTTTTGCTTTACTTTGCGTTGCTTTGAGGTATTTGCAAACATTTTTCTTAGGTCTGTACAGAGTGATACATGTATATAATTTCAGCACTCTGGAACAGATGCAGAAGGTGTACAAGCTCCAGACGAATCTGAGTTACAAAGCTGAAGCCTGTCTTAAAGAGAAAACAACAAAACAAAGCTGAAAAGGGTTATGAGGAGTTACCATTATCTAAGTAAGAGTTACTATTATACCACATTCTTGTCAGTGTTTGAATTTACTCTTCAACGTGTCTCAATATAGGCTTTGCATTACTTAATAACTACTTGATGCTACTTAGATTAATACAATACTTACGTGTAACTGTTTTATAAAGCCCCACTTTATATACATTTGTTTTTAAATTAATTGTCACTAATAGTTAAGTGTTGCAAGTCAATTCATACATTGAGTTAACTGTCAAACAACTTGCCAGTGTTTTTGCATGGCAATGTCAACTCAGGAGCAGTCTCTTTATTACACTTCTCATAAGTACATCAATCAGGCTTATACCTAAACTGGACTTTGCAAGAAAAGGAAACCCCAACCATGCAGAGATGATTTATTCCTACATGGGTGTGGGAGCCTATTTTTCCTTAAGATGCATGGCCCAAGTGAACAGCAAAATGAAGTAAGTCCCATTAGGAGGGAAACAGACAAATTTTTAGAATACTAACAAAAGTGTAAACTAGAAATCCTAAAAGAATATGAAAACTAATTTTATCTCTTGATAACTACTTCAATAATTATTTCCTGAAATCAAAATCTTTCTGTATTCATTAAAAGCTGAATGACTACTGTATTACACAAATGGATGAATCAGATTAGTCAAAAGAAGACCATACATGTGGAAATGCAAAAGGGAAATAGATTTCAACAGTAATTTCACCACTAAATGAAAATTAGTCTGTCACCAAAATGTTATGAGCTATAGTCTGAATTTCAAATGAGGCAACACTGGTTAGCTAACATCGACTTCAGTTGTTCCAGCGGGCTAATGGCCAAGATGCATTTGGAAGTAAGTGAATCTGTGTTTACCCATCTAATGCATCATTTGGCTATTAGCAATCTTATTTGGCTTACAATGAGAGATTTTCTTTTTCTGGATGACATTTTGGTTCTTAGCCAGATGTTTAAATCAATTATAAATGTTGATATGTATTGTATTGTCAAAAAAAACCACCTGTTCCAGATGTCAGCTGTAGCTTATCTGTTTACATAGCTATATACAAATTTATTTTAGAAGACTCAAAGAAACTCAGGTTAAATCTTCTACATTCCCCTGAAAAAAATAATAAAATCTCTTAAATCTCAACAAATGATTCTCTTTAAAAAAATTATTTTAAAAAAGCAATTGGATCTTCTAATGAAGTAGATCCTCTCTTTGATATATACATGTGCCAACCAAAAGGAATTTATTGTTATGTAGAAAATTGTGGAATGAGAAAAATTGGGAATAATTAATTCTATTCTATCATCTCTTTTTAACTAAAAAACATCCTTATTGAACCTATTATAATGATGTAGTATTTGGATAGAACATGTTAGATAAAAGGTTTCAACCATCAATTTCCTAACCATCCCCAACTACATTTAGTAGGATTTTACAAATTAGATAGAAGTTGCAATTATCCATACAAGCTAATTAAATTAGCTTTACTTAAGCACTAAAATTAGCTGTTTAGAAACAAATATGGTATTCAAGCCTGATTTTGGATAATAATATTTACACAAATTCTTTCCTAGATACGAAGAGATGAAACTTTACATGCTGAAGAGGTCAAAGACCAGTTCCTCTCAAATTTCCATTTCCACACATGTCAGCAAACAGCTACATGCTAATAATAGCAGAGGCTGTGTATTTGACCTCTTTAAAATTAAAAAGGTTCTGCTTTGAGAAGGTTAAGAAAACAGTGTATCGCAGATTTAAACCCTTGAGTATTTGTCTCAACCTCACTCAAAGTACCTGTAACAGTATCTTCCTCGGGTTAAGTTTAGCTGTGGTAAACTATCATCCAGTTCTGGTCCAGTGTTTTCCCATACCTAACCTACGTACCTTATCTATGCAGAATCCTAGGCCTTATTCAGATTAGCCGTCTGCTCTGCACAAGTAGGGCCTCACCTGCTCTCCTAGATCATATAGAACCCTTTTTCCAAGAAGTGAGCCATGCTTTTAGATCCTTTACTGTACTTCAGTGGGGCCTTCCTCCTCTATTTGTGTAATGTAAATACAGTCTCAAATACAGTTATCCTCAATCTACCTTTGCCACAAATGCCATCCACCAGAACCAGAAACCTCTCAAACATCAGTTGCACTCAAAATCCAACCTAACTTTGACATCACTACATACTATCCTTAAGACTCTTAACATACCCAAGCAGTCTTCTTCAGCCCCCACAAATTATTTACCAATTCAGTCAGGTCTCAACATCAATCCTTTCGTCCTGGAAGGCAGTTTTATTATGCCATGCAGCTTAAGAGGGCTGCCAGGGGCAAAGGGTGTCATGCATATAAAAATGCGTGTGTTTCTTGCCAGCCATCCATATAAGGTCACTCACCTCACACACTGGTGCCAAGATCAGAAGTGGCTACCTAAGAAGCAGAAGGCCCTTTCCCCCTTCGTTAGCATGACTAGGTTTTAGAACTATGTTTCCAGCTCTGTTGCTAGAGCGCAAACAGCTGGTAGAGGGACGATAACAAGGGGAAGATTTAAAGAAAGCTGTGATTTTTTACAGCTCTTCTAACAAGTGTGTGAGGCAGACAATCTGGAAGCCCAGGAAAAGAAAAGCTAAAGTGTATGAAATCCAGCCTTGTGTGTAGGAGTTCTCCTATCCAGGGATATGGCCAAACTCTCTCTTCAGATGCACAAGGGGCAATAATAAAAGTAGGTTAGGTTATGTTTACTAAGGTAGTCTATTACTGACATACTAATTAATTCTTTCAACAGCCATGGAAGGTGTGTGTGTGTGTGTGTGTGTGTGTGTGTGTGTGTGTGTGTGTATGTGTGTGTGTGTGTGTGTGTGTGTGTATTTGAGAGAATGAAACTAGTCTCAGACACTTTAAGAAAGATACTAAAGATCATAGCTCACTAAATGACAACGTAAATACAGTAATATAAACATACATATACTTTGAGTTGCTTAGAGATCAGATTTTCAAACATCTTGATATTTACCTTACATACAAAAAATTTATTTGTTGATTATTCTACAATATACATAAAGAAATATGGAAAGTTTTAAATTAAAAGAACAGCAAAGTAAGAATTATCAATTCAAGTGTAGACAGAAGTTTCTCTCCTGCCCGGTCCCATAGCTATTCAGTCCAAAGAAACACACAGAGGCTTATATTAATTATAAACTGTTTGGCCTATTGCTCAGTTTATTACTAACTAGTTCTTACAACCTAAATTAACCCATAAATTTTATCTGTGTTTAGCCACGTGGCTTGGTGCCTTTTCTCAGTAAGGCATTCTCATCTTGCTTCCTCTGCATCTGGCTTGTGACTGGGTCATCTGTTTCCTCTTCCCAGAATTCTCATAGTCTTGTTGCCCAGCCTGTACTTCCTGCCTGGCTACTGACCAATCAGTGTTCTATTAAACCAACACAAGTGACAAACCTTTACAGTGTACAAGAGCATTATCCCACAGTACTCAAGTCATCTGAGTTAGGTTGTCTTAAGCCAAATAAGTCAGACCTAATCTGGCGTGACAGTGTACACTTTCGATAACAGCACTGAGGAAGCAGAGGCATAAAGATAACTGTCATTTACCACTATGGTCTACTTTGATAGTTCCTGGCCAGCCAGGGTTCCATAGTGAGATTCTTGTAACTTCCTTTTAGGCCACCAACCAACTCCCAAAATACGACACAGAATCTTAGTTATGAATGCTCAACCTTAGCTTAGGTTCATTTCTTGCTATTCTTTATCTGTGTTTTTGCCTCAGGGCTTCTCTCTCTCTCTCTCTCTCTCTCTCTCTCTCTCTCTCTCTCTCTCTCTCTCTCTTCTCCTATATGTCTTACTGGTTCTTGTCTGTCTGGGAGCTACCTGGCTTCTGGCCCCAGGTGTATCCCTGTTTTTCTCCCTCATTCTCTCCTCCTTCTCTCCAGAGCTAGATTTCTTTACCTACTTATTCTGTCTTCCCCCACCTATCTCTCCCCTGCCTAGCTATTGACCTTTCAGCTTTTTATTGGGCAAATCAGGTGCCTTAGGCAGGCAAGGTAAAACAAATACAACACATCTTTACATAATTAAACAAACACAGCATTAACAAATGTAATACATCTTTGCATTGTGAACAAAGGCAGCAGAAACAAATGTAACACAACTTTACACAATTAAAGTAATCGTCAGTTGCATAAACAAATGTAACACATATTCATAGTCAAATTTTCCACAGCAGACTCTGTCTCAAAATAAATAAATAAATAAAACACTAAGATGTCCAAGTTAGGTAAAGTGTAGAAATTAATACACAAAATCATATTTACGCTATTTCATATTGAAATATTTCTGAAGAAAGTGAGGAATAGTTGATAGCAGAAATTCTAAAAATGTCTTCCCTTAAATAACCAAGTTAAAACAATATTTGCTTGAAGCCTATTCACCTGCCTTTTTCTAATATATTAACTATTTGAATACTATAAATTGTACTCGAGTCATCTTCACAATGAGAGAGATAAGCTTCTACAAACCTCTAAATCCTTGGTGGAGTTCTTATCAAGGCTCAATTCTGAGGAGTCTTAGATTATTCTTGGAAAAGAAATAATTAAGTTAAGTTAAGATTTGATTTTTTTCAGCCTGCTCGTAAATTTGAATGTAACACTTAAAGTCCTAGGTAAGGGGTAGACCAAATAGCTCTTTGAATTTTCCCCACTTAGCTTGTTGTTTGCAATCTTTCTTTTTTAATGACAAGGAAGCAAGTCTGTTCCAAAGGCTGGAGCTGTCTTTCTTCCCCCCCCAACCCCCTGCCCCCAATCCACTTAGACTTTATCTTATTTTATAAAGGGCTTTGCAGGAAGTATTCCTGAATAGAGCAGACTCCAGACTGACTTTCACTGGGTCCCGTTTCTGGAAGACACAGAAGCGAAATATTATGTGAAGCAATCAGGGCAGGACAATTACACATGGAAATCCACCTACCCAGAAAAAAAAGCTTCTGTATAGCAACCTGCTCCCCATGACTTGGCAGAATTGCTCCTTCCAGGCAAAACACTAGAACTAGACTGTGCTGTGGGTACCAAGAGGAAAAGCGGCTGTTGTTTCCTTCCCAGCTGACGTCAGGCACAATCTGGTAGAGGCAAAGGGAGAAGCCAACTCAGTGCCAAGCTGGCTTACAAAATGCTTCCTTTTCCTCTCATTCTGTGAGCTTAGGCAAATCCGGTGGTCATTCTTGAGTTTAAGGGAAAGAAGTAAAGTCCTTCTTCTAGGATGGTGTAATAATATATGTATAATGCCAAACTGGATTATAATTGGCCCCCAAAGAAGAACAGTAAACATTTTGAGCAAACTCCCATCATTCCAGAGGTTGTTTTACCTAACAACACCACATTGGTGTCTATGGAATAGCACAATCTCCAGAATTTTAGCAGTTGAAAGGAAGCCATATTTACTCCGTCATCGTTCCTGGGATCTCAGCAGAGCCTGTTTGTGTTCCTTACTTCAGTGTCTCACAAGGTGCTCTTAGTTTCAATTTTACTCTTGCTCTGACAAAAAGCAGCATAAGGGACGAAAGGACTTATTTGGCTTATAATTCTAAGTTGCAGTCCATGTTTTGGGAAAGTCAAAGCAGTTAGTCGTTCCATGTCTAAAGTCAGGGCCAAAAGGAGAATAAGCATATTCTTCCTTGCTCTCAGGCAGCTTGAGCTCTCTCTCACACTGCTCAGGGTTGCCTGCCTAAAGAATGGGTCCACCCAAATGGTCTGGGTTTTCTACATCAAATGACAATCAAGACAGGCTCCCACAACAAAATTAACCAGGCTTGAAGTCTGTATAACTTAACAAACTTATATAAGGCAAGAATTCTCACTCAAAACCTAAACTATAAAGCGTCACATTAAATTGTCCAAGTTCAGTATCAAACATATTTTATGCCCTTATCCAAACACCCAACACACATGCAAATATTTATGATATAATTACTACCAGAAAAAAATTAGTTTTATATTCTTTTTCATATCTTATATGATGTTTTAAAGTTTTTTTTTAGTGATGTATATTTTTTAGAAAAAGACAATTCCCCCACAGGCTTGATCACAGGACAACTTGACCTATATAAGTTCTCATCAATATTTGTTTTAAAGTGATTCTAGGTTGCATCAAACTGACAGTTAAAACTAAGCAGCTCGCCAGACTACCAAGTAGTGATCTCCTCTGAGCTTTGGGTTCCATCCACGCTCATATGGTTGATGGGCAATTCAGTTCCTTCTAGCACAGGTACTCAGCATTCCAGAAATACTGAGTCTTTTACCACATGAAGCTCCTCATGTAGAAAGCCCATACTGGGCAGTTTGCTTTTGAAGATCTGTCTTGAGAGCCTCTGAGGCAATCTTGCTAGGAAAGCAGTCTTCTGTAATGTAAAACAAGAATGGGCTTTTTATGGTTGCCCTTACATTAGAAGCAGAGCAATAGCTCCAGCCACATTTCATGGCCAGCTGGTTTTTTGCAAGGCTGTGAACTACAGGATGTCACCTGAGAGTCTGTCTAGTATTTCATTAAATGAGTTGAGAATTTGGGGGCTTTTAAAGATTTGAACCTGTGGGTCACCACCCCTTTGAAGGTTGAAGAACACTCTCATATGGATCACATATCAGATATGTATATTGTGATTCATAACAGTCACGGAATTGCAGGTATGAAGTAGCAATGATAATAACTTTATCGTTGGGGTCATCACAACATGAGGAACTATAATGAAGGGTTGTGGAATTAAGAAGGTTGAGAGCCCCTGGATTGGAGTATGCCACTAACATAGTCTTCAAAATCATGGCCAGAAATGTCCCATGGTTAGATTACTCTATTAAAACACTAGGATTTTGCTATTAATTTTATTTTACTGTCCTTGTATTTCATTTTCTCTGAAGCTGCTGTTCCTCACTTCATAGAAAAACAGTTGAAGGATATGCTTGGCTGCCCAGAAGTGTAGCTCAATGGTAGAGAATTTAGCTTCCAGGTGTGATGTCCTGAATTCAATTCCTAGTCTTACCTTACCCCACCAAAGGAAAAAAATGACCACAGGGTTGACAAAAAACATATTGTTCTCTATTTTTGTTTGTCTCCACTTGCTTGAATAGGACTGGATTTCTTTTAACCAACCCTAAACATATTCACATTGTGAAATCTCTTCTTGTGGTCTTATGAACTCTCACTTGGCATTTCTACATTAGTCACAGACAATGTGAGTCACCAAAATAGCTAATAAATACAACCTATGCAAAGCAGCTCACATTTCTATCAAAGCAAGAGAGAATGCCAGGCTCGGGGTTTCTACAATTAGTGCATATTATGTGTTTGTAAGCCAAGCATCCCGAATGAAAGCGGTTGCCAGAGAACAGACTGAATGAAAATGTTTGCTTACCAAAATGATACTTCTAAATGTTAATTATGACCAATTTGCTTCTTCATAAGACTAAAATAAGTCTGCAAGACTTTCAGACACAAGTTGGCAAAAATAAATCTGGCTGTTTGTAACACTTTATGGTATATGGATTTCAAGGAATGTTTTGACTTAAGGAGTAAAGGAATAAATCAGTTTTCAACGGAAACAAATATATAGCAAGCAAAGACTATCCCACTGCAGTACTGATCAAGGGAGTGCAAGGGCAGATGCTTGTGCTTTCTTCCTCACAATAATGAGAGAATGAAAGAATCCTAGTCTTTCAACAATATTTTATAATGAAATAATACCACATTTACATACTCATTATGGATCATTGGCAATATCCATAGCAATATAAATCCAACCCCAAAGGCTGTATGTTGTCCATAAAGGCATCTTAATAATCTAAATGAAAACACAAAAGGAATTACACTGAGCTTACAAGCATGTCAGAAGACATCCATGTTACCTCATCATCAAGCACATATTCACACATGTCTTTTTAAACTCACATATGTTGTGACACATATGATCAAAGGGTTTGAGAGTACTACATTGGCAACCATGTAGAGAAATGGACACTTTCCTCTTCTGAGAGTCAAAATAAAAAACATCATCAGCAAGCTATTTGGTAATGTCCATCACAAAATTAAAATATACAAAATAAGGAGTTGTTTAAAAAATGAGCAGAAAGTTCTGGTATACAAAGTGACTAAGTTCCAGGACCTTAGCAGAGTGTCTGCAGTAGACAATATGGTACAATATGGCTTCAAAATACATGGAGAATCAATCTCACTTTGTCATCTTAGCAAACATCCCACAAAAGAACACAACATATCAACAGTGATCTGGCATATCTTGATATACATGTATGCATACATTAGTATAAGGACTTTTTCTCAAATCTTCCCAAAATTTCACAGAAACTATAACATTTACTATATTTGTATATTACTGTTCATAACATAAGATAAAACACACACAGATGTGTGTATTCAATGCTCCCACCTGCATAAACTGATATTTATGTTTGTTTATGGATACTCACTTCTCTGGAAGGATAAACAAGAGCAATTTAGTCATGGTTGTCTCTAGAAAGGGAAGTGGGGATGGAGACACACATATGACTTTTTCACCATGACAACCTTAGGTACTGTCTGAAAATTTTACCGTTCCAGTTTTTATTGAAAAATAGTAATAAATTGCTGTGGGACGATGGTCTTTTATCCTGTCACTTGTATTATTTTAATAAAACGCTGATTGGCCAGTAGTCAGGCAGGAAGTATAGGCAAGGCAACCAGGCAGGAAGTAGAGATGGGGTGACAAGAACAGGAGAAATCTGGGAAGAGGAAAGAGTCAGTCTGCAGACATCACCAAGATGAGAATGCCTTACTGATAAAGGTACCAAGCCACATGGCTAACACAGACAAGAATTATGGGCTAATGTATGGTGTAAGAAATAGTTATTAAGAAGCCTGAGCTAATAGGCCAAACAGTTTATAATTAATGTAGACCTCTGTGTGTTTATTTGGGACTGAATGGCTGTGGGACCAGGCAGAACAGAAACCTCGAAAACAATAAATATAAATAAAAACAAGAATAAAATTAGTACAAATAAAAAGTAACAAATACAAATAAAAAGTTAAGCTGTTTTTGTCTGAATCTGTCAGATACTCGGAAAGTCATACTTAAATTATAATTATGCATAGTTTTTGCGTCTCAGCCTGACCACACTTTAAATCATGTCCTTAGGATACAAAGTGAATGGTGGGCCAGTTGCTGCTCAGAATGTTAATCCCTTTCTCTGGAATTCCGAGTGGTAATGAAGTTTTGGAGGTTTTTTTGTTATTTTTTTTCCAGTTCACGGCATCCTCTAGAAAGCCAGCTGCTAGGCTCAGGGTTGACCTCCAGGTGAAAACGCTGAGATGCTCAAGTTGAAGACAGGGTTGGATGCAAGGTCTGGAACTCATTGGCAGTCAGAAGTCACTTAACTGGAATAAATTCAAACTATGATCACAGGTACATCCTTCTGCAGAGTCTAGCTCTGTAAATGGAGATCTCACTCCTCATCAAGGAAACTTCTCTTTGAAACTGGCAGAAACCATTACTGAAAACCACAACCAATCAAAATGCAGAATTGTGAAGCCCAGTCCCACCTGATACATCTACAGCATGACTCCTCCATCTAAGGAGTCAACGTTGCAGAAGAGGGGGTGTGAACATTGTAAAAGCCAGAGGAAGAGGACGTTTGTGTGAGATTGTGTCTCCTAGAAATGTCAAAAGCTGCACCAATGAAGTCTCACTAACATGAGTGCCTAAACATGACCTGCATAAGGAAGACAGCAATAGACATACTAACATGGAAGCGGAAATGTTCATGAGGCCTCAACTCCATCAAAGAACTACAAGTGACAAAGGATTGTTGAAACGGAGGAAAGTAACCCTTCCCAGGAAAAAGCATACCAAATGGTTACCAAATACCATGGTCAGCTTTGAAAACACTGAATGGGTGTGTACATCTACATATTTGTTGTGTATTCACAATATTACACACCTAGACACAGTACACGTATATTTTCTTAACTTCTATGAACTTCTAAGTAGTATTTGCTGATAGCAAGATGAATAAGTCAATTTTTTTCTGAGCGTTCAGCTATGTTGAGTTTCGTTTGTTGATGGTGAAATGGTGACTCTAAGGAGCTGATGTCCTGAAGCTACCTTTTCATATCCAGGGCCAGAATGAAAGTATTTTTATGATCATCAAGAAACTCCATCAAGTGAGGAAATAAAAACGTAGGCATCTGTGGTTGTGATAGTAAAGCTTTCTGTCACCATAACAAAACCTGAGAAGGTCAAGTTATAATTGGATCAATTCTTACTCTGGTTGATGGTTTTAGTGGTTCCTGTCCATGTTGGAATACCCACATTACACATCCTGGTGGAACTATGCACTCCATGGTGGAAAAAAAGCACTCATTTCATGAAAGGAAAGTGGGAGAGGAAGAGGAAATGGCCAAGTGCTTTTATTCTTTTGGAAAATATATCTTCAATAACTTAAAAATGTTCCATTAGTCAAATTTTCCTAAGGTTTCACAACATTCAGTGAAGCCACCATGGACCATGCCCTGGAAGTGAAGTGGACTACTACAGGTCATGCCCTGGAAGTGTGGTGGGTCACTGTGGACCATGCCCTGGAAGTGTAATGGACCCCTCTAGACCATGCCCTGGAAGTGAGGTGGACCACTGCGAACCATGTCCTGGAAGTGTGGTGGACCACTGGACCATGCCCTGGAAGTGTGGTGGACCCCTCTAGACCATCCCCTGTAAGTGAGGTGGACCACTGCAAACCATGTCCTGGAAGTGTGATTGACCCCTCTAGACTATGCCCTGGAAGTGTGGTGGACCACTGTGGACCATGCCCTAGAAGTGTGGTGGACCACTGGACCATGCCCTGGAAGTGTGGTGGTGAACATTCCCTGGAAGTGTGTTGAACCACAGAGGGCCACACCCTGGAGGTATGCTACAATTTAAGATCCTCACTGCAGTACCTGTGTTTTCAGGATTTGAGATAAGCATCTCAGAATCTCGTCTTCATGCCTGTGCTTTCTGCTCCTTTCTCATTTTAAAAAAGGACTAAAATTTAATTGTGATTTTTTTATTAACAAATAGATTAAAGTATTCTTAAGCAAAAGAAAATAATCTTGATTAGTATTCACTCACTGTCATTTAAAACTGACTCAAGATAAAGAAACTCCTCTTTGGATGTATTTAAATGGCTAAGATGTAGCTGGCATCATCAGCATTGTGGATTTAGGATGCTCTGATTGACAGAAGCTGAAGTCTTTCTAGGAGGTCCTGAGATGGGAGGCTCTACACTCACAGCTGCTCAGCAACACAGGTACAGTCTACATTCAGGTTGCACAGCACTAAACAAATCACCAAACAATCTTAGCATCTGTCCAACCAATTTCCAGCTCATGGAGACTGAAAACTGCCTTCTCCCGTAATTCCTCCCATCTTCTTAAAGAGTTAAGCATCACAAACAGACTCTACCTAGGAGCTGATATAACAGATGCAACTAATTGATGGTTGCAAAGACACCTTGAGTCACCAGCCTTTGAGGCAGAAGTAGAAACTGACAAGTCTTTCTAGGATTTATGGCTGCTGTGATGTCTGAGTCCAGCCCTCTCTAACCTCTGTGACTGCTCTCTTCCCTCCTGTTTTGCTACAGTTCCTTGCCTTGCTAATGATCTTACACAGCAGGCAAATATTTTGAAATGACCCAAGGTAAAGAAATGGCCCTGTGTCAGACATCTGCACTTGTTTTCCCCTTTTGAAAAACCTTTTTCCAATATTAATATCTCATGGTTACTCTCTTTCTCTAAATCTCATTCCAACATCACTGTGATATCACTATCTCATTTAAGATGCCTCCCCAAGCTCAGTCATGATCTTAATCTACATTTCATATTTCTGTTTCTTACACGCTTTAATTAATATAATATAGTAATTACGTTTATGTATTTCTTTTACCCTATAAGGTAATACTAAAAAGACTAAGAACTTGGTATGTTTTGTTTATTTTACTCATAAAAATTATTAGGTAAATATTCAGTAAGTTCAGTGTTGCTAATAAAGGGAACAATGAAGGCATCAACATGTTTGGGCAAATCTGTTCTTTTACTGTGTAGCAGACAAATAAGTCAAATAAGACAAATAAATCTAGGTCAAAGATCCAGAGCCTAGGCCTGAGGTAGCTCATGTGCATGGGTCAGCAGAACTGATCAAAGTCAGAGAGTCAATATGGCAGGATCTGCTAACATTACCAGTAGAAATTGCCAGAATATCTAGCAAAGACGTGGTTCCAGCAGGAGTTTGAACATTATTTCCTGTAGAATCTCTCTAGTCTATCTGCTAATCTAGCCATCCTGGCCATGCACAGACACTGCCTCTGATTTTAAAGAGACTTTATTTGGTCCTCTTTCATAGTCTCCCATTTATTCTTGAAGTGACCAAGTCTGAAGGTGAGGCCAAACCATGCAAAGGCTAGAAAACGGTTCTTTGTGTTCTTACAGGACATTCAATATAGGTAGAGTGTGGTGAATGATTGATGACTTGCAATCCCAACACCTGAGCAGAGGAGGCAGGTGACGAGTTCAAGGACAGCCTCAGGAACAGTACCTGGCTGCCTCAAAAACAGAAGAGTGACAAATAAGGTGATATCTGATTGAATGAGAAGAGCTTCGTAGTCACTCTGATCCAGTCCCTGAGAGTCACCCTCACGCCTCTTTCAATGCCAGCAGTCATGTGGCAGTTCCCTCCAAATTGAAACATTTCCTCCTGGACTGGGCATGCATGAGGGAGGGGTGGGAAACATAAGCCTCAGAAGGTCAAAAGTCACATGCCTGGGAGTGGTGTGGGAAGTCCTTATGCATATGTATTGCTTTTATTTGTTCATGAATAAAGAAGCTGCCTTGGCCTCTGATAAAGCGGATTAGAGCTAGGCATGAAAAACTAAACTGAATGCTGGGAGAAAAAAGGTGGAGTCACAAGATGCCATGTAGCTGCCAGAGGGGAAAGATGTGTGTGTCTAGTTGGAACCTTGTAGGTAGGCAAAGAGCCTCATGATGAAATATAAAATAATGGAAATGGGTTAATTCTAGATGTAAGAGTTAGCTAGCAATATGCTTAAACTATTGGCCAAACAGTATTGCAAATAATAGTTTCTGAGTGATTATTCGGGTATAAGTAGCCGGGAACTAATGAGAGGCCTCCTACTACATGGGAGTACAGAAACTTGGAAGATGTATGAGAATTCCCACCAACCACTATTAAAAGATCTGAAAAACTTCTAGGGGAAGAATCCCTGACAAACCCAAATGCAGAGAGATGAGATTTTTGAACTATCAAGCTGCCTGGAGGAAACTCCAGGATTTCAGCTTTTGTGAGTTTTCACCCAAATTGGAATGGGATTTTTAGTAATACAGACGCTTTTGAATTATTTCTGTTCTTTGTACATAACCCCTCACTAATACTCCTGTCAGTAACTGCAATAAAACTTAATGGTTCAGCACATCGGACATCGGTATAATTGTTACTTTGGTCTTTCATCATCTCCTATAAAATGTTCAGTAAAAACATCCATTATTCCAAATGCTATGCTGCTCTGTTTTTAAAAGACTCATTGAAGCAACTTCAGATGAAGCAACCAAGAGGACAGAGAGCACCATGTTCGTAAATATCTCATGTTCTGAACCTGTGAATTTTCCTCACGATGCAGCTATCAAGCCATAGGTCATTGAAGCAGCATAACAGGTTACAACTCATTTTAATTCCCATCATCCCGTTAGGTATAAATGAAAAAACAAATTTGCAGCTGTTTCTCATCATGAGTTATAGGAGTCTCTCATTCGCGAATTATAGGATTTTCTTTTCACATAGTTGCCTACCGGGAACATACTAATTTCTAGTAAATGGGCATGGCTATTTATGGGTGACATTTTGTTGCTAAGGCATGATTTTTCATATGCTCACTATAGATTCTTTAAAACTATAAACAAAATCCACCACAACTCATTTTTAATTATTTAAAATAACTGAGTACTATAATGTTCTATATACTTTGATAGCAACGTCATTTGAAAACAATAAACTCTTTAAGCAGTGTTTCATAGGAACTATGCTCTAATATTAAGTCACGGAGATGATTCAGAGGTTAAGAGCACTTACTACTCTTGCATAGGATCTGTGTTCAGTTCCCAGCACCCACATGTCAGCTCACGGCCACCTGTAACTCCAGTTTAAAGGGTTTTAATCCCTTCTTCTGGCTTTCAAGGGCTCTCCTCCGTGCACATGGTACACACAAATTCATGCAGGTACACACATATATACATGAGTTTAAGAAAAAAAATCCTTTTTAGAAAACACACTAAGATTTGTTTATTTTAATATGTTGTTAATAAAACTTTAACAACACTTAGATTTGCATAAAACTACTCCAACAAGGAAATGACATTAATCACTTAAGTTAGGAAAAACTAATTTGTACATGAATGTTATAAAGAAAAGAGTTAAGATTTCTTAGTAAAAACAAGCTGTTTATAAAATTATCACCAGTATCAGCAATCACACAAACAGGTTTTTCCTTATTTTCAATGCTCAACATAGTCTTAGCTATTTTCATCAACTCTCTATACTGTAGAATGTAACCATCAAGTAGCATAAAACTTCACCGGAGACCTAATAATTGCAGTGAATTTCTGTTTTCACTCAGAAAAACATAACACATTTGATCAGCTAAACCAGAAACATGCTATACCTTTCTTTTAGTGTTTTCTGTATCCTTCAAGATAGGTTTTTATTCACTTAAATAAGGCAGTGACAGCTCACTTCTTTAATCCCAGCACTTGGGAGGCAGAGGCAGGCAGATCTCTAAGTTAGAGACCAGCCTGGTCTAAAGAGCTAGTTTCAGGACAGTCAGAACTGTTATACAGAGAAGTCCTATCCTGAAAAAGAAACAACAAAAATGTACCATGAATGTTTGTGGTTATACTTATTTCTATTTTTTAAAGTTTTGAGTACATTGTGAAGAAGTCTGTTATATTAATGTATAAAGACATGAAAAACCAAATAAGTCATATTTGAAGTCTATGGTTTCTGAACCCAATCACCAATGTGATTCATTGCCCATGAGTTTCTTATGATCATTTTTAAAATTGTATTATGAGATAGTTATTCTCAAAAAATATTCAAAGACTACCTGATCAAAGCACTTGAAGTCTAAAGATGTTGAAATTGAAATAATCAACTTCCAGACAGAAACTGATACATTTAAGACAGGAAAAATGTAATTATATAACCTTGCACAATATTCAGTCACACAAAGTACTTTACACTACACTAGTTTTCTCAGAGCTTAGTCAAGAAGATGGAATAGATGCTTGATTCCAACAACAGCTGCCAAAAAAATGTCATGAAGCAAACCATAAGACCCAGCTTTGAAATTTCAGTTTTATCACCTCACCAAATCCCGTGCTAAACACTTGTGGCATGCTGACTTGATCACTGCCAATGCTCAATTGCAATTAAAACTTCAAAAAGATTTTTAAAATACAGATAAGTTCTATTGAAAATAAGATGTGTGATTGGTGATAGGATGGAGTTTATGGCTTAAAGAACAACAGTAGCTTTCATAGAAACAAATGCCTGAAAAACATTTCTTCTGCAAACGCCTGTCTCCACCTCTGGCTTAGTTAACATTCAAAGTTTCGTCTTCTCCCTACAGAGTTCACTGAGAAGCCCAGTCACTTCCAACTCTTGGGGAATGAAGCGGGCACTTCACAAAACTCCAAGAATAGTGTGTCCTATTTAAGAAACACCAGCTGGAACAGTTAATGCCGTGCCTTGCCGCGCCTCATCTGCACTGACAAGGCAGCCCAGCTTTTCCTTTCTATCAAGACCAGAAAAGTCTTTACCTCCACGCAACAGCAAAACAGTCACTAAATCTTTATCCTCCAGCACAGCTGCATCCTGCCTGAGCCCCGACCTAGGATTAGTTGCTAGAACAGTGGTATAACAGAGATTGATAACTGTTAGAGAGAAGCATTTTGAGAAAGGTTTTAGGCAACAGTATTAGGACTCTATCTAGATTTCAAAGATCAGTTATCTGCATAAAGAAGGAAGAAGCGGAACATAGAAACTATTCAGAGTTGCTATCCTCAGGCTTCCTGACAGCAGCAGTCGCATGAGGGGTAAATGAAAACCCAGACACTCATTCTTTACTAAAATCACCTTCCTTCTCCTTCTAATTCTTTGTGTGTAAGAATAAAGCTTAAAACATGGACTATACTGCAATAACAGCTAAAATCTGAAGTATAGTACAATGTAGTGGGTGAAATGAATTAGCTAGAACGAGATAGGGTGTGCTGGGCTAACGAGTTCCGTGGGCTTAAGGAAACGAAGGTTAATGTTTCCTTCATATGATAAACAGATGTGTTGAAGGACCTTGCTTTCTGTCCCCCTGAGCTGTCACTCAGACAGAGTGCTTCCATCCTGGAACAATGACAGCCTAAAAGCATGCCAATTGTGCAGTCCCAGGGGGAGAAGGGAGAGTAAAGATGAGAAATGTTAGTTCCTAAAGGCTTTAGCACAGATGTCACACATGTGAGTTCAGTTCCCAATACATCGCCCACATCTCCCATAGTAGAAAATACTAGAAGTGCAAACTTTCTGATGCTCCCCAAAATAAAATGAGCCCAAAAATGAAACAGAACAAACACTGTCTCTGTCACAGGCAACATGTGCTTTAATCTTTGCCCGAGCATCTGGACCAATGTAAATGTTAATAATATGGTAACCATAGTAACTACTGTGTAAATAGCACGTGGTTATTATGATTTGCCCTAAGACTAATATAGATTTCAAGTGCAGGACTCTCAGATCCTTAGTCTGTCTTTTAAAATGATCTTGTGTGGGTTTGAGTTTGTGCAAGGTTAACACTCTAGGTCAAATTCTCTACACACAGATCTGTCTTGAATTTCCCATAGCAGTCTTCTCTGCTGTCTTAGGAATGTTTCAACTGCAAACTGGGCATTACATTAACTGGTTTTCCAATACCAAATGGTCAGCACTGAAAGCATATGTACAAGTAACACTAAACAGACTGAGTGTGTAGGACTCATGTATTTAAAAATATGTATGTGTGTGCATAAACATGCACATATACGTACAAGTACAAACATGTATACATGCACATATATACATGCAACCAAAATATTGAAAAGAGAGACCATAAATCTGAAAAGGGGAAAGGAGTATATGGGAGGTTTGAAAAGAATAAAGGAAGAGATGTCATTATATTATAATCTCAAATATAAAACAATTTTTTTAAAAAAAATCTGAGTTCCAGTGTTTGCTCGTGTTGCTTTTCTGGTGTGTTTTCTCTTATTTTTGTTTTGTAAGCATGCAACTGAAAACATTTGAATAATATTCTGTTCAGCAAATATTCCTTTCTAAAGGCTTACTTCTGTTTCCAAATCTAATGTGAAAAAATTCAGAACGTCCAACTGTTTCAATAAGTAGTGACATCCACTTGACAGCCCAGTTATCCGACCCCTTTCTAACCACCACACCTCACTAACAAGCTTGGTTTACCACATGGAAAGTGAGTAGACAGTGCTCACTGAACATGGCTGGATGGAGATACAGAGCTGGCTGAGCTCTGCCTTCCGCTGTCCAAATTTCTTTCTTGAAACAACTAAATAAGAACCTTGCTGGAAAAAAAAAAGAAATAAAAGATAGATGAGAATGCTTGTATTGCTTTTTTGTTTGTTTTATTGTGCCATTAAGATTTGTTTCTCACTACAAAAATCTGTCAACACAAGCATTCGTGGCAAGAGAGGCAGCAGCTGCCACCTAACTAGGAGCACAGTATTACTCCTGGAGTGTGTGTACTCCTGCAGAGCTAGGATTAACTCAAGACAGATACAGTCTCTCAGGTGCTCCATTAGAAATCACTTCTGGTGGTACCAGAGGCACTGCAAGGAAGCAGCAGCACCCGCAAGGAGTTGTTACAGGACGAAATAGGAAGCATTCTGGCAGCTTCTGAATTATCTTTGCTGGTTTTCTTAATGAATTTTTAAAAGGAAAGTATCAGCCTTTCTATTAGAGTTCCCCGAAATGTGCCTTTGCATATATCAACCTTAATCAAGACGAACTTGAAATAGTATCTTAGAAACCAGAAATGAGCATGATAGATATAGCTTTTCCTTTGTATCCAGTTAATGCTGTTTTACCATCGCTCAATGTAACTTCTGGCTCCACCATGTTTGCCACCCGTAGAGCTACCTGGACCCCCCAAAAATTGCTAAGTCACTGATCTTCCAGCTACTCCTGTCTCACCCCCTTTTCACTCCTACATTGTATTTCCTCTACAAAAGGATTCAACATACGTTGCAGGCTCCCTGACACAAGACAGTAAAGATATCAAGAAATAATTTCTCATGGAACAGGAGCAATGAAACAATACCCCAGATTTCCAATAAACCCATCACATTAGCAACTAGAATTCCTAAAGTCATTTTGCTTATAAATTTTGTCTTACAAAGTCTGGCTTAGCTGTGTCCCTACAGACACCTCTACATGTAGCCCCCTAACTACTGAAATGATTTGAAGTTTCAAAGAAAAGGTGAGGATCCTCTGTCACAGTTCTTCTATTCTGGTGAAGGTAGTTTGCTCAAGTCCCAGAAACTGTTGGTTCTCCTTCTCCCTGTTTGGTCTTTGTGCTCATCAGAACAAGAGAAAAACACGATGTAAATCTAAAGTCAGCAGCTCTCCTTTATGGTGGTTGTTTACAGGGCATGTTGAAGATGAGTTTGCATCCGGAACAGATGCTGTGTTTGTTACCCTTTTCTCCTTTAAGCATGAATATTGGTAGCCAGTTCTGACCACGTTCTAAATGGCAGGTCACTTGCTCATGAAAAAGTTCCATGAGGATCAGACCATAGAATACAAGATCATAAACATAGCCGGGAGGAAACAGATTCCATTTGTACCAAGTACTCCTTATGATCCAGAAGGGCAAGCGGATCTGTTTAGAGACTTTTCTCTGACAACTCATTTCTCCTCTCTGGGTCTGTCTCTCATCTCCAAAATGAGGTGCTGTATTAGTCTGCTCTTCAAAGTAGGTCAGACATAATCAATGGTTTTGTATTTTATATTCAGCTATCTTGCTGTTGGAATGAAGGTGAAATACTATAGATAAAAGAAGAGACTATTATCAAGTTCATTGTAGTTTTAAGATGAAAAGAAAAATTAGTTAATAAAAGTACATAAGAAAAACCCCCAGGAGAGGCCCTGGTGGCTGTGCTAAATTCACAACTCTCTAGAATTGACAAATATCTAGAAGGCTCTGAGAGCAAGAGTTCTCCAAGTCTAGATGACATTACATCTGACCTACTGGGTTTGAAGGCACAGTGAGAAGAAAAATGAAGTTGTATGTGAAAAGCTTGGCAAATACACTAAACAGGAGCGGCTGAACTGTATCCACAGACCACCAAGAGATCGGAAGAGGTGGATTTGAAATTTTAAGGTCAGACCTGTCAATAGATTATGTATAGAATACTGTTCTTGGTGGCCAGATTTCCTCTTCTCGGTGCACATATGTCCACAATGGATCAAGTTTCAGCTCTAAGCATTAACTTTTTACACATTCCAAGTTTAGAGTAACTGCACTGGGAGCCATCTGCCACCAAGTATCTAGTTAGAATTGGACCTGATCCATCTCTGCCAGGTGCTTGGTAGTCACACACTCTAGAAGCCTCGGTGCCAAAATTATATGCGAGTCACGGACCTGTGGCTGCACAATGATCCAATTAAGAAATATTTTTAGAACTCAGTTTAACTGTTAATGCCTAAACTTTAAGGTTTATTACTATTATATAATCAGCAATCTGCAACAAAATTCAGTTATATATGCGTGCATATGTATGTGTGTGTATATCTGAAACATTGTGATTTGAGACCATCGCAATGTAATTGAAATTTATAAATATATAGATACCTTCAGAATTCATAGAAATGTGAAGCATATTTTAGCACTATGGCATTCAGGAAAACTTTCATTAAAATTAGAAAACTAAGAAAATATGTGTTACATATTGTTCTGATGATCAAACGCATGAACTGCTACATTCTATATGATGCCTTTCACAGCTCTCAAATCTAAGAAGCATAAACCATTGTCAAGCGCTGTAGCACATACATGTAATTCCAGTACTCAGAAGGCTGAGGCAGGAGAATAAGAAGATTTCAGGCTAGCCTGGCTCCATAGTCAGACACTCTGTCTCTTAAATAATTTTAAAAAAAAATAGAGGAACAACAGGAAGGAGGAAAAGAGAGAAATAACCTCAAATCTGTATATCCATCTCACCGTGAGAGTAAACGACATGTCTTTATAAGCTTTTGTGTTTCTAGTCATAAAATTGAGCTTCTACCTTCTTTATATGTATGTATCTTTATATGATGCTAAAACACAGTTCCCAATAATTGCGAAGTAATTTCTAACATGCTCATCTTATAAATGAAGACAGAAAGCTCAAATGCATTAAAATTTTCTTTTCTAAGAACCTCAGACTAGAACCTGGCAACTGAGTCAGAAACTCAAGTGTCTTAGACGCTACTGCGATGACAACTGTCTTCCCCAGCCACGGACATTTCCTCATTTAGTCTCGGACTAGGATTAGGCATTATGGGAAAAGATGACTATGGATCCCAAAGTACAGACAATAAGCTGGCATCTTAAAGTAGGTATGTGGACTAGGGATGGCCACTTTATTAGAAAACCAATACCTTGGAATTTTAAGGGTTCAATTACTTAAAAAAATAAAGATAAAACAAATTTCTGGAGGCTTCTAGAGTATCCGAGGAGCCATTCGTCTGATGACACATGAGGACTTACTACTTAGAGGAAACTCAGAACAGGGCACATAAGCAAAGTGCGTGTTTTGCATGTTGTCCCCAAGCCATTTTCTAGAGCAACAAGTTCCATACTCTTCCTCTTCATGAATGCGCTCCTGACTTGAATTTCATTGACTTACCCAGCGGATGGGTAAGAGTCAGGCCTAGAATACCATTCTCTCCATTAGGGCCCCATCCCACAATGCTGCGTTCCCTTACTCTGAACTACTCCATGATGAACAAATGACTTCTTTATACAGAATGGTCCAAGGATTTTTCCAGTGACCCTCCTTTCCATGCAGCTTTCTAAAAATGGAGAACGTGTTTATTTATAGCTCTTATTTCAAGGTGCTTTTCAAATATCTAATTATCCAGTGACCCACACAAGAACTAGAGGTGGCAAAGGACAGTGGACTTGGCTGAGAATTTTCTAAGCACTCATGTGACGACTGAAATTCTGCTACAGACAACGAGTGTTCAGGGTGAAGATGCTAAAAAGTGAAGGCAAACATCTGTGCCTGTCATTTAAAGACTTGCTGAGGGCGGGAGACAAATGAAACTCGTTTAACCCTTTGAAGGTTAGTAGCATATTGTTTCATTCTTAAATAATACCAGAAAACTTTAAGAGCTGTCTGGAGTACATTTTATTCATATTTTCATTCTCTCTCTCTCTCTCTCTCTCTCTCTCTCTCTCTCTCTCTCTCTCTCTCTCTCCATTGTTTTCATTTTTAAGACAGGATTTCTGTAGCTCTAGATCTCCTGAAACTCCCCATGTAGACCAGGCTGCCTTGAAACTAAGAAATCTGCCTGCCTCTGCCCCACAAGTGCTGGGATCAAAGGCATGTACCACCACCTCCCAGCTCCTCTCTCCATTTTTAAAAGTGACTTTTTTTCCCTGCTCTTTTGAGCTTTCTAAATGACACAGCACAGAATAGTACAATTCTGAATTGTACTAGAGACTTCAACCAAAAGTGTTTGTAATATAATCCCTTACTCTTAGAAATGCTTCCATCTGCCATATCAGACTATCTCCATCTGGAAGATTCTGCTACTTGATTTAGAAGATAAATAGTTCCAAAACACTTATGACTGATTTTCAAAGTTTCATCCCAGTGCACAGAACATTCTCCTAGTCATGTCTATCTTGGTTTTACTTCTTCATCACCAGAGCAAAGAAATTATTATTAAAGACAAAAAAAATCAAGATAACCTTCTCTAGGAGAAAAGACAAAGTTATTATCATTTCTCTTGGAATCTGGCTTTAGGTGTTAATAGGCATAATCCACAGAGTGTTTGTAAATGAATGCATTAAAGGAATATAAAAAACGCATGAATAACATAGAAAAAATCCATAGATAAGTATGTCGTTGGTTGCACAAGGTCCTTGATTCAGCCCTGTAAACTGTAATCTACCTACCTATCTCTGTCCTTTTTTCTTTACATTTAAGCCACGTTTCACAACAAATACCATTAGAAAACTATATATTTGATCTTTGTTATGCTTAAAATGCACAGCCTCAAGGAGCGAGGCTGTAAAAGGGGGAGCTGTGTCCTGGTGAACTCTACCAGCTGTCATCTGGAAGGAGCAGTTCTCCAGGCCCTTCATTTGCTGCTGTAGCTCTGGGGTTACTCAACTGGGTTATTCTTTAACCACTAACATTTTCCTCTTAACATTGCTGAAATTAATTCTTTGTTCATATCTTTGAAGCTCTTCTTTGTTGCCCTGTTCTTTATGCTCACCAATTAGCATCAATTAGCACTTTCTTCGGAAAATGATACCCTTTTCTAAGCCACTGGCTGCAAAACTAGGTAGCTATAGTGAATCACCATTTTTAAAACCATTCCTCCCAAACCTATGTGTTCCTCTAGAATGCATCCCACTCCCTGTTTTCTAACTTTACTTACTTCCAATGTCATGAGTTCAGCAAAGCAAAGCTTTGAGATTTGACCTTGTTACTTATTTCTCATAGGAATCTTATCAGTCTTTCAATGTCCACACCAAGTTAAGAGAGAAAAAAGAAAGAAGGGGGGAGGTAAGGAGGGATGGAAGGATTTCATAACTTTTCTTATTCCTTCTTCTCCTCTTCCCTTCCTCCCCTTCCCTTCCCCATCCTCTCTCCTTTCATTAATCCTTTTGCTGTTGTTGTTGTTCTGGGAGCTTATTCTTCCCAGGTGTTAAACTAAAATTCATACCTTATAGCCTGGTTAAGCTCTTCGGGTATCAGCCCCAGTTGAACTTTTGAACATGTCTCCATTTGGAGTTAATTCCCTCGCCTGTTAGACTCACATTATTGTTCAGAAAGTGTCCTTTCTCCCCAATTTCCTCTAGGCACTTATCACCCTCAATTGCTTACAGCCTTACAACTGAGCACTTTAACTTATGCTAATAAAACCCCCAGTGGCTTTCTCAAACATGCCCCAGGGAACCAGAATTCAAAGAATGTTCACATTAAGTAGCCACTTTCCCTTAAGGGTTTGGTTCTGAATGGGAAGCTTCCAGGCAAATCGTCTGTCACAATAAATTAATTTAAGGACCATTTACAGCAGTAGGTTTTTGGACCTGGCAAGTTGTCATGAAGGGTGTCCTGATCATGAAGACTAACAGTCATCACACAAAAATTCTACAGTTTATAAACAATATGGTTCCTTTCCTTTTCCCATCATAACAAATAATGTTTCAAAACATCTCTTTCATTGTTATTTTGGGGTTATATTCTCATTTGGAAACTTATTTAATCCTAGATTTCATTATTTGACATTTTGGGTTCACTAATTTATTCAACAAACTTTGTTAGCCACATAACATAAAACAAGTTACAGCTTCAAGAGTCTGGTTTAAAAAAAAAAAAAAGCTTAAGAATTTTAAAGATTAAATCCACAAGTCGATGGTTTTGAGAATGGAACTATGAAGAAGGAAAATAAATAAACCAGTAGAAGATACCACTCCCTTCCTGACCCTAGCTTAGGAAGGTGAATATTCTCCTAGAACGATGTAGCCAAGAGTATATTTAGAGCCTGTAGCTCCCAGTTCCTAGTTGAGAGGGTCACAGTATTGGGAGGGGCAGACTGCCACCACACCATTCCCACTGACCTTCCCCACTCTGACTGCAGAGATTCTGGTGCAGGCAAGAACAGCAGAGAGGACAGGGGTCTCATAAATCAAAAGCCAAGCCCAACTTCCCATCTAAACCCTTAGTCTGAATATATATGACCCTCACCCCACTCCATTTCAACTAAGGATATTGACACAAAAACCACAGCTCTCATCTTAAGTGAAATAAGAAATAGTTTACCTTGGAGTCATCCTGAGTGATCACAGCCAGGAAACCGAGCTTCAGGTTGCCTCAAATTCCATGTTCCATTATGGGAGCAGTTTCATGGAGTTTTGTAGTTTTACAGAATGAATAAAATCATTAATCAAGGTGAGTTTAAAATGCCTTAGTAGCTACATCGGAGAAGTTACAGCAAGGTGGAGGAAGCTTTTCTATAGGTCCAAGATGCTATCTGATGACATTTTTAGCTTTTGGGTTAGTGGAAGCTCATGGGCTGCTAAATTTATATATTCTGATAGGTTTCTAGCTGTTAGTTAGTTGTATTTATGTTAGTGCAGACCAAGAGGCGGGCAAGGAGGTCTCAAACTAGGTCAAGATAAGGTGATTAGCCTCAGGACCTGCAACACTGCAAGCTCTCCACGTACTGCAATTCTAATCAATCTGTCTCTGCAGCTTTTTTTCAAAGTGTCTCATTCACAGAAAGCCCTATTTTTTACATCTGGGATCCATGAGATATTTACTAAATATTTAAGGTTGACACATTCCTAGGATTTGGGATTGAAGAGGCTGCATAGTGGGCAGGACAGCAATCTTCAGGATAGAGGAACAGCTGGTGAAGGCCAGAAAGAAGCTCCCTAGTCATACCAAAACTATTGACCTCATGATCCAGATCTGAATTTTTTTTACTCCCTTTGTATCTGACATAACATTTACACATGTGACACGGGATTACTATACTATATGTATATATATGCAATATTACTATACTATATATAGAATTAAGTAATTAAGAACACAGTTTGGTCTAATGGCATGAAGGCAACATATGAAGGAAAGATGTAACTAAACTAATTAAAATCTATATATATTTTTAAACTAAATTGGCCATGTTTCTCCTTCACTTTATTTGTACTATGTGAACTATCTTACTTACATTTAAATGGTTAGAAATGGGACTTTGGAAGGAGTCGTTATAATATTGCCCCCTTTCTGATTTGTAAAATACAAATATTGTTTAATTAATTGTTTAATCCTGGCTAATTGTAAAATGAGCCATTTTAAACACTAATTAAATAAGGAAATATCAGTATTTAAGGTATAAAATATCATGAACGTTGTCATTACCCTTGATAGAGATCTTTTTAAAATTTAGATAACCCAAAGAATTAACCCAAATGTTTGGATATCTCCAGCTAGAGTAAATGAAACACGAATTCAAATTGGTCTTAACAATAAAAACTCAGAAGCAGCTATCAGAGGTAAAAGCTGAAGGATCAGAGAATCAGAGCAGTCAACCACTGGAGAGTTCTTACCTCTACCAATGTTCAGACCAAAGGGACGATCCTATCTCTACAAATCCTCAAGCTGAATGCTATCTCTACAAAATTTCAGACTGTGTCTGTCTCTACAAATCTTCAGGCTGAACCCTCATACTGGCATTGGCTCCTGTCACTTCCTGTCTTGTAATTTCTTGCTGCCCAGGCGTATCATTCCTCTCGACCTCCCCAGTGCTGGGATTAAAGGCATGCGATCCCAACACTGCCATCACCTTCGTGCGAGCTCTGTCTCTTTTTAAGACAAACCCAATCTTATGTAGCCCTGGGTAGCCTTGAACTCACAAAGAATCTGTCTGATTCTTTTTCCAGGATTAAAGGCTGGGCTCTGTGACTAGTGGCTTACTTAGTTCTGCACTCTGATCTTCAGGTAAGCTTTATCTGTTACATCACAAACAAAATATCACTACAAGTATATATCTTTTGTTTTTTTGTTGTTGTTGTTGTTGTTTTTTGAGACAGGGTTTTGTGTAGTCTTGGCTGTCCTGAAACTTGCTTTGTAGACCAGGTTGGTTTCAAACCTACAGAGATCCGCCTACCTCTGCCTCTCGAGTGCTAGGATTAAAGGCCTGTGCCACCAATGCCCAGCCAGCTACAGTAAGTTTAGTAAATAAAGTTTAATTAAAAATTAGAGGGTTTTTTTGTTTTATCCAGATTATACTGAATAATGAGAAAATTTGTATCTTTTAAACAAATAAGGTAGGAATTTAGAATAAACAAATAGTCATAAAAGACACGATCAAATAAAAAGATGTAATATTTTAATTTGTGACTTCACTAAAACCAACATAAATATTATTTCAACACTTAGAAATGTATCAAGTAGAATATTACATATTTATGATTTTAAAAATCTAATTACAAAAATATAGAAGAAACATAAACAGTGAGAGAAATGTCAGTTACTCTGTGTACGCTGTTGTCAGCAGCATTAGAGATCAGTATCACCCAGCATTTTTGATGTCTGCATAAATTTGCTCTCAGAGAAATCATAAAGAGATTATTCTTTTTAGGAATAAGCTAGAAGAACCTGAATACAGTCCTGATATTTTAATGTAATGTCTTTTTAAAATTTATTTTGCTTATGTGCTGAAATTATTTTTTAGCATGCACAATTAAAATGAATGTGCAGGCTCAAATTTAAATACTATGATTATATATTATGGTAAGTTCACACTATTTTATTCGTTAGAGTACTCTAAATATCTTAAAATCAATAAAAATGGTATCTTTGGGAACATTAGATGTGTCATAATCTATAACATTGTATACATAGATTTTCGTAAAGATTTTCTGTCAAGACAGATTCTAAAATATGATTATATAAATTTTTATCTTGTTACATAATGCGTAGCATAAATTCATATGTTTTTAAAATATTCTTAATATAAAACTGTTAACTGTAAGGGTTCTTTAAATTAAGGCTAGATTATACATAAATAATAGATATGTTTACTGAATATCTCTGTTAAGTTTCCTTTTCACAATGAGAATTACAGAAAATATAATCAAAACAAGTAATAATGTTTGAAATCTTGGTTTATTAATATATCTTATGCAAGATTATGTACTAATAAATTGTCTATCTTCCTGTGACTATGTTTTCTTTTTAATGTACTCCATACAAAATTGGCTTTTAAGTTCATGTAAACTAAAGTTCCTAATTTGGCCCAGCTTCATCTTGACTCAAAGTGAAATTAAAGTTTTAAGGATCAAAATAGTGATTAAAGACAAAGAATCAATGTTACTGCATAGATGAAACAAACCGAAATGACTCAATGCCCTAATATTTCTCTGGAACAATTAATATAAGGAGATTAGTGGTTGCTGTCCCATCCCAGAACCCTACTTGTGAATCTATTCCAAGACAAGTGGCCACTGTCTCTCCCCAAGTCTGGACCAGTACTACAGTGAATTTTATCAGATAGGGAATCATAGTATCTGAAGCTTTCCTCAGGGAAACTGATTATATTTGGAACATAGTGCTTAAAAATATAATATTTTAAATTCCATTAGTCAATAAAAACTTGTGATATATGCATATAAGTGAAATGTGACTGACACAGAGCAAAAGAAATTAAGATACATAGCAAAAGCTGCCTCTGAAAATCTTGCATGTCAGACATCACAGACTTCAAATATGCTATTGTAAGTATGTTTAAGGAACTAAAGGAAACCTTTCTTAAGGACATAAAGGATAACAACTCCTCATGAAACAGACATATCAGAAAGGAAAAATAAAGAGGAAAATGTCTCAGAAAAAGAGGTGGATAGGAAGTTATATAGAAATTCTGTAACTGAAAAGAATAGTAATTATTAAAGAAAATCTGTAGAGGGGATCAAAATTAGCCTTGTGTAGATATAAGAAAGAATCAAAGAACATTCAAGTAGGTAGATGGAAATTGTGCTAGATGAACAAAGAAGGGGAAAGAAAGAAAAATCAATTTGCAAAAGCCACGAATATAAGAGGGAAGGGGGCAAAGAGGTGTTGGGGTGGGAAGAGTGATGGGGAGACCAGTACAGTACTTGGGTAGGAAATACACTTACAAAGAGTAAATTTTTAAAATAAAATTGAGTAGAGCCTCAGGGAATATAGCACAAAATGAATTGCACATATATGGTGGAGGAGGGAATGTGGGAAAGATGCCATAAATAAACCAAAGAAACACTAGTCAAAATTTCTAAACAATTACATCCAAAGGGCTCCATGAACTCCATCCTAGTCCAAGTAGAATAATTTTTAAAAAGGTCCATAGCAAAATCACAGAAAAATGAAAAAAAATTCAAAATGGAAAAAAGTATGATCTAACATACAGAGAACTAAACAAAATATTCACAAAATTTTCTCCCCAAAATTAGAAAAACAAAACACTGCCCCAGCTTTTTTTGAAGTTGCTATAATCCTGATACTCAACAAAGATATTACTCTTATTCACTGACTGTGCCTTCCCAAATTCATGGTTTAGTATTCCTAATCCCCTATGGTATTGCTTGAGGTCTTAGGAAAATCATTTTAGGTACATCAGAAATCAAACTCGCGAAAAAGAAAGAAAGAAAGAAAGAAAGAAAGAAAGAAAGAAAGAAAGAAAGAAAGAAAGAAAGAAAGAAGAAAAGAAAAAAGAAAAGAAAAGTAGATAAGTTGTTCTTTATCAAAATTTAAAACTTTGTTGCTTGAACAGACACTATTAACTAAGAAGTATAAAGAAAACTCAAGACAAAACACTTGAGAGTTCCGGCTCTGAGCAGTGACTTGTATCTAGGATGCGCAAAGAGTTCTTGCGACTTGGAAGTAAAATGGGTGATAAAGTCTGAGTAGACAATTCTGTTACCAAGTTATACAAATGGCTCATAAATACATTGAAAACCTACTGGACATCATTGGCCTTCAGAAAATTTCAAGTCAAAAGAAATACCAGTTCATACCCTCTTCATTGTGATTGAAGAGACAAGGGTTGGTATGAATGAGAATGAGTAGACATTGGGACCCCCAACACTTCTTTTGGGAATGCAAAGTAATAAAACATCATTTGACAAAATTAGAGAATTTCCTCAAAACCTCAAGTACAAAATCATCATATACACCAGTAATTCCTCTTCAAGGCATCCCTAAGATAAATGGAAACATATGTGTAGTGTGATGTTTTGCTCTTTTTGAGGGGCCTGCCATCCAGCTCCCAAGTAAAGCACATGGAGGTTTATTATTATTATTATTATTATTATTATTATTATTATTATTATTATTAATAAATACCTGAATTTAGCTTGACTTGTTTCTTGCCAGCTTTTCTAAACTTATATTAACCCATCTACCTTTTCCCCCTGGGCTTTTTTCTTTCTTGCTTCTGCATATCTTACTTTTCTTTTACTCTGTGACTGGTTGGGTGGCTGGGTGGCTGGGTGACTGGTTGGTTGGGTGACTGGGTGTCTGGGTGTCTGGGTTACTGGGTGCCTGGGTGCCTGGGTGGCTGGGTGGCTGGGTTACTGGGTGTCTGGGTGGCTGGGTGGCTGGGTGGCTGGCCCTGATGTTCTCTTCTCCTTGTTCTTTGCTGCTCTTTTTTATTGTTCATTTCTCCTTCTATTTATACTTTCTGCCTGCCAGCCACACCTATCCTTGCTCCTGCCTCGCTATTGGCCACTCAGCTCTTTATTAGCCCATCAGGTATTTTAGACAGGCACCTGTATTTTAGACAGGCACCTGTCTCTGCCTCCCAAATGCTGGGATTAAAGGTGTGCACCTCCACCATCCAACTGGTGTCTTTAAAAGAATTAAATTCTTAATCTTACTACAACTTGGACATTGAAAGAACCGTGTAAAAGGAAAAGAGCCTGTTAAAAAAAAGAGAAAATACTACATGATTCCATACACGAGACTCCCACATTTTGCAAATCAGTAACTAGAAAAACAATAGTGATGTCTATGGCTGGGTTGGTAGGTGGTGAGTTGGCGATAGGGAAGTGACTGGTACAAACCTGAAAAAGATGAATGAAAATGGTCGAGTAGATTGTGTTAATAATTACACAAGTCTGTGAATGAACTAAATGTCACAGGTGAACTTTTGCCAGTAGATAGGTCAGACTGCAATGAAACCATTTACTACAGGACTTCGAGATGTGTTTCTGTTCAACTGGCAGACGAAGCCAGGGAAGGAAGGGGTAAAATGGGTTTTTGCCACCCAGAACTCATAACTCAGTGTAAGTTTTGGTGCATACAAGAAAGAATATGATACACAAAAGTTAAATGAAAACACATTCTTTAGAGACCACACAAAGCACTAAATACCCAGAGATTGCCACTGAGTGGGTACAAAGTGCTCAGTGACATAAAGAGAATAAAAGAGCAGAGAATAGATAAATCGCACTCAGATATCCAGCATCCTTGAACTAACCAAAATTTGTGCAAAGCTCTTCATGGGGCCAATGCATGTTTTACCTGAAAGATACTCATTTCAATGGTTATAAAGACATTCATTTTAAAATTGGAGTAACCCAGTAAAAGCATACCAGCCTGGGTTCTGAATGCCTATAACCTAATCCTATCACTAAAATACAACCCCCCCCCCAGATTTTATGCCCTAGATTTGACACCAGATATAATATTTTTCAGCTATCTGAACTTAAGCAAATGATTAATTCCTCCCAGTATTAGTTTATTTGCAGTTTGTGAAACTATTTTTATACCTTACTCACATCTTTTCTATCACAGCACCCAATCTTTTTTTTTATATGCTACCTACAGAATTCTTCCTTCCTCCAAGGCATGGAATCCTGTCTTACACATGACCTCTGATAACGCCATTTCCTAAACTTCTCAAAGAAAGAACAAATACTACCTGGGAGGGACTTAGATTGGTGCATACGATGTGTTGGGACATAATCTTAGCATACTGTAATGTCAATGATTATTATTTTCTTCCATGATAAATAGCTGTTAATTAGGTAATATGGTTAATTTCAAATTACCAAATGGATCTAGTTTAGAAAGTAAATAGCAGTAAGAAGTGGATAGGCTTGTGAAAAAATATACCTGCTCATTTGTCCCCTCTCTTTTTTTTATTTTTAAGATTATAAGTTAGTTACAATATTTCTCCCTTCCCTCCCTTCTTCCAAACCTTCTTTTATAGCCATCTCTGCTTTCTTTCAAATTTATGACCTCTTGTGTATCACAAGCACATACATGTTTTTAAATGCATAGATATTCCTAAATACAACCTGTTCAGTCCATATAATGTTACTTGCACGTATGTTTTCAGGGCTGAACATTTGGCATTGGACAACCAATTGGTGGGCTCTACCTTGGGGAAGAATTCCTGTCCCTGCTTTCTTAGCTGACTGTTGTTCTTTGCGTAGGGCTGAGGTTTCATGGGCTTTTCCCCCATTGAGTCTGGCATATTCCACGGTGTCATCTATGTTCAACTCATGTTTAGGCAGTCATGCTGGTGAGATTTATAGGTATAGCATTTGACATTACTAAGAGACCATTTAACAGCAAACTCATTGATCCTCTCACCCGTACAATCTTTCAACCTCCTCTTCTCCAGTGCTCCCTGAGTCTTAGGATTAGGGTATAACGTAGATGTATGCAATGGGAGTGGACTCCACAACTCTGCATTTTGATTGGGTGTGGTTTTCTGTAGTGGTCTCTGTCTGTTGCAAAGAGAAGATTCCTTGTGGAGGGTTGAGTGGGTATAAGGGCAAATACTTATAGACTAATTGATAATTAGTATTAGTAGATGGGAATATACCCAGAAATCTAAGGTTAAAAAATGCTTAGACGTTCTAAACATGATCTTGTCACTCATATCGCAACTCTCCCATCTATAAAGCAGCCGCACTATGCCCTGTGCTGTATCTGACGGTCTCACAATCTCACATACATTATTCACTTAAGCAATTATCCCCTCCATCTGTGAAACAAAGCCCACACTAAAAGCCTGACCCACCCTTAGGTCATCACAACTATCTTCTTCCCTGTGTGTATTAACATCTACGTCCCTCTGCATCAGAGGAGGAAGGCAGCTCAGAAGCCTTGTTTTTTATTCCTTTGCCTTCAACCTGTGCACTTTTGCTTCTGTTGTCCTCCGGGCTTGAACTGTCTGTCCTTCCTCCCCATCTCCATCCGCTTATCCTCCGCTTGTGCCTCTTCTAATCCTCCACCCACTGTTTTCTTTTGCTACCCTCTCACCAAAATGCAACTTCCAGTAGTCTTTTGCAAGTCCAGGTTCTACTTTGTATGGTTGACATTGGTTTTGAACACACAGTATGTAATGATTAGGTTTATTTTGTACAGCTAACATTGTTTTTGAGTACATAGCATGTACTAATCAGGTTCTACTCATGCCCTTCTAAGCCTGATTTATTAATGTCAGGGACCTGATTTTCCATTACTATCCTAACCTGGCACCAGAGCACCAGATCTGCTGAGAACTTTCTTGAAATGGGCTTAAAAGCTCATTGCAAAGACCCTCGTGCAGCATGCCTGTGAGAGGGAAATCCTGGTTTATGTTCCAGTAGCTTACAGAATGTACTGTGTGGAACAGCTCTAGAAAAATCTGTAAGTGTTATTTCATTTCAGGCAGTGCCCAAAATAGTGATTCAAAGAGGGAGGCCTTGGAATAAGGAATTTATGAATTGTAAATAAATCAGGGGAAAGAGGAAGAGCCGAAGATTTTCATATTCTCAAGTATTTCGGGGGCAAGTGCAAATTAGATGCACACAGAGCAGATAGATGGAGCTTGGGGCATGTGCTTTAACCTAACTGTACCACTGCTCATACTAAACAGCTTCGGGCTATTGTGGTAAAAATCATGCTACAATGAATCAAGGCTTATGGAAAAATCATTTGTCAGCAGTTGAAAGAGGGAAAGAAAGGGAGAGAGAGATGGATTAAGAGAGAGAGAGAGAGAGAGTAGTGAATACTAACAGGATGAAAGTAAGTTTTAGGAGAAACGATCAGAGATAAAAACCAAACCATTTTCAATCCAGTCTATTGTTTTAAATATTTTGTTCCTACTAATTTTTACAACACAATTCCTCTGGAAAGGAGTGGTTTCCAGTCTCAGTCGACAGGATCGTTTGAGGAGAGACCTGGATTAAGTGCTCAGTCAAGAAAAATCCCTGCCGCTCAAAGGCCAGAGTCTGGCCCAACTGTCATTAACTTTCCAGACATGCTGGCCTTCTTGTCAGACTTTCCTAAGGCTACAGGTCAACCCTACTGCCAAACACATAAAAAATCAAGAATTCAAGATTTTGGCATTTGTTGGAATTTAACAAAAGCTTCTTCAGTTGTTTAACACATTTTCGTTTTGCTTTTTACCAATAACTCCTTTTCTAAATTGTAGTCAAACAATAAAAGTTTAAAACTACATGAAAATGTAAATAGTTTTTTTAACTAGACACTTTGCCTTTCCCATCTTTCTGAATTATCCCTATGAATTTACTAGCACAACTAGAAACAAAAATAAACACAGTCGAGTTTACGTTTGCTTTTCTCTGAAGCTTTTCTCTCCTTGTATGATGTAAGGGCTCTCCCGTTTCAGAAGAGATCAGAATCATTGCATGCTCTAGGAAAGGGTCTCCTCTGCCAGCAGCACCCTGGTTACACTTCTTTTTTTGCTAGCAGATGCTGAAGCCATGTTCTTCATTCCTTCCCCAGAGGTAACCGCGTGGATAGTGTGAGAACCATAGTTTGAACAAAGAGTGAAACAGCAACAACAAAATCACCCACACAGTCTATTCTGAGAATCCGTTCCTATTTGAAATGTCTTCGTCTTTCTCTGAAACTGAAGATAAAAGATGATCAAAGTTAGTTCTGTCTAAGAAGTCCTTAAAAATAACTGTGATGTTAATTAAAAGTTCTCTTGTTACTGCCAGAAACCTAGCTCTTAAAGAACGGGTTTTATTTACTGAGCTGGAATAGACAAAAAAAAAAAAAAGTACCCTCTGCCTCGTTGTACATGTACTAGATACGCTTTGCAGTAACCACTCGCTCCTGTTTTCTGGGAATAGCGCAGTCCATATCCTCAGTCTCATCTCTGCGCCCCTCCTCATAGCTCAGCAAATGTCGAGTGTGGTCAACTGCCAGGCAGCACACTGAATAGCCAAGCTGATTCACTCGGAATTTTAAAATGAGTCACACAAAGGGTACTCTGTTTGGTGTTTTGTCTTTGAAGATAAGTACTTCTGTATGCCCGAATCACAGTTTTCATGATAAAGCCCATGATCCCTGCCTACATGAAAGGGGGCATGGAAATGTAAAGGAATGTTAGTTCTGGAGGGACCTGGATGTGAAAGCTTTCTCCAAAGACTCAGGTAGGAAGGTTTGGTCGCTCTGTGATAGGTTATTGGAAGTGATTGGTTCTTGAAGGCTCTGACCTAATCAATGGACTAATTCTTGATAATGTGATGAATTAATAATATTATTGAGAGGAGAAAGTACCAGTTGGTAGGTAAAGAAAGTAGCTCACTGGCAGTGTTTCCTGGAAAGACACTTTACCCCTATCTCTTGCTTGCTCCCTGCTCCCCGCTTCCCTGCTTCCTGGATCACTTCTAGCCATGAAGAGATCCCCTCCACACTCCATTGTGGTGTGATGCCTCACCCAGGCCCACAGCAACAGGACCAAGTGACCATGGACTAAACCCCTCAGAAACTGTAAGATAAAATAAATCTGTCTTTGTTTTAATTGTTCCTCCCAGGTATTTGTCACAGCAACAGCTACAACCAACACGATATAACTAACACAGTCTCTAAACCAAAAGTATGATGGGTGTTTTGTTGCTGGGTTTTATCAAATAAAAAATTATCAAATAATTATTTTATCAAATAAATTTTATTGATTTTATCGAGCTATACATTTTTTCTCTGCTCCCTTCCGTTTCTCTCCCCTCCCCTTCAACCTTCCCCCATGGTTTCTATGCTCCCAATTTACTCAGGAGATCTTGACTTTTTCTACTTCCTGTAGATTAGATCCATGTATGTCTCTCTTAGGGTCCTCATTGTTGTCTAGGTTCTCTGGGATTGTAATTTGTAGGTTAGTTTTCTTTCCTTTATGTTTAAAAACCATTTATGAGTGAGGACATATGATAATTGTCTTTCTGGGTCTGGGTTACCTCACTCAATATGATGTTTTCTAGCTCCATCCATTTGCCTGCAAATTTCAAGATGTCATCATTTTTTCTACTGTGTAAGTACTCCACTGTGTAAATATACCACATTTTCCTTATCCATTCTTTATTCAAGAGGCATTTAGGTTGCCTCCAGGTCCGATCTTTAAAATATACGAAGAACTCAAGAAAATTGGTCATCAAAAGAACAATTAATCTAATTTTAAAAATGGACCTAAACAGAACTCTCAAGAGAGGAATTTAAAATGGCCGAAAGACACTTAAGGAAATGCTCAACATCCTAAGCCATCAGAGAAATGCGAATCAAAACAACTCTGAGATTCAATCTTACACCTATAAGAATAGCCAAGATCAAAAACACTGATGACAACTTATGCTGGAGAGGTTGTGGGATAAAGGGAACTCTCCTGCATTACGGTGGGAGAGCAAACTGGTACAGCCGCTTTGGATATCAGTATGGCGATTTCTCAGAAAATTAGGAAACAACCTTCCTCAAGACCCAGCAAAATACCACTTCGGGATATATACCCAAAGGATGCTAAATCGTACCACAAGGACATGTATGTGCTCAACTATGTTCATAGCAGCATTGTTTGTCAAATATTTTTTAAAGTCATATATTTATCATTTGCATTTCCCAAAGGAATTATTTTAATTTATGTTGAGACAATATGAGGTTTAGATAAAAGGACTAAATTTGAAAACAATGAAATTAATTTATATCATGTGTCACATGTTACACATAAAATGCAGATTCCATATAATACATATATATGCAGCATATTCACCCAGAACACTCTCATATTAAGATGATAAAAGGTGTGCTAACAGACTCTAGACCAACAGTTGGGGAGCCTACATGGGACCAAACTAGACCCTCTACATATGTACAACAGTTGTATAACTTGGTCTGTTAGAGGGGCCCCTGGCAATGGGACTAGGATCTACCCCAGGTGCACGAACTGGCTTTTTGGAGCCCATTCCCTATAGTAGGATATCTCGAACAGCCTTGATTCAGGGGGCAGGAGCTTAGTCCTGCCTCAGCTTAATGTGCTAGGCCTTGTTGACTCCCCAGGAGAGGCCTTACCTTCCAGAGGAGTGACGGAGGGCTGAGTTGAGAGGGAGGTAGAGGGAAAAGGAGAAGGAGGGGAACTGTGGTTGGTATATAAATTGAATTTTAAAAAATTAAAATAAAAAATATGATGGAGTGTTAGAGCTGAATTTTGCAGAGGTATTTCTGCGATCCTTAACCATGGCTCTGTGTTCCCCACCGGTGTGCTCCACACATTACCCGTGATGTTAGTTTGGCGCACACAGGAGACTGCTAGCAAGATCAACATGTGAAAGCAAGCTCTCACTCGGAAACCCTTGTCCTGACCATAATTCCTAAGTCTATGTTGTCTCTGATAAGTTTTTCAAGTTTCCAGGCTTGTCTACTGAGAAGCCATCACTGTCTTCTACCATGTATACCAATATCTACCATGCCATGTGTATTTTAACTTCAGAGAAGTCTTAGTTTCTTTGCACTTGCTCAAGCTTAAACACAGGATCTTTATAGCTTAAACCATCATCTCTCACTTGTTACTGAACCAATTCTTGCTGATCTTAATGATGGGCACCCAGACGTACAGCACAGTAGGACTCTCAAGCTTCCTTCTCATCCCCCATTTCCATGGTGCTGCACACAAACATACCACTTTGTAGCTGGTTTATAAACACAGAGAATCATACATATCACAGGTGTTTACACAAAGCACAGCTTCCCATAGCAATATATGCTTCCCTTTGTCTGTATGATTGACTCCTTGTCATCTGAAGCACACATTAAGTCTGAATGTTTTGCACCCCAACCGCTCAATCTAGAGTGAAAATCCAGATACTCAGTCATGCCTGCCTGATTTATGGCCTGTTGGCTTGGCATTTATTATAGATGGTTATTGGTATTATCTCTTAACCATTCTGGGCAAACACCATTAAAATAAGAAACTGTCTCAGTCTTTAGTGTTCCTAAGAACCTAGAACAGTGTTGATGTTTAATTAGCATTCAAGTACTGCTGAATTAAATTAGTATTAAATTGATCATTCTACAACTGCCCCTTACCTGGGAATTTCTTCAAAACCTGACTTTAAATAAAGTGTGAACACATTTCTAGAGAAGCACATCTGGAAACATCCCTCCACTGTACATAACTCATTGAGAATTTCAATGTGATGTTAGTAACTAGCATCCTTGAATTAATAAACAAGTCAGATGCAATCATGTTATTTCATATGCACGTCATTAAAGCATTTTATATCGCAAGTTCATGTATCAAAATTAGTTTATTATCTGTGGTCTGGGCAGAACTCTGACTATGCACGCTTTCAATCTTCATTGGTCTCTTTATCTATTACACTCTGACAAGTCTTTATGATCCCAAGTTACTTAACAACTTTTAGGTACACGATTTAACCCTGTATGTCTAAGTATATCACAACATTTATTCATTTCTAAAGATTATTCCTGAGGCAACAATGCAGAGACCTATACCTGGTTAGAGTGTCTACAGTAAGTGAACAATGAACTTTCACAAAGAGACAAGGGTTGGGAAGAAGGCTATGGTATATTGCCATACAGATATTTTGCCATTGTAACGGTGGACCCACAGCACTAACAGATACCAGCACAAGACTGAAACACTCTAACTTTCCACCATGGATAGAGGAGGTGTCCATGAAGCCTACCTGAGGAGGTCTGTTAACAGGTACTAAATGAGGGTGTGCCATTTTCTCTGATGGTGTAGCCTTTGGGATGAGAGTAGATGAGGAGAAAGGGTTCAGAGGAAAAGAAAGGGGAATATCAGAAGGTAATGGGGTGACTATGACCACAATACATCGTTTATGTACATGGAACTGTCAAAACTGAAGAACAAATAATGAATGTAGTCAATTACTCTTGAAAGCCCCTTGCACCATCCTTGAAGTTCAGCATACACAAATGCCAGGGCTAAACAAATCGAACGGGTTTTACTTCTTGCCCCAAAATTGTGGGGACAGATAATTATTTCTCCACTTGATTTTTAGATAAATTACATCAATCATTTAAGCTTTAGATTCAAACTCACCCACAACAAGATAGGGGAAAGTGTATAGGATGAAACTGGCCACCTTCGAGGTGGGATCAGAGTCTTTGCAAAGTCCCAGTAGCACTGTGATTCTGACATCAAGCTTCCAGAACAGTAAGAGGAATTTCTGTTTAAGCTATCCAGTCTGTTGTTACAGCAGTCAGTACTGGATAATAATGCACTTCCTCCTCTCAGCAGTTGGTCCTTTAACTCTCCTTATCTTCCTCAGCCTTCCATACATTACTCACGCTTGATTTACATACCTTCAGTGCGCATTTAATGCATCTCTTCTGTAAGACATTGGATGGTAATTGGACATGACTAATTTTTGATAGAGCAGTTAGTCATATTTGTCAGCCAGATACCAAGCAGGCTTGGAGGATGGACACGTGAAAGCAGCTCAGAACCCAGAGAAAGGTGGTGAGAGAAGCCTGCCTGGCAGATCTCTCCTGGGAGGAAACAAGTGGATGCCTAGAATGAGTTTGGACTTGGTCATATCAAGGGTAGCAGAAGGTCGAACATCGTGTTCTGGAAGGACACTGCCAAGGGATAGTAAGAAAATAAAGATAGGTGGATATTAAAGACAGCTTTCTCAGCTTTGCCTAAGGCTGTTCCTGTTTCTAAGTCTAACATGGGTGAGAACTGGTTAGTGTTATTGATCTTACAGCAGAGGGACACACAGCTGTATGCACTGACTCCACATGCCCTTCCTCTGTTAGCCCATGCAGAGGACACAGAAGAAAATTCACTCCCAGAAACGAGAAAGGGCTAATTACATATTCTTATTCACACCCAGATAAAAATATTGAGAATATTTACACACAAAGGCAGGGAATCGCAGTTAATGTAAAATGATTGTTTTGTGATCTTCTGGAGGAAAACAGGGAACCACATAATTTGTGCTTTGGCAAAACGGGAAATCTTTTAAGTTAAAGACGTTAGACACTAGGATTTGGGGTAACTTTCAATGGGCCTGAGCACTCCTCTTGTGAGTCTATCCTTTACCTTTTCTCTTTCTTTTTATTTTTTTTTTTGAAATTTCAATTTCTTCCATCTTAACTGTCAAAATAGAGAGGATGCTCTGCCTAGTAATGAGTCTAAATGAGGCGAGGGCTGTGAAAGGAATGTGGCAGCGAAACCACAGAGCCTTGGTGCTGATGCTGCCGGGTTTCAAATGTGAACAATAGGCAACGATATGCATTCTAAATGACGGAAACAGCCAGACATTCAGTCAATAGCTTTCTTTGACACTTATTGTGTGCGGAGCGCCATGCCCGGCTGCTGTCTGAGAAATAAAAGAAACACAAGACAGCCCTTATCTTCCGGCTCAGAGGGCTGCAGATCTCAATACATCAAGACGCTTTGGAAAGTCTGAGCCATGAGGACAGGGAAGGGCCATTTGCCAGCTTCCGTGACAACCGTTCAGAACTGAAACTGTATCTGTTACAAACAAATGCTATATTATGCTGCCCTGAATTTCAAGAGAACAATTAATTTTAGAAAAGTGAAGTTGCCATTTTTCCTAGGAAAGTCACAGTTTTGTCCATTCACTGCTATAGCTCTATCAAGAAAAAATATAGTCCATTAAAAACAGCCCCTTGGTGGCTTTAAAACACCCAAGTCAAAGCAGCATGAGCTGTTCTTTATGTGACCACATGACTACAAAAAATGGGGCTTGGAGCCTGGTGCTGGTAGAACTGTCTCTACTAACAACAGGGATTGGATTAACCATAACCTTCAACTACCCTAGGTAAATAAGGCCAAAAGAGTTCTCTGTTTAAAGATGAGAAAAAAATTAACCCAATTTGATAATTTCATGCTGACTTCAAATAAAGCTCACTGAAAATTTCAGCCCCAACTAAAAATGTGGTTGATTGGCTACAGAAACATTTCCAGGCTGACATGAGAATCGATATCATACTAATCAGAGCAGGCTGTGAGGTAGACACACGGAACAAGCATGACTCACAGGGCGGAATTATAAACAACTTCATTTTTATTTCACACTGTCTCTTCAAATTTATTCTCTTGGGTTAGTACTGCCATTGCCTCCAGTTGAACATTTGCACAGCCCCATTACTTTTTCTGGGCACTCTTAGGTAATAAAAAAGTCCTAGAGTTACTTTAAATCACAAAACATTTTATTTCAGTCATAAATCAAAAGTTCAAACCTGAATTAAAGCTGAAGCTTCTCCCTTCCTACCACAGAGGCCTGGAGTAGGAGGGAGAACCTCCAGTTGTGTTTGATGTTTCTAAGTTTCCAATAAGGTCTTAAGTAGGGAAGCAGAAGGAAACACGGGCAGTTCTTGAGAGATGGTATGTGACAGTAGTCTTCTGAGCTGTGCTGGTCTCCCTGGATCTGCTGAATGTCAGGTGAGGTCTTTCGTGGGTCATTCTGAGCTCATCTACACACACAGTCAGCCATGTATACAAATACAAAAATTTATCATCCCCGGACATGTAGCAATCCCTTCAGGTTGCTCCACTCTTCCAAGCCTGCTCTTTGTCTTCTAAGACTTAATCACAGACACAGGCCAGGTCTATGAGGACAGGGCCCACATCTGTAACCCCCACTCCCCAAAGAGGAACCCATCCACTTACTACATCGATTTACTCATTCTCCAAAGACTTGTTGAGCATCCATTAGGTACCAAGCACTCTTCTGCTGAAATATGCATGAGCAATCCGTCCGGCTTTTCCCAAGGGTTATGTGCATTTTAAAATAATTATTTTTATGCCGTATGAATAAACCACACCATCCTAACTACAGAGATGATGTTATTCAATAAATCAAGTCTCAAAAGTTTGGATGGGTGGTATTCTTGGGGTTGTGATATATTTTGAAGAGTGAGACCAAAGGGCCTCAAACCTCCCTTTTACAAGAAGAGCATGCAATTTATTTATATTACATGGTTATTTGAGAAAATTGGGTGGGTATCAATTGGATTACAGTGAATTAAGCAGCTAAACCCATCCAAGTCATTCCTTGAGTGTTTTTTATATAATGAATACTTACGTTTCGGTATTAGCATTAGTTTAAAAAAATAGAATTATATATCTGTGCTAGAGAAGACCCCAGATATTATCAGAGTTTCTATATACATTCCTTGCCTCTACATGTGTTTGGGAAGTTACTTCCATCTTCAAATGACCTTTTCTAAGTAAGATAGCTCTGAGCACATCTTCAGAAAGCTCATCAGTCTCGCCTCTGACTCTGTCAGCAGCCTTTTAGACCAGTTACCTCACAATCTCAGCTTCCAAGGTTTATAAAGGCTAAATTATCATATGGCATGTTATTTTCTGTGAGAGAAATGCAATCTGGTCAATCTTGAATAGTTTGGTTCAGGAAGGAAAGAAATGATGAGAGGCTAATCAAAGCCCTGCCCCTCCTAATTTTCCAGGAATCCCTATGCAAAGGATTTAAAGATCTGAAAGAGGTTCACGATATTCCATCTGAATACTTGGAAAGAGCATCAGCTAGCTCAGAGACTGTGTTGGGCTTGCAGCTGTGGTGTTTGAGGAAGAATCAGGAAACCTCTGTACTCAGAGGATACTGAGGACGGGAAAAAGAAAGAGGAGGAGAGGGTAAGATGGAAGGAAGGATAAAAGGAGGAAGAAACTGGGCAGACAATGGAGGGCAGGGGTCATTTGCTCCCCTGAATGTGCATCTCAATTGCCTAGGGCGCTGTCAGCAGATGTCATAATACAAGAACAAAAAATGGAATCCACATTTTGAGAATCATACCCCACTATCAATTAATCTTTGCTTCTCTCACTCTTTCTCTCTTTGTTCTTTCTCCTATGTGCATGTGTGTGTGTGTATGTGCGTGTACATGAAAGATTGTGAAACAACTTACAGGAGTAGGTTCTTTTTTCCATCATGTGGGTCCTGGAACTCATATGATCAAGCTGGGAAGCAAGCACCTTTACCGAATGAGCCATCTTGCCAATCCAAAATCAGGGTTGCTTTGACGTTCACCAGGCTTTAGCTAATGTGAGGATGACTTTAATACTTTACAGAAGACTCGAGGTCTGAATTTAGGATGGGAAGGCACTAAAATAGGGATTTTCAGAAAATGGCAGGCTGATCTAACTTAAGTTTGTGCCCAATCTTCCTGACCACTGCTGTGTTGAGTATAAGTTTGGAGGAAGACAGGGGCAAGAGACAGATTTGGAATGTGTTTGCAATTATAGACAGAGATGACTTGATCCAGTACAGAGGTGGCAGTAGTGTGAAAGTTGTTCGATTCCAAGCATACTCGAAGAGAGAATTGACAAGATTTGATGATGCACCTAGATACGCAAGAGTAAAACAAAACAAGATTGCAGAGATGATTAGACCATACATACTCTTTCCTCTGATGATTTCTGGAAGTTCCTGCCATCCATGCAGTCGCTCACTTCTCCCCACTATGACTCTTCCTCTTTCTCTCTCCACCTTCCATACCTGCTTCTCAATGTTATCCTTCTGAAAATGTCTAAGGAGACAGAGTCTTCATATTGTGTTTGTCTTTGTGAGTCTGTGTAGTGATGAGGCGAGCAGGCCTGCTTTTTGTCCGGCCCGGCTCCTGCATGGCTAGCTTTACACCCGAAATAACAACACACAACTTGTATTCATTTAAACACTGCCTGGCCCATTAGCTCTAGCCTCTTACTGGTTAACTCTCACATCTTGATTAACCAATTTCTATTAATGTGTGTAGCACCACGAGGTGGTGGCTTACCAGGAAAATTCTAACCTACGGCCATCTTGGGCCGGAGTTTCATGGCGTCTGCCATGGAAGGAGAGGAAGGAGTAAAAACTGGTATTAGTATGCAAAATGAAAAATTATACTTTGTTTTCTTTTAAACAATAAATGTTTCAATAAAATAATATTTATATCAAAAAATTTATTATGCAAAACCACTCAATTCTTAGGAAAGCCATGTTTTATTATTATGAAATAAGAATATTGATCTAGAAAGTAGCAAACGTCAGTACAGTGAGCTCAGAATAGACAAAAGATCAAAAACATCTTCCACAATAGCTGTTTTAGGATTCTATTGTGAATCCAAGACTCAATAAATAATTAGAACAAAATAAAAATTATATAACCATGCATAGTGGCCATACATACCTAGTGCCATGTCTAGCAATCAAGCAGATGACCACAAGTTCAAAGTCAGCCTGGGCTACATAGTAAGACACTGGGAAGAGAGTAAAGGAAGAAAGGAAAAGGAAAAGAAGGAAGGAACAATTATTGGTCCAAACCAAATCACACAGGGTGTAATTTTAGTGTTGTATACCAATAAGATACTATTTTCCAGCTCTTCAGCAAGAGAGTGCCAAGTAACTAGCAGTAGAGAATACAATCGGGACAAGTGTGTTGGTGATAAATGCAGTCAGAGGAAGAAAATCAGAATCATATTCTTCTGTAATTTTATCTTTAAATAGAGACTTGTATTCTCATATGGTATAGTTAGAGGCTACTACACAGCCCTTGATTCAAATAAATCTATACTTCAGCTTCTAGAATTCCTCAGCTTGGTACAGACAAGAGAGAAATAAATTACTAGAGTTTAAAGCCCTGATGGCAAAGTTTCTCCAAAATGAAGGGTAAGCTCATTGAATTATAGATTTTTAATGTGTTCCATGGTCACTGGAGATTTCAGAATTCAATTCCCATGGTCTATACCAACAAGAGCAAACCTAGCACAGTCACTGAGGAAGCAGACACTGGGGACAAAACGTGGGGAGAGCCAGTTATGCTGAACTTCTGTTTTCTTCAGAGGTTAGGTTTCAAGTACTTTTAGGTCTGGCTTCATTTCTTAGACTCTGGGTGGTCTGCATTTTCTTTTAGGCACTTCATCATTTCTCCCATCTGCGCTGAAGATTGTGGGTTACTCAGCCACTCAACAATCATGGACACATCACAGGGTCTGGCTCAGAGTGATACGACTTTGTCTCAGCTGCAACAGAACTAATGAAACATTTAGGTTGATACACCACTCCAAATGAACAGAATCAACTGCGAGAGTTCTAACGTGAAGAAATGAAATACCTGTTCCTCTCTTTTCGTGTTCCTACGCAAATCGTTTTCTAGCTTTGAGAGATCACCCGTGCTAAATGCCAGGAAACAAGGCTCTCGCTTGTTCGATAATAAATCCTTGGTATATTATAGTATGGGTACTGTCTTGGTTAGGATTTTTATTGCTGTGACAAAACACCATGACCAAAACAACTTGGGGAGGAAATAGTTTATTCAGCTTACGCTTCCACAGCACTGTTCATCATCGAAGGCAGCCAGAGGCAGGAGCTGATTCAGAGGCCATGGCAGAGTGCTGCTTACTGGCTTCATCCTCGAGGCTTGTTCAGCCTGTTTTCTTACAGGACCACCAGCCCAGAGATGACACCACCCACAATGGGCTGGGCTGTCCCCCATCAACCACTAATTAAGAAAATGCCCTACAGCTGGACCTTATGAGGGCATTTTCTTAATTAGTGTTTTTTCCTCTCAGATAACTTTAGCTTGTATTAACTTGGCATATAACTATCTAGCACAAGTTGCAGTCATGAGAAGATGAATATATAATATTTATTGTAACCACATCAAAAACCTAAAGTCAGTGTAGAGTCGTGGAAAGACATGAAGTTGCAGCGAGAGACTAAACGGAGAGCAGGCACGACCGCATTTTATCCCAGCCGTTGCAGGAAAAGTGTGTTTGCTTTAAGCCTGTTTAAGGGGATTTGATTTGTTGAAATAAGCAAAATATTTTGTAAAAAATTGGGTGTTGTGTTTTTTGCGTTATTACTAAATGTAAGAAGATCTCTATTTAATTTAGTGTATTTTCCTGAAGTCAACCACAAACAAATGTGTCTATAAAATACATTATACTTAGTCCATACTTAATTCCAAAGACGTGCAAATGCAATTCTTCGCCACGAAAAGAGACTCAGTATGTAGTTAGGTTTCCAGTTACTCCTCGCAAACATGGCTACATGTCTCCAGAGCAAGCAAACCATGTTTGTCAGTGAGACACCAGGGAAAGGAAAATCAAAGGTTTTCTCTTTTTTGTTTTGTTCATTTTCTTTGTGGTACTGGGATTGAACCGAAGCTTGCATGCATGCTAGGTGAGTGTTCTATTATCATAGATTTTATTTAATCCATAAAATAGAAGTATTTAGAGGCATTTGAGTGCATTAACAGAAATAGAATAGAATTAAGCAAAGAAACAAATTCTGGGGCATTCATCTAAACTCTGTGAGTGTGGAGTTTTCCTTTCTTTTTATTTCCCCAGTTTATTTCCTACTGCTTTTGTTACCCTTAGAGGACCGTATTCTACATAAGACCATTCTCAGCAAAAGGAAACCATGTAAATTATACATGTAAATGTACTTATACAATTAAAACCACACAGACATTCTAAGTCCAAGATCGTAAGCAAAGAAGCATTCATTTCTAATTAGGGAGCAATTGCATACCAGTTTTAAGTCTCTTAGTACCAGGTAGTAAAAGGCTTCTTAGTGTCTACTGTGTACCTTTATGTATCTCACATAATTATTTTAATGCATATTGATCTGCATATACTAAACATAAATATAAAAGCTTCTTAAAATTGATTCATCTTTTCCCCCAAATTGTTTCTCTTTATAATACGTCTGCATACTTACAACCATTATATTAATGTAATCAAGTCCAGGAACTAACATCATTTCATCCTGTTTGCTATTATGTGAACATCAGGATCCACAGCTGCCTTCCATTAATGCTATCAGGCTGGACTTTCATTAGCAAAATGAGACTCATTGATTGAGTCGAAGTACATCAGTTCTATCCTTTAATGAGTCTGAGCTTCTTTCAAAGGCCGTTCATAATGGTTACTACATTAGAACTTCAAGCATGCACAGCCCTGAGATGTGTTTTCAAAGCAGCATTTTCATCAGCATCACAGGGTTGTGTGAGAGAGCAGGACTGATTGGGAGCCTAGCTCTTAGCAGACCCCCTGACTGTGGGTCGCAATGCACTGCTGCTCATAGGGTTACAGCCGTAAAAGACACAATTTAAATTTAAACTTCGAATTAGTATCGATTTCTGCTGATTCATAAATACATATCAAATACAATGTAAGAAAAGTCATTGACTGTTTTTCTGAAATTCAAAATTACTGGGCATTTTTGTACTTTGTAAAAAGATGTACTTACTTTCACTTGGTGCATGTGAGTGTTTGCCTGCATGTATGCATGCACACCACATGTGTGCAGGAGCATGTAAAACCAGAAGAGGATGTCAGATCCCCTGGAATTGGCGTCCGAGAGGCAATTGAACTGTCATCTGGGTGCTAGGAACCACACCCAAGTACTCGAGAAGTGCGGCTAACTGCTGAGCCGTACCTCCTCAGAACATTGTTTTTTCATTTGCTAAATCTGACAGCCTTCCTTGGACTTTACTTTGGCAGTTTAGAATGTAACATCTCCTTCTAGGGCCACAGAAGACTTGGATTCTATTATTTTGATCAGCAATTAGAGTCCTGCATTTTGTCCTTGGATTTACATGCTGTAGATTACCTCATAAGGGTTCAGTCCCAAAGTTCTCCAAGCCTTCTACTACCTAAGTAGCTACCAAACAATCTGATTTGAGAATCCAACCCCGACCTCAGATTTTCTTCTTTCTGAATTTTCCTATAATTAAATGAAACATTCACAAATATATCTATCAAATTCAAAATAAAGTTTGGGAAGATTAAAATGTCAAAGATAATTATTCATCTCATATAACCCAATGATCTCTGTCCATTTAATAAAAGTTTGTGCAGTGTGTGCCATATACCCAACACTGATGCTGGCTGTAGGGCGCATCAGTGAACATAAGGTAGAGTTTATTTCTTGCATTTAAGAGGCTCATATAAAACATTTAAACAAAGCGTGAACATAAAAGTATTTGTGACAGCCTTAATGAAAAGGAAAAACAAACAATAGAAGAATAGCTTGCCAATACACCATCATACGTATTATACAGGCTCAGAAAGATGGCTAGAAAAAAACTTATAGAGTGAAATGTAAGCCACTGTACAACAGTGTACATATCTTAGCACACACAGGAATGAAAATACAGCTCTGGAAAAGAAGAAGGGAATAATACTAAGCAAAATTGTGGTATAATGTGATAGCATCATGAGTAGATAGTTTTACTTGTCTACTTTCAATATGTCTAAAAATAAGGTATATTACATTTTGAGAGGAAAAGAATCTATATAAAGAATTCCTAACGGTAGTTCTTTGGGGCAAATGGAATTAACAAGGACTTTTATATTCTATTTTACACATTTTAGTGTTATTGGACACTGGACATCAGAAACACGTTTAAATAGAGCTACTGCCATACACAGAAGTATTTGTTTTCTCCTTGTCTATTTCACCTTTTAAAATGTTTTTTGATTGGTTGCTTTTAAAAGAAAAAAAGAGAGAGATTGTTGTGGATATTTTCATCTATTTTTTAAATTTTATTAATTTATTTTACATGCTGAGCACAGTTTCCTCTCTTTCCTGTCCTCCCATTCCCTCCACCACCTTCACTCTGCCCCCCCCCCATCTGCTCCTCCTCTGTTTCTGTTCAGAAAGGGACAGGCATCCCACGGATATCAACAAAACGTGACATATCAGGTTGTGGTTGAACTCAGCTCCTCCCCTTGTGTTAATGTTAGGCAAGGTATGGTGAACAGATGTGATGCATAGGGCTCCTAACAGCCAACCCAAGTGCTAGGGAGGAATGGAGTTACAAAGAATGTGGTCACAGTGCCCAGATGATGGGAAGCTCAAAGTGCAGGTGAGTCTGTCCTTGTCCTGCGGTGTGATATTTGTCCTGTGACATTCAGTCTAAATGAAAGATTTTAAACTTCTTAATTAAAATATTAATTAAAATTTCCACTTCCTTTTCCTCCCTCCAGCCCCTCCCCATGTCTCCTCCCTCCAGTTCCTCCCATGCCCCTCCTCTCAAATTGATAGCCACTTTTTCTTGCATTATTGTTACACACACACAATCATACACATATATAGACAACATGCTGGGTCCATTTTTAGTGTGTGTGTGTGTGTGTGTGTGTGTGTGTGTGTGTAGCAGGAATGATGGTCTATTGGATAACCAGAAGGCTTCTCCCTGGGACAGACTAATCCTCCTCCAAGTAGTCGTTACTTACCTGTAGCTCTTTGTCTAGGGGTGGGAACCCATGAGATTTTATTCATTCCACCTTAGCACATCTATTGATACTGTCATTGTTCAGGTCTTGCTTATGCAGCTATTTCTAAAATGCAGTCACACAGCAGCCTTTCTAGTATTCTGGCTCTTACAATCTTTCCCTCTGATGTTCCCTGGAACCCAGATGCAGGAGATCTATGCTGCAAATGTATCCGTGGGACTAGGTTCGCCATAATCTTCTATAGATAACTTTGCTATAGAGAGAAACTTTTTTGATAAGGGGCAATGGATAAGGATAATGAAAGTGTGGTACACGCACACTACAGAATACTATTCAGCTATAAATAAAACTGAAATTATGAAAGCTACAAGTAAATGGATGGACCTATAAAAGATGATATTGAGTGAGGAAACCCAGGTCCAGAAATGCAAATGCTGCATTCCTAGCTCTAGATCTTCAGATGGGAGTATATAACAGGGAGCCAAGAAAGTATAAAGGGGTTATGGGGGGCATTAAGAGGGAAATAGCAGGACAGAGGTATTTTGTAGAGGGAAACAGAAAAATGGAGAAGGGGCTCCTGCTGGGGAAAGGGAGGTCCACATTGTAGGAGAGGGGGGGAGAAGTGAAAAATAACACTAAGGGTGTGATAAAACCTCAAGGAACTACATCACTTTTTATTTAGTTATAATTGTGTATAATATATCAAGTGTATATTACACACACACATGCACACACACCATATATAATCAAGATAAAGCTATACATTATTGCACTTGAACTGACAATGTTTGCCACAAGAACTGTAGACTAAAAATAACCTCAGTACTAATCACAAGAAGCCCCATTTCTAGCAGCTGCTTAGGGTAACCAAATGACTTTCAAAACAATATAAGTTATTAATGTTGCACTTAAATGCCTCTGGGGTTGAAGGTAAGCCCCCATTGTTTAAGACACTACACACATAAGACACATGACTTAGATTTTTTTTTTAGCTGGATCTGGTATGAAAGCTTCTTTACTATGGTCTAGATTCCACAATACCAAATGGTGTTATGCAAGCTGCCAAGGGAGGGAAGCAGTTCATAATGCTACCCTAGCTGTGGTTCCTGTGGACATCAATAATGACCAGCATAGCTAGATAGCAAACAGGTGAAATAGTGGCACTCACATTTTGGAGGTAGCCAACAGCTAGGTAGGTATATAGCCGCAAGCGTAGAGAAGAGAAATAGGGGCTATTAAGGCCATGAATCTTAAAAGAGAATCTACTATTGTACTTTGCTAGGCTGACCATAATTCCACTGTATGCTAAACCTTATCCTATATTCACAAATAAGGATAACTATTACCTCTCATCAAAGTGAAATGAAACTATTAAGACAAGATCACTAAGATTGAGTCCAAGTACAACCAATCCTATTTTTCCCTCCAGTAACCTCCTGCTGAGGCCTGTACTTTACTGCCTTTATATTTGAAGAAGCAACTTTAATTAGCAAAGGGAAGCGTAGTAATAGTAATTGATGGATCGAATTAAAAGGGTCTATATAACACAGCACGCACCTTTCCTAATTATAAATGATACAATGAAGCAGACAAAGCAATAACTAGAGTTTGATTTGTTTTCCCCATTGTGTGACTAAGGGATCCTCTCTTCGTATCAAGCGGCATTCTAGCCTCTGAGATTGTGAGACCGAACAGAGGAACTGTGCTCCAAACTTCTGACCACAAGATACCATTTTACTCCCAGTCCCCTCTGAACCCCAGGTTCAAGTTTCTATGTTATTGACTTACAAAATTTCCCAGAATAACAGTCATGACCCCTTCTACTAAATGTAAAGCCCAATGAGATTTAAATGAACACAAAGTATAAAAGCGAAGCTTGAGAGTATGCAGTTTCCTGGACCATGATTCTTCTCGACGACAACCTGACCTCTACCAGGACTTCAACGGCATTAAAAGTCATTATTGTCGTACCATTTCTTTGTCTCCAGAGGTCTGAGGGCCACAAGGAGGAAATCATAAGATGCTATAGTCCTGGAGCTGGAGAGATGGCTTAGCAGTTAAGAGCACTGTCTTCTCTTACAGAGGACTTGGGTTCAGTCCCCAACGTCCACATAATCATCTAAAACTCCTATTCCAGGAGATCCTATACCCTTAACTGGCCTCCGTGAGCATTGCATGAAATAGTGCACAGACCCACATTCAGGCAAAACACTCATACACACAAAATAAAGACGAACAAAAGATGTAATGATCTCCACAGAGGGAAGCTGGAAAGCTACAGGCAGATTGGAAGCTTTGTTTTTCTTTACAATGTAGAAGGTAAGATGGAGCCCTTACTCATGCTGACATTATTGCTTCCATTATTGTGTTTTAAGTAGAGTTGAAATAGGGAACTGGAAGCCCAGAGCAGAGCTTATATGTGAGTTTATAATCAATAACAGTGAAAAGTTCCCCACATATGTTATACTCTCTTATTATGATTACACTCTTCAAACCTTTCTGTGATACATTTATAACCAAGGTAATGATTATAACTGCCATCGTCTTGGTTGAGGTCTCCCAAGAAGCAGTTCCTGAAAAAAAAACATTACAGGGAAAATAGTTTACTTATAAGACATAGAAAATATATAAGGACTTTAGGGACAATATTTTAAAATATAGGGAAAATATCCTGTATAGACTGGAAGCCAGGAAAAAAACAAGCATACAGTTCTAATACATCTGAAACTTCAATTTGCAAAGAAACTCTGGACATATTTCGGAACTATGGCCTTCGAACAACAAAAGGGCTGGGGGATTTGCACACTATTCCAAATAGCTTATTGTGAAGAACTGTTTCCAACTACAATTAATTCCAGCCTGTTGCTTGAAAGGGCAGAAAGACTTGACTCTATTCTAGAAAATTCCAAACAACAGAGCTAGAAGCAGATACTGTCTGCTGGAATTCAGATGGCATATGTGAAAGCGTCTAAAATGTATCACTAACTGAGCATGTATATTTTATCATTTTTCATATGATACACTTAATAATTATGCTGTGATCACACTGGATAAGTACTCTTATTTCCTTTATTCTGGTATAATCTACACAATTGCCTGTAGTTAAATTAATCTCAAACTAATGTCTTGTTAGTTTCTGTTTTTCCTCCAAAAAGCAAGGATTTCACAAAAACTAGCTAATGTGGATTTCTGACATGTGATACAATGACAGACAGTGGGGTATAGGAATAGGGTATTACCCCAATGGCTAATATGTCCTGCATTCAGTCATTTGCCAGCTGTGTGCTCTAAGCAAGTTACAGAAATCTCCTCATTGAAAAGAGTCGGTATTCTCTCCTCCTAACTCACTTGCCATGTTACAGACTTTCTAGCATTATGGCAAAAGTCTATGAGTTAACAAAACTTACAAAAGAGTACTGTCTTATAATGAATTCCACATAAATGTTAGCTACTTAGTTTTCATCTAACACTTACTGAGTCTATTGTCTGTGCTAGGAGCTCTTGTGCACAGCTGTCGGGAGCAATCAGCACATGGCAGTCCTCTAAACTTAATATAGTAAATAAGACAAATGGTAACACTGTATGGAGAGAATTTGATTTGAGAGGTAATCACATCACAGTGCTGCCAGGTCCATAAACAGCACAGGAGAGGGAGCAACCACTTGCTTGGATGAAGCTAGTTAACTGTGTTTGCCCTTGGAGTTGGCATCAGGGAAAGGGAGCACCATAAACAGGGGAAAGTTTGGTAGGTGCCCTGGAAAGAGAGCTAGTGAACTGGCAGAGTGACCAGGATGAAAATCAGTGGGGAAGAAAAGCTTGGGATATCATATGCAAAGATAATACTGGCTTATATTAAAACTAATAAGTCTGCTCACCAGGTGTCTTTGGTAGAGTTTCTATGCAGCAATGGAACACCATGACTAAAGAGAAAGTTGGGGAGAAAAGAATTTATTTGGCTAAACTTCCACATTGTAGTCCATCACTAAAGGAAGCCAGGACAGGAACTGAAACAGGGCACGAACCTGGAGCTGATGCAGAGGGCATAGAGGGTGGCATTAACTGGCTTGCTCCTCCTGGCGTGTTCATCTTGCATTCTTACAGAACAAGGACTACCAGCCCAGAGATAGCACCACTCAGAATGGGCTGGGCCCTTCCCCATCACTCACTAATTAAAAAAATGCCTTATAGCTGGATCTTATGGAGGCATTTTCTCAATTGATGTTCCTCCTTTTAGATGACTCTAGCTAGTGTCAAGTTGACATAAACTAGCTAAAACACCATGTGAAGGCTACTGATATTTTCCTATAAAGAAAAAATGCTATCATAGAAAATGATAGAATTGTTTCATAGAAAACCTAGTGATAGATGTGAATGACTGGCTGGAATTCAAAAATATCAAAAAATCCACTGTGGACCCAGCCAAATTCAAAAGACAATGAAGAAAACTAAAGCAGTGCATTGGGGGTAAAAGCAACAGGTTCAAAGAAAATGTTCATGTTAGCTAATTGGATATGATGTGTGGGAAAGGAGGGTTTTAAAAGGCACTGTGACATTCCTCTCTTGAGACTTGTGTGGGTGGCCATGAGATTATCAGACAAAGAGTACGAAAGATAATTAGTTCCAGGAGCTAGTTCCAGAACAACCACAACCGCACAGAAAAACCTTTGATTTTTATGAACAATCAACATCATTTATGGTCAGCTGTGGCACACAATATAAGTGACGAAAGTGCATAAGTTCAACAATTAAGAAAGGCCATTAAACAATCATGACAATTTTCCTCTATTTTCCTATTTCTATAGACAAATTCAAATTACAAAATCAAAACATGACTATATCCATGGCATAAATGACCACTTTAGAGGAAATATATATGAAGTTTATAGTCTAGCTTTCTCATTGAAAGGGAAAACCATCTCATTATTTCACAATATCTTAACATTTTGCTACTCTATTTTTAAACAGAATCTGTCAACAATACTCCAATCAAGTTAATTTTCATATATAGTAAAGTTTTGAAAACATATCATCAGTTCTCGGCACAACCTTTATTAAAGCTTTCAAGACAACCCAATTTATATTGGTTTATTACTAATTTAAATCTTCTTGTTCTTTCTATGTAATGAAACATCCTGGTATCCTTTAGTTTATCCCCTAGAACCACTGCATTAATTTAGTCACATCAATGTTTTAAGTAACATAGCAGAACTGTTAATGAGTAAGTCTGAAAATTAGCACACTGGCCAATTTTTCATTAAGAATAAAATATCCTTTGGGGAAAAAGTCACACAAACTAATAATGACTGAAGGCTATTTCCTTAAGACAGGGTCATAACCCAAGTTTAACTGATTCACATGAAAGCATATAGATTAGAAAATCCTGACAGATATTTTTAGGTGAATAAAATATTTACATATTTCAATAACTACACTGATGTCCTTCTGTATATGTGTTGCTCTTATTGGTTAATGAATAAAGCTGCTTTGGCCTATGGCAGGGCAGAGTAGAGCCAGGCAGAAAATAGAGAGTAGGCAGAGTTAGGGAAATAATATGTAGTTGCTGAAGGAGAAAGACACCTGCCAGTAGGCCACATCCTTATGGTGATACATAGGAATGGGTTAATTTAAGATATGGGAGCTAAGTAGAAATACACCTGAATCATCAGCCAAATAATATTGTAATTAATATAGTTTCTGTGTGATTATTTGGTATGGGCAGGTTGAGAAATGAGCTGTCTCTACTACACCATAAATATTCAAGCCAATGAGAGATCAATGTTTATATTACAATGAACAAAATTGAAATTTTTGGTAACTATAGTACACATACTAGGTACAAAGGTCAACAGTAAATATACAGTTGAAAAACTGGACAGATGCAGGCACAATCCTTACTCAGATTGTGCTTGTAGGCTCGAGACATTTAAGGACCAGCTTTGTATTCTGCACTGGCTTTCCATACTGCAGCTGTACACTAAAGGAAATTCCAAAATAGACCTCAAAGTCACATGTATTTATTTATTTTAATGAAAGTGTGTAGTGTCATTATCAAAATCAAATGAATGTGAAAGAATCACCTCCCTGGTCTTCATGAAAATAAAGATGCATGCAGGCTTAATTACAACCCTTGCTGGAGTGTCTGGTGACAGTGTATGCATCTAATTCCTGTTGTTTTACTGTATTTCAAATCAGAAGACCTATTCTTGCATTTCACTGTTACTTTCGCCAACTCAGCCTGATCCTCATGAAGAATGTGCGCTGGAAATTTTGGAATGTGAAACAGACTTAAGGAAAGACAGGATAGAAATGAGCAGAGCATATTCCAAGGCATGAGGAATATTACTTCACTTCTGAGAGAAGTTGAATTAGGCAGTTGAGCTGCTATTTAGAAGTGTCAAGCATTTCCCTGGATGGCAAGAACTTTGAGCCCTCATATGAAGAAATCATTCCACATGGATCTTTATTGATATTTTTCCAGATCTATCCCAGGCACTTCATGAAGTAGCATCATTATCCTTGTCCTACAGGTGGGGAATCTTAGGCTGAGAGGTGAAGTCATATATTCAAAGTCTCACAGCTAGTAAGTAATTCTAGTTAAACTCAGACCAATCAGTCTATAGTGCGAATGTTAACTCACGTTTTTAACTATGGAGGATGGCAACAAGAGATGTAGGGGGAAATGTGTGAGTAATGATTGTTGTTGAGATGCAACAGCAATTGATCATGGTAAAACTAATTATGGCAGAATAGAGAAATCTGACCCTTATCCATGTCTGCCATAATTTACACCCCCTAAATAGATCCCTGGGTTTCCTTCCTTTAGTCCGTCATTTCAATAGTTAGTCTCTTCTCATATTTAGTTGTTGTAGGGGGCTGCTTGTTCGTTTCCTGCCTGCCAAGACTACCAAAATAACCACACAGAAATTGCATTCATTAAATCACTGCTTGGCCAATTACTTAAGCATATTGCTAGATAGCTCTTACATCTAGATTAACCCATATCCATTATTTTATATCTTACCATGAGGCTCGTGGCCTACAGGCAAGGTTTTAACATGTCTGTGTCTGGCAGCAGTTCCATGACTTCTCTCCGACTCTGCCCTCTTTCTAAGCCCAGCATTCAGCCTAGCTCAAGACAGTTTCTTTATTAACCAATGGTATTCACAGCATACAGAGGGGAATCCCACATCATTTAGTGGTCAAAAGCAATCTCATTATCAAATCTTCACTGGTGGCCACTCCAGAAATGTTCACATTTGACTACACACTGCAATTCAAAACTTATGACTCTTTGTAAAGTAGACTTCAGTGTAATTTAGTATAAGCAAGATAATTCAAATTATTTCAGTCAATTGTTTCTATGCCTACTTTTCAGCCTTTTCATCAGACTTCTGTCAAGAAGTGATGTTGATATTTTTTCCTATCAAGAACAGAAGACCATAGTGCTGGTGCTAGGGTCAAAAAAGAAAGGCTATTTGAACATCATCATAGGCCAAGAGCATCCACAGGGAGAGAAACAGCTAAGAACTCCTACAAGGAACAATTCAAGTTAAACCAAGGACAATCACATAAGACCATTATTCAATTTGAGTAAAAGTTGGCAATTTTGCCATGTAGGATGAATTCTATCTCTACTAGTTAAATGTTAAACAATGTGCCAATCAAGTCCTAACCATAACATCAGTTCAAATAGTTTCCTGATGGTGGAGAAGATGGATTGTGCAACCCTAGGGAAATCCTGGCAAAAACGGGGCTAGGCAAACTAAATGACTAGATTACCTCCGGCAGCAGGGATTGGTTTAAATGGAAATAACCATGTGGGCCAAACTTTTTCAAGATTGGCTGAAGCAATTTTAGGGTGTTTCTTATATTACATGTTTCCAGTGGTGAACTTGGTGTCAGGAAGCTAGACCATTAAATCTAGTCTTTAAGCAAATGAATTTCTAAAGGGAACAGGTTTCAACAAGCCCAAATCTGATCAGATCTAATCCCATTACCTTAAAAGAGCTCTCATAGAATAGGGGAAGTTCTGAGATGTCAATACAGCACAAATACAAAGCTGGAGAATATGGTGACCCTCTAGAGAGGTTCCAAACAATTACTTCTGGCAATTTCTAGGATGATGCAAGTGATTACGTAGAAGTGACTATATGAGTGTATATATTAATATACATGTGAACACGCTCTTTCATATATGAATGAGTAGTTGTTTGATAAGTACCAAATACAGTACTACAAAGGATATACATACTGATTTAATAGTTCCAAACATGTCCACTTTGGAAATGATGCCAGTTTGAGTTACCATGGTTGGGATTAGTGCTGGCATTTAGCAAGTATGGAACAGAGAACCCAAGGAGTCATAGAAAACAAAGATTAGTGAACTCAAGATCTTAATGATATCCCCCTTTGACATACAAAGGGGGATAAAGTTAAATTTTACTTGACATTGACAATGCTGAGATTGTCATTTCCATTTTTAAGATGGCAAAACCAAAGTTTAGAGACATTAAGCAAAGCCCCCCAACTTACATGCACACCAGTGAACGTGGCAGGACAATGATATTTTAAAGAATGAAGCATTGGGATCATGTCCACAATGTTAAATGTGAGGTGAGCATTTCCCTGATGATCATAAAGGGAAGAAATCTGAGAGAATATTTTATATTTCAAATATTTCTAGGATAATAGTATTAAAGACATTCTTTAAGGCCTAATTGAATTAACTCAAACCAAGGACATAATATCATGGTTCTCAAACATCTCTCTTCTGGTCTCTTCTGATCTTCTCTGACATTCTTTGGATGGATTTTAAGTTGGCAGAGTTAAACCGTGGTGAAATCTGACACTACAGTCTTCTATTTGAAACTGAAATTATCTAACTGGAACCTGTGAGACAAAGTTCACTTAGACTTTGTCAACATTTCCCCCTGGATTTTCCTCATACTTTGTTACAAAGATTAAAGCTGGACCACAGTCATAAATATCTAGCAGTAAATGACACATTTACTCAGCTCAGCTCGGAGAATTCTCCTGCCCACAACTGAATAGAACAAATGCATGTTTCTTATCTTTAAAATGGGGTTCGAACACTTCAAACAAGGGCGCTAAAACGTGTTCTTCTAATTAACAACATGAATGTAAGTCTAATTTAGCACCTTTGTTAGCTTTCTAAATCCTGCTGTTTATTTTTCCCTAATAAAACATTAGTCTAGAAACAATAGATTAACATGGTCAGAATCAATGTACACACTATTTATTAGGGACTGGTTAAAATAGTCCTGTTTCTTACTTAAGTATAGAATTGGGGGTGGGGGAAGAAAGTATAAGTAGACATGAGCTAATATGACCACTTACTGTTATAATGGCTGAATTGATAAATGCAGCTTTTATCAGTAGGAGAGTGTGCTTGCTAATATTGTACCAAGTCAGACAAACTAACTCACCCACTACTGGACCATACAGGAATGATCTCCACATCAATCAGTGATGATGGCAGCATCCACTAGGAAGACGGGAGTATGTACTTCTATAGGCAGTTGCCTCCTGAAGAAAAAAGGAAGGGTTATATTTAAGAGCACCAATTTCATTTTAGCCAAACTGATCCATCAGTTAAGGACTGAGATCTCCTGGTAACAGGAGACCAAAGAGGGAGAGAAGTTAGAAATGTTGTATCTGCTTTCTCTACATAGAAGGAATCCTAAGATCAGTGATGTGTGAACTCCCAACAATATTAATTTTAAGGAAAATCTGACAAGCCAACACTCCTTAAACTGTTTCACAAAATGGAAAGGAAAGGAACACTGCCAAACTCATGGCACAACATTTGTATTACCATGATTCAAAAAGCTATTAAACACACACACACATTCACACACACACAAGAAAACCATACCAGTTTCCCTGAATATATCTTAAGAAAATACTTACAAATTGAACTCAAGATCACATTAAGAATGTTATATATCATGATCAAGTTGAGGATATAAGTTTTGTTCAATATATGCAAATAAATGTTATACACTATATTAATAAGCTTAAAGATGGAAACCATACGACCATCCAACTAGATATAGGAAACACATTTGGCAAAATTCAATATATCTTCATGATATAAGTCCCAGAGAAACTATAACTAGACAAATCATATTCAATATAATAAATGCTGTGTAAAACAAACATGCAGACCACTGAATGGGAAGAAACAGAACATTAATTCTGAAATATGGGAAATGTAATTGTGTTTCCCCTCTTCACTAGTATTCAATATAGATAGTGTTTGAAGTCTCAACTAGACTAATAGTACAAGAAAGGGATATAAAAGGGATAATATTTAGGGGAAAAAGAAGTTAAGTAATTCTTATTTATAGACATGATTCTGTACTTAAAACTACAGAGTCTGAAGTGGCCAGTGGTGGCACACACCTTTAATTCGAACACTTTCAAGGCAGAGGCAGACCGATCTATGTGAGTTCAAAGCCAGCCTGATTTACATAGTGAATTCCAGAACAGATGGGTGTTCACAGAGAAACACTATCTGAAACACACACACACACACACACACACATACTGACACACAAAACAGAAAGCTACAGAGTTCACCAGAAAACTTTAGATCCAATAGACACTTTTAGGAAAGTTGCAAGCTATAAGTTAGCATACAAGATTCAGTAGCTTTTAAATATACTGAAATATTAAGAATGTACTATTCTCAGTAGCTTTAAAAATCTAAGAGTGAACTTAATAAGGGAGTGGAAGATCTCTACAGGATAAATTTTATGATACTAAAAAGGAAATTGAAGAAGTCACTAGATGATCAAAAGAATGCCTATGTTCTTGTATTGATAGGATCAATATCATGAATATGTCTATATTACCCATAGTAATCTACATGGTCAAAGCAATTCCCATTAAAATTCCACAACATTATTCATAGAATCAAAAATTAATTTTGAGATTCACACAGAAACATTAAGGACCACAAGGGGCAAAAGAAATCCTAAGCAGAAAATATCCTCTCAGAGATATCACATTAACTGACTCCATACTGTACTACAGAATCACTGGGGCAAAGAAAAACCAGAATAGTCAGAATAGTACAGGCCCGAAATAGACAGGCAGACCAATGGAGCATAACATATCACCCAGAAATAAAACCATAATGCTACAGACATTCAAATTTTGGCAAAGGCATTAAAAATGTCCTGGGGAAAAAACATTGTCAATAAATGATACTGGCAAAACTGGAAATTTACCTGTAGGAAAAAGATATTAGATTCATATCCTTCATCCTTTACTTCACAAAAAAAATAATTCAATCGTGTCAAATGCATTAACAGTAAATCTGAAGCTGCTATGGGAAAATGAAGAAAAATAAATTTTGGTATAGAGGTACAGACATATACCTTTCTAGTAGAACTTTCTAATAGAATCAGAGTAGCACAGAAAATAGTCCCAAGAATTGATGGATGTGATTACATGGATAAGAAGACTTTACACATTGGAGGAAGAGATCAGTTAAGTTCACATATAATCTATAGTATCTGGAGAAAACCATTTTCCAGTTGCATTTGATACTTGGGTCAATATCTAGAAAGAACAAAGAAATGCCAAAATGAAACACAAAATAAATGAAACTATTAATAACAGAGTTCTGAAAAGATGAAATATAAATCCAAACAGTGGAAGCACATGCCTTTAATCTCAGCATTCAGGAGACAGAGGCAGGTGAATCTCTGTGAGTTCAAGGCCAGACTGATCTACAAGAGCTAGTTCCAGGACCGGCTCCAAAGTTACAGAGAAACAGTGTCTCGAAAAATCAAAAAAACAAAAATAAAGAAAAAGAAAATGAAATATAAGTGGCATATAAATATTTTTAAAGTGCTCAACATCCTCAGCCAACACGACAATAAAAATCAGACTTTGGTGTTCTACCTCACTCTAGTGAGAGTAGCTCTCATCAAGACTGCAAATGACGGCAGCTGGTGAAGATGAAGAAAGGAGGAACACAGATATTTATCCACTGCTGGTATGAGTGTAAACTAAAATGTATTTGTTTTGGAAATTGGTGTAGATGTTCCCCAAACAACTAAATATAGAACTACCATATGACCCTGCTATAGCACTCCTGGGCATAAACTCAAAGGGTTCCATTTCCTACTCTAGAGATACTTGTATGTCCATCTTCATTGCTGCTTTGTTCACAATATCAGGTAAACAGGATCAGTCTATATGCCTCCAACAGATGAAAATGTGCTATATATATATATATTATTTGACCATAACAGAATAAAGTTATGAAATCTGCAGGAAAATAATAGAAATAAAAATACCATAGTAAGTGAGGAAACTGAGGCTCAGACAGACAAATGCTGTGTGTTTTCCGTTTTATGCAGATCTTTTTTTTTTTTTGATTTTTCTAGACAGGGTTTCTCTGTAGCTTTGGTTCCTGTCCTGGAACTAGCTCTTGTAGACCAGGCTGGTCTCGAACTCACAGAGATCCGCCTGCCTCTGCCTCCCATGTGCTGGGATTAAAGGCGTGCGCCACCACCACCCGGCTTATACAAATCTTAACATCTAATTTTTACACATGAATGGTTATGTGGGAATGAGGGTGAATGGATTCCATAAATGTAGAAAGGGTTGGGGTGGGGAAGAGGCATTAGTAGTGAAGGGCTGACAAAGCACACATGAAATGAAAGTCGAAAGATAATCTTGGGGATGGAAGGAGGCAAGAGGGTCAGAAAGGGGAAAGAAGCATGGTGGAGGCAATTAACCACAGTTAAATATGACAATTCTGGAAGGAAATTTGCTACATTGTATAATGATTAAAAACAAAAAGCAAAATTTAAAAATGCCATCTCTGATGGGAGATAGGTCACTGAAGACACACTAGGAAAGGGAAAAATTCATATTCCCACTTCAAACTTCATAAGGATGTTTTGTACAAACAGCCAATTAAGATAAGCAGGAGATTTCTCACAATTCAGTAATTCATTCCTAGAGACAAACATCAGAGGAACATTTGTGTTTGAATGCAATTTAACTACTGTCTGTTTTAATAATGGATCTGAAAGGAGAGAAGTGGGAACTGGTCAGATGTCAACAAAAAGGGATACTACTAGTATGATCCATCCTGGAAAGAAGTACATAGGAAAACCTGTGAAAATTTTTTTTTACTATGATATCCACATGAATTGAATTTTAAAAAAAAAAATATTCTACCTATGCTGGCCGTTTTTTGTCTACTTGACACAAACTTTGACATAAATGGGAAGAGGGAATCCTAATGGAGACAATGCTTCCGTAAGATTACCCTGTGGTCAGTTGTGCCTGGTATGTCTTGAATAATGATTGATATGGAAGAGCACAGCTCCAGGTGCCTTCCCTGGACAGTTGGTCCTGTGTTGTATAAGATAGAAGGCTGAGCAAGCCAATCAAAGCAAGCCAAGAAGCAGAGTTCCTATATGGCCTCTGCCTCAGTTTGTGCCCTGACTTTTCTTGGAATTTGAGCTAGGGCTTCTATTGCTATGAAGAGACACCAGGACCATGGCAACTCTTATAAAAGATAACATTTAATCGGGGGCTTACAGTTCAAGAGGCTGTCATCAGGGCAGGATATGATGGCATACAGGCAGACATGGTGCTGGAGAAAGAGCTGAGGGTAGAGAAGAAGCTACATCTTGCTTGATCCTGCAGGCAACAGGAAGTGAACAAGACCACAAAACCTGCCCCACAGTGACACACTTCCTCCAACAAATCTACATGATCTTCTATTTAGATCCAATATAGGATACTAATTTATATGCATACATTTTATAATTGATATAAATTTGGAAACTGAGTTATAGAAAGAAACTCATGTGTAGAATTTAAGAATTAGATTCAAGTCAAATGTGTTGATATAAGTCTGCAATCACAGCAAGAGAGAGGCAGAGATAGGATCAAGAGTGAGTTTGAAGTTATTCTGTACTACAGAGAACTTCTATCAATATAAACAAATAAGTAAATTTTAATTAAAAATGCATTTTCACATTAATCTATGTCACTGAGCTATCTGGGCAAGGCATACCCACTGCAATCATGACCCACAGCAACTGTGATTATAATCAGTCCTGGATGAAGGATGGTTTCATGACCCCCTACCCTTCCCTGCTGAACTAGTGGCTACTATAGATTCTGGGAGGCAGGGAGGGTCATTGTCTCCAGCTGGGTACCTGTAATGAGCTCATCAGACTCCAATGGATAGTTCTCAACCCATGGTTCAACTCCGTGGGTCATAGAAATAAAATAGCAAAAAAAGACTTGAACATAGTAAAGGAGTTTGGAGGGAAAAGTGAGGCTTGGCATAGGTGTGAGAGAGAGCTAAGTGAATATTTTAAAGTGAGGACAGACATCATGGTAGAAGTATGTAGTAGGGCAAATCTGTCCACCTTATAGCAGCCAAGAAGCAACAAGGCATAAGATTCCAAGGCTCCAATGATCCCCTTAGGGGCATAATGATAACAGCTGAAGTTCTTCCCACTGGGTCCTCCTGCCTAAGCGTTCTCAATAGAGCTGGCCACCAGTTTTATCAGACTTGAGGCAAGAGTGAAGATTAGATGAAGGAAAAAGCAAATGTTTTACCCTGTGAACCCTACTAACAGAACAGACTATTTGGAAAGATTCTGTTAGAACATAGTTAGAACACTGGTTTGATAAAGTAGCAATTGTTGATTCTCCTACAATTTCCATGATTTCACTCTGCCTGGATAGCTAGCTGGGTTTCAGGAACTAGGCATGATTTTTCTCATTTAGAGTGGGATCTTAAGTCCATTTGGAGAGATGTTGGCTACTGTCCAGTTATGAGTGCCCCTGCTGCACCCTTACACTCAGCCTGCCGTGCTGGTCATTTCTGGGGTTTATAAGCATCATAGGCTATACCGTGAAAGCTAGTCATCAAGGAGGAGGCTTCCAGGTCAGTTCCAGCTTAGGAGCCCCTGGGCCCTGTGTCTGAAGTGCATGGTGCCATCAGCAATAGGGACTTACGTCCCACCTCTAGAGAGCAATCAAAGACATAACAGTAACCTATAATGTTTTGGGAGTCTCTTAGAAAAACCTGACCAAGAACTCCAAAAAAGGACTTCACATGTCTAGTGTTTGGGTTTTTATTAGATGGTCTTTGACTTTTAGGAGGATCATTGTTGGCCCAGATGGAAAATTTTCATTTAAACTCCATATTTATTATATGTGTTATAATACATTTTTATATGTATTGTAAATATTTTCTTTTGCAGACATTTTACCATCATTTTAATCTCTTTTTTTTCCTTTGTACTTATCTTCCTCCGCATTTCTAATTAGATCCCCCCATTTATCCTTTTTATTTGTTTGTACCCTGATATTCCCCTCTCTGTTGCTTCCTGACCCCCCCCCCAAGCAATGGTCTCTTTTTATTTCACAAGTTTCTGCTGTGTGCTCTGGGCTGTGTTCTCACATCTGAAGACTTCATGCTAGGAGCCTCAGAGAAAGGAGAACATGAGATGTCTGTCTTCCTGGGCTCAAGCTATCTCATTCAATATTGTCTTTTCTAGGTTCATCCACTTACCTGCAAAATTCATGATTTCATTTTGCTTTACTCCTGAATAGCATTCCATAGAATGGAATTGAGACACACTTTCACTATCCATTCACCTATCAAAGAACACTTATGATATTTCTATCTGCTAACTATTGTGGAGAGTAGAAATGAACATGGCTGAGCAAGTGTCTGTAGAGTAGAATGTCAAGTCCTTTGGGCATAGGACAAGGAGTGGTATAGCTGAGTCATTTTAAATATTTATTCTTATTCTCACAGATAAATGTTGTCTTCACCCATCCTTAAAGAAACTTCTCTTTGCAAGACACAGAGACCATTACAGAAAACCACAACCAAACAAAACGAAGAGGTATGTAGCCTGGTGCCAACAAATACATCTACAACAGAAATCCTGCACCAAAGAATCAGGGAACATCGAGGAAGAGGGAATTGAAAGATTATAAGAGTCAGAGAAACAGGGAATTTGCTATAAGTTAGTGTCTCTTCAGAGTACTGAAGCTACATCCATAAACTCTCATCAACATAATCACCTAAAAGCGAGATGAACAAGGACACTACCAATAGATATGCCAGTGTGGAAAACTCACGAGGCATCAACCCTACACAAAGAAGCACAGGCAATTAAGGAATACTGAGAATGGGAAAAATAGCCTTCCCCAGAGAAGAACACACCAATGATTATACAATTCCAAATGGTCGAGCCTGAAACCATACATATGAGTAAAATTACACAAACTGGCAGGGTTGTAGTTATTCTTTTAGAAACATATTTAACAATGACTAACGACGAGAAAAGCCATGAATTTGAAAGAGAGCAAGGAGATGTATATGGAGTGGTTTAGAGGGAGAAAGCGGTGGGGGAAAGAGATATAATAATACTGTAATATAAAAGATTAAAACGACAGAATCGTGTAATTTTCATGAATGAAGACAAAACAAAATAACAAAAAAGATTATTTTACTAAGGACTTAGAACTTACATTTGGTTGTAGTTTCTGTGTGCCTGGAATACCCATAGTATAATTTCGTTTCTCCAGCCTCAAGGAGATCTCTAAGTCTCCTAGAATATATTTGTCTCTGTTTTGCAACTATTGGTGATTCAATATGGGAAACATGAGGTTTAGAGACAGGAGGAGGAGGTGCAAGTCTGTGTTCCAACCAGTCGTTACCTATGTTCTTTCGGAGTTTAAAGCAATTCCAGATTTACTTATTGATAGGATTTATGGCTTGATTTAGTTTCATCAGAAAGCAAGATGTTCTGCATGAATGTTATTAATCCAAATAAGGTAATTTTGTCTTCATTTACAACCATTTGTTGAAAATGAATTTTTATGAGTTGTCTTCTCAAAAGAGAGAGAAAACAGATGTACATTTGACCTCAAACCACAGAATTGCTCAGCCTGCTCTAAAACTTGATAAGATGTCATATACACACATTAAAAATAGATCTGTTTACCTTGTGCTTTTATAGTTTAATATTTCATAGAGAACAAAAGCCTATAAATAAAGTGTTTAACATCCAAAGCTAACCTAGCCTAAGCCATCCTTCTTGCTACGTGCTTCTACCAACACAGAATCTTGATTTTTAACACTGTAAGGGAATTAAAATTGGTTCAGAAAGTATCAGATTGTTGTCCTCAGATGACAGTGAACAGACGGGTAGAGAAAAAATAAACAAAACTGGCAGAAGAGACACCCCCCCAAGCCTCTCTCTTTGGGGATCAGGTAAGCATCTTAAGAGTTTTGGTCTGAAGACACCCAGCTACTTTACACAACCATGGCTGCGGTGAGAGATATTAGCTCTGCTCTTGTTTGGGTGCAAAATACTGCAAGGCTTTTTCTTAATCCTGAATATAGAAGTCTCTTTCCAAGTAGAATAGTGATTTTCAGAGGCTAAGAAGGGGTAGGAGGATGGCTGGTTGTTGATAATGTGTGCTAATCTACATGGGAAGAATGATGATTTCCCTAAAAAGGAGTGTTGTTTTTTTTTTACTTTATAAAGGATTATTAGAAAGCAAATAAGAATGGCTCAACACATAGAGATGATAACTTTTTTGTTGTTATTGTTCTTAAGTAAATGCTTTATAGAAATAGACAAGTGCTTGAATCGTGATTGGACTGTGGCCAAGAATCAGGCATAAGGTACTTCCACAAACTTCTAGTGGTCCAATAAAGAACCTTTTGCAGAAACTGATGCATTCCACTTGCTTTTTTAAACTGCATGGAAGTAAAAGTGCATGTAAGATGTTCTTTAGTGATTTCCTTCCTCCTCTGTGTTAGTGGTGGTAACTGATCACCACATCCCATACTATCTGAGCTGCAGAACTTATTCTTTTAGCATTCTGAAATCTGGAAATGCAAAACCAAGTTATCCTCCGGGCGGGTGCTGTGTGAGGCCTCACTTTTGCCCTAGCAGAGATGATAAATCTTTAAGGAGATGAAAATAGTAATTATTATTATTTATCACATAGTTTATTTAAAGATTATACTCTACCCCCATAAATATGTGAGAAAAAAACTTTCAAACAAAAGCCTCTTTCCCTAAAGTGTTAACTGAGTCTGTAAGTGCCCCCCGCCAATCTCTCAGATACTCTGTTCTGTTTTCTGTAATGTGTGTGCATCCCTCAGAGCAAGACCAGACATTCTAGTGCCTTGCTTCTAAAATGCCTAGCAAATCCCTGGAGCCCAGGAGTAATGACAAGGAGAATGATTACATGTTGTCTGAAAGTTCCTTCTCTAACACTAGGCAGAGCTTCCTTTCAAGGCTTGGTCTGTGTGCTTGTTAGCGTTGTGGTCACCTCCTGTTCCACTTCTTTCATCTTCAGGATTCAAGCTCTTAGTTGATGTTATGTATGAATTATCACTTGCTTATGGGGCCAAATAAGACAGAACCAGGGCTACTAAGAAACATCTCTACAGAGATTCTATCAACAAATCCCTATATCTGTTAGATATGAAAGCCCCAAAGCTAAAATCAGGTTGTTGTTTTCCTCTTTCAGAACCTGTCCAACTATATCTGCATGTATTGAAGGTGCCACCTATACGTTAATATCCTTCTAAAAGTACATATTATTGATGCCAAGTTTGAGGTGTCAGACTCAAACACGCCATTTTATTTCCCAAAAACTCTATCTAGAAATAGGGTAAAACTTGTATTCCTGACTAGAATACCAAGAGTGTAAGCAATTGAAGTTACATAAACACCAATGGTTAATCATCAAGTTGAAAGAGGAAACCTCCAGTTCAGCAGGACACTGGTTTGAATGAAAGAACCCAAGTTTGTGGACCGTTTTCTTCCACAGGGATCTGCCTGACCTCACAGGCTTAAGCTCTTTATCTACTCATCAATGTAGACAGCATCCTCCAGGGATAAGACCGTCCCTGCTCACCTGAGAGTTGGGCTAGGGTCACTGATATGAGGCGTATCTTATAAACCCAGATTGTAACCCTCTACAGATCTAACCAATCCCAGCATGAAAATTAAAATTTCTACCCGCATGTTCCTGAATGTTTGCTTTGCTTGAATAAATGGGAAAAGAAGGAATATTTCACTATTTAGAATGAGAAAAAGAATACGTTAAAAATTGGCTCTCATAAAAATTTTAATTATCTATCATATTCACAGCATATGCTCCCAACAGCAATGCATGTACATACAGAATAAAGTTCAGATAGTTAAAAAGTCACTACCACACAGGGTAGTTATTTCTTATAAACGTTTATTTTTACTTTCTATTTAGTATAATAGCACCAAAAGGCACCGGTAAGATAGCACAATTTGTGAAAATGGTACCTGTTAGAGAAGGTGTTTAACTCATAAATGGCTGCTCCTTAACTATCTGTATTTTTTCACTGTGGATTTTCTGCAGCAAACTTTAAATTATAAATGGCTTTTCTTGTCACTTTGCTACAATGTGAAGCTATTTCTCTCTGCCCACACACATTCTCAAGTGTATATTTTGGAAATAAAAAACTATTTATTATTATCCTAAGTGAAACTAACTCACAATGGTGTCTCTGCTGCCAAGACATCGTCCAAAGGCAAATACAGACAATTTAGGTCACTTGTTTTATCTGCATCACAATTACTCTCCATATAAATAAATATATGTGTTTGTATGTATACATTGTTATGTATTTATAGATTGTTTTAGGCATCTTTTCCTCTGTTTTACTTCTTATTATGATGCTTGAAATGAGTGCATGGTTTGTTCAAACTGGTACAACAACAATCTCAAACTTAGGATAGATTTGAAAGACTGACTTAAACATATTTTAAAAATGAAGATTCTCTATGCTGACTAGGTTTGTGCTGACTTGACATAAGCAAGCATCATTTTGAAAAGGAGAACATCAGTTAAGAAAAATAATCCCACTCTATCGGCCTGTGAGCAAGCCTGTGGTGCATTTTCTTGATTGATGGCTGATAGGGAGGGCCCACCTCACCATGATTGGTGCCACCCTTAGGCTGATGGCTCTGGGTTCTATAAGAAAGCAAACTAACCAATCCATTTGGAGAAAGCCAGTAAGGAGCACCCTCATGTCTTCTACATTAGCTGCATCCAGGTTCCCACCCTGTTTATATTCCTGCCTTGGTTTTTCTCAATGAACTGTGTCCCAGGATATGTAAGACAAATAAATCCTTCCTTCCTCGGGTTGCTATCAGTTACGTTGCTCTAATTTAGCAATAAAAACCCAAAGGAAAACATTCTCAAACCTTTTTTCCAAAAAATGCCACCTACTAAACCCAAGTCCTGTGTTATAACATACGTTGTGAGTGGTGCTTTGTCATCGCAGGAAACCACAATCCCAAGAAGATCCACACAGATCCACTCTTGAGTCATTGTTTAAGATGCCTCTGCTGGAAATATGTTAGCACAGTGGCTTTTGGACAGCTTGCAGTGGCTGCATCTTGATAATGAAGACCCCTGTTTCAATGTCCAACAATCCAAGCGATCCTCCTTTATTTAGAGTCTAATTTTGGTCTTCACTATCAGTAATACAAGGCCCAAATTCAGATAAACAGATCCAAAAGGAGCAATTCTAAACATAACCTATTTGCAGACAGCAGACGCTTTAATTTTAAAAACCCTATTTACCTACTTCAGCTTCTTTTTCTGAAAAGTATATTGCTTATAAAACTCACCTGGGACAATTTAAACCTCTAAGCATCTATGTAGATTTTCATGTCAGCTAGGATAATTATCAGCACAATTTTAACCTATTCTTAATTATAGCTATGATGTTCTCTTAGAGAAAATCAGTCCCCAAAGCTTTTAACAAGAACTTTCTTGTTTTTCGTGGGAGAGCATGAATTCACACGCTTCACAACAGTGGGGAGGGATTTTCTTCTGGAAGCTACTTTTATATAGTTCATAAAGAACATCTCCTGTGCTTGATCCTAATTCTATAGGTACTGTCCTATATTTCTGCGGCTCCAGTATTTGGGTGGGTATCATTCTCTTGAGACAATATAAACAAGAAACAATACCTCCAATAAGCTCATCGATGAAACTGCATGAAGTGACTTAGACTCTCACATGCAGTCTGGAGTGCCTCATCTTTTGCTCAGAAAACACCTTCCTAGGAGTCAAAGAGGGCTTTCGGAGCTGTGACTGAGCCATTCTTCACTTTACTAGGAAAGATATAAAGTATAACACACAATCGTGTCTGACATGGATTCACACAGGGGAGAGAGTAGGCTTCAGGATGTTCCAAAAAAAGAAGTTCAGATGAGTCAAGTTCAGCAAAATGCCAGAATGCCCCTGAGCATCTGTCAAGTGTCCTCATAGATCTTCTCACTGCAGATTGGAAGAGTTGTGCACAATTCGTCATTGTTCTTTTCATGAAATCAACAGACATTTGTCTATGAACTTTCCCCATTCATTTAGAAGCCTAAGTGTGTGTCAAAACAAGTACTCACGAAGCACATCTCCATCAAATGCACTCTGTGAAGGAATAATCAGAATAACAGTGCTCAACTTAATTACCTCGTATGAGCACCCATGGGGTGCCTAAGAAGTGTCAAACAGGTGTGCACAACACAGAAAGGCCCCTGCCTTGTGACTGAATGTCAAGTCCACAGACCCTGAGGAGCTGTGTGATTGCCATGGTTAATAGCGCAAACAACACGTAAAGAAAAAGATTCTTCTTAAAAGGTTGTTAAAGCTAGAAGAAATTTTAAGAACAAAAATTCTTCCTAAATTGGCAAAGGAAGAATTTTGGCTCCAAAGTGGTGTGATAATCACAAAACAGGTCTGTCAAAACTGATAAATGGACGCATTGCTTTAGTTACAAACTCCGCCTCTTCTCACCACTGCTAAGAAAACGAAAGCTTCTTGAATTATATAATCACTTTTTTATTTCACATACACCAGTGCTTCTATACTGAATGTGACTGATCATGGAAAGACTGTATTCTGAAGTAATGGCATCTAATTTACTATTAGTTGGTCACTAACTGAAGTTACCCAGGCATTGAAAGGCTGGAATAAAACAATGATCTCAAATTCTGAAGGGTAAGCAGTCCCCAGAGACACAACAAATTAATGAGCCAAGACCAGCAGAATCTGTGATGAAACAGAGTCCATATGTTACCATAAAGGAGTATGGTTCAAGGCCACCAGGTTGCCTCATTTTTCAGGAAAGTTCAATGTTCAAGCATTTAAATGAATTTTACTAGTTCATGGATAGCAACTAATTCAAAACGTTTAAACATTGTAGGAGCCAAATAATACACATTGCAGACTGTGTTTAGACTGTGGTTTTCTACTTTCCAATTTCAAAGTAGAACACATCTGGTCAAATAAAATAAAATGAATGAAAGTAGACCAGAAGCAATGATATTTTTGTAAGGAAAAGCATTGCTTTCATTTAGTATGAAACATATGTTACTCAAATTTTCACGACACAAGAATTGCATCTAAATTAACACAAAAAATGGTAGTGTTTTTGTTTTTAAAAGATGGAGACAAAATGCAAGGCACTGAGCTAAGTGTTCACAGGAATGTATAGATGAATAGTATAGCAGTCTCTGCCTTAGGAGCCTGACAAGCAATAGAAATAAGGAAAGCACGGGAAGAATGTGATGTGCCCTTAGAGGGTAGACATAAAGCTTAAAAGAGGAACGAATTTACATTTGGACTAGAGCACAAAGTTTTCTGGAAGAGCAAGAAGACAGTAGAGACCAGACTGCTTAGAAAAAAAATGCTGGTAAATAGGTCTTTGTAGTATGACTGAGCATTCTTTGGGTATATGCCCAAGAGTGGTACTGATGGGTCCTGAGATAGGTTGACTACCAGTGTTCTGAGACACTGCCATACTGATTTCCAGCGTGTTTGTACAAGTTTGCATTCCCACCAACAAAGGAGCAGTATTCCCCTTTCCTCCACATCCTCTCCAGCATAAACTATCATTGGTGTTTTTGATCTTAGCCATTCTGACAGGTTTAAGATGGTATCTCAGAGTCATTTTGATTTGCGTTTCCATAATGGCTAAGAATATTGGACATTTCCTTAAGTGCTTTTCAGCATTTTGAGATTCCTCTGTTGAGAATTATGTGCTCTATTTTTTATTTTCTTTATTGATTTTTATTGAGTTCTACATTCTTCTCTGCTCCCCTTCCTGCCTCTCCCTTCCCTGCTTCAACCCTCCCCCGCTTCAACCCTCCCCCAAGGTCCTGATGCTCCCAGTTTACTCAGGAGATCTATTGGATTATTTGGTATTTTGATGTCTAATTTCTTGAGTACTATATATATTTTCAAGTTAAGCCTTCTGTCTGCTGTGGGATTGGTGACAATCTTTCCCCATTCAGTAGCCTGCCTTTTTGTCCTATTGACTGTATCCTTCACTTTACAGAAGTTTCTCAGTTTTAGAAGGTCGCATTTATCTGCTGTTGCTCTCAGTGTCTGTGCTATTGGTGTTATATTTACGAAGTGGTCCCCTGAGCCCATGCATCGAAGGCTACTTCCCACTTTCTCTTCTGTCAGGTTTAGTGTTTTCGGATTTATATTGAGATTCTTAATCCATTTGGACTTGAGCTTTGTGCATGGAGATAGATATGGATCTATTTGCATTCTTCTACATGTTGACATCCAGTTATGCCAGAACCATTTGTTGAAGATGCTTTCTTTTTTCCATTGTATAATTTTGACTTCTTTGTAGAAAATTAGGTGTTCATAGGTTTGTGGGTTAATATGAGGGTATTCCATTCAATTGCATTGGTCACCTGTCTATTTTTATGCCAATATCAAGCTGTTTTCATTACTATAACTGTAAAATAGAACTTGTTGTCAGGGATGATGAAGCCTCTGAAAGTACATCTATTGTACAGGATTGTTTTGGCTATCTTGGGTTTTTTTGTTTTTTCATGTGCAGTTGAATATTGTTATTTCAAGGTCTTTGAAGTACTGTGTTGGGATTTTGATGGGGAATGCATTGAATCTGTAGATTGCTTTAGGTAGGACTGCCATTTGTGTTATATTGTTCCTACCTTTACAAAAGCATGAGAGATCTTTCCATTTTCTAATATTTTCTTCAATTTCTTTCTTCAAAGACTTAAAGTTCTTGTTGAGCAGGTTCATTAGTGTTACCCCAAGATATTTTATTTGTGGCTATTGTGAAGGGTGGTGTTTCTCTGATTTCTTTCTCGGCTTATTTATCGAAAGATGTACAGTAGACAAGGAAGGAAAATGTGGAGAAAGGGACCAGGTGGGAGGAAGTCTGAGAATTTCATACCCTGGACTCTGCATGGGTGACAAGGCCACCCCTTCGGATGGTGTGCTTTAACTCCTACATGCTAGTAAAAGAGACAGTGATAACAACATACCCAAATTAGGACTGAGTCAGTCTAAGGATGCCTTTCACAGAATGTGCCGTAACGATATTGCCCAAGCTACGTTTCCATACCAGCTAGTATCAGTGATGTGCCCATGAAGATTCTCATATACCATATCATCCCACCAAATTAAGAGATTGCCTTAACTTGACAGTAACTTTCAGCAAACAATAATGGTTTCACAGAGGAGGGGGTTGGTTCAGAAGGAGTAGAAATGAAGCTGTCGGATTTCCTCCCATGCCCTCTATAAACAACTTTTGGCTTTTTCTTCACTACTTTAGTACTATTGCCTGCAATGTACTGCAGTACATATCCAATTGCAGACAAATTTTCTCCCTACTCTTCTTTTAATGTGGTAATTACATTTTCCTCCAAGGAAGTATCAACAGTTTAATTTTTAAGTGGAAAATTAAGGAACCCTAATATAGCAAATGTCCTTTCCCCAAAGGATAATTATCATTCAACAAAATAATTTAACTTCAAATATAGTCGTTGAAATAATTACACAGATACTTCCGAGATTTAAAAAGTATCATAAGACACAAATTAAGGACAACAAATTTCGAAGAAAGAATAAATAAAAAATTCTTTCTTGAGTTAGATATACTCCCTACCAATCAAGAGACAAAGAAACAGAAACAGACCACCAAACCAACCCAAGATGAAATTAGTGTTGCTAATGTAAAAAAAAAATGAAACAAGTTGCAAGGGCTAGAGGAGTTATGTTGGGAGTAAAGCACTTGCCTGTCATCCTTAAAGACCTAGGTTCCATCTCTAGCACTTCAAAATTGAAATAGTTCAATACAAAAATAATGATCATAGATTTCATAGCATAAATCAGATGTATTCTTGGTTATATTACTATTAAAAAGCAGAAAACTATTAACTCAATGTAAGTGTCAAAGCTATTAGAAAAATCAGAACTATTAAAAAACTAGAATCAGAAGTAATCTTAAAATAAAATGTATCCTTAATATATTTAATTTTATATTAGAATATTTATCAGCATACTTTATTACAGTGACTTATTAAAAAAGAAAAATAGTTATTATCTTAGTTTTACATGATCTCAAGAAATGCTAAAAGAAATAAATTATTTTTTAAAAAATTAGCCCAACTGGGCTGTGGTGGTTTATACCTTTAATACCAGCACTTGGGAGGCAGAGGCAGGTGAATCTCTGTGAGTTCAAGGACAGCCTGGTCTACTGGTCTACAAAGTGAGTTTTAGGATTTCCAGGACCATGCACAGAGAAACCCTGTCTTAAAAAACCTAAAAAAGAAAAAAGTTAGCTCTGAAAGCTGGAGCCCTGTAAGCTGGTTTGGTGGTTAAGAGAAACGCCTGCTCGTCCAGTGGTCCTGGATTTAATTCCCAGCACCTGCATGGCAGTTCACAGCTGTCTATAACTCTAGTTCCAGAGGAGCTGTTGTCCTCTCATGGCTTGCATGGGCCCTAGACAAACACAGTGCACAATCATACATCCATCTTCTAAAAGATATACAAATCTTTTAAAAGACTATTAACCCCAGGGCTTGATACATTGCTCAGTGGTTAAGAGCACTGGCTGCCCTTCCATATAAACTGGATTCAGTTCTCAGTACCCACTTGGTGGTTAATAACCATCTGTAACCCAGGGAATCTTTGACACCCTCTTCCGGCCTCCATGGGTACTGCGTATACATGGTGCATAGACATATCTGAGGACAAAACATACGAACACATAAAATAAAAACAAAATATATAAAAATTAATTAAATCCTGATCATTTAGAGATATAGGAAAGTAAGAAAAGAATACAGTTCCTAAACCAAATGCAGATATGTGCTGAGGTCATGTAACACATAGACAAGTAATTGTCCTTCTAATACATCCCCAATAAATGCAGAAGTATACAAAGGCAGATTTTGTGAATGTGGTATTAAAGATACTAGCCAAAACTTTAAACCAGGAAGGCTTGATCCCAGGAGTTTGTTGTTGGGGGGGGTCAATAAAATGAGACTCCACCTAAAAAGAAAGAAAGCCTTTTCTCATTCATCACACCTACGTATAAGAAGGCATAGCCACGTGTCTAGTTGAGAATCCCTATCCCACCCCTAGTGGAAAAAATGACATTAGAGCAGAATATTGCTCTCTATCAAAGAAAGACTAAATATTACCACTATTTGGATTTTTCTCCATACAGTACTTCTGTTCTTGGTAGCAACATTTGTGAGGATTAAGTTTAGTCAAGATTCTCGACACAAGATCAACACTAAGAACATCAGTAGCACAGTGCTTACATCAGCAAGAGTTCTCCAAGAAAACAGAAAATAAAATCTTCCAGTTCACAATGGCAGCATTATTTAACATAGAAGAAATTCTGGTCAAAACACCAACAACTACATGGAGTAAAGTCTTTAAGATCATAAAGACTTGGGTAGCTGGGAGTACTCAGAAATAATATCTCCCAATGCTCACATAAAATTATGCAGCCTTCTTTGGAATTATTGTAAGACAGAATAGATATGTCAACTTTGGGAAATATGTTGTTTTCTACAAAACATAAAAATATTTTAATTACAATGTATGGTATCAATGTGTAATTGTCAAATAAATATATGAAGGAGGAAAGCAGAAGAAGGTGACCCAGGAATGTAGAAGAGTCAGGCACAAGATGTGTACAGGGCATGAATCAAAGAGGTAGACAAAGATAGACTTTACAATAAATTATGCCAGCAAAAGTGACTTAAGGAAAACTGAATTTCCTGTTCTACAATAAACAAAAATCTATTTCAGGTACACTGAATCATTATATATAACAAATCTTTAAGACTTTGAGAAAGTATACTTATGGCACAAGAATTTTTAAAAAGCATTTTTAAACACCTGAGTTTTTTTACTTATAAAATTAAAAATGTAGGTCAGAGAATAAAAACTCTCCCATTACCTAACAAAGAAATTATGTACTTAATATATAAAAAACTTTAATTAGTCAGTGAAAAAAATTAAGTTAATATAAAATAAACAATATATAAAACAAGTAATTTACAAAAGAGTAACTCAGTTGCAATCATGAAAAAAGATCAGCCTTTCTTGAAAGCTGAAGTGCAGAAATAAATGTTGATTATTTTTATGATACGCTTCTCTTATCATACAGACAAAAACTTTTACTTAATAAAATGTCAGGAATTTTTAAAAATAGTACTCTTATACACAGTGGCGTAACAACCTTGCCTAGGACACAATTAGTATTTAGGGAAAGTGTAAATATGCATTTTCTACTGACACTCCAGCAACCTTAACCCCTAAAGCAGACCTCAGAGTTCTTACACACATCCACACAAAAATGTATACAGAAGATACAATTTTAAAAAGACCTCACATTGCAATGTACACACACACACACACACATGAAATAGTAGGCAGATATTGAATGAACTAAGTCTGATAGATACTTATACAAATGAGTAGCACAAAATAATAATATGCATAAAACATGATAGTAAATACAAAACATTCATAGAATTTACACGGGTACATGCATTATGTTCATGCATAAGTAGTGTGATTAATATATGCTAAAAACATTTAAACATGAAAGGGTAGTCACCAAGTTCCCAGTTATAATGGTTATAACTGACAAATTGAGGTGAAAATATCAAGACAACTGCCATGTGTTGTAAGTTAACAGTCACAATGCTACTGTTCTCTCTCTCCCACCCTCTCCCTCTCCTTCTCCCTTAACCTCCCATTCCCCTGCCCCCCCCCCCCCCCCACACACACTCAAAAATATCACATGATGCCCAAGACAGCCACATAAAAACCCCTGGAAGTTACCTATATCATGGAAACAGCTGGTAGTCACTGTCCCAGCAGCAAAAATGCCTTGTCCGTCAGTGCATTCAACTACACCCTCTCTGCTGGGAAAACCAGTCTACTCCTTGCAGGCTTGTGCTTCCTCTCCAGTCACTGCAAGTGCCCGAGGCAGGGTTAGAATGCAGTCTGAATGACAGAGAAGCTGAACTCAGAATCAGGATGAGAATGTCATACTTCCTTACAGTATTTCACTAGTCTTTTACTTGAAATCAAAACTTACAACAGATAGAAAGCTCATCCACCATGCATGCTACTTTTGGAAGAAACACTGTGAATTGATCCACAAACTTAGCTATCTTCATTCTTAAACAATTTTTCTTTCCTGCTTATTTCTCCTGCAATGTGAGAGAAGTCCATAGAAGTAAAAGAAGAATTTGGTGTTTTCTGGGTAAGGTAAAAGTAATTTTATGGGTCCTGGTTAAGCTTCTCTCTCTCTCTCTCTCTCTCTCTCTCTCTCTCTCTCTCTCTCTCTCTCTCTCTCTTTGGTTTTTCGAGACAGGATTTCTCTTAAACTTCTCAAATGATATTCTGATCAAATCTATCCATGCCTGGTCCTTGATGCCATCTCTTCCAAACTCACACTTCCCAGGTCAAGAAATCCTCTCTCTCCTATCTGGTTTCTCTCTAGTTTCTGGGATTTACTCTTTGCCAGAAAGCAACTGTGCATTTAAGCATGCATGTAGCAGCACTTAGCCATCAACTCTACACTGCAGTCAGGCACTAGGCTGCACCGTGGAACTGTAAATAAGATACAGTCCCTTCTCACAATGAGATTTAGCAGTGTTTGTCCTCTCGGACATGTGTCCTTGCACATTCTGTTATCTATGTCGCCTCGATTTAAGCACAGCTTTAAAAAGGTCTATCTGGGTTTGTCAGATGAAATGCACAAAACTTACTAGATTTTAATTTCATATGAAGAATGAAGATTTGCCCAAATGTATTTCCCAAATACTGCATTCTGTTTATAAAGTCACAAGGGGCATCCTTATACTAAACGTGTGTGTGTGTGTGTGTGTGTGTGTGTGTGTGTGTGTGTGTGTGTAAACATAAGATAGAAGGAGTAGCAAGTCAACAAAATAAGGGTGCTTCTCTGGCACTCTAGGAGGTCCTGTAGGGAGAATATCATTTTATTGGTAAGTGGTAATAAACGCATTTGGGAAATGAAGCAACCTCTGTTTACATAGGGTTTCTCAATACAAAGCTTTTACTTTTAGCAAATTCTATACATACATTATGTTTTAGTTCTCTCATCTGCTGACTAAACGGAAGTACACCAAATAATGGAGCCAGCATTGTCATCCTAACTCAATGCCCAGTAGCAGAGAGAGCCAGTAGCTTGGATTCATCCATGGGGTATTTATACTATGGAAATAGTAAGTATTCTCAACATAAGAGCTTTAATTTTCTCCCAAACCCTGGTTGTTAAATACTAAACATTTACTAATACACTTTAATAGGCACCTGTGAATGTGGGCATCTGAGGGGGAACCTGGAACTGGTCCCCATCCTTGGGTAGGGTTGACTGAGAACCGACAACCACACAGGTAGTGATAATGGACAAAATGGCCAAGAAATGAGTCGTAGGCCCTAGGACTCACAATGGGTGGAGATGGGGTCAGAAAAGACATGAGAAAGAGGGATCCTGAATGATTTCCTCCAGTCCTGGCTGGCCACACACAGGGCTCAAAACAGTGTTTCATAACAACAACAACAACAACAAATCTTTGTGTTTCTGGGGAGATGGCTCAGTGGGCAAAGTACTCGCTATGCAAACATGAGGACCTGACTACAGATTCTCAGAAGCCGTGGAAAAGCTGGGCACAGTGGTGTGTGTCTGCAGCCTGACACTGGTGGAGTAGTGATGAGACTCGGGGACCTGGGGCTCACTGGCCCAGACTAGTCCAAACACTGAGCTCCAGCTCCAGTAAGAGACCATGTCTCAGAGAGAGAGAGAGAGAGAGAGAGAGAGAGAGAGAGAGACCACATGGCACTTACATACTTCACATATACATAAATAAGTTGCAAGTAAACATCAATATGTATATAGTTTTATGAGTAGATATTAAACATTACTATAAGCTATCAGAAATATCTTGCCTTTGTGCACACATCCTTCAGTTCTTAATAATGAAGGCATATATTATATCTTACATTAATGCTTTTATAACAAAGCTAAAAGCAAAATGTTCTCTTATTTTCAGTGAAATATGGAGTAATAAGACTGATAACACTAAAAAAAAAAAGCCATAAGGCCAATTGGCTATATTTAAGGAGAATAGTCTTTTAATTCTTCCACAAAAACTTCTCCAAGCATTCTTGCTTGAAGGTCCCCAAGTTCACACAATAGGCTTCTCTGCAGAGCTCTGAGTAGACATTTCCATGAACAGATGGCAGAATTTGCTGTAATTACATCTGCTATTGTCTGTTGTCTGATGTGAAAAGAATGCTTTCCTCCTCATATTTCACTGCTGTTCTATGGACCAACGCCACTGCAACCCATAGCATATATACGCTCATCAGCCTGGAAACCCCACACCAACTTCTGCCATCTCTGTGGAGACAGAGGTTGAGAGGGTATAATTTTGTTATAGTTTTGGTATAATTAGTGAGCCCTTCCTATGCTCCATGTCTATTGAACTTTGATATGATATGCTTTGAGAAACAACCAGTATTTCCAAAGCAATCTGAGTTTTCATTTACTCTTGTTTGTTGCTGTTGCTGTCCTGGGGAGCTCACACCGGATCTTACACAGGACAGGAAGGCAAGGTACCACACTGTTCTATCCAAAATTCCAATCTCTGAGTTTTCTTGATGTTTACATTACTAATTAAGCTTTCACTAAATAAATATAGAGGGAGACACAACATGGTAACTCAATTATTGAATGAACGAACTTTATGCCCTGGCAATGCTGAAGCATGCATAGGCAGCCCACATATGGCGGTTCTGTTGAACTGGTCCATATTGGGTTTCATGGTCTAAGTTGATGAGGATGACTGACCAGGTCTCTTCCTCAAGAGGGCACCAGATCTCGTTAAAGATGGTTGTGAGCTCCCATGTGGTTGTTGGGAATTGAACTCAGGACCTTTGAAAGAGCAGGCTGTGTTCTTAACCTCTGAGTCATTGTTAATTTTATACAGAATAGTAATTAGGTAACAAGATCATCAATTATAACTATTGTAATGCATTCTGTACTCTTTTCATTAGCCTAAGGAATACTTATGGAGTTCAATATTAATTTTAGTAATCCAGTTCCAAAAATTTCACTCATACTTGCCATATATGTGATATGGGAAGACATTAGGAAATCAAAAATTCATAATTATTAATTGTATAAAACTATGTGTTATATCAAATAATCAAGGAAGATATGAGAAACAACATGTATGCAAGGCCCTTGCTTTGTAGAAAATTTAAACAATACATAATCATACAGATTAAACTCTGAATTCTAGCAGAATGGTAACTTTTTATCCTTATGTAACATAGTCACCCAGAAGCCCATACAACACCTCTGCCATTTAAATCATGAGAAGACATGCCTGGGCTACTTTGCAGGGACTCCAAAGCCAATTTTGCTGCCTGCAGACGTCTGATAAGTAACTAGTATGAAAAAGATTTGGAATTTGTCTTCATACTGTCTGTTCTCTTTGCTGCCTCTTAACCTTTGAAGAGGATTCTGCTCAACACTGCGTAGAGTTATCAGGCATTAGAGACGTTTTTATCCAATACTATACTGCAAGTGTGACCTAAACTTGGATAATATCCATGGCCTTTTGAGGACTAAGGATACTACCAACCAATGGAAACACTAGATATCAGAGGAATAAAAAAGACATAGCATCAGATTGTGTGGTGGGGAAGTATCCAGGCTCCTCTGCTCTTAATTCCAGCAGCAACCTCAGTTCTTAGGCTCCTAAAAGATACGAATTTAAATGGGACATAATAGTAGATCAGGTGGTCAAGAGTTTAATTAGAGAAAAAAAAAAGTGAGAATCCACTCTAGAAAAGAGTCCATCCCACCATCCCGATCGTAATAGACATGGACTTATTTCTCCTCTCTATGCTATCCCATCCCCTGTGCCTTTTCTGGCATGCAGTGGGCACATCCAGGAAAAAAAATGTGATTTTCTTGGGAGCCTATTTAACCCAGAATTCTGTCAGATAATTGGATGTATAGAATGCAAGAATGTTTACAGGCTTTAAGTAATGCTAAAGTTGAAAGGCTACTTAAGAAAGGTTAACAGCATTTAGCATGTGTGCTTCCCTGACGAGGAAGTCTTTCAAATCAGTTTGAACAAAGCCAGATATTAACCACCAACAACTAATGATAAAAAGCATCAGTTCACAGACCAGCATGCATTTCAAGAAATGTTTAATATCTGTGATTTGACAAAAAAAAAAGGAGCTAAAACACATTCAATTAGAAAGGGAGGAGAAACATGCAATCTTTCATACTGTTGGTGGGAATGTAAAATAAAGTAAGTCCTCCTGAGATAAATACACACCTTTAATCCCAGCACTCGGAAGGCAGAGGCAGGCGGATCTCTACAAGTTGGAGGCCAGCCTGGTCTACAAGAGCTAGTTCCAGGACAGGCTCCAAAGCTACAATGAAACCCTATCTTGAAAAAAAAAATGTATGAAGACTGGATAATGAGAATGAGAAATAAGAATGTAGAAAGCATCAACTTCCAACACTGCTATTCTCCACCAGCGTGTTTTTAGTGAAGCTCTGGCTGTCTTATATCAACCTCGCTATGGTACATCCAGTTCCACGTGTTTTCGTTTGCAGACGGTTTCACATAGTCTTTCTTGTTTCATCAGTGTTGCAAGACATTTGGTAGATGAGAAAAAACAAATAAACAAATTCTAGAACAGTGGATTTTTTCCCTTCAACTTCATTCTGTCTATGGCATTTGCACTCTACAGAACTAGATGTTTAACTGTGGCTATTTATGATTTATGAAGGTTAAAATGCCCATGGGCCAAAATTTAAAAAAAAATAAGACCTCAGTGTTTTTATTCCTCTGTCAGTTTCATAAGTCAGATTTGAAGAAATTGAATTTCCCATTGCCTTGACAATTTGCCCTTGAGCTAAGTTCAAGATTAGGGATATATTTCAGATTTAAAAGGGAAAGTGTTTAGAAGGTTGAGCGAGATGAACAAAGGAGATTTCTAACTTGAAGTCATCATAAACCTAACAGACACACACACACACAGTACCAGATTTGTAGGTTTGTGTCTTTGTGTGATATGTGGTCTCTGCCTTCTATCTACTATCTCCTATCTATTATCTACTCCTTCTACTATCTCCATGTGTATTTCACATGTGTAACTTTTGTGAAGTTTCTTTATTTTTTAAAGAAATATACATAATGGAATTTACTTTTAGAGCATTTTCAGGCTTATCGAAAAACTGAGGCTAAGGTTCACAAGCTATAAATGAAATATTGTATCTGTGCAGTTAATTTATTATAATTAATGAGCTCGTGGTAATATATTATTATCAAGTAAATCTGTAGCTTATACTGGGACTGATTCTGTATTGTGAAATTTGACAATTGATTCATCATTATACTATCACACAGAACGACTTCACTACCCTGACAATGTCCTGTGTTAATCCTAGAAATCTCACCTCCTGTACCCCTGAGCATCATTTTACTATCTCCATAATTTTATCATCTCCAGATTGTCCTAAAGAATAATGTTAGTATGGCTCTGACTCTTTCATATTGGCTTCTTTTTAGTTTTAGTTTCTCCATGTCTTTTAATGACTTGATGGTTTCTTTCTTTTTTAAGAGCAGAAAAAAATAACTTCTGAAAAAAGCTATTATTTCACTAAATTATATTTCTTGAGGAATATTAGATAATTGTTGGTGATCAGTTGGGTTTATTTGCCACAAAGGTGAATATTACCTGCCAAAATTTATTTTCAGACATTCTTCACACAGAAGTTCCTACCCAATTCTTGTAGGCAGAATTTTCACATATGATAATTCACACAGGAATAAAAATGGTGGAAATATAGCTATCTCCCATTCTGGATTCTGATCAAAGTCAAGACACCAAGGGACAGAATGGTAGTCAATGTGCCTCCCTATTTCCAGAGATGTGTCCATTTACAAAAAAAAAAGTGCAAAAGGGCTCAGGATGAATAAAACAAGCTGTAGTCCATATGTCTGTTCCCTGTAGGTTGGCACACTCTCATGATGGGGTTACACAATGCAGCTAATGTCTTAGCAGTGTTAAGTGTCTAAGTATGGGGCACACATTCCCACTCTGCCACTTAAGAGGGCCATGGTTTTACTGATTCAATTTCCCCTGTATCATGGAAAACATGGGACTAATAATTCCTGACTCAAAGAATAATTTTAAGGATCAAAGGAGGAGGGGATGAGCACAGAAGAAAAAGGTGGTATGTGGAGAATACTTCTCAATGTCTAGGAGGAATATTTTATTGCTGCTGTAATGTCAGTATTTGATGGACTCACTGTCCCAATCCCTATATTACCTTTTCTATTTATTTATTTATTTATTTATTTATTATGTATACAGTGTTCTGTCTGTATATGTGTCTGCAGGCCAGAAGAGGGCATCAGATTTCATCACAGATGGTTGTGAGCCATCATGTGGCTGCTGGGAATCGAACTCAGAACCTCTGGAAGAGCAGCCAGTGCTCTTAACCTCGGAGCCATCTCTCCAGCACCCCCTTTACTAGCCTTTCTTTCGACCTTCACATTCTTCCTAGACAAGCTGCTGTCAGAGAATTTCATGAGGGTTTATCAAGTGGAGAAAACAAGAAGCCCCTAATTCCAAAGCTAAATCAACATCACAGAACAGACAGTAGTTATGCCTAAGGAAAGAAGAACCCAAATCTATCCAAAAGGAAATAGTAGTGTAAACAATGCATAAACTATGGATGAGTGGACCTGATAGGCTTCCATAGACCATACCAGTCTCAAGGGCACCCCATGCCTCCCAGAAGGGAGGATGCCTCAGGAAGCACAACATGGACATCTTTCCAAAGAACTCACAGAAACAAGCCAAGGAGCTGCAACTGCTTCCAGGTAGATGCTGGTTGGTGGTTACACCTAAGTTCTCCTCATCACTCCCCAACAAAAGTTCACTGATCTAATTCACCGAACAGGGAGTGAAGTATTGAAAGCACCAACCTCCCTAAGTAAAACTGACTGCAAGAGTGCTACACTCAGTCAAACTCATTCCTTTTCTCTAATTTATCTAGTAAAGGAGAAGGAGCATCCCAAAAAAATAATAATAATGTTACAATAAAAGAGGAACGAACTGTTGAGCATTCGCACTAGAAAACACCACTATTGGACCAGGAGGTATCTTGTGCCTCTGGGTTGTTGAACAATATTTTCTTAGCAAGCCCAGGAAGTATCAAGATAGACTACATCAGTGTAAAGCAAGTTTACTCATCTTTTTTTTTTTTTTGTTTTTTTTTTTTTTGTTTTTTTTTTTTTTGTTTTTTTTTTTTTTAATTTTTTTATTGATAAAAGGAGGATAAAGAAAGGAAAAAAAAAACAAATTTCCACCTCCTCCCACCAGCCTCCCATTTCCCTCCCCCTCCTCCCACTCTTCTCCCCCTCCTCCCACTCTTCTCCCCCTCCTCCCACCCCTCTCCCCTTCCCCCCACTCCTCTCCCCCTCCCTTTCCAGTCCAAAGAGCTGTCAGGGTTCCCTGCCCTGTGGTACGTCCTAGGTCCTCCCCCCTCCATCCATATCTAGGAAGGTGAACATCCAGACTGGCTAGGCTCCCACCAAGCCAGCACATTGCATAGGATCAAAACCGCGTGCCATTGTCCTTGGCGTCTCATCAGCCCTCATTGTTCGCCATGTTCCGAGAGTCCAGTTTTATCCCATGCTTTTTCTGGTAACAGTCCAGCTGGCCTTGGTGAGCTCGCAGTAGATCATCTCCACTGTCTCAGTGGGTGGGTGCACTCCTCGTGGTCCCGACATCTTTGCTCATGTTCTCACTCCTTCTGCTCCTCATTGGGACCTTGGGAGCTCAGTCCAGTGCTCCAGTGTGGGTCTCTGTCTCTATCTCCATCCATCGCCAGATGCAAGTTCTAGGATGGTATGCAATATATTCGTCAGTATTGCTCTAGGGTAGGGTCATTTCAGGTTCCCTATCCTCAGCTGCCCAGGGAACTAACTGGGGACCTCAGCTTGGGCACCTGGGAGCCTCTCTAGGGTCAAGTCTCCTGCCCACCCTAAAGTGGGTCCCTTAACTAAGAATTGTGGTTCCGTGCTCCCCTATCCAACCTTCCTTTATCCCGATCCTCCTGTTTCCCCAAGTCCACCCTCCTTCCCTTCTACCTTTTCTCTCCCCATCTCCCCTAACCCCCATCCCACCCCACCCCCAAGATCCCACTTTTCCCCCCGGCAATTTTGTCTACTTCCCTTATCCAAGAGGATAACTATATGTTTTTCCTTGGGTTCACCTTCTTACTTAGCTTCTTTAGATTCGCCTATTGTAGACTCCGTGAACCCTATTTATGGCTAGAAACCAATTATGAGTGAGTACATCCCATGTTCGTCTTTTTGGGCCTGGGATACCTCACTCAGGATAGTGTTTTCTATTTCCATCCATTTGCATGCAAAATTCGAGAAGTCATTGTTTTTTACCGCAGCGTAGTACTCTAGTGTGTATATATTCCATACTTTCTTCATCCATTCTTCCATTGAAGGGCATCTAGGTTGTTTCCAGGTTCTGGCTATTACAAATAATACTGCTATGAACATAGTTGAACAAATGCTTTTGACATGTGATAGAGCATCTCTTGGGTAAATTCCCAAGAGTGGTATTGCTGGGTCCAGGGGTAGGTTGATCCCGAATTTCCGGAGAAACCGAAACACTGACTTCCACAGTGGTTGCACAAGATTGCATTCCCACCAGCAATGGATGAGGGTACCCCTTCCTCCACAGCCTCTCCAGCAAAGGCTATCCTTGGTGTTTTTGACTTTAGCCAATCTTACAGGTGTAAGATGATATCTCAAAGTTGTTTTGATTTGCATTTCCCTGATCGCTAAGGAGGTTGAGCATGACCTTAAGTGTCTTTTGGTCATTTGAACTTCTTCTGTTGAGAATTCTCTGTTCAGATCAGCGCCCCATTTTTTAATTGGGTTAATTAGCATTTTAAAGTCTAGTTTCTTGAGTTCTCTATATATTTTGGAGATCAGACCTTTGTCTGTTGCGGGGTTGGTGAAGATCTTCTCCCAGTCAGTAGGTTGCCTTTGTGTCTTAGTGACAGTGTCCTTTGCTTTACAGAAGCTTCTCAGTTTTAGTAGGTCCCATTTATTCAATGTTGCCCTTAATGTCTGTGCTTCTGGGGTTATACCTAAGAAGCGATCGCCTGTGCCCATCTGTTGTAGGGTATTGCCCACTTTCTCTTCTATCAGGTTCAGTGTTTTCGGGCTGATATTGAGGTCTTTAATCCATTTGGACTTGAGTTTTGTGCACGGTGATAGATATGGGTCTATTTTCATTCTTCTACAGGTTGACATCCAGTTGTGCCAGCACCATTTGTTGAAGATGCTTTCTTTCTTCCAATGTAAACTTTTAGCTCCTTTATCGAAAATGAGGTGTTCATAGGTTTGTGGGATAAAGTCCGGGTCTTCTATACGATTCCATTGGTCGACTTCTCTGTTTTTATGCCAGTACCACCCTGTTTTCATTACTGTAGCTCGGTAATAGAGTTTGAAGTCAGGGATGGTAATGCCTCCAGAAGATCCTTTATTGTATAGGATTGTTTTGGCTATCCTGGGTTTTTTGTTTTTCCATATAAAGTTGATTATTGTCCTCTCCAGATCTGTGAAGAATTTTGATGGGATCTTGATGGGGATTGCATTGAATCTATAAATTGCCTTTGGTAGAATTGCCATTTTTACTATGTTGATCCTCCCAATCCAAGAGCAAGGGATGTCCATCCATTTTTTGGTATCCTCTTCAATTTCTTTCTTCAATGCCTTAAAGTTCTTGTCAAATAGATCTTTCACTTCCTTGGTTAGATTTACCCCAAGATATTTTATGCTGTTTGTGGCTATCGTGAATGGAGAAGCTTCTCTGATTTCCCTCTCTGCTTCCATATCCTTTGAGTATAGGAGGGCGACTGATTTTTTGGAGTTGATCTTGTATCCTGCCACATTACTAAAGCTGTTTATCAGCTGTAAAAGTTCTTTGGTGGAATTTTGGGGGTCGCTTATGTACACTATCATATCATCTGCGAATAACGAAAGTTTAACTTCTTCATTTCCAATTCGAATCCCCTTGATCCCATTATGCTGTCTTATTGCTATTGCTAGAACTTCCAGCACTATATTGAAGAGGTATGGTGAAAGTGGGCAGCCTTGTCGTGTTCCTGAGTTAAGCGGGATGGCTTTGAGTTTCTCTCCATTTAATTTGATGTTAGCTGTCGGCTTGCTGTATATAGCTTTTATTATATTTAGGTATGACCCTTGTATCCCTAATCTCTCCAAGACTTTTAACATAAATGGATGTTGAATTTTGTCAAATGCTTTTTCAGCATCTAATGAAATGATCATATGGTTTTTTTCTTTCAGTTTATTTATATGATGGATTACATTGATAGATTTTCGTATGTTGAACCAGCCCTGCATCTCAGGAATGAAGCCTACTTGATCATAATGGATAATTTTTCGGATGTGTTCTTGGATTCGGTTTGCCAGTATTTTGTTGAGGATTTTTGCGTCGATATTCATGAGTGAGATCGGCCTGTAATTCTCTTTCCTGGTTGAGTCTTTGTGTGGTTTTGGTATCAGAGTAACTGTAGCTTCATAAAAGGAATTTGGTAATGACCCTTCTGTTTCTATATTGTGGAATACATTGAGGAGTATAGGTATTAGGTCTTCTTGGAAGTTCTGGTAGAATTCCGCATTGAAACCATCTGGCCCTGGGCTTTTTTTGGTAGGGAGGTTTTTGATAACAGCTTCTAGTTCTTCGCGACTGACAGGTCTGTTTAGCTTGTTCACCTGGTCCTGATTTAATTTTGGTAAATCGTATTTATCTAAGAAAGTGTCCATTTCTTTTACATTTTCCAGTTTAGTGGCATACAAGCTTTTGTAGTAAGATCTAATGACTCTCTGAATTTCCTCTGTGTTTGTGGTTATGTCCCCCTTTTCATTTCTGATCTTATTAATTTGCAAATTTTCTCTCTGCCGTTTGATTAGTTTGGATAGGGGTTTGTCAATCTTGTTGATTTTTTCCAGGAACCAGCTTCTTGATTCATTGATTCTTTGGATTGTTTTTTGTGTTTCTATTTTGTTGATTTCAGCCCTCAGTTTGATTATTTCCAGTCTTCTACTCCTCCTAGGTGAGTCTGCTTCTTTTTTTTCTAGAGCTTTCAGGTGGGCTGTTAAGTCTCCAATATGTGCTTTCTCTGTTTTCTTTAAGTGGGCACTTAGTGCTATGAACTTTCCTCTCAGGACTGCTTTCATAGTGTCCCATAAGTTCGAGTATGTTGTTTCTTTATTTTCATTGAATTCAAGGAAGACTTTAATTTCTTTCTTTATTTCCTCCTTAATCCAGGTATGGTTCAGTAGTTGACTGTTCAGTTTCCATGAGTTTGTAGGCTTTCTGGGGGTAGCATTGTTGTTGAATTCTAACTTTAATCCATGGTGGTCTGATAAGACACAGGTGGTTAGTAATATTTTTTTGTAGCTGTGTAAGTTAGCTTTGTTACCAAGTATGTGGTCAATTTTCGAGAAGGATCCATGAGCTGCAGAGAAAAAAGTATATTCTTTCCTATTTGGGTGGAATATTCTATAGATGTCTGTTAAGTCCATTTGCTTCATTACCTCCATTAATTCTCTAATTTCTCTGTTAGGTTTCTGTCTGATTGACCTGTCCATTGGTGAAAGAGGAGTGTTGAAGTCTCCTACTATTAGTGTGTGCGGTTTGATGGCTGCCTTGAATTTTAGCAATGTTTCTTTTACATACGTGGGTGCTTTTATATTAGGGGCATAGATATTCAGGATTGAGATTTCTTCCTGATGAATTTTTCCTGTTATGAGTATAAAATGTCCCTCTCCATCTCTTTTGATTGATTTAAGTTTGAAGTCAACTTTGTTAGAAATTAGTATGGCCACACCTGCTTGTTTCTTAGGTCCATTTGCTTGATAAGCCTTTTCCCAGCCCTTTACTCTGAGTAGGTGCCTGTCTTTGTGGTTGAGGTGTGTTTCTTGTAGACAGCAGAATGTTGGGTCCTGTTTTCGTATCCAGTCTCTTAGCCTGTGCCTTTTTATAGGTGAGTTGAGTCCATTGACATTAAGTGATATTAATGACCAGTGGTTGTTAACTCCGGTCACTTTTTAAGTAGTAGGGTTTGTGTGTTTCCCTTCTTTGAGTTGCGCTGGTGAAGGGTCTCTAGATGTCTGAGTTATTGAGGTCTTTGTTGGACTCCTTGGTTAGTGATTTTCCTTCTATTATTTTCTGTAAGGCTGGATTTGTGGCTACGTATTGCTTAAATTTGTTTTTATCCTGGAAAATTTTGTTTTCTCCATTTATGGTGAACGAAAGCTTGGCTGGATATAGTAGTCTGGGCTTGCATCCATGGTCTCTTAGTTTTTGCAGTACATCTATCCAGGACCTTCTGGCTTTCATGGTTTCCATAGAGAAGTCAGGTGTAAGTCTGATAGGTTTACCTTTATAAGTAAGTTGGCCTTTTTCCTTTGCGGCTCTTAATATTCTTTCTTTATTCTGTATATTTTGTGTTTTGATTATTATATGACGAGGGGATGTTTTTTTTTGATCCAGCCTATTTGGGGTTCTGTATGCCTCTTGAACCTTCATAGGTACATCCTTCTTCAGGTTGGGAAAGTTTTCTTCTATAATTTTGTTAAGTATATTTTCTGGACCGTTGAGCTGCACTTCTTCTCCTTCTTCTACTCCAATTATTCTTAGGTTTGGTCTTTTTATTGTGTCCCATATTTCCTGAATGTTTTGTGATGAGAGTTTGTTGGACTTGCTGTTTTCTTTGATCAGTGCGTTTATTTTCTCTATGTTATCCTCAGACTCTGAGATTCTTTCTTCTATCTCTTGTATTCTGCTGGTTATGCTTGTTTCTGTAGTCTCTATTCGTTTACCTAGATTTTCCATGTCCAGCCGGCCCTCTGTTTGTGTTTTCTTCTTTGCCTCCATTTCATTTTTCAAATCATGAACTGTTTCCATTATCTGCTTGATTGTTTTTCCTTGCTTTCCTAGGGTATCATTCACTGATTTACTCAATTCCTCGAACTTTCTGTTATACTTCTCATCCATTTCTATAAGGGCGTTTTTTATATGCTGTTTAAGGGTGTCAATCACTGTCATGAAGTCAGTTTTTTCTCCTTCTTCATGATTAAGGTGTTCATGTCCTCCTGTTGTGAGGTCGCTGGCTTCTGGTGGTTTCGTGTTGTTCTTCAGATTGTTGGGTGAATTCTTGCATTGGCGTCTCCCCATCTCTTCCTTCCAATATTCTCCTATGGATCTTCTTTTACAGGATCAGGTCTTCTTGCCAACTGATGTACCTTCCAAGTGATGTCACTCCCCCGTGCTGTTTCTCCTGGAGTCCAGTTCCGATCTCCTTGCTGCTTGGTTAGCTTCCAAACAAAGGCCCACCCTGCTTGCTGCAGGCAGGTTATGGAGACAAAGGAGCTACAACCTTCCCCTTTGCACTCACCTTCGGGTTCAGTCCCAGCGCCCAGGCAGGCTGAACAGGGAGGCACTCTGCTCCAAGAAGGGAGGGATGGAGGGAGACAGGGGGTAGGGGGATCTGGATGTAAGCTGGATGGGATAGGAAGAGAGAGGAGGTACCGAGCAGTGTAGCCCTGTAGGTTGATCAGGAAGTGTAGGTGGGCTGTTCCCGGGTGCCGCAGCACTCACTCACCACAATGATGTCTCACTAGGTGCCCTGATCGAAACTCCGTGCTGCTTGGTTCGCTCGCAGACAAAGGGCCCACCCTGCTTGCTGCAGGCGGGCTATGGGGACAAAGAAGCCCCCGAGCTCCCCTTTACCCTACGCTTGGGGTTAGGACCCAGAGCCCAAGCAGGCAGAGCAGGGAGGCTCTCTGCCACCAGGACAGGGAGGGGGAAGAGAAACAGAGGGTGGGGGGATCTGGATGTAAGCTGGATGGGATAGGAAGAGAGAGGAGGTACCGGGCAGTGTAGCCCTGTAGGTTGATCAGGAAGTGTAGGCGGGCTGTTCCCGGGTGCCACAGCACTCACTCACCACAATGATGTCTCACTAGGTGCCCTGATCGAAACTCCTTGCTGCTTGGTTCGCTCGCAGACAAAGGGCCCACCCTGCTTGCTGCAGGCGGGCTATGGGGACAAAGAAGCCCCCGAGCTCCCCTTTACCCTACGCTTGGGGTTAGGACCCAGCGCCCAAGCAGGCAGAGCAGGGAGGCTCTCTGCCACCAGGACAGGGAGGGGGAAGAGAAACAGAGGGTGGGGGGATCTGGATGTAAGCTGGATGGGATAGGAAGAGAGAGGAGGTACCGGGCAGTGTAGCCCTGTAGGTTGATCAGGAAGTGTAGGTGGGCTGTTCCCGGGTGCCGCAGCACTCACTCACCACAATGATGTCTCACTAGGTGCCCTGATCGAAACTCCTTGCTGCTTGGTTCGCTCGCAGACAAAGGGCCCACCCTGCTTGCTGCAGGCGGGCTATGGGGACAAAGAAGCCCCCGAGCTCCCCTTTACCCTACGCTTGGGGTTAGGACCCAGCGCCCAAGCAGGCAGAGCAGGGAGGCTCTCTGCCACCAGGACAGGGAGGGGGAAGAGAAACAGAGGGTGGGGGGATCTGGATGTAAGCTGGATGGGATAGGAAGAGAGAGGAGGTACCGGGCAGTGTAGCCCTGTAGGTTGATCAGGAAGTGTAGGCGGGCTGTTCCCGGGTGCCACAGCACTCACTCACCACAATGATGTCTCACTAGGTGCCCTGATCGAAACTCCGTGCTGCTTGGTTCGCTCGCAGACAAAGGGCCCACCCTGCTTGCTGCAGGCGGGCTATGGGGACAAAGAAGCCCCCGAGCTCCCCTTTACCCTACGCTTGGGGTTAGGACCCAGAGCCCAAGCAGGCAGAGCAGGGAGGCTCTCTGCCACCAGGACAGGGAGGGGGAAGAGAAACAGAGGGTGGGGGGATCTGGATGTAAGCTGGATGGGATAGGAAGAGAGAGGAGGTACCGGGCAGTGTAGCCCTGTAGGTTGATCAGGAAGTGTAGGCGGGCTGTTCCCGGGTGCCACAGCACTCACTCACCACAATGATGTCTCACTAGGTGCCCTGATCGAAACTCCTTGCTGCTTGGTTCGCTCGCAGACAAAGGGCCCACCCTGCTTGCTGCAGGCGGGCTATGGGGACAAAGAAGCCCCCGAGCTCCCCTTTACCCTACGCTTGGGGTTAGGACCCAGCGCCCAAGCAGGCAGAGCAGGGAGAAGTTTACTCATCTTAACACATACCTGCCACACATCAAACCCAGGGCTGCAGATCACCACAGCTAGTCCAACACGGGCTTCTGAAACTAGGCTGCCAGTTCTGATGCAATGGCAAGAGTTCATATTCATACCAAACTCTTATGCTGAACACATAAACATCGTAGAACATTGAAAAAGACATGAGGCATATTGATATGCAAAACCTAGATAAACATCTCTATTTTAAAGGGGTAGAATAGGCTAGAAATAGAAAATTACAAAGGAGTCAATGCGGACCTGCTGACTTCTGAGTCTGAGGGTCTGCAGTGGGTGGCAGTTAAGTCGTGCCATTCTAGAGGGTAAAAGGTGCTCCCGGCTGAAAGAGAATGTAGGTTAGCTCTTTGTTGGAAGGCAGCAGTTGGGGGTGGACATAAACAGCTATAAGAAAGAGAGCTAAATGGAAATGATTACCAGCTACCACCTGTGTCTACCCTTTTCATCTTGCTGTGGGACCTAGAAAGCAAGAGGTCACAAACAGAATTGAAAGATTAAGAAATGAATCAAGCTAGCCACTGACTCTAATAACTCCACTTGAAGTCGTTGATCCCCCTGGACAGAAGTCCTGAAATGACAATAAAAATCTGATTTCAAACAAGGGACCCAGGGAATAAGGGAGAGTGAAAAAAAAATAAAAACACACACAAAATAAAGCCACACACAGCATTACAATACAGGAACATGAACGTCCTACAAGGATAGTTTTATGGAATGACATGACTCAGGATTTAAAATTAGTACCCTCAAGATGCTCGAAAAGATAAAAGAGTGACTTTCATTTAGAAAAGGGCAAGAAATAAAAACGAGTGCCCAAGGTAATAAAAAAAAAGAGCACAATAGTATCTTTGAAAAGAAACACGAGGTCATTGGAATAAAAATATATAGTCATCATGAAATAAAGAAGGCCACAGTGGAAGACAAAATATGGCTCTAGATTAGTGGTTCTCAACATTCCTAACACTGTGATCTTTTAATACAGTTCCCCACGTTGTGGCGGTCCCCCACCATAAAATTATTTTCACTGTTATTTCGCGGCTATAATTTTACTACTGTCATGAGCTGTAATGTTAAGTATCTGTTTTCTGATGGTCTTAGGTAAGCCCTGTGAAAGGGTCGTCTGACTCCCAAAGGGGTAGCAGCCGACATGTTGAGACCCGTTAATCTAGAAAATTAGAAGACAAATAGAAGACATTTACCAGAAAGCCATATGAAGGAACGCTTGGGAAGTGTCAAGAGAGGTTCCAAAGCAAGCTAGATGAAGACAGAAGTTGTGGATACATCTGGAGACACAATAAAGGGGGGGTTACAAGAACTGAAGAATAGAGTACTCAATTTAGAGTTGTTTTTCAAGCAACTGGTGGCAGGAGAAGCCACATCTCAAGATGTGGTTGGACAACGTGAGAGAAAAATATTTACAAGAAACATGGGCAAAAACATTCTTCTATAATGAGTACACCTGTTAGTCAACCTGCAACGGCTCTGAAGCCTGAAATCCTGCAGACTGCATCAAGCCAGCCAGATGACAAAAGCTCCACTGGAGACCATCTCATTCATAATCCTCAGTTACATGACTGTTTAGGTTGTCTGTGCTCCCATGTTTGAATAGAACAAAACACATTTGCATGAGGATCCACTTCACGGAACCATTTCAAACATATATGAATTCACAATTATTACTTTAGCAGACTAACAAAGAAATAAGCCACTATAAATGTCAACAAACATTACTATATCTTTACACTATCAGAATAAAAATCAAAATGGCATAAATGTTATTTTCTAATAAACAAATGAATAAAAATAAAAACCGACTGTTTATAAAAAGTAAAGATTTAGTCAAATGAGTTATCAATGTGGCCAAACCAGCCAAAAATTTTTGAAAAAAAAACTAACAAAACATTAAAAACTCATTTTACTTTATTGTTTAAGAAAGAAATGCAATGAATGGTTTAAAAAGACTAATCCCTGAAATAGAGGGTGAATTTGAAAGGTATATCTATAATGAATCTCAGAGACACAAATCGATGAAAAATACAAAGTTTGAAGAAAGAAATGATAAAAACGAGAGCTCAGAATGAGCTTTAAGGGTGCCCTTAAACTATACCAAAATCAATGTATCCTGAAACACTTGGAAACCTTTGAACTGTTTTCTACTCCACCAGCTTAAATTTTTTCTCTTTAATGGAGCCTTTCCCCCACCTGCGTATCTTATAAACTCTTACCCAGCCCTCTAATCGCAGCTTCCTTACACATTCTGTATTTTTCACTCTATATCCTAAAACATTGGTTCAAGCCTAACTCACAAATTCATGTATTGGAAAATGCTACATAAAAACCAATCTCTAATTCCCCAAGGCCGCTAAATATGACTTGCCAAAAGATCCAAAGAGGCAAAGGTCAGATCTTTAGAATCCTTAATAAGATGTTGAGAGAAAAATTCTCTCTCTGCAGGTGCAAAAATCCATAAACAGAATCCATCAGGCAGGACAACTATAGAATATGAGTATTTAAGAGACAAGGCAAAGAGAACTGATTAGATAAGGAAATTACAGGGAAATAATAAAAAATGTTACAGCTAAATGCAACCAGCCCTGAAGAATATAAAGTTAGAGAAACCAAAACCGAAAATCTCTCATCATGTTGAAAAGATAAAAATAGTAAAAACTGGAAGATTAAAAACCCTGACTCCACAGAGATTCTGCACAACAGTTTAGGAACACTAAAGATGGAGAGACACGTGGGAGTTTCTTGGTTAGAAAGGAGGAAACAAAAGTGTACCAATGAAAAGGATTCATGCCTTCCGAGTAAAATCATTCTGTGCTCTAACTGAGCTGCAACGTGTTGACAGGGCTGTGTTGTGCCCCGCCCCACTTTGGAGGCTCCCTTGGGGTAGGTCTCTTTTCTTTTCTGCTTCCAGAAGGCACCCACATAGTTGGCTTGTGGGCTCCCTCCCCCATGTTACAGGCCACACAACCTGACCATTCCCTGGCCTTGGTCTTTTGTTTCTGAGAACATTAATGGTGAGACTACGCCCACCTGTTCAGCCAAGCTGTATAGTTATGGTCAGTCAGTGAGTATCCTCATGTTTATCCACAACTTAAATTGCCTTTTGTCAGGTGAGATAACATTCAGTTTCCAGTGATGAGCAATCTGTGTATCTCAGCATCCTGGGGTTCACTGAATTGTGTTTCAGAAGCTATATGCATTCATTCTGCACCTGTGATCAATTAAGTCCACAATTTATAAACATCTGAGCCACTTTCTCCTTAGGTCATCAACAACCAGCCTAATATTATTTTCCACCATGAAGCCTTTCTTCTTCTCCTTATAGTCTATCTACCTCTTCATAACTTATCTCAACCAAAAACTGCATAAATTCTAAGCAGTGATTCTTTAATTTACTCTGTCACTTACAATGTTGTTCCATTTGTATTTAATCCCTAAATAAGCTTTAATACCATTGGAAATATATGTATTCACAAAGCATTTATCATAATGCATGAAATCATTGCAGAACAGTAGAGAGTATAGAAATTGAATGCAAAATAGAAACTGAAATCTAATCGAGTTATGAAAGATGCAGAGAAATATGACTGAAATATTAATAACACTGTTTCAATAATGGAATTGAGGCGTTTGTCTCTTCTTGGAGCATTTTCTACCACAGAGCTGAGCACTGTGTAAGGCACAGCATGTTGTCATCTAAACACCTGTGACTTCTCCCGTAGCTGTTCATAGAGTCACGGTTAAAACTTTACTCTCTTCTCTGCCCAAGTTTCCTCCAGCTTCTCCAAACTTTAACCCCCACACAAAACATTTTATAAAGGCAAGGGAATTAGTGATGGGTAACTCACTCCAATGAAGGGCCAGAATTAAGAGACAAATAACCCAACTTCACCATCCTAGAGTATATCTAAAGCACAATACGTGGAGCTCATCCCTGGGTGATGAGAGCTTTGCCCTCAGCCCCATGTCCATAGAGGTAACCTACTCCCTCGAGGACATCTTGTTGGTTGCTCTTCTCTGCTTGACTTTCCTCATTGTACGGCTTTTGTTTCCTGGAATCACTTTCGATGTAAATTGTCTGTGGTAAGATCATATGTTCCACTTGGCAGTCTTGCAGATATCTACATAAGTAAAGGCTGAAACACAAAGGTTGAGTTCTTATAGATGTCTTGTGACTCATCAGGACACAATACTTGAGCATGCTCTGTGAGGAGCTAAAGTAGGCCATTTCACTTATCTCCTTTTAGCTGATATAGGACCATTTCTCATCACCTCCACTTCAGCCTCAGCCCTCTCACAACAGCTGAAAATATAGATAGCCCTGGTAACAGCATAAATTCTGACCTACAACTGGTGCTCCAGTTATCTGTACCCTTCAGTGCAGTTGTATAAAACACTAACTAAAGAGGTGGCTCCTGTTTCTGGTTTTTCTTGGCACTGTGTCAGTATTTTGACTTGACCATTGAATCCATCAGACTATGACTAACCTTGCTTTGTATGCATGAGCTCCGCACCCACTTCCAAGTATTGAAGGAAATGTAAGAATTCTTTGAGTAAAGAGTTTTTATTATGATTTTAGGTGTTGTCTATATTTTTCATAACTTCTAACTACAAAAATGAGCCTTATTATTCTTATAACGTGCAGATACCTTAAAAAATATATTTAAGAGAATATTTCAGACACACACGAAGAAAGCTTTTGATCTTTTGAATAGAGTGCGTCAGCATGTAAAATGTAACTATGTGAAAATCAAAGCAAAGGACATGAAAAAATTATTCACACTCACAGTGGCTAATAAACATGGGGAAAGGAGCTCAACTTTAATCAAATGTTAAGCACCAAAACATCTTAATCGAATATCTACAAATTAAATTAAAACAATGAGATGCCATTGATGCGTCTGAACTAGGAAATTAAATGATGGTATCTGCTGCTAATATCAATACAGAGAAGAAAGTACTCTTATACACCTCTAGGAGTGCAAACTGGCCCTGTTTCCTGCACAGAGGCCTTCAGATGTGCTTTTGGTTAGTACACTGATATCATTGAAAAGAATGTTCCATTGGGGGGAAAATCAGAATATTCACAAAACATCCCGTAAAAATGTGGAAGATTGTTTCTAACACTATTTTGTCATTTTTATTTCTGAGTGAAACTATTGTTTAGGAAGATGGCATTATGTCACTTTTGTTTCTATTTTAGAGAATAAAGCATAAACCTACACTCAAATTCCACAAAGAACTCTTGCTTTGCATTCTCTCCCTTGATTCTGCTGATGTCATAGAGGATGATACAAGTGAACTAATTTTCTGGAGCAGGTCACACACAGACCGGACACAGAATGTACTCTCTTTGTTGGGACATGCACAAAATGTGGCTCTTCATTAAACATATTCCCTAGGCATCAAGGTGGAGTCAAAGGGACTCAAAGTTCAAGGTCATCCTTAGCTATGTAAAGAGTTTGAAGCTAGCCTAGGCTACATGAAACCTGTCTGACATACATATATGATTTATATATTTATACACACCTGCAAGATATGGGAGATAAATAAACTCAAGACAACATATTATCTCTCTGGCCCTTCAAACTCAGCATCTGAATGTCAATAGTAGGCTTTTTCCTGTATTAACAACTTCTAATATACAATTTCTATAGCACAAAACAGATACCCTTAATTTCTACAAAAACAAATTATCACATATTTTATCCTTCACACAGCAGACATAACAGCAATGCAATAATGAGAAGAAAAAATAATATTTTCCTCTCAAAACATGATGGTGTTGATTTTAATTTAATAGCTAAAATATTTTAACGTCCACACTCTTCATTTGACAGATTGGGCATTTCTTGACATATTATAATATTATTACTCTATTATAACACAATATTAGAGTTAATTTAAAAATACTTAGAATGTCAAGGGCATTCTTGTATTTACAATAAATAGTTAATATATCAGTGCTTTTGAAATCAGCAATTTATCATACTTTGTAGTTCCACAGATGCCAAGTCTATGATGCCGTATCTTATGCAGTTGTGCCTTTATTTTATACACCATGGAAAAGACTGTGTCTTGATTATAAAAATGTACACCATTTCACAGGTGTCAGAAAAGTGAGAGTATCTGACAATCAAAGTGGAATATAAAGATTATACACATCAGCCACAGACTGGACAGAGTCCTCCCTCATTTGCAAGCAGGTTAATTGTCCAGAATTTCACGAACCAGTTGTTAGAGATAGCTATTAATAATAGTGATAGTTTCTATATTTCTATAAAAACAGACCAAACACGGTCTATCAAAAGCAGAGATTACACTAAGATCTCCAAAAGCATTGTCAACCAACAGTGACACTTTATTATTCTGTATGCCCTTGAGGTTAAGCATATTGTGTTTTTACATTGTGTATATTAAAGTGAGGTGTGTGTGTGTGTGTGTGTGTGTTATGGTGGTTTGAATAAGCTATGCCTCCCATCAGTTCATTGAACATTTCTCTTCAGTTGTGTGGAAGGAAATAGTCACAAATGGAAGTGGCACTATTAGGAGGTGTGGCTTTTTTGGAGAGGGTGTGGCCTTGTTGGAGGAAGTGTGTCACTGTAGAGATGGGTTTTGAGGTCTCATATATGCTCAAGTCACACCCTGTACTCAGTTCACTTCCTACTGTCTGCTGATAAAGATGTAGCTTAATCCCAGCTTCAGCACCATACCTGCCTGCATGCCACAGATGATAATGAAATAAGCCTCTGAAACTATAAGCCACCGCCTTAATTAAATGTGTTATCGGAGTTGCCTTGGTCGTGGTGTCTCTTCACAGCAATAGAAATCCTTACTAAGGCAATGGTACTGTTAAGGGATATGGTGCGACCCTCCTGGAGAAAGTACATCACTGAAGGGCAACTTTGAGGGTTCATAGCTTAGCCCTCTCTTCCTCCTTGTTCTCTCTGCCTCCTGTGTGATTGAAATGGTTGAGATGTGATCTCCCAACTTCCTGCTACCGTGCCTCTCCCTCTATTATAAACTCTAACCGTCTGGAACCTTAAGCCAAAATAAAATTTTTTGGCCATGGTGTTTTATCATAGCAACAGAAAAGTAACACACACACACACACACACATTCCTTGTGTATGTGTTTTGTACATATAACAATGAATTGGTGCACATCTTTTCCTAGCTCTACATTCAATAGCATGACGTTGATAGCCTCAGATATGCCTTGATGGAAACACTGGCACTGGAAATAAGGAATATGTATTATACATCAGGATTTGTCCCCACCTCAGAAAGCCTGTTTTTTGACTGGTTAATTGACTGATTGGTTTTGTTTTTGTTAATTGAGACATGGCCTCTCTACATAGCTCTGCCTCTCCTGGAAATCACTATGTAGACTTGGCTGTCCTCAAAAATCTCCGATATCCACCTGCCTCAGCCCTTCCATTGCTAGGATTAAGGGCATGTGCCCACCACACCTGGCTGGGATTAGTGGCATCTACCACCAAACCCTGGCTAGAAAAGCTCTTCTTAAACAAGCTCTCACACATCATTAGTTACAATAACAAAACCTGTAGAAAAAGTCTTTCATACTAAAATTAATACAATGCTTATGATTTTTTATCTTTGAATAGAGATTAAATTATTGAATTATAGAAAGAATAAGGGGACCTTTAAAAGGAAATAAAAACCTAAACAGTGATGTTTAAAATTAATTGAAAAGCTTTTGCTAAATACATGTTTCATACCATTTAAATTTTTCAGGAAAGTATGTCAGTCATAATTCAGTATTCGATGGCCTAAGCTGCCTTCTTACCTTTATTACTTAAATATATAAGTGCTATATATTGCAGGTTTTTATAACGTGCAGTCTCTAGCTTGAGTAGGAATATACTTTGCCCATGCCCTCCACTAAATGAGAGAGAATATTACTCTAATTTGTCAGTGACGACAGCCTGGCTTGAATCTGGCTTCCTCCAGTTGCCCTGGCAATGACCCACCTCATCTTCCAAACAGGGCTGTCTTGCTGGGTCAGGAAAAAAATACATCCACTGAACTGACTCTGTGGTGGAAGCCATAATCTCTTAAAACTTGCTGTCTTTCATAAAGAATGATAGTAAGTGATTTCTGTATTAGAAACTCCCCCCTCCCAGTACAACAATCTCATAAATGTCAAAGACTGAACTTCTCTCTCCCTTGTCTCATAGCCCAAGCAACCTGAGGAGTTTGATTTATGAGAATTCATGTGGCTCCCTTTAAGATCTGCTTAATATCCAGTGGCACTTTTGAGATAATATATTTTATTTTATTTTCATTTACATAATATAATTTGAAAGTCTCATATTGTATAATCTCATTTCTCTCAGTTTTTTTTAAGAAAGGAAAACAAATTCCTTGCAGTTTTTCCACAAAGAGTACTGTATGAACTATACCCAGATAACTTGCAGAAAGCTGGTTCCCATCACTACACAGAAACCAACAATACTGTTTTTAAAAGGAACATACAAAAGATATCATTTTGAAAAGGCACACAGTGGTGGCACACACCTTTAACCCCAGCACTTGGGAGGCAGAGACAGGCAGCTCTCTGTGAGTTAGAGGCCAGCCTGGTGTACAAGAGCTAGTTCCAGGATAGGCTCCAAAGCTACCGAGAAACCCTTCTTAAAAAACTAAAGGAAGGAAGGAAGGAAGGAAGGAAGGAAGGAAGGAAGGAAGGAAGGAAGGAAGGAAGGAAAGAAAGAAGAAGAAAGGGCAGATTTTTTTTTATCTGGGTGCACGATTCTGGTTTCTCAACCTTGCAAAGAACTAGGAACAAATACTTCTTTCTATGATTTTTTATATCAAGAATGTTTCAGTATTTATAACCAAACTATATATACAGCTACATATGTAGGGAATAGTGTGGTATATACATACATAGTTTGATATATACATATATCAGTTACTTATGGTTGACTCTCAGTTTCTGCTTAGAATATTTTCCTCTTAATGTCAGTGAGATTTCCCCAGTGACTTATTTCTGTGACCACTGGTTATGTTAATGAGAACAAAGAGAGCCCAATGCATAATCAAGCATGAGCCCTGCAGGAAATTTTGGTAAGCCTCTTATTTCTGAGGAAAACTCCACAGAAAGCTTGTACAAGACTATATTGAAGAGCTGGGACTATGAGGCTATGATGCTCTAGCTCTGAGAGTGATTTCCCAGCATGCCTAGGAACAATCTCCAATGGTGCTACACTAGAGAAAGAGGGGAGGGGAGAGGGAAAGAGGTGCAAGGGGAGAGGAGAGAAGTGGTTGGGTTGGGATAGAATCAAAGGGGAGGGGAGGAGAGGACAGGCAGGAAAAGAACCTGCAAAGGAAGATAAAACTATTTTGGGAAATCAGGGAAACCAGGGAGTCACGTGTACGCTGTGCTCAGAAGTTGGGTATTTTACTCTCCTGTTTCCAAAACTCACAAACGTTCTTCTAAAAGATTAGAATAAGGCACAAACTTTACAATGCTTTATAATAAGCTTTGGCTTGACAACTAAGTGAGAATCTTCAGAGAGAAAATTTGCCTCAGTAAAAAAGGTTGGCTTGTTAGGCCACAACTTCAAAAACTCCAAACCAGAGACAAAAGAAAAAAGAAAAGACCCGGCTGGATAAAGCAGACTCCCAGAATACAGATGCTCTCAAGTTCCATTCTCTAAACTGAGTCCTAGTTGTGATGATAGAGCAGCTTGTGAGCTCTGCGGAGGCTTGAAAACTACAGGAAAATCATGCCAAGCTGAGAACCTCAGCGCCACATCCTCTTCACACATCGGTCACAAGCATCTGTCCTGGGAAGGGGCTCAGGCTGGGCAATCCGCCCTTTCCAGTTCTTAGATTTCTGGAGAACAGCATTTTGTCCGTTCTTATTGCACATACGAGTGTTTATACTCTGGATATAACTAGAAACAGTCTATTCGTTACAACAAACATACATCTTTTCAAAATTATCTAATGCATAACTGTCAAAATACTGAGAATAACTGAGTACCTGTCTCTAAATGAGACACCTATATTAACCCCATCACCACTAAACCTCAGAGTACAACCAGGAAAAGGTTGTGAGAAGAACCTAAGAGCTGAAAGACAGACAGCAGTACTATAAAATGCTGTCTTCTGGGCATGACATGGCTCACAGCAACTGCAGTGACCTGAACAAGAAGACCAAGCCAATCAAAATTCCAGATAGATGAGGCAGAAGACCTCCAGGGCCCATCCCTTACTGATGAGCTATCGGTAATGCGTAATTACTAGGAGAGAGAGACTCATTCTTTTTTGAGGATGTGGCCACGGTGGGTTTCCTGTGCTCAGGGGATGGGTCTACAACCATGCACACATGGCCAGCTAAAACTGGACTTTATGGGTTATTAAAAAAAAAGGCATGAAGTTGGAATGAGGAATTGAGTGGTATGGAACGGCATGGGGGACAGTAGAAGGGGGAATTATGGCTAGATATGATACTTCATTGTATACATGGATGAAATTCTTAGAAAATAAATGCTTTTAAACACAGAATTCACCAATTAAACTCTTTAGGCCTCACACAATTTTGAAAGAAATTGTGGCTTTCAGTGATTCAATTTATTTAATGTATAAAAATTTATTAGACTTCAGTAATTGTCTGTGCTTAGTTCATTTGTTTTGAGAAACTTCTCTATTCTATCGATTGAATTTAAAATATCAGTAAAGCTTTTATATCAAAAGGTGTGGTGCTCAATGTAGCAGTGTTTAGAGTTGAAACTTTGGGTCATGGTAGTTTATTGGATCCTGGGAGCTCTGAGCTCATCAACAAGTTAGCCCATAACTATCAGGAGACAGAAGAACCCTTAGGAGATGGGACATAGTTGAAAGAACTATATGACATATGGTCTTGAAGACGCCCATTTATACTACCCCTGCCATCTCTTTCCCTCTGCCTATGGGCCACTATGAGATCATCAGCTCTGCTCCACCACCTGTGTCTGGTGGGTCTCAGGACTAACAGCAATGGCATGGCTGATTATAGAGTAAATCCTGTGAAACCATAAACTTAATGAATCTTAATTGCTAGCTGACATTACACCAGGACTTTTTACTACAATGGCCAGAACCTGGCTAACACCATCTACTCAACAGGCTTAACATTCGTGAATTTACGTAGACATAGACTTCAATACTGTGGCTCAGGGCTCCATGGGATCAGTACTGATTTAAACATTCTCATGTCTGGAACTACAGATTATACCTTCTTTCTTTTTTAATGGTTGGTATGGCCAGAGACAGATCAGGTTTACTGATGTTTACAGGTAAATCACCTTTTAAACCCCCCACACCCAGCACCGTTAACCTTCCAGTTTTTGTATTTCGTTGACTTCTGTCCAAGTTCTTACTATTTGTTTTAGCCTACCTGCTTAAGGCTCCAATTGATCTTCTTTCTCTATTTACCCAAAGTGGAAACTCAGATTATTGATCCTCGGTCATTTATCTTTTCTAGTGTATATTTAGAACATGTAGATCGCTATATGTTACCTTTATGTGCTGTTTTTTAGTTACTACAAATTTGATAAGTGTCTTTTTCATAAGTTTAAGAACATTTTAAAAGTTTACTTGAAAATAATTCATTTTTTATTATTTTTGTGCTAAAATATTTTTATGCTGTTTTAGCTTCATTTCCTTATTGATAAAAACTTTAATGTAATTATGATATAAAACATGGTTTACAGTGTGTTTTAATTATATATTTCACTTTGGTACATATAATATACATCTGTAGTACACTGAGAAAATATTTTTAATTTCAATTTCTGTCTTGAAAATTTCCCCTAAGAATTGCATCCAAGATAATGGAGAAACAAAGGGTTCAAGGGGAAAGGAAATAGAGTGATTATATGTATAAGCAGTTTTTTTCTAACTTTTTATTGGTACTGGTTACAGACATTGAAAAAAAAGATTAAAATAATTCATACCAGATGGCCAAAACTGGAGTTTTCTAAGAAAATGTTTTCAGTCTTATTTATATTTTAAAAAGTAAAAATAGTAGCACATACTATCTAAAGTAGTGCCAACAACCAATAACGCATTAACACAATAATTCTTTTTCTTTCTTTTTACTGAAAATATGTTTTTCTTCACATAATATATCCTGATAACCATTTTCACTCCCTCAGCTCCTCCCATTTCCTCCCCACACCCCAATCTGGATTCACTCCCTTTCTATCTCTCATTAGAAAGCAAATGGACTTCTAACGGATTATAATAAATATAATATGATATAATATAATAAATATATAAAACAAAAGCTAACATTGCAATTGAACAAAACAAACCAACAGAAGGAAAAGAGTCTCATAGAAGGCGTAAGAAACAGCCACTCATTTGTACACTTAGGAATACCATATAAACACTAAGCTGGAAGCCATAATATATACCCAGAGGGCCTGGTGTAGAGGTGTGCGGGTCCTGAATACCACAGTAAGTCTTATCTGGGGAGAACAACAGCTTTGCTTTGTTCCAAACACCTTTCTAGAGGTAAGAGGAGAAAGGAATGAAATTGTGCCTTTTGAAGGAGCTTCCTGATGAAACGCATAAAACTATGCATGACACATCTCAACCCCCATCGCTTCCCCTGAGCTAACAGATGCTTTCAGTCTGGGTCAGCAGAGTTTGATTTGTGAACTGAGGGCTCCTAAGATCACAGCTGAGCAGAGCTTGGCAGGACGATTTGAAGCTACGTGCGTATTCACTGTACTTCTCCAAGATGGACTTAACTCTTTGATTTCAGTAAACGACTTGACCAAAGCTGAATGCAGTTACAGACAACTGCTTTGAGTCTACACAGTCTTAAATGTCTGCTTGTTTTCTGACAGAGAATAGATTTTTCTAGTTTTTCTAATTGCCTCTACTCCTTCTTATGCCAGATTTCAAACATTTACCTGTTTTCTAGGTGGCTCGTAGAATTTAGATGCAAAAGGAGTTTTTATAAAAACATCAAACTTTCCTACTTAAAAATTTCCAGTACAGGTAGGTAAATAAGAATAAAATTTGGTATTCCATCGTACAATAGACTGGCTAAGTAGCAATCATGTATTGTAAATTTCATAAGAGCTGGAAAAGACAATTTTGAAGACTTCTAGTGAAAAGAAATGATAAACACTTGATGTGATTGATATGGTAATTACCCTGACTTGATCATTACACACAACGGAAACTTTATACTCTATCCCATAAATATTTGTGCATGTTACTCAATATAATTAAAAACAAACAAGCGTTTCCTAAATACAAATATTTTCTATATGACAAGCACTGAGACACACAAGATTTCTCTGACAAGTGTAGCTATTCTGTTTCATCAACTTTTGACCCAAGATCTAAGAGCATAGTGAGTTGCAGAACGGTGAAGCATCTGGATCACCCAAGAAGCTCTTCTGAAGAACCTAAAGGCCATAATCCTGGCCCCCATGAGCTACCTGATATTTGGACTCCAATGCAACCTTGTTATCAGTCTGCATCTCTGTCACTTTCCTCCCATTACAGGTCTTAATAGTCCCAGTGTGCATCAACAGGACAATATTACTCAACTAGCAAATCAAGGATTCTCGTCCCATTTGTCTTACTATCTTACATCAAGATGTCTGAGGCCTTTAGAAGCTTGTTTTGGATATATTGTATTAAAACAGATTTCCATGCTATTAAGGTTCAGAACACCAGTACAGAATTTGATTCAATTTCTACAGAAGGATAATCATAGAGCGTGACAATAAGAATGTTATAAATATAAGGAAAGAATTCAAATGTGTCAAAGGAAACTATAATTAAAATAGTATGCAACTCTAAGATTTGCAGAACAGAAGAATCAATTCCAGGCCATTACCTAACTACTGACAAAATGTCATCATTCTCGCTTATCATCAACTGTGTGAAACTAATCAGAGCCCTCTAGTTTAATAAAATTTTAAAATTGACTGAATCTTAAGATTGGATCAATGAATAAAGTGCTTATCGCATAGCATGGGGATCTGGGTAAAAATTCTAGGACCCACATAAAAACTTTCGGTACACATTAATCGGTAACCCAGGACTAGGATGAAGAAATAAGTAAATCTAAAATGGAAACCTGCAGCTGCTGTGGGAAAACCTGTTCCAAAAAGTAAAAGAGGAAGATACGTGACATCACCTTCTGGCCCCTACACACATGCTTACAGTAAAGCACACATGAGCACACACACATGAATTCACTTTCGCACACATTTAATAACTCAATTTTATCTTGTATATTGTATGTATATAATGTGTGCATATATAGAATGTGTGTCCATATGAGAGAGATTTACTCTTTGTTACAGAAAATCTCATTCCTCTGTGATTTGAGTTGGCATACCGAATTCTTCAAGAGGTTTTTTTAGAAACATGTATTTTCTCCATAGCTGAAAAAGCTTCCATGACATAGGTTTCCAAATGGTTCAAAAAGATCAGCTTTGTTTCCATTCTACTTCTATCTTCAAATGAATTTACTAAGTATAGCCATCAATGCTACAGTGAAGATAAGTTTCTCACCTGTAGCACAATTAATAAAAATCCAGAGACAGAAATTGAGGTTCAACCTGAAGACTAGAAAAGCAAAACAACCAGTCTCTGGATCTTATCTCTATCTTAGTCCAAAATGAGAGTCTAGGAGTCTCAGAATGAGACTGAGACTTGGAGCTGTTTCCTCCCATTTTATAATCCTCTCTATTTCTAAGATTAAAGACATGTACCACTACCACATGGTTTCTATGGCAAGTTAGTGTGGCTACTGGGATTAAAGGTGTGTGCCATCACTGCCTGGTCTGTAAGGCTGATCATTGAGGCTATTTTATTCTCTGATATTCAGTCAAACTTTATTTATTAAAATACAAGTGAAATATCACTACATTTCCCTTTTGTCTAAAATAAAAAAAAGAATGACATCACTAATATAGGAAAAACTATTTACAGTAAGTACAATAACTATATATAATATATATGGGCAATAAGTACATCATCAATGTCTAGTTCATTTGCATTTGACATATTCAGAGAAAATACTCCATATCTATCCTATCTGGGTGAGTCCAAAGTCTTGTATCTAATTTACTTCCTATCATAACTTACTTTCTACATCTGGTAGACAAGAAAATCTTTAACTATCTAGTCTTCAACTCCCTTAGAGATCCAAGAAAAAAATAATATTGACTGTGTAAGCAGGAAGTGTGAGCAAGTGACTTCCAAAAAATACAAGAAATGACAGAAATAACTGGATGCCTGGACACTCACCTGAAATTCTTCTGCAATATTGGGACAGCCGTCTTCAGCCTACAGGCCTAGCACATCCGACAGACTTTTGGTCTAGAGTGCTGTCCCTCCTTTTCTTGATACTGTTTGGCAGTCACTTTCTTTTGTGTCCTATTTGTCCAATTAGGACAGGATGTTGTCAGCAGTCAAGGCAAGGGCATTTTTTTTGCTCAGTGGCTTAGTTTACACAAAGAAAGTAAACTTCAAGTTGAGTTTCTTCAGTGCTCATCATCTTCTCTGAAGTAGATTGGTGCTTCCAAGACCAGATATTTCTCACTGTCATAAAAAAGAAGAAGAACCTAGGTTACTAAAACACCTTAAATGCCATATTCTTTAGATCTCTGAAGTGTTTAAAGATGACTTGTCTATGTAAAATATATCTTTGTTTAACCTTGAAGATATACCTAATATGATGACATATTTGAGTATACTAAGTGATTAACTACTAACCTGCATTATCCTAAACAGTTGGTAATAATAATTTTCAAGGACTGGAAATTTGGATTACATCGTTAAATGAGGTGTATAGGTTCAATATCTTAAACAAGATCAGAAATATATATATGTACAGCATGTTTTAACAAAATTTATCTCAAATTTGAATCGATATACAAAATTTGTACAAAATATATAAAAGTCTAATCCAATGTAAAACATTTAAAACTAATAGTTACTTTTTAAAAGTAGATTCAATAATCTACCCTTCTATCTTATCATATCTATATCCCCCTTTTTTCTTTTCAAAACAAGAACCTTGAGTCTAATTTCGTTGGTTTAGTTTTTTCCTGACCGTTACCGATAATAACTTGTAAATAATACCCCTAAACAATGGCAAATATCCATAAACTATTTTTTGGAACGTGGGCATAGTTTTCTAGGCTACTTCCTGCTGATTGGGAGCACTGATAATCTTACAGGGATTCAAAGAAAATTTAGGATTATGGTGCTAAATTTTTTTTTCTAAGCATTTTGATGTCTCAGTAGAATTCATAAAATTCATTCTATACCTCTTTTTAATTTCTATACCACTCAAGAATGGCACAGACCTCTCTGAAGTTTTCCCATGCCCTTTCTACCCAGACATGCCACATAGAAGTTCTCCTTCATTTTCCATGAAGTAATAAGAATTTACGAGTGCTTCCATTTGTAACATTCTATCTCCTGTGGCTCTGGATCTGAAATAAAACCTCAGGAACCATATGTAATGGTTATTTTTATTATCACTTTGACAAAAATCTGAACATAAGCAACTAACAGGAAAAAGGTTTGGGAAGACTCATGATGAAAGAACATCATGCTGTCAAAAGCACTTCTCTGTAGACATAAAGTACAGGAAAGACAATATACTCCCTCGTGCCCTACTTCCTCTCATTAGGACCTACCACCTGGAGTTTCAAAACCACACCATTATCTAGGAACCAAATATTTGATATGTGAACCTCTATGGAATTTGCCATTAACCAAACCCTAACACCTCCTGAGTTCTTGAACACATCCAAAGGTTTTAATTTCTGCTTTCTCCAGGAAGGCCCATGTAATCAACAGAGTTTCTTCTAACCTGATTCCTTTTTTTTCTTTAGGTTTCTCTCCTCTCAATTATCAAAGTTTTTTTATCTAGTTTGGGTGATGAAAACTGTTTTTGGCAGTATGTTTTCTTTTTTATTATTGTTTTTATAATTTTATTATTCTAATTTATTTTTTTAAAAAAACTATATACTTTCTCATTTTACAAGTCAAATCCAATTCCCACTCCCTCCCCACCATCTGCCCTGCTCCCTCCACTTTCCTCTCATCGCACCTCCATCTCATCCCCCCATCCATTCCTCAGAGAGGATAAGGCTTCCCATGGGGAGTCAACCAAGTCTAACACATTGCTTTGAGGCAGGACCAAGACCCCCACACACACTATATCTAGGCTGAACAAGGTATCCCTCCAGAGAGAATGGGTTCCAAAAAGCCAGAACAAGCAGTGGGGATAAGCCCTGATCTCACTTCCAGTGGCCCCACTGTCTGCCCCAACCAGCTGTCACCCACATTCAGAGGGCCTAGTTTGGTCCTATGCTGGTTCCCTTGCTTGTCCGTCCAGAGTTGGTGAGCTTCCATTAGCTCAGGTAAGCTGTTTCAGTGGATGTCCCCATCATGGTTTTGACCTCTCTGCTCTTATTCTCACTCCTCCCACTCTTCAACTTCAGACCTGTGCTCCACAGTGGATGTCTGCATCTGCTTCCATGAGTTTCGGAATGTAGATTCTATGACGACATTTAAGATAGTCATCAATCTGGCTACAGGGCAAGGCCAGTTCAGGCATCCTCTCCACTATTTCTTAGGGTCTTAGCTAAGATCATCCTTGTGAATTCCTGGGAAATTCTCTAGTGGCAGGTTTCTTGCTAGTCCCATAATGGCTCCTTCAACCAAGATATCTCTTTCCTTCTTCTCCGTCCTTTCTCCATCTCGACCATCCCATTCTCTCAAGTTCTCCTTCCCCCTCCTTTTCCCCTTTTCCACCCTCTCTCACTTCCCATCTCCCCCACCCCAATGCTCCCAATTTTCTCAGGAGATCTTATCTATTCCCCCTTCCCATGGGGCTCTATGTATGCTTCTCTTAGGATTCTCCTTGTTACTTAGCTTCTTTGGGGTCATGGACTATAGGTTCCAGATACTCTGCTTTAGAGGTAGTAATCACCTATGCATGGTACAAACCATGCTCATTTTTCCAGGTCTGGGTGACCTCATTCAAGGTGGATTGGCAGTATGTTTTCATAATTTATTTGTGTCATACTTCACATTTACTTTCAGTATTTACTTCAGTATTTACTTTCGAATCCAGTAAAAAAAAATGCTCAGATTCTACAAACGCTAAAACATTTTGATCTCCCAAACTATTGCTTTTCTTCTTGCACATATAAACCTGCCTATAAAACTAAAAGCCACCAAATAACTGATTCTCCTGCTCTGTTGCTGTGACAGCCTTTCCCTAGGGCAGGGCACAGCCTAGCTAATGTCATATCTTTAATAAAAGAAAGGCTGTAGGGTAAAAAGGAATGGCCAGTCATGAATTCCATTTCTACCAATAGCCTAACATTATTTCTAATTATTAAACCTAATAGAATAATAATTTAACAAGATTTCAAGGGTTTGCATGTATGAGTGATTGTTTACATTGGTAAGTCTGTTTGTACCAGAAGCTGAGATGAAACAAGTCTTTTACACTTTTCTCAGACTTTGTATGTTATTTTTTTAAAAGTTTCTGTGTATATATGCCCCTTGACTTCAGACTGATGTGGCATCAAACGTTTTGCAGTAGCTTTGGGTTTTGTTTTATCTTAAATGAACTGTGTAGATTTGGTTTGATGCAAAATAGCATGCTGCTGAATTTTCATTTCTGGTATAGAATCTGAAAAACAACAAAACTAAATTTCTTCGGATTGTAAAAGCTCACCAAGAATCCTCATTTCAGAGCTGTCAAGTCAATTATTTCCTACTGTATACACAATATTGCCAAATAAATGATCCTCGCAAGTTAGTTCAGAATCTCACAATCTTCTGGCACATAAGTCATATTTTGTTTATTGACACCAGAACTAGATAAGAAACTTAGCAGCTGTTTTCAATCATGATTAGCATATTTCAATTTTTCTCCATATACATAAATGCAGTGTTACACTGATCTACTGATAGGGCTAGTGTTAGTGCCTGAAGAGGCTACAATCAATAATTACGAAAAACATGTGAAGGAGGCCAATCAATTACTACAAAACCGTAATCTAGTAAAACAAGTCATAGATGTGTTTAAGCTTAAGGAAATCTAGCCTAGAATTATGTGCATTTTGAATTGCAGGTGGCCTTCAGAAAAGCAGCTCTTGCATGAAATGCAAATGGCTCGTACCTAAACTTCTTATAAAGCGGTACTTCAGAATCAGAACGGATTCTAATGACTGTCATTTCCCTCAGACTGCCATCAAAGTGATTTAAATTACCACATCCATGGCCTCATTCTTTAAAAAACAATCTGCCAATATGAATGATCAGAAGACGGAAAATGATTGCATCTAGTGAATATGTCTACACATTTTAGAAGGATGATGTCTACCAACTTTTACAAGTTGCTTTCACACTTAAAATGTTTAAGTACCTGATCAATCATTGGTTTATCTTCCATATATATACTTCAAGTCGTAGTCTACCAGAACCTTGTAAGTTAGATGTTTCTATTAATAATGTCCAACAAGGAAAATAAAAACTTTCTTTTAGCATTTAAACAGAGACTTTATTTAAGAAATGACATTAGGAAGATGAGTTAGGGAAGCTATCTCTAGGCAGCAGAAACCATGACTACCCTGCAAATGGTGGGAAATGATAGATATGTGGCTTGTTGAAACCTGGGTTCTGAGCTGTCAGAAGTGGGATTGTGTCATGATAGAATCTCAGGATAAATTAGGTTAGCCTTAAAAGCACAGAAAGAGAAAAGGAAACAGAAAACTGGCACCTTCCTTCCCTAGAGCGCTATCCCAGTCCTCTTGCCTGTCAGACCCAGGACAGTCAGGGAAAGGCATCCTGAAGGAGGGCTCTTCTTCCTAATGAAGCAGAACTGGGGGAGGAAGGACAAAGACTGAGCCTTAGAGTAAATCCCAGCATAGAAATGAAGGCTTTCACTGCCTTCTCCCACTCCACTGTGGGCCAGCAGCTAAGCTTTGGGATGAAAACTAAAACCTGAATTTATCTCTTCTATAGCAATCATTATACAATCAAAAAGAGCTTTTTCAAAGAACTTAAGAGTTGCACATCTCACCAGAATATAAATCTAATAAGCAGAATTTTGAATCATCTTCTAGATATATAAAGTTATTTAGTACTAGATTACTCTGACCTAATATACTCTATAATGTAGATTTAAGACAGTTAATCTAGCAAGATCATAAATTTAGTGTGATAGTTTTCATTCTTTAGTCTTACATAGTGACAGCAGAAATGAAGAACATCGAGAACCTTTATCACACTACCATTTTTAGTTTGTCATGTTTGGTGCCTTTGTTTTCAAATTTTATGGCTAGTGTCTATATGGCTTACAAATGTGTTTCTTTTTTTTTTTTTTTTTGACTTTCCTCCACCCTTTATTTATTTATTTATTTATTTATTTATTTATTAAAGATTTCTGTCTCTTCCCCGCCGCCGCCTCCCATTTCCCTCCCCCTCCCCCAATTAAGTCTGCCCCCCAGCCCAAAAAGCAATCAGGGTTCCCTGTCCTGTGGGAAGTCCAAGGAACCCCCACCTCCATCCAGGTCTAGTAAGTTGAGCATCCAACCTGCCTAGGCTCCCACAAAGCCAGTGCGTGCAGTAGGATCAGAAACCCATTGCCATTGTTCTTGAGTTCTCAGTAGTCCTCATTGTCCGCTATGTTCAGAGAGTCCGGTTTTATCCCAGGCTTTTCCAGACCCAGGCCAGCTGGCCTTGGTGAGTTCCCAATAGAACATCCCCATTGTTTCAGTGTGTGGGTGCACCCCTCGCGGTCCTGAGTTCCATGCTCGTGCTCTCTCTCCTTCTGCTCCTGATTTGGACCTTGAGATTTCAGTCCTGTGCTCCAATTTGGGTCTCTGTCTCTGTCTCCTTTCATCGCTTGCTGAAGGTTAATATTCAGGAGGATGCCTATATGTTTTTCTTTGGGTTCTCCTTATTTAGCTTCTCTAGGATCACTAATTATAAGCTCAATGTCCTTGGTTTATGGCTAGAAACCAAATATGAGTGAGTACATCCCATGTTCCTCTTTTTGGGTCTGGCTTACCTCACTCAGGATAGTGTTTTCTATTTCCATCCATTTGTATGCAAATTCATGAAGTCCTTGTTTTTTATTGCTGAGTAGTACTCTAATATGTATAAATTCCATACTTTCTTTATCCATTCTTCCATTGAAGGGCATCTAGGTTGTTTCCAGGTTCTGGCTATCACAAACAATGCTGCTATGAACATTGTAGAGCATATAATTTTGTTGTATGATAAGGCCTCTCTTGGGTATATTCCCAAGAGTGGTATTGCTGGGTCCAAGGGTAAGTTGATCCCGAATTTCCTGAGAAACCGCCATACTGCCTTCCAAAGTGGTTGCACAAGTTTGCATTCCCACCAGCAATGGATGAGTGTACCCCTTTCTCCACAACCTCTCCAACAAAGGCTATCATTGGTATTTTTGATTTTAGCCATTCTGACAGGTGTAAGATGGTATCTTAAAGTTGTCTTGATTTGCATTTCCCTGATCGCTAAGGAAGTTGAGCATGACCTTAAGTGTCTTTTGGCCATTTGAAGTTCTTCTGTTGAGAATTCTCTGTTCAGCTCAATGCCCCATTTTATAATTGGGTTGATTAGCCTTTTACGGTCTAGTTTCTTGAGTTCTTTATATATTTTGGAGATCAGACCTTTGTCAGTTGCGGGGTTGGTGAAGATCTTCTCCCAGTTGGTGGGTTGCCTTTGTGTCTTCGTGACAGTGTCCTTTGCTTTACAGAAGCTTCTCAGTCTCAGGAGGTCCCATTTATTCAATGAGGTCCTTAATGTCTGTGCTGCTGGGGTTATACGTAAGAAGTGGTCTCCTGTGCCCATGTGTTGTAGAGTACTTCCCATTTTCTCTTCTATCAGGTTCACTGTGTTCAAACTGATATTGAGGTCTTTAATCCATTTGGACTTGAGTTTTGTGCATGGTGATAGATATGGATCTATTTTCATTCTTCTACAGGTTGACATCCAGTTTTGCCAGCACAATTTGTTGAAGATGCTCTCTTTTTTCCATTGTATACTTTTAGCTCCTTTATCGAAAATCAGGTGTTCATAGGTTTGTGGGTTAATGTCAGGGTCTTCTATTCGATTCCATTGGTCGACTTCTCTGTTTTTATGCCAATACCAAGCTGTTTTCAATACTGTAGCTCTGTAGTAGAGTTTGAAGTCAGGGATGGTAATGCCTCCAGACGATCCTTTGTTGTATAAGATTGTTTTGGCTATCCTGGGTTTTTTGTTTTTCCATATAAAGTTGATTATTGTCTTCTCCAGATCTGTGAAGAATTTTGATGGGATTTTGATGGGGATTGCATTGAATCTATAGATTGCTTTTGGTAGAATTGCCATTTTTACTATGTTGATCCTCCCAATCCAGGAGCAAGGAAGATCTTTCCATTTTCTGGTGTCCTCTTCAATTTCTTTCTTCAAAGACTTAAAGTTCTTGTCAAATAGATCTTTCACATCCTTGGTCAGAGTTACCCCAAGATATTTTATGCTATTTGTGGCTATCGTGAAAGGTGATGCTTCTCTAATTTCCCTCTCTGTTTCCTTATCCTTAGTGTATAGGAAGGCCACTGATTTTTTGGAGTTGATCTTGTATCCTGCCACATTACTAAAGGTGTTTATCAGCTGTAGGAGTTCTTTGGTAGAGTTTTTGGGGTCGCTTATGTATACTATCATATCATCTGCAAATAACGAGAGCTTAACTTCTTCTTTTCCGATACGAATCCCCTTGATCCCTTTATGTTGTCTTATTGCTATTGCTAGAACTTCAAGCACTATATTGAAGAGGTATGGAGAGAGTGGACAGCCTTGTCGTGTTCCTGATTTTAGTGGGATGGCTTTGAGTTTTTCTCCATTTAATTTAATGTTAGCTGACGGCTTGCTGTAAATAGCTTTTATTATATTTAGGTATGACCCTTGTATCCCTAATCTCTCCAAGACTTTTATCATAAAGGGGTGTTGAATTTTGTCAAATGCTTTTTCAGCATCTAATGAAATGATCATATGGTTTTTTTCTTTCAGTTTATTTATATGGTGGATTACATTGGTAGATTTGCGTATGTTGAACCAGCCCTGCATCTCTGGGATGAAGCCTACTTGATCATAATGGATAATTTTTCTAATGTGTTCTTGGATTCGGTTTGCCAGTATTTTATTGAGAATTTTTGCATCGATATTCATGAGTGAGATCGGCCTGTAATTTTCTTTCTTGGTTGGGTCTTTGTGTGGTTTTGGTATCAGGGTAACTGTAGCTTCATAAAAGGAATTTGGCAATGACTCTTCTGTTTCTATATTGTGAAATACATTAAGGAGTATAGGTATTAGCTCTTCTTGGAAGTTCTGGTAGAATTCTGCATTGAAACCATCTGGTCCTGGGCTTTTTTTGGAAGGTAGATTTTTGATAACGGTTTCTAGCTCTTCGCAACTAACAGGTCTATTTAGATCATTCACCTGGTCTTGGTTTAGCTTTGGTATGTGGTACTTATCTAAAAAAATGTCCATTTCTTTTGCATTTTCTAGTTTTGTGGCATACAGGCTTTTGTAGTAAGATCTAATGAGTCTCTGAATTTCCTCTGTGTCTGTGGTTATGTCCCCCTTTTCATTTCTGATCTTATTTATTTGCGTGTTCTCTCTCTGTCATTTAATTAGTTTGGATAGGGGTTTGTCGATCTTGTTGATTTTCTCCAAGAACCAACTTTTTGTTTCATTGATTCTTTGGACTGTTTTCTGTGTTTCTATTTTGTTGATTTCCGCCCTCAGTTTGATTATTTCCAGTCTTCTACTCCTCCTGGGCGCATCTGCTTCTTTTTTTTCTAAAGCTTTCAGGTGTGCTGTTAAGTCTCCGATGTATGCTTTCTCTGTTTTCTTTAAGTGGGCACTTAGTGCTATGAACTTTCCTCTTAGCACTGCTTTCATTGTGTCCCATAGGTTTGAGTATGTTGTCCCTTTATTTTCATTAAATTCAAGGAAGACTTTAATTTCTTTCTTGATTTCTTCCTTGACCCAGGTGTGGTTCAGTAGTTGACTGTTCAGTTTCCATGAGATTGTCGGCTTTCTGGAGGTAGGATTGTTGTTGAATTCTAACTTTAATCCGTGGTGATCTGATAAGACACAGGTGGACACTGATTTTTTTTGTATCTGTGGAGGTTTCCTTTGTTTCCGAGTATGTGGTCAATTTTCGAGAAGGTTCCATGGGCTGCAGAGAAGAAGGTATATTCTTTCCTATTTGGGTGGAATGTTCTATAGATGTCTGTTAAGTCCATTTGCTTCATTACCTCCAGTAGTTCTCTTACTTCTCTATTAGGTTTCTGTCTGATTGACCTGTCCATTGCTGAGAGAGGTGTATTGAAGTCTCCTACTACTAGTGTGTGTGGTTTGATGTCTGCCTTGAGTTTTAGTAATATTTCTTTTACATACGTGGGTGCTTTTATATTAGGGGCATAAATATTCAGGATTGAGACTTCATCCTGACCAATTGTTCCTGTTATGAATATAAAGTGTCCATCTCGATCTCTTCGGATTGATTTTAGTTTGAAGTCAGTTTTGTTAGAAATTAATATGGCCACACCTGCTTTTTTCTTAGGACCATTTGCTTGAAAGATCTTTTCCCAGCCCTTTACTCTGAGTAGATGCCTGTCTTTGTGGTTGAGATGTGTTTCTTGCAAACAGCAGAATGTTGGATCCTGTTTTCGTATCCAATCTCTTAGCCTGTGCCTTTTTATAGGTGAATTGAGACCATTAATATTAAGTGATATTAATGACCAGTGGTTGTTTACGCCAGATATTCTTATTGTTTTTGGAAGAAGAATTTGTGTGTCTCCCTTCTTTGAGTTGTGCTAGTGAAGGGTTGCTAGATGCCTGAGTTATTGTAAGCAGTGTTGGCAATGTTGGATTCCTTGGGTTGCGATTTTCCTTCTATGACTTTCTGTAGGGCTGGATTCGTGGCTACATATTGTTTAAATTTGTTTTTATCCTGGAATGTCTTGATTTCTCCATTTATAGTGAATGAAAGCTTGGCTGGGTATAGTAGTCTGGGCTTGCATCCATGGTCTCTTAGCTTCTGCAGTATTTCTATCCAGGACCTTCTGGCTTTCATTGTTTCCATAGAGAAATCAGGTGTAAGTCTGATCGGTTTACCTTTATAAGTTACTTGGCCTTTTTCCTTTGCAGCTCTTAGTATTCTTTCTTTAACCTGTATATTTTGTGTTTTGATTATTATATGGCGAGGAGATGTTTTCCTTTGATCCAGTCTGTTTGGTGTTCTATATGCTTCTTGAATATTCAAAGGAATATCTTTCTTTATGTTGGGAAAGTTTTCTTCCATAATTTTGTTCAAAATATTTTCTGGGCCTTTGAGCTGTGACTCTTCTCCTTCTTCTATTCCTATTATTCTTAGATTTGGTCTTTTTATTGTGTCCCATATTTCCTGAATGTTTTGTGATGAGAATTTGTTGGCTTTGCAGTTTTCTTTGATCAGAGCGTTTATTTTCTCTATGTTGTCCTCAGAATCTGAGATTCTTTCTTCTATTTCTTGTATTCTATTGATTATGCTTGTTTCTGTAGGCTCTGCTCGTTGACCTAGATTTTCCATATCCAGCTGGTCCTCAGTTTGTGTTTTCTTCCTTGCTTCCATTTCAGTTTTCAATTCTTGAACTGTTTCCATTACCTGTTTGATCGTTCTTTCTTGGTTTCCCAGGGTATTATGTACGTATTTACTCATTTCTTCAAATTTTTGGTTATACTTCTCATCCATTTCTATAAGGGCATTTTTCACATGTTGTTTAAGGGACTCTACAGCTTTCATAAAGTCAATTTTTTCCACTTCTTCTGTGTTATGGTGTTGGAGACCTTCTGTTGTAAGATCGTTGGGTTCTGGTGTTTTCATGTTGTTTTTCAGATTATTGGGTGAATTCTTTCCTTGGCGCCTGCCCATCTCCTCCTATCGATGCTATCTAAGGGGTCTTTTAAAACTGGTTCAGGTTCCCCTGCTGGCCAGGGGCTCCTCTTACAAAATGCCCTTGCTCTGTTTCCTGGTTCCTGCCGGGGGCCAAGATCCCTCTCACCCCTCAGAAAGGTCTTCAGGAATAGGACCCGGCTCCTCCTTTGCCAGGGACCTCCCCAACCGAAGGCCTACCTCTCTGGTTTAATTGTAGTGGGGCGATCTGTTCTTGGTGTTGCGCGTGGTCCCTGCAGCCTGCTTCTGCTGCTGGGACGGTTCCCGCCGCCAGCAGCCTGTGTCCTCTGCTGCCGCTCTGGTCCCAGTGGGTCCCCGCCGGCTGCGCTGGGCGTCCTCCGGCCGCGTTCCGCCGCCCAGTGTTCCGGCCGCGTTCCGCCGCCCGGTGTTCCGGCCGCGTTCCGCCGCCCGGTGTTCCGGCCGCGTTCCGCCGCCCGGTGTTCCGGCCGCGTTGCGTTCCGCCGCCCGGTGTTCCGGCCGCGTTGCGTTCCGCCGCCCGGTGTTCCGGCCGCGTTGCGTTCCGCCGCCCGGTGTTCCGGCCGCGTTGCGTTCCGCCGCCCGGTGTTCCGGCCGCGTTGCGTTCCGCCGCCCGGTGTTCCGGCCGCGTTGCGTTCCGCCGCCCCTACAAATGTGTTTCTTAAAGTGTGTAAGACAATGCAATTTCTATTTTCACATTATCAATATGCTAACTGAGCATACACAGTCTGACTTTCATTCTAAGCCATTAATATAATCAACCTACTGGAATTCAAGCATATGAAGGACTTCCCTTGGCTAATGACAATCTCCGCAAATGTATAAATCAATTTCCCTAATCTTTAGCAAGCTATAAACGAAGAAATAAGGCCATATCACGCTTATTGATTCCTTCCCAACAATGTCTTCTAATATGCTGCTTCTATCTCATAAATTAAAGTATTTCTAAGGATCATCTAAAAGTCATATTTAATTATTAGCAGACTCCAACTCTCTACTAAATATTACCTTTGTTATTAACAAAAGTCAGTCCCCTATATACAGAAAGAGAGTGTGGGGTAAATAATACTAAAGGTGTTTGGAAATGCCTTAAGAAATAATACTATTTTGTATTTATCTAAATTTGCATGTGATACCTATAATCTCAAAGGAGTTTATGCTACTTGGATGGCAGTGCTCTCTCTACAAAACACTCTCTCCATATTTATCCCCTGTAATAATTTTCTTCTTTCTTAACACCTAGTAGTTGTGTCAGACTACTCAAAGCCTTTTCAGGGCAGTGACTGGGTCAATCCCATTTGACACTCTGTATTCTACACTCTACAAGACACTAGGTAAGCACTCAATAAATAGAGGTTAAATGAATTAATAAATCAAGAAACTTCAAAATATAGGCTGTAATTCATCTGTTAATTTTCACATCATTTAAAAAATATTTTTTCTAGAATGGTTAGATAGCTCTGTGATTAGAAGCTCTTGCCATGAAAGCCTGAACCAGAATTTGATTGTCAGATCCCACCATGGAAAGAGAGACTCAACACCCCAGAAATTGTCATCTGATCTCCACTCATGATTCTTCTTGTACACACACACACGCGCGCGCGCGCGATACATGCACCCCTGTTCTCAATCTTTCTCTGAATATACACACAACAATAAGACACTTTTAAAATCATTTCTTAGTTAAGTCCTCCTCCTCTCTCACCTTTTTCTCCCTGCCTCTTGCTCCTTTCCTTTGTCTTATTCCTCTTCCTACAGTTCTTTCCATTACTCTTAAATATACCCTGCAATTCCCAATCCATCATCCCTCTTTTGTACCTAAAGTGTCTCAGCAAACTCACAAGGTCACCCTCAGAAAGTCTGTTTTCAACAGAGTGTAGCACCATCTGCCAGATATTATGCAAACCGTTAGCTTGAGGGAGTTCAAAGTTTCAACGTTAGATAACTACATTCCTTTCTAAAGGGTCATAATTTGGTATAACTTGGTTTTCTCCAGTGGGTGTAATACAGAAAGAAGTGTTATATGGAAGGAAGAATGATACATAAATTGGAGGATAGTTATATAATCTTATTTAAAGTTTGAGAAAAATGTGTCATGCCATTAAACTGCTATGACGTAAATACTCATAGAGTTGTTTGGACCTAATCATTTAACAATGAAAACATTAGTACTTTCTTTGAATTAAGAGGCATTGTGTGAAAACATCCTAAAATATTAAAGAAATGGAAACCTTTGGAGGAATTCTGTCTTTGGTGTTTCTTAATTTTTCTCAATTTTTGCTTTACTTTCATTTATATTCATTCCCAGTTCTTCTTTATGATTTATTTCAATTTGCTCTTTCTGGTAATTTGATGTATCTATTTACATCTTATGTATCTTATTTATATTATTTTTTGCCTGATTTATATTACAATTCCTTTTTCCTCTCTGTAATGATTTCTAAGTCCTGCTGTTATTACTACCATCCCTCTGATACACTGAAATACTGTATTGTACAGGAAATAAATAGGCTTTGTAAGGCTCTATGTATTCATGCATAAATATCCATTTTACAAGTAGTGAGAGAAAGGGAGACTTAACTGAGTTACTTGGTTCTGATCAAGTTTAAGAATCAGCAACTTTAGAGGGTGCATAGGTTGGCAATATATTATTCACCTCCCACTAACCTTACTATATATGCTTCAGTCACTGAAAGAATTTTTTGTTGAAACTATTGTCTCTTGACTCAGGCCTATGAAGATATCCAGTGAATGACATCTTTGATGTTAAGATGCTGAAATTGCTCGTATCATGGGAGCAGCAATGTTTTTAAAATCATATTTTGTATTTATTCATTGAAAAGTTTATACTCCTAACCATATGTTTTTTACCAAGTCCATCCACCATCACCCCCTCTATTACCTCTGATGCCCTGACCCTGACTCCTTCACAATTTCATGTCTTTCTCTTTATTCTTATTAATAATTCACTGAGCTCAATTAGTGTTTCCCACATGCACCTGTGTGTAGGACCATCCAATGGCACATAAGCAACTTACCAGGGCCGATATCCTCAAAGGAGAGTAACTCTACCTCCTTTAGTAGCCATCAGCAACCAATAGGTCCTCTGCCAAGAATGGAGCCCTAGGGGTACCACCCCGTATCATGCAGATCTTTGATGAAACTAGTATTGTAAGAGTCTCATGCAGGTAACCATGGCTGCCATGAGTTGATAACTCCAATAACCAGGTAATTTCCAGTAGTCAACCTTTCGCAGCTCTGTTTCTTTTTCTGCCCCTTCTTCCACAATTTGGCCTGATCCTCGAATGGGGGTAGAATTATATAAATGGTCCAGATCCACCCACAGCTGAGTACTCACAGTTACTTATACATAGTCCTTTGACCAGTTTAGAGTCTCTGAATTAACTACTAATAACTTCACAAAGAAGTTTTTCTGACCTAAGTTTAGAGCAACAGAAACCTATTGGTATAAAGCACCAATATTTAGAATGTAATCTGCTAGCTTGGCCGTTTATTGTAAGAACAAGAATTGATTCATCCATAAAACCTATTATCTCCCCAATTATGCATGTTAAACCAGGTTTACAGTCAGGAATTAATTCTTTTCTATGGAAAAGGTGCCACAAACAATCATAAAAAGGTTAAAAAGCCCCAAAATTATCATGACACTATTATAGGCCAGTCTTCCCATGTAGGTTGATATTAAAGCATGCAAGATCCCTGACAGGTTAAGATCATTCATGTCTTTTGTCCTCCAGAAACCTGCATAGTACCTTTTGGTACTATATAATCTAACCAACAAAGAGTTTCCTGGGAAACTGATGTGATTTCTCTACATCCAAAGTGAACATTCCATTTTCTTTAAATATATCTTATGTAAAACCATAAGTATTGATTGTACATTTGTATGCTGATGTGGAATTCCCTTCTGTATACTATGAATATTTTATTACTATTGGTTAATAAAGAAGCTGCTTCAGCCTATAGCAGGGCAGAATATATCCAGGCTGGAAGAGAGAGACAGAGACAGAGACACACACACACACAGAGAGAGAGAGAGAGAGAGAGAGAGAGAGAGACAGAGAGAGAGACAGAGACAGAGAGACAGAGACAGAGACAGAGAGAGAGAGTAGGTAGAGTCAGGGAGACACCATTTAGCTTCCAAAGGAGACAGACACCAGATCCTTATCAGTAAGCCACAGCATCATGCAGATACACAGATTAATAGAAATTGGTTAATTTAAGATGTAAGGGTTAGTTAATAAGAAGTCTTAGCCTAGCAGTATTGTAATCAATATAGTTTCTGTGTGATTATTAGGGTCCGATCAATCGGGAAATGAGCGAGCAGTCTCTATTTACAGTGTACCTCTTACTGCTTCATCTCAAATCACTATTGCCCAAATGTTGTCTCCCTTTGGAGAGGTAGATTTGAAGCTTGTTCTCTGGTCTACATTTGGCTACATCATGAGTAAACTATTCTGTTTTTTAGTGATTGTCATACAACAACCAGGAAAATGGGCCTGTCTTTGCAACCTATGTATGTTAGAGGAAACAAAATTAAATTGGAAGTTCGATCAAGATACAATTGAACTGAAATCTGTCAGTTCTCTCATTTTTGACGATGATGTCATAAGTGTCCTTTAAAACCTGGGGCTCTGCTTCATGGCACTAAACACAAGACCATCTGAAAACAGATCAATGACATGGTGGAGTAGTTGGAGGCCCAGCCAAATACCAGGGGCTCACAAGAAGGAAAGGTCAGCCATGAGGAACAACCTGCGTGAGCTTCCGCCTATATGGAGGTCATTTCTTCCCTTCAATATCATGTGTCTCGTGTGCCTTGCTATAACTGGAAATGCACAGGAAACAAAAAACCCTAGATCACCACAAGCCCTGCACCTAATTCTCTTACTAATGTAGCTTGCAGTTATAGCTTCAGGCAAATACATGTTTGTTGACAACTAAGCATCAAAAGTTCAATATATGATAAATATTAAATGAGCGGCTTCAGGAGAAATGGAGAGAAATGGAGACAATGTGAAGTAAAATTGATGTTTGGCTAGATTTCAAGTAGGTAAGTGGGTCTAGAGAAAGAACTCACCTGAGAAAAGATGGCAAAGTCCCAGAGGCAGGAATAGCTGAGAATTCCAAGACAGTAACAAATCCGTCTAACCAGACCACAGGTTATTAAATGAAGACTATGTGAATGAGTCTCAAAAGGAAGGCTGGAGCCAGACCACAGTCTTTGATGTCCAGACCTTCCCATCTGGCTTTATTATGCAGGCCAATGATTCACTCCAACTGGGTCTAAATTTATGCCTAGTCTAAATCTTTCTTTCTCCCCAGTCCATTTTCAGAGATAATTCTTCATTCTCGAGTTAGCATTATGTGTGGATTACACTGAAATATATTGTATATTTTTAAAAAGGAAACCAGTTTGTGGTTTGGCCAAAAGCAAAAGTGGCATGAGACACTAAGGGGAGACCAAACATTCAGAGAATAACCAAACAAAAGACCATGATAGTGTGTGGAAGGGTGGGGCCAAGAGGAAACTGAAGACAAACCTTTCCCAGCATTCCTCAGAAACTAAGCTAGGGGTCAGTTTTTATTTTATAATATTTATCTCTCAACTTTTCTTCACATATTTTACAGGACTCCACCTTGCTTGGTATCCTAAGAGGTCACTGCTGCTCTCTCTAGCAGGGAAGGGATTAGACATTACCTATCCTGATTCCCATGTCCATTGTAGGAACGGGATGACTCCAGAAAGGCTGAAGCAGGAGTTAGTAGGAAATATGACTACTTCAAAGCAATTTTCTTTAGCTCAATGCCCTCTTCCAAGGAGCTTCTGGTTGTAAGATTGTCATTTCCTTCTCCGTAAGCCCTCTGGCCCTGAGCAGAAACATCCAGGAAAAGAAAAAGATTCGATAGGCAACACAGGCAGCATTTAGCCACTTCACCAGCTTTTGTTGGACAAAAGCCCACACTCTCCCCTCAGACTTATACTCTGTTGGTTCCATCTTAACAGACACACCAAGGAACTCTGCTGAGCTTCTTTTGATGGGAAGAAGCCTGGGATGAAAACCAGGAGGACTGCTTTCTGATCCTTGCTCATCCGCTCAACAGTTGAGAAAGCTCAACCCGTGACATAATTTCTGTGAGGTTTATAAAATGACTTGGTTATGTTAGAAATTCCCTAGAATTGCTTTCACATTTAATTTTTAAAATTTTAAGAGATGCTAATAATTTCAGGACACTCAATTTTTATTTATCAAAATAAAAAATGTAGAAAGCATGCTAGCGTTGGCTACTGCAGAGGTCAAATTAGTAAGAAAGAAAATGATCATTTCCATTATATAAGAAACCAATTAAAATACACATACTTCCAGGCCTTTTTTTCCTGTGTTCTCAGGATAATTAGTTTCAAAAAATTACCTAGCATGAACCTAATGCCACAAAATAATTTCTAAGAATAAAAAAGAATCTTAGAAATAATGCAATTGTCTGCTAACAAGCCATTGATTGAATGAAATACATAAATCCATGTAGTGCTATAACAGAAAGTATTTAGAATGACATGGTTAGTAATCATTGAATGAAAGCAAAATGTTCTCCATATTGACATATGAAGAAGTGATTTAGAGCTTAGAATGATTTCAACACAATTGCAGAATGCATATTCCCATTGCCCAAGCTCTGACCTGCCTGTTGCTGATAATAATGCCATGCTATTTTAACAACTTATTGACAATATATGTGTGTTGCTTCTGCAGAATTCTTTCCATAATGTTCAATAAGTGAGCTCTAGGACCATCAAAAGGAAACCTTATTTCTTGCATTAATCCTATGCAGTCAGGAATGTAGAGATAGATCTGAGCCTCAATCTTACAGGAGGCTTTTATAGGTTTCTCCACTCCCCCGTACACTTAGCTCCTAATGCGAAACTATGTAAAACATGAAAAGAATAACAATTCAAAACCACAGCCTGATTATCCATTTTACTACCCCTATGAAACGATAGCTTGTCATGACTCCAAGATTAAAGATAAAACTCCTTAAGAAGTCGACAGTTCCCTGTAATCTAAACTCACTGTGCCCGTTAGTTTTTGTCAATCTGACACAAGCTAGAATCACCTGAGAAGAGAGAGCCTCAGCTGAGGAATTACCTCCGTCAGATTGTCTGGTGGACATCTGTGTGGGGCATTTTCTTGATTATTGATTGAAAAGGTGAGACCTAGCCTGTGGCGGGTGGGGCTACAAATGAGTACTGGATGGTATAAGGAAGCAGGCTGAGCAAGCCAGGAAACAGCATTCCTCCATGACTTCCGCTTTACTTTCTCCTTTCTTTGGGTTCCTTCCCTCATAAATAACTATTAATCTAAAAATGTAAGATGAAATAACCCCTTTCCTCCCCAAGTTACTCTTGGTCATACTATTTATCACAGCAATGGGGAAAGAAAGGAAGACACATGCCTAGTTTAATTACTATCTGTAGTTAGAAGGGATCAACTAAGACTCCATCATTGCAGGTAAGCATCCTCTTCCAAGGTCTAAGCCCTGCTCTCTTTCAATTTGAAGATGAGTAGAGTGTTTAATATAATTTTAGAAAAATATCCACTTAAAAACAAACTATGGGCACCACGGTCTTGGGAAAGCGGAAATGCGAAAGAAACTCTCTGCAAACGCCCCTGCTGCATAAGTGTGCAGCTTGGTATTCTGTCAACTTGACACACGCTCCAGTCGTCTGGGAAGAGGGGTCCTTGCTTGAGAAATTACTTCCATTGGATTGGCCAATGGGCAAGCTTGAGGGGCACTTTCCTGGTGATTGATCCCACTGTGCTGATGCCACCATAGGGCAAGTGGTTCAGGGTTATATAAAAAGGCAAGCCGAACAAATGATGAAGAGCAAGTCCAATGAGCAGCTTTCCTCCAAAGCCGCTGTTTCAGTTCCTACATCCAGCCTGGTTCCTGCCTTAAGTTCCTGCCCCAACTTCCCTTCATCATGGCCTAGAAGCTGTTAGATAAGCAAACCCTCTCCTCACCAAGTTGGTTTTGTTGTGTTTGTCATGGCAATAGGAAGCAAAGTAGGACAAGAGACACCTTTTGGCTCCAGAGAGATTTGAGGGTCTGCATAAAATTTGATCCTCTGGCCTCATAAACATTGCCACATTTCTTCATGCAAAATTCTTTCCTATTTTCATGGCTCTAAACCTAATTTCTCTCAAGACTATGGATTTCCATCTAAATAGTAAGAATATCCAAGTGCAAACACATAATTGCCTGGTGCAAATGTAACCAAGAGAGACATTGAAGAGGCAATGAACTCTTGCTAACAAAAACTAATAGAGATAGCTAAGAAAGGTATCATAAAAAATGAATTCTCATTTGGACAATGAAGAACTGAATGTCTCTCACTGAAAATGCGTATTGGTACCAAAACATAAACTTTCAGTTTAGTACTAATCTCTGAAAGTGTCCCTATAGAAACGCAGAATTGAATCAGTCTGTTAGGAAATATGAACTTATATCTCTCCCTCCACTAAACCCATATGCAAATATTTGAAACCTTTCTATTTTCTATAAAGGAAACCTTTTCAGAACAGAAACATCAACCATAGCACAGGCAGGCCACCTTAGAAATTCACACAGAAAAGGTCACTTAGTGCTGTGTGAAATGAGATAATAACAAATTCCAGAGATTAGTGAAGATGATGCAGTTTTAATATACCATTCTGCAGAAACATACCAGCAGACACCAGCATAGAGAAAAGGCATAAATTGCTGTCAAGCTGATTGGCCCTAGACAGTGTTTAAACCCCTGACCACAAGAAATTCCTGCCTCTTTCTCCCATAGGCCAGACGTTTTAAGATTGACAATCTAGCATAGTCCCCCTTTCCCCATTCCTTTGATTTAAAAGAAAATTCCTACTTAATGAGTAATTTGAGGCATGAAACTGCCCCCTTTGCTGACTGTGGGCTCAGCCAAATAGCTGATTGCCTATACCTTTTTAACTATTGGAATTTTGACACAAGCAGGAACTAGCACACATCTAGGAGAAGGAGTGACCTACTGCCTCCTCGCTATTCATCTGTAACTCCGATGGATTCTAAGTACACCTCATACTGAAAATGGGCTATAACTATTTATTTCTTGCAATATTTAGGCATCTGGGAATCAAATTCATATATAGATTCTACTATCTCCAGTCTCATATTATTTCATTAGTCAGTTAGTATAGAGAAGAAGAAAAATATATATTATTACCAATAAAGTAGACAAACCCATAACCAAACTAAGGAAAACTAAGACAGACGACTCAGTAAAATTGAAAATGAAAGAAGACACATAACAACTGATACCAGAGAAATTGAAAGAGATTATAAGAGACTATTACAATCATAAAACTGAACTGTGAAGAAATAAAAAGTCTTCCTGGACCATAACCAGTAAAGAGAATGAGAGAGTAATCAAACACAAGCAAAGAAAAATCCAGGCCCAACAACTTCCTCACTAGATAATTTTATGAAATATTCAGTTGCTGAATAGTTCTGATAGCACTGAATCAAGCCAGTTCTCTGCTATCTTCTTTTTGAAATCTAATGGATAATCATAAACTATGCTGTGGATGCACCTTGCCTAGAAAATATAGGAACTGCCTGAAACAGTTTGAAAGATGCTCCTATCCAACTCACAGAATGCAACATCCTGGAGTCAGGGGGAACCCAGACTTTGTTTCTCTCTCCCTTCTGAGCAAAATATCTGTTAAAGCTTGGCCCCATCTGTCATGGAACCCCAATGTATGTGATTTAGGAAAGGTCTTTTAGTTCCTTGACTGTGGGGCATATAGAGGAATGCTACCCGAGAGAGCCACAAAAGACCAGTTCCCAATGCATCCAAAATACTTTTCTATCTCTCGCTGCCTACATGTTAACAATAGACTAATTTTTTGCACAACCTAGTATATAAACTTATGTTCTGGTTTTTCATACTAAAAATATGATCAGCAATGCATGATAGGTATAGCCCAGGATGCAGTGGGCTCGTGTTTCTGGTGGTTGACATAATGAAGATTGTAATTCTCCATGCAGTGTGAGTCCTCTCAGGGGATTCAAGATAAATGACCTTGCTTTGAATGAATAATAGAAAGTAAAGGGGACACAGGGAAGAGCTAGTTAATTCTATTCAAAGAGAGGGAAAGACATACAAAATAAAGGGAAATGCCATACTAATAATGTCCTCTGCGTCAGCCTGGGACAGGAAGATAAACTTAGATGGAGAGAGATGAAAGGGCACACTGGGAGAATCATTTGAAGATGGGCATAAAATCATGGAGGAACAGGACATGTTAGGGAAAGGTAAAGTCTTGTCCTTGCCAGAAGAAGGCATAGTGGTAAAAGAGAAAATAAGTGGCGGGAAGTAAACTTACACCACTAGATCAAGACCAATGCACAGGAAAGGATGTCACATTTGCATATCGTGGTAATTCCTGCATTCACAGGCTCAAGGGGAAGACATGGATAGATTTTGAAGATGTACGATGTCAACTCTGAACCATAGGGAAGTTGGGAAGATTTTAAAACAAATGCAATGCTCTAGTGTAGTAAATGTACTAAAACCCTTAACACAGAGAGAGAGGGCAGAACTAGATAAAGATCACCATCAAAACCTGAAATGAGAAAAAGAAACACACTTTAGAAGAGTCAAATTAGCTGGGCGGTAGTAGTATAGGCCTTTAATCCCAGAATTAAATCTCAGGAGGCAGAGGCAGGCAAATCTCTGCGTTCAAGGTCAGCCTGATCCACAAGAGCTAATTCCAGGACAGGTCGGGCCCCAAAGCTACAGAGAAATCACGTCTCAAAAATAGATAAATAGATAGATAGATAGATAGATAGATAGATAGATAGATAGATAGATAGATAGATGATAGATAGATATTTCATTAGATAGCCAAATGAGAGCTATTGATAACAGAATCACAGCAAGGCAGTGGAGAAACAGAAATATACCATAGGTCTAAAACCCAAACTGACAGAAGAGACCTTTGGGGGGGAAAGCTGTCCAGTCATAAGATGTACATTCTTTTTATCCTTCCAGTTATTCACATGCACAAACACATATAAGTTGTAGAAAATTACCCGCATTTAATTCCATTTGCTTAAAATACCCTCAGCCCCAAAAGGTTTGTAGAAAACATGGAAATAACAATCAACAGGAGACTAACAACTGATAAAGTATTGTATATGTTCAAAATAATTCCACATATCTATTCCAGAGGAGGGAAATTAATAGACAGAAAAATGCCAACTTTATCAACATAAACACATTAAAATTTAGTAGTAGAATAATAGGAGTACATTATGGCTATGGCCAAATGTCCAGCAAAGCAACTTCGGGAGGAGAAATTTATTTTGACAGAGATTTTGAAGAACTACAATCCATCGTACAGAGGTAAATGTGGTAACAGATGTCTCCATGATGGTAGAAGTATGTTGGTGCTCTTCATTCTTACTATCTCTTTCATGGGGAGCAGAGACAAGACAAAAAGCAAGACTGGGCTGTAGACCATAAGGCCAAGACCTACTGACCCACTTCTTCCAGTAAGGTTCTACCGCCTAAAGCAATCTCCCAAAGCAATACCCTCTCTTAGATTCATTCCTTTTTCTTTTCTTTTCTTTCTTTTTCTCTATTTCTTATCTCCCCCCCCCTCTCTCTCTCTCTCTCTCATAAGGCAATAAGTCCAGTTAGTGCTGCTAATATGTTTGTTCATAGTATATGGCTATCCACTGGAGCATGCGAATCCTAACAATGACCACATGTACAAAATGAATAATTCATCCTTTAAGCAACTATCAACTGCTAATAGTTCCTCAGAAAGAGGAGGGACCTGGATGGAGGACAGCTACCTCATCTGTGATAGAATTTTGAGTCACATTCTAGGAACACTCTGGAAGAGAAGACAGAAAAAGAATTGGAGGATGGAGTGCTATGAAATGTTGTCTTCTGGACATGACTGCACGTTCGTGACATTTATTACTTTTAATTTATTTTCATTCAAGTTTTTAGGACCTGTAAAAGATACTGCCAGACTCATTTCGAGAATATAACAAAAATGGCCTCTATCCCACTACCTAAAAGAGTCCTTGTTTACTTCTGAAATCTCATGAGCCAAGCCTTCGCTGTCTACATCTCCATCAACATCGTGACCTGTCTCAGTCCCAAAGAATAGTCCACTAAGCTGTTTACTCCAGGTCTTTTTCAAGCTGCATTTCCAAACTTGACTGTGGGGGCTCAAAAATGTGAGTTTATTTCCCACCTTGTTTGAAGGTTAGAAAGTTTCAGCTTGCTCAAAGTTGTTGCCATTCTACCCTGGCCAAAGGTCAGAGAGTTTCTTCAAGGTTGTGTCTGTTTCTACCTCAAGCGTAGTTCCGCTCACTCAAGGTTATCATCAACAGGTGTAACCAATATTCAGAACTTGCATTTCAGGTGTAGAGAGGTAGATCTGTTTCTATCTCAAACAAAAGTCTAAAGATCCAACTAAGTTCCTACTCCCTTAGGGAGATAACAATGGATTCCAACCAGAGAGTGGTTTGCCTACAGAATGTTTTGGTCTAGGGTGTGAGCATTGTCTTTTTCTAGCAACAGAATGTTTAACTAAGAATGTAGCCTGAGACCTTCAACTGGTCTGTTCATTTTCTTATTTTATGTTAATGTAGTTTTTTTTAATTTTACTCCTACCTTTTGGGGCTGAGGGTATTTTAAGCAAATGGAATTAAATGCGGGTAATTTTAGTATTCACTGGAATTCCCTGCCGGTTTTATCCTATGTTTCTGTTTTATTATTTTCACTGGCGTCTTTGTTCTCTTTACTATTCTTCTAATCACCGCGCCTCTATCCTGGTAAGTGGTATCTTTGTGGAAGCTGGTCTCTGACATTTGACTCCATTCCTCCCACAAACCAGTTGCAAAGACCTGTCAATCACAGTCAGGGCGCCCACAGCAATAGCAACAGGTGCATTCCTAGTACCAACTTTTCAGATTAGCTACTTGTCACTGTGCCCAGACTTCTGAGAAAGTCCCTTAAAAGAGGAAGGATTTATCTTGTCTCATAGTTTAAGGGAATATAGCCCACCATGATGGAGAAGGGATGTTTGTAGGTTACTCCAGGACTGTAGGAACATTTTGCTGGGACTGCATATCCTCTCATATCTCAGAAGAAAATGAACCAAAGAGCTAACAAGAGTGAGGCTGTCCAGGTGGTGGTAATACGCTTCTTTAATCCCATCATGCAGGAGGCAGAGAGGCAGATCTGTCAACACAGATTGAGCTCTCCTATGAGAGACTTTTCACATTCAAACAATAACAAGAAAATATGGTGAGAAGAAAATGTGATTCTGTCCCTAAAACTGAGAGACTGATAGAAAATGGATTAGAAGAGGGAGAGGACCTTAAAAGGGAGAACTTTCACTTTTTACTTATGAAATTTTGATCTCTTCAAATGTTTTACAAAGAAACGTATTGGCTTTTATCATTTATAAAATGTAAAGAGCCAAAAGAAAAAAAGAGACTGTTGAGCAACAACAAAGCATTATGAAGCTTTCAAGTCCTTTAAATACTATGCTGGCCTAACTAAATCACAGGGAGCAAAACCTGAGAGAAAACCACTTAAAGAAAGGAAGTGGAAATTTTTGAATAATTAAACTGATAAAAATCTTATGCGTCTGAATAACGTTTGGTTGTGTGTTTAGGTGAGAATTCTTCCCTTGAAGAACTACGGTACAATCAAAGCCAAGCTGAACCAAGTCTGCAACCTTCCTTGACGTCATTACACAACCTCAAGAGACGCTCTACGGAATAGAATGGCAAGAAGAGACTAGCCCCAAAGAATGGCCGATCATATGGAAGAGTCCCACTTACGGTACAGTCCACATTCAGCCCTGCAGCGCTGTTCAAAAGTCTCATAAAAGATAAACAGAACCTGTCCCTTCTGTGCATCTAAGATGAGGAAGCGATGTCAACTGCAGGTGGGAGAGGAGGAAGAAAATAAATGATAAAAGCCATGGCAGAAGCTGTTCAGGGTAAATGTCAGGTTTCAAATGTCTTGGTATCGCAGCTCATACCTGCTAGCAGAAGATAATCAGCTTTGACAAAGCTACCTGAAGGAAATATATTCTGTATCATGAGATTTTATAAATTCAGACTAGTTGTGCAAAAGCAGGAAAATATAAGGGAGTACACATACATGGTATTTCAACTTTAAAGAAATGTAAAATATAAAATATCACTATTAAAGAACTTGTCAGATTATAAATTCAGTTTCTTTCAGTTAAACTAAATTGGAAAATAAATGCCAAATGGAAAGAATGATCTCTGGAAAATGGCTCAACAAAAATTTAGAGTTGGATGATGACCTCCTTTTCCCCTCCAAAATTTTTATCGTAGTAAAACACATATAATTTATCACATTAACTACTTAAGTGTAGTTTGGTTACATTAAGTATATTCAGATTATTGTATGACCATTACTGTCATTTATCCTTAAAATACTTTATATCTTGTAAAATTGAAACTGTATCTATTAAACGATATATTTATATTACTCTCTAACCTAACATTATCCGTAGTAATCATATATTTTTATGGGGTAAGGTGTGACATCACAGTCCATCTATGCATACAACATATAATGGTGAGAGCAGAATAACTGATGTGACTGTCATATTAAATATTTAGCACTTCTTTGTGCAGGAAAAATCAAAATCCTCTCTACTACCTGTTTTTGAAATATTCAATTAAATGTTGTCAAAATATTTATCCTAGCATACTACACTGTACTATGCTGAACACTGGGAATCATTTCTCCTATCCAGTTAAACCCATGTTTGCATTAACATCTTCTCTCCATCTTCTCCCTCATACCCTTCCTACTGTCTGAGAACTACTATTCTGCTCTATCATTGTCTGAAGTCAGCACTTCAGTTTCTACGTAGAGAAATCAAAGTCACTTTCTTTAGCCACTCACCCACTGATAGAGACTCAGGAACCTCAGTTTCTAGTGGCCACCCTAACACTAAGGAGGAATCTCACTCAGAAATCAGTTTTTGTTTCCCTGATTAGTGATGTTGAGCACCTTGTCACATATTACTTGGTCATTGATGAGTCCTCATTGTAAGAAGTTGTGAGAGTTCTTTGTGTACTTGGGATGGTAATTCCTTACCACACACAGTTATTTGCTATAAGGAGCAGAGGAAGCATTGAGTGAAAGTATAAGTAGTGGATGAAGTCCCAAGTGAATGTGGATGTTTGACAAAAACCATGTCTCAGACCCATGGGAACTGGCATAGCTTTCCTCTGGTCTATGTGCAGCTATCGGCCGTGTGTGCAAAAACTAGCAACTGAAGCTTCTTCCTAGCTAGACAATTAATTCGTCCTCCATGCACCAACTCTAGGAAGCCAGCTGAGGATCCGGGCACAGCAGTTGGTACCACTCCATCAGAGTGAGCATGAAGTACCAAATCTCAGCTTTTCTTGGCGTTTCCTTGTGTCTGTCCTTTCTTCACTCCTTCACTACCCCACTCAGGTTTCCAGGACAAAACTGTGCTGAACTCTGTAACTGAAAATATTTTTCCTTTCTGAGAGCTGCTTTTTCATGCTAGCGTCCCTTTTGGTGTACAAGGTTTGAGCTTTCAAGAAGTCAAATTTGTTTACTTCTGACTTATTACTTACATGTGTCTTTGGCATTCTTCCTAAGAGACATTAACTTGCATAAAAACAGAATTTTGTTTCTTCTGGAGATGTGCATAATTATTTTAACTTTGCACTTACCAAATGTCTTTAAAAATAAAGATGTGTAGTTTGGCCTTGAATTCAGTATAAAAATATTACTGGAGGTCTCCATTATACTATCCAATATAATTTTGCTGTGTGACTGTCTATTTGTTGAAAAGAGACCACTTATTCGTCTTGGCTGCCCAGAACCAAAATAACCACACAGAAACTATATTATTTAAAACACTGCTTGGCCCCTTAGTTCTAGCTTCTTATTGGCTAACTCTTACATATTAATTTAACCCATTTCTATTAACCTGTGTATCGCCATGTGACAGTGGCTTACCAGCAAAGTTCCATCATCTGTCTCTGGCAGGGCTATGTGGCTTCTTTCTGACTCTGCCTCCTTTCTCCCAGCATTTACTTTAGTGTTTCCCATCTAGCTCTTTCTGCCCTGCTCTGCTATAGGCTCAAAGCAGTTCTTTATTTACCAATGGTATTCACAGCCCACAAAGGGAAATCCCACATTATTTATTTGTTGTACTAACTCCTCTAAGATGTGAAAAATGTTTGATCACCCTAGATAGAACACCAACCTCTGATCAAACAAATTATTTCATCCAAGTCTAGTTTGGTGAATCAATGATTTTGTTGGTCTTCCTTATAGAAGCATATGTGAGAAGTTATTGTTTTTTTTTAATTTCTTTCTTCATTTAAATACCAACCACAGTTTCTCCTCCTTACTTTTAAAGACCTTGGAAAACTTCAACTCCATCATCAAAAAGTCCCACACCATCATAGGTGATGGTGTCCCATAGCTGCAGAGATGGAATCCAGTCCTCAATGATTCTTTGATCTTCTGTATATTCTTCCTTTAGAGGCCAGATGCAGGTAAGGTAAGGTTGGATGCAGCTAGATGGAGGGCACAGGAGGGAGTGGCTAGAATCTTCGGTGAGTGTCTAATGACCTTGTCACCACCTCATTCATTGTCAAGGGTCTGTGGTGCTCTGACTAAGATGACAATAGCTATATTTGGAGTATGATGTTCCACAGTAGACATCAACTGGCAGTTTGGGGAAATACTTTATGAGTCGTTAGTAATATCATAATATCAAATATCATTTGATTTCTGACATATAAATGGTACTTAAATCTTTATGACCGTTGGGAACAATATGAAATTACACTTAAATTCACACAAATGCTTCTTATCTAAAACATAAGTATATGTGATGCAATAGTGTTTCTACTGCTAGCTTGCTTAGTGTATGAAATATTGTGTCAAATGACAGCATAATTCCAGTTGAATTCTACAAAAATCCCAAGTCTTTGTTGGTGGTTTGAGCTGTATTTGCATGTAAACTAGGAATCCAATGGCAAGATTTTTTTCTTTGAGATATCAATATTATAAACTTAGAAATAATTAATTTCATGTTTGGTTGTTATGAAATAAAAACTGATCTGCATATAAAGAAAAATACACCAAAACTATTAAAATAAAGATAAAGTTTATTATAGATTCTGTGGTCTGATTGCATAAAATATTTCACATAATTTTATTATGAATGTTAACCATGTTTAATATGCATTTCTGACTGTGGAGTGAACTTCTGGACACCAGTGGATTTGAAGCACCAAGTTAAGATTACTCCTTATTCTCACTCTTGGGGGCTGAATATAAGATATTTATTTACCTTCACAGTGTCCTAGCACATAGTTCCACACCCCAGAAGTGGGCCTTTCCAGTGGGGAGTTAACACTAGTAATTACTGAAATCCCAAATCATCTGCATCTTCTCACAGATGACGATCTGTGAGAATAGCTATTGTAATCTAAGGGTGGATAGGCAGTCTCTGCTCACCAAGGCACACTCTAAGGGTTTGCATGCCTTACCAGAATAAATTCCTTCTGAAAGTCTAGTAAGGTTTGTTGTCACGGCTTTCTCTTCAAAGGCTTCTCTTTTATTAATTTAATTCTCTCTTGTATGGTTTCTTTTTTATTGTTTCCATTCTAAAGTATAAGTAAGAATCCCCAAGGTTAAATAACCCAGCTAACACAGAGAAAATAACTGACAGATGTATCCAACCCATGAATTTTGGGCATGGTTCTGTCTATATCAGTTATCATAAGAAATCATTTCCCCAGATCTTCAGAGAAACAGTGGAAAGCAGGATAAATGGAGAGAGCAGAGCTAGTCTAAAAATTTCTTGATAGAAGCCATATAAAATAAGAACTAATAAAGATTCAATTAAAACTTAGTCTCCATAGTTCACTTGTAACAAGTCTTGTTGCCTAGTTACCACCAGGCAGAGAATGAACTACACAAAGAAGTTGCCACAATTGCAGGAAAAATAATAAGTGTTGGTTATCTGTGCATTCTACTCTTAAGTAATGACTTAGAGAGCAGAGCAAATACAGTTCTATTAACAGCCTGACGGGTGTTATTTACTCTAAAAGGCAATCTCTCTCATTCTTTGTTGGCAGTTTGAACTTTCTATATATACAGCTAGTGAATATATCATGAGTTTCACAAGAGAAAAAATTCTCCAGTAAAATGTGAACAGTGTGTCAAACAAAGCTCTCTGCTGCTCAGAGCAAGGTCCTGGGTTTGATAAGTACACTCTGAAGATAAAGAAGGAATATTATGCATCAGTAAGAAATATTTCTTTTTCTGATTCCCATGTAAATTAGATCTATGTATGTCTCTCTTAGTGCCCTCCTTGTTGTCTAAGTTATCTGGGATTGTGTTTTGTCGGCTGTTTTCTTTGCTTTATGTTTAAAAAGACAAGATCTTCTGAGTAAGTTTGGTGCCTGGGGATCTTGGAGGAGGGTTGAAGGGGAGGAGAGAGGCAGGGAGGGGAGCAGAGAAAAATGTAAAGCTCAATAAAAAAAGAAGAAAAAGAAATATTTCTTTTGGGCTGTCTGAAGTTACTTATACCATTTTTATTTCTTCAAAGGAAGGTCCCCTAACAAACTCTTATAGTTCAAGAGACTTGAATTTAGCCCCTAGCAGACCACAGAGGTAGATATATGATATCCAACCGAACAAGTTTTTCATCTCTGCCTTGGGCACATTACCCAAGATACCCAAAAAAGCTCTCAGAGAAGTTTGCTGCCTAAACACTAACACAGCTCTCTCAGATTATGATCTGTACACATATAAGTTTGTGGACATGAGCAACAATATTTCCTGTGTTGTGCAGAGCTACAGTATGGGGAAAAAGGTGAATAAAAAGAAAGAACAAAGCCATTCGAGTGCACAGTGTTTAGAAACAGCCTGCCCACTGTCTTTCACAGGTACAGAGCTAACCTACTTGCATTTTGCCTAGGATGATTTGATTTAAGTTGTCATTGCAAGAAAAAATGTCACAGATACAATTCTCTCACCAAATTCCCTTTTGGATTTGTTTATATTAGAGGAACTTTGGATTTAGACATGAGTTATTTAAGAAAACTACCAGTTGTCAAAAGTGTATTTACTTTGAAGTATTTCAAGTATCAGGCAAATAGTGATAGAAAATTAAAATTCCACTAATAAATACAATTACAGTCTCATTACATACACATTACAGTCATTAATACTTGGGAGGAAAATATCACTCAAAATATCTTTCCCAAAAATGTCTCATTAAAGAATTATGTGTCTTTAAATTAAATTCTAACATTAGAGGATTGTAGGTTGGTTATCCTGTACTTACTCCTAATATCCACTTAGGAATGAGTACATACCTGTAACCTGAGACTGCTCATTTGTTTCCCTGCTGCCCAGACCCAAGTAATTGCACAGAAACTATATTAATTACAGTACTCTTTGTCCAATGACTTAGGTGTATTCCTAGCTATCTCTTACATCTTAAATTAACCAATTTCTATTAATCTGTATATCACCATGAGGCTATAGCCTACTTGTAAGTTTCCGGCTCTCTCTCTCTCTCTCTCTCCCCGTGTGTGTGTGTGTGTGTGTGTGTGTGTGTGTGTGTGTGTGTGTGTATTCCACTATCTCTGCTTGAAATTCTCACTTTTCTCTATTCTGCACTGTCTTAGGCCCAAGAAGCTTCTTTATTAACCAATGGTAATAAAACATATTCACAGCATACAGAGGGGAAACCTACATCAGATAGATACATAGATAGATAGATAGATAGATAGATAGATAGATAGATAGATAGATAGATAGATAGATAGATGATAGATGGATACTCATCCCATTTAAACCACTTTTTACAAAATCCATTCCTTAAACTCAATTTTGTTGACTTTGACTTTTGTACTTCATGAATGCAAACATTTTCAGTGGTTTAAAAATATTTATTCACCAACAATTTTATGACAAACATCCACCTTACTCTTGTATTTGTTTTATTAGTCACACTAATTATCACTTAATAGTAAAATGTCAATAATTGAACTTTTCATTTATCAATGAAAACATTCACATGGAAGCTTCAAAAATTACCTATGAACTCCTATCACTGCAATCTTTTTTATAATATAATTACAGCATTTATTTCTTCTCTTTTCTCCCTTCAAATCCCCCATATATCCCTCCTCACTATCCTTCAAATTCATTGTCTCTCTTTTCAATAATTGTGATTATATGAATAGATGTATAAATATGTACACATATATTTTTTCCTGAATCTGTATTGTGTTACTTGTATATATGCGTTCATCCCAAATGTGAGCTGAACAAGCACAATACCAGTGCATATGCCAAAATTCAGAGGGAAAAGACTCACGATGCCTCAACCCTATACAAAGTAAAGTAGGTAAATAAGGAAAGCTGCAAGCAGGAGAGATTTCCTTAGGGAAGAGCACACCGATAGGTTATTAACTACAATCTTTATATAGGAAGAGAAAGACTTCTTGAGATGTCTTTGGGAATTTTCTCCCAAAAATATTTACTAATTATGTCTTTTTAAGCATCCCATTGCTCTCCCAGGAAGTCCTACTTTTTCACAAATAGTAACAGATCCATTACAAACACAACCTGAAGCGTTGGCAGAATCCATGCCAGATAAAACTTGGAAGCAACCACTGTTTTTTTTTTCAGAGAATTGTTTTTCAGCAGCACTGAAAACACAGAACTCAGATACAAAACAGCAGATAAACATGATGCTTTCTAAGATAGAACATGAGGTCACAGCCTATTTTAAGCAGAAGAAAGAGTTGGAAAATATCCCTGAAATGTCATCAAAGGAGCAGGTCAAGCCACTAAAATAAAGGAATCACGAAGAAAAACAATCATATTGCACAACAATAACTTGTGTTTGATTTCCCTGGGAGAACATCCAAGTGAAAATTAGTTTCAGACTATATGAATAAACTATAAACAGTTTCATAGATGTTCTAAACTGAAGGAAACATAAGCATTCATCTACCTTCATGCAAGTCTTACTACAAATCATTTAAATAAATAATTTAAGTAAATAATTTATCTCAGTTTAAACACTTGCAGAGGAAGAAATAAATAAATTCCTCATTTACCTGGTCAGTAACAATGTACAGGTTAGGTATTACTGTGATTTAAATGAAAATGCCCCCTATAGGCTCGTAGGGAGTGTCACTATTAAGAAATGTAACCTTGTTGGAGGAAGTGCATCTCGGGGGAGGGGGGAGTTTGAGGTTTCAAATGTTCAATCCAGGTCCAGTGGGACTCTCACTTCCAGGTACCTGCTGATATATATGGAAAACTCTTGACTTCTTCTCCAGCACCATGTCAGCCTGCATGCTGTCTTGCTTCCCACCGTTACAATAATGAACCAAGCCTCTGAAAATGAAAGCCAGCCCAATTAAGTGTCTCTTTTTTAAAAGAATTGTCATGGTCATGTGTCTCTTCACAGAAATAGAAACCCTAACTAATACAGCATACAACAGTGTTTGAAATGGTCCCCATAGGCTCACAGGGAGTGGCAGTATTAGAAGGAAGAGAAAGGAAGCATTGTTCACACTTATGTGTTGCTATAGGTAGAATATTTGTGCCATCTGTACCTAGATACAAGTCTAGATACATCTGTACTGACTTCTAAATCTGCCTTTTTCACATGGTTCTGCAGTGAAATTTACATGTTTCCAGGCTTCTACTCTATCACATACTTCTCTGTAACTGGTCTTTGTGTGTTCCTTGGGGCTAGTATTATATTGCTCATATTGGTTAATAACAATCTTGTCTGAAGTTTACAATGTAAGAATAAATGATCATCTACTGGTAATATACTAATAAATATGCTTCACTGCACTGAACCCAAGCTTTTTATCCTTGTGATGAAGCATTCCATCCTTCTTGGCTTCACTTGTCCAACACCTGGTGACCATAGTCCTTCAGGGGCTCCAGCCAACTTCCCCCAATACTCTACCTTCAAATGCCCCGTGCATCATTTATCCAGGGCCAAGCTTCTCTATGGATACATAGACACTCATATTGCACATATACATAGCCTTAAAAGTAATGTCCAAGGGGGAAAAGTTGACCAACACAGAGAGACAGAATCTAGTACAAATAATGTTCTTGGATTATGTTTTACCAAATTTCTTATTATGGAAAAGAAGCTCCACCCTTGTACTGTATCATTTCTTCCCTGCTTAATCCCTGTCCTTCACCCCAACTCCCTGAGATTATAATTTGATAAAATACCTATACATGTGTCAGCTTAGGCTCTGGCTTGGGAAAACCCAGTTAAAATAAACATTGATTTTATTATTACTTTTATAGAAATAATTTTTTTCTTATATTCACTGTAGGTAGTCAGAAAAAAAACACCAACAACAATTATATTTTGGATATTCCTTCTCAATTAAAACCTCAGATATAAATACAAACTATATATTCTAGACTAGTTCCAAATAAGACGGTATCATTTCTTATCATTAGCTTTTTGAAAAATTACACAGGATGTGGCATTACTTGAAAAACACAAACGAGTAGCTAAGATATGGGAGTTAGAACGAGAAGTTTCAACATACATCCAATATGAGCTCAAATAAAAAGAAATGAATAGAATTGAAGGCATACAGATAACTTTAAAAGAAAGTATAATTGGAAAAAAAGCAGAGAACAGACTAAGGCAAATAGCAATAAACCTTTATGTAAACATAGCAAAGTAAAACTGGAACTTTCCTAAAGCAGTGAGAAAAAAAATTAAAGGAAACAGAGGAAAATCCTCAAAGAAATGACGTTGAGACTAAGATCCTTCATCCTGGTTCTCAATAAATAGCAAAACCAAATAGGGTTACCCTTTCACAGTGTTGAAAGAAAATATCTGCGTAAATTTGCATATAAACTGTCCCCCAAGAGCTTATGTGTTTGAATACTTCATTTCCCAATAGTGTCATTGTTTTGGAAGGTTGTGGAACCTTTAAAAGATATGGCCTAGTTAGAGGAAGAAAGTGACTAGAAGCCATGCCTGAGGGTTGTAGCTAGTACTGTGCCTGTGACAAACTGTCTACTTCCTGCCTGTTGATGTAATGTTATGGGTCACTCACAATCTGAGGCCATGGCCATCAACTTTGCCCACCACACCTTCCCCACAATCCTCATGAACCAAAGGCAATCCTTCCTCTCACAAGTTGTATTCATCAGCTATTCTGTCACAGACACAAGAGAAGTAATAGAAAACTTTTACAGAAAGTGGTACCTAGAAGTCAAGTTGTCACAGTGAAAAACCTGACACTGTGGCTTAGAGGCCTTTGGAACAGGTCTGTAGGGAAAATGAGGAGTTTGGAGAGGTAGTCTTGAAAAGTGCGAGAGTGCTGTAGGTAGAGTTTACAGAGCCATTTTGATGGGAGCAAAGGACACCTTCATACCACAAAAAGTATAAAGAGCGAAGGCCGGCCAAGAGGAGCTTCAGAGGAGAAGCATACCTTGGTTGGGAATTTGTGTTACATTCTCACAAAGAATCTGGCTACAGTCTGCCCACCTTCTGAAGACTTGATTGAGGCTGGATTCAAAAGTATATTCAAAACTAATAGGTTTGGCAGAGGAAGTTTCGGATACCATAGGATTCAGGTTACACAGCAGTTATCCTTCAGTGCCCTTAGTCAGATTTACAGTGAGAATCCTGAGCATAAAGGGAACAGAGAGATGTCAAAGATGTGCAGTCCGTCAGAGAGAGGAGCATCGAGGCAGTTAACACTGCTGTAGAGAGCCGAAACAAGGCAGCTGTGGGAAAGGCTACGGTAACTTTTGAAGAGACTGGCAGAATTAAAGAGAAAGCTATCACTGTGCAAAGACAGTAAGAATGATGCCTGAAGACCAAGACCTTATCCATCAAAGGCTCATCCAAAACCACGCAAATTAATACCATCAAAGAGTACCTGATAGATAGAGCCATTGTGATGCCCTGATATCCTGGTGAGTGACAGCTAGCTAAGGGCTTTACTCTATTATCACTGCGTTGCCTACTTTTCTCTTTCCTGCAACCATAACTTCAAGAAGGAAAGGTATTTTGGCCAGTCGGTTGACTGCAGTCTGTCAAACAGAGAAACACAGCAGTGGGTGGTATATGGCTGTGGTGCCAGGCGTATGAGACTGCGTGCTTACATCTTAAGGAAGCAGACAGAAAGGAATGCTGGCATTCATCTGACTTTCTCTGTTCTCCTGTTTTTCAGCCTGGGCGGTTGCCATCCACACTCAGGTAACGCTCTCTGAAAACATCTCACAGATATGCCTCCTAGTGGTTTTCTAAACACAGTCAAGTCGACAATGAAGAGTACCCAGCACAGGAAAGGTTTTGCTTGGCCAGCCACACAAACACACAGAGGCTGCTGCCACTGTGTTCCAAGTGGGGGCAAGTTATAATCCTAAGAGCAAAATGGGGGTGGAGCTTTTGCAAGCAGGGAACATGTAACATTCTAGGGCTTTAGAAGTTACATATAACAAGCCCCTAGAAAGCTTGTAGAGCAAGACAATATGTAGCAGGATCAGATTTCCTACATAAAACCCCTAAGTTAGCTCTGCTTGAAATTGTGAAGATAAAGCCTAACTTGCAGTGAAGATAGCCGGATCTTGTCAACACCACAAATGTAGGACCTCTGCTAAGGGAAACTGGAGATGCTGAGTGGTGCCAGTTAAAGACAGAACATATGCTAGAGTTGGCACACTTGGAGGGGTGGAACTGTTCAAGCATCTTAGAGCCCAGATAATGCCACGTGAGCTCCCAAATGATGGACAGGGAGCAGCAGGGGTCAGTGTTTGCCCTACCATGTTTTTGTGTTGCTTTGGTCTTTGCTTTGGCTCATATTTTACTTTTGGAATGAGAATGTCTACTTTGTGCCACTGAATTCTCAATGTGTGTGAGTTGTTTTACAGCTCAGAGGGGCTCACTGTTAAAAGATTATTGAAGTTTTAGGAAAAAAATATCTTGGGAATTTTGATCAGCTTTAGAACTGTAAGTATGAGGAGAAATTTGAAGTTGGAATGAATGCATTTTTCATTTTGAGATAGCCACGAGCCTAGGGAGAGAGCCCGAGGACTCTCTGACATGACTCTATCCCTCTGGAACCATAAACTAAAAAGAACTTTCCCTCCTCTAAGTTGCTTTGGGTAGTGTTTTTTTTTTTTATCACAGAAGCAGAAAAGTAACTAATACCCACTCTTATGGGAGCTTCTGGAACCATGGGCCTCCCTGTGAGCTGCTAGGGGCGGGGTAATTATGCCAAGGGTTACCACCTGCTCCTGCTTCGGGCCCATGGTATACAAATTTGCTTTTCCTTTTAAATAATGGTAATATTATATGTGTAGCAAAGGGTTGTTTAAAATATGTTTATTCATGATTCATTATTTAAAAGCACCTAATTTATATATTTATTTTGTGTATACACCTGGGGTCATATAAAAATTTCTCAGGCAAAAGGTGACAGGTGGATAAAGTTTAAGAATCCTTGCTCTGAAGACAAGATAAAGATGCTTCATGCTCAACACCATGGTATAATATTAGCCACAATAATGCGATTCAAAGCTGTGATATAGCATTAGCCACAATAATGAGACTCAACACTGTGATATAGTATTAACCACAATAATGAGATAAAAAAATTATCAAAAGGCCGGGCGGTGGTGATGCACGCCTTTAATCCCAGAACTCAGGAGGCAGAGGCAGGCGGATCTCTGTGAGTTCGAGACCAGCCTGGTCTACAGAGAAACCCTGTCTTGAAAAACCAAAAAAAAAAAAAACCAAAAAACCAAAAAACCATTATCAAAAGGAGCAAATTGTGGCATGGAAAAGTTGTGATCTTAATTAGTTATAAAATTACAAAGTGCCTGATAGTAAACTTAAGAAAGTTACAAAAATCTATGATGACAATATTAAAATTTTGTGAAATAAAGAAAGAGCTATATTTTGTCCAATGTCAACACAGTTTTGAAGAAACCTAAACAAGCAGACAATAAGAGTTAAATGGAAAAATAAGTGGTCAGTAGCAAACAAAGTCTTTCTGAAAACAAGAGTCCACTCCTACAAGATAGGAAGACTTACTACACAGCTAGAACAGAGGAAATGCTTGGTCTCAGTTGCTGCCCAGAGAAAACAGACAAGCACACAGCAGAGCTCAAAACAGACCCACTTATATTCTGAAACATCTGCTGTAAGAGAAGCAGGTGATGAATATCAATAAATGGAGCTGAGAAGCTATACTTTCCACATCAATAAAAATATTATTAGATACAGACTTATACATTTAATAATGTGCCAACTGAAAAAAATATCTGAAAGTCAAGAGCAAACTTTAAACCCCTCAGAAATAACTACAGGAGATCTTTCAGAAATTCAATGCGAAGAAAAGTTTTCTAAGCAAAATGTACAAACTCTATTAATAAGATAAATGTATTTGGTTCATTTAGAATTAAAGAAATATTGTGTCGAAAAAGACCTACCTTTTCATTAAAAATGCAAGAAAGTCTGAGAGCTTATGCATGAAAGCACCATAAATATACATATGAAAGATTAAAGGATACTATTCATAATTCCCAAAGATTTCCTATGCTTCAATCAAAAGTAAAAAAAAATACCAACAAAATATAGAACGACAAATAGAGTGTATTTCATAGGGACTGTTGATGCAAACAACAACTATCAGGAGATAGTTTATTCCTGAGCCAAGTACGGGTGACCACAGCCTAGGAACTGGAACTCAGGTTGCCTGAGTGCCATGTTGCAACGACATTTTCATGAAGTCTTTATGATTCCTGAGCAAAAGAAAGTCATAAATCAAAGCAGTTTGAGATCCTGAGGTAGAAACATCAGGTAGGTGGATTACAGAATGTTGGGAAGTCTTAGCTATGGCTTCCAGACATTATCTGATGGTATCCCCAGCTTTCATGATGTTTTAAACCAGCATTCTGTTGTGTTAATGCATCCACAATGGTTATAGATGATATGATCACAAAGATTGTAGGTCAGCCCAGAGACTTTGTCTTGGGTTCTGCAACATTCCAACACTTCACAATCATTAACTTCTAATCTTTCTATCAGCCTTCTAGAAACTTTAACACAGTTTTTTTTTTTGCAACTTCAGTTCACAAACCCAAGACAGTCAGATAGTTAACAAACAAAGTTGTATGTTCAGACCAGCAGTGTTATAAACAACAATTTACCTTTGATGTCAACCAAATTTGTAAAGCTTAAACTGAGTTCAAGTTTTTCATCAATATAAAATAGAAGAATTTTTATTATAATACAGTGGGGATACAAATTGGTATTATGACTTCTGAGTGAAGTTTACCAACATCTAGGCAGCTTTAAAATATGTTTAGCCTGATCCAGCAATACACTCTTGGGAATATACCCAAGAGAGGCCCTATCATACAACAAAAGTATATGTTCAACTATGTTCATGGCAGCATTGTTTGTAATAGCCAGAACCTGGAAACAACCTAGATGCCCTTCAACGGAAGAATGGATGAAGAAAGTATGGAATATATACATATTAGAGTATTACTCAGCAGTACAAAACAAGGACTTCTTGAATTTTGCATACAAATGGATGGAAATAGAAAACACTATCCTGAGTGAGGTAAGCCAGACCCAAAAAGAGGAACATGGGATGTACTCACTCATATTTGGTTTCTAGCCATAAATAAAGGACAATGAGCTTATAATGCATGTTCCTAGACAAGCTAAGTAAGAAGGTGAACCCAAAGACAAACACATAGTCATCCTCATGAATATTAACCTTCCTCAGGTGATGAAAGGAGACAGAGACAGAGGAGCACGGGACAGAAATCTCAAGGTCCAAATCAGGAGCAGAGACGGAGCACGAGCAAGGACCTCAGGACCGCGAGGGGTGCACCCACACAGAGACAATGGGGATGTTCTATCAGGAACTCACCAAGGCCAGCTGGCCTGGGTCTGAAAAAGCATGGGATAAATCTGGACTAGCTGAACATAGAGGACAATGAGGAATACTGAGAACTCAGGAACAATCGCAGTGGGTTTTTGATCCTACTGCACGTACTGGCTTTGGGGGAGCCTAGGCAGTTTGGATGCTCACCTTTGGAGACCTGGATAGAGGTGGGCGGTCCTTGGGCTTCCCACAGGTCAGGGAACCCTGATTGCTCTTCGAGCAGATGAGGGAGGGTGACTTGATCGGGGGAGGGGGAGGGAAATGGGAGGCGGTTGAGGGGAGGAGGCAGAAATCCTAAATAAATAAATAAATAAATAAATAAATAAATAAATAAATAAATAAAAATATGTTTAGCCTTCATACACACACATACACATTGACAGTAGCTGAACACTGAAGGCAATCTAAAAATCAGATAAATTGTGCTATGTAATAACTAACCACGACACAAGAATAAAAAGTGGATGAATTTCAACAATCCATTTTACCTAGAAGAGTAATATTGAGTAAAAGAGGAAAATTAAAGAATATTAAATATATAACAATACCATTCAAGTAAAGTTTTAAAGGTTTATATAATCTATAAACGGATGTACAATAGCACTGCCAATAGAAAACTAGTTTTATGGTTTGCCTTAGTTAGGGTTTCGATTACTGTGAAGAGACACCACGACCATGGTGACTCATAAAGGAAAGCATTAAATTGGGGCTGGCTTACTGTTCAGAGGTTTACTCCATCATCATCATGGTGAGAAGCATGGCAGCGTGCAGGCAGACATGGTGCTGGAGAAGGAGCTGAGAGCTCTGTATCTTGACCTGTATCCCCCAGAAAGAGATAGTGTGCCACACTGGGCTAGCTTGAGCATATGAGACCTCAAAGCCCACCTCCACAGTGGCACACTTCCTCCAACAAGAACACATCCTAATAGTGCTGCTCTCTATGGGTCAAGCATTCAAATACAGTAGTCTGTGCAGGACATACCTATTCAAAACACCCCATGTTTCTTTACTAATTTACTTTTGATGAACATAATTTAAATTTGTTGAAGAATCAAAAGGGTTTGGGTTTGTTACTGGTTTAAGACAAGCATTTGTTTTTGATTTTTGGAGAATCAAAATTTGTTTAAAAATAAAATACAACACTTCAGACTGTTTCACATAAAATGAGTTCCACAGGAAAGTTAAGCAAATGTATCATTTCAGCATCTATTATTTTTAGAAATAAGAAAACTTGGTAAGCCAGAGCTTGGGTATAGCTGTTCCTTCATCATGTGCACTTTGGAAACTCTGCCTCCAGAAGTCAGAGTACTAACTGTGTGACTTCTTCTCTGTAATTCCAAGACACCTAAGTGAGAATGGACTCCAGGCTCACTTTGGAATAGCAGAACTTTTATGGAAATACTCTTTAACAAATTGTATTGTTTAGCCCGTGATCAAATACATAAGCATTTCCACTGACCTAGGATGCTCTTTACTTTCAAAGTTGTGAGTAAATCCATGGTTTATAGATAAGTGATGAGAAAAAAATTCATAGTCCATGGTGTTTTTTTGTCTGATATTTAAGCTTCACTAATTACAGTTTCCTTGGGAGCATAAAGGTTTTTTATTAAGTCTTGTCACATTTTAATCTACATTTAATTATCGTAGATCCGTCTTCACATGCTTGATGAGAAAGAGAATCTTGGCATGCGGTTGCCAAGGAGCCCAGGGAATGCTGCAGCACTGGTTCCTATGGTAAAAGTTGGTCAATATTCCCTTGCAATCTCCCAAAATAGATAAACTCACGACACGGGAAAGTCTTCCCTCGCTCATCACTAACCGTTACAGGTTGCACAAAAGCTTGTTTCCCTTTGGGCATCACATTTCCAACAGCAAAGCTCTTGGGGTCCTGGTAATGCCGCTTGGGAATCTCCCGAAACACAGCCTCCCTTGACAGGCAGAGTGATGGCTCGGCTCCTGACAAGTACTTAGGGCCTGTGTTTACTGCGGCACCAAGCACATCGATCATTTTGCCTCTTATGCATTCCAAAGAAAGCCTCTACACACAGTTCCTGCTGAAGAAACTCACCATGGCTTCCCCCACTGCAGAGAAAGGCAGGCTGTGTGATTCCTATCCCTTGTTTCCCTTGAGACAAAGGAAGTGGGTGCGGTGTTACCTCTCAGAAACCCAGCGGTCTAAAGGTGGCTTCCTGTGAAAACTTCGCTGAGTTTATCCAGATCTCTAGTCTGTAACTGGGAAGTATGGTGCACATCGGATGCCAGGAGTGGGCGCTGAAAGCCAAGGATGTACAAACAGGGGCCTGAGAAGCAGAAGAAGGACATAAGAGGTGTAGGGTGTTGATAAAAATCATCAAAAATTGGAAGCTGAGCTTTGACTGCAAGAAAAAAGCAGAGACAGGGCACTCACACACCTACCATCATTCACTTGAATTCACAAGAGGAAACCGATGGGAGAGATGCAGCAGGCCTGAGGTTTCTGTAGTAGAGGGTTGGCAATTGCCCAGAGGAGGGAGGGAGGGAGAGAGGGAGGGAGGGAGGGAGGGAGGGAGGGAGGGAGGGAGGGAGGGAGGGAGGGAGGGAGGAAGGGGAAGGCAAAAAAGAAGATGGGAGCAAAGTTAAGAAACAAAAGCATTCGCTGGGCGGCGGTGGCGCACGCCCTTAATCCCAGCACTCGGGAGGCAGAGGCAGGCGGATCTCTGTGAGTTCGAGGCCAGCCTGGTCTACAAGAGCTAGTTCTAGGACAGGCTCCAAAAAGCTACAGAGAAACCCTGTCTCGAAAAACCAAACCAAAAAAAAAAAAAAAAACTTCACAGAGTATTTTCTGAGTCTCACATTTGAGCCACTCCCGAACCTACGAGACAAGAACACTGGAGGGAAAGGAGAACAATCTCCTCCAAAAGGTCTTCAACCGGAACCGCATTTGCAGAAAAATGAAGCCAGTCCCCACGACTGGCTCCTAATTCCCTAAGGAAGTTCTTCATAGTTTGACCCAGAATCACATGTTTGATTTTTACAGTAAAGGAACAAAATGTCATCAGACTTTTCAGAAAGAGCTTCTAGTTTTCAGTGCTTTGGCTTTAAGTCAATAACCCCAAGCAGAAAGACCACAATGGGAGGAGCACACAGAACACCCTTAGCTATTCCGAAGACTGTAGCACTGGTTGCTTTTATATAAAATCTAAGTCAGTCGTACTATGATTTTATAGCTTTTATGGTCAGCCACAAAATGACTAATTGGCTTTAGCAAAAACACCCAAAATTCCTTTATTACTTTTTGTTCATCTTCAGCTAAGGAACATTATTAGATTTTTTTTTTCTGTGAGTCAGTCCTTTAATTGACAATCCTCTCTAAGCAATCATGATTGATTATAATTAGAAAGGCACAGTGAATTAAACTAAATGGGATATCATAAATAAAAATAAGCTTCTTTCACCAGCAGTCAAACTTAGGAACATTTTATATCCCTCAAAGTTAGCTTTTTCCTTTCCTAATTATACATTAAGCTTAAGGTAAACATGAATTAAAAGATCTTTTTTTTAGTAAATATAAAATATAAATTTATAACAGTGTTAGTGTGGTTTGAATGTTTGTGGTGATCCCAAACTCAATGTTAAAAATTAATCCTCAGTGCAACAGTGTTAAGAACTGGACTTTTCCAAGAAGTTGGAGGTGTTTCAGGCTCTCCTCTCATAATAAATTATCAACCCTGTTTTTATTATGATTTTGAAATTATAGTTACATCACTTTCCTCTTCCCTTTTCTCCCTCTAACCTCTTCTGTGTACCCCCAACTCTCTTTGAAATTCATGGACTCTTTTCAATTGTTGTTGTTGTTGTGTGTATGTGTGTGTGTGTGCTCTAGTTGCTTTCCTATTGTAAAGATAAACCATGGCCAAGGGGTCTCTTTTGGAGCTTAGTTACTGCTTCAAAGAGTGAGTCCATGACCATCATGGTGGGAAACATGGCAGCAGGCAGGAAAGCATGGAAAAGTAACTGAGAGATTACATCCTATCTTTAATTTGGAGGCAGAGAAAGAGACTCACTGGGTATAGAACGGGCTTTTTAAACCTTAAAGCCCACCCTCAAAGACACACCTCCTCCAACAAGGCCACATCTCCTAATCCTTCCTAAAGCAGTTCCACCAACTAGGAAGCAAGCATTTACTTGTATGAACTTATGGGGGCCATTGTCATTCAAACTGTCATATATATGAATACGACCTGATACATTTATATAATGTTACTTCTATGTATATGTGTCAGTGGTCTGACCCAGTTATGACATCCGTCTGTATCTGATCTGAAAGTCTCCTCACTGAGAACCAGCATTTATGGCACACAAGGTGACCTGTGAGCTTATGAAGGAGAGAATCAAACTATAATCCTACCCAGCTGTGACATCTAAGAAGCACAACAACAGCCAGTTTGACCTTGTGGCCAACAACTCTCTATTAGGACTTAAGATCTGCTCAGCAAGAGGGAAATCATGTCTTATACATACAGAGAAGGTTGTATTTATGAGTGAGTGTGTGTGTGTGTGTGTGTGTGTGTGTGTGTTAAGAAACTGTTCAAAGCTGAGTAGTGGTGGTGCACGCCTTTAATCCCAGCACTCGGGGAGGCAGAGGCAGGCGGATCTTTGTGAGTTTGAGGCCAGTCTGGTCTACAGAGCTAGTTCCAGGACAGGCTCCAAAGCTACAGAGAAACCCTGTTTCAAAAAACAAAAGAAAAGAAACAAATTATTGTTAACAGCACCAAATCTGAATTGTTTAATCCCAGGAAAAATTATTTTTTATTATCAAATTTATGTGTTCACTTATGTGATACATAATTACCCAGATCTGAAAGTGTGGTGAACTAAACTGTAAAGCCACTAACTTTCTGTTCTGTATCCATCTGTGTGACTTTGGTTGCAGATAAATGCAGTAAGGAGACAATTAACATCATTAAAATTTGAGCGGCTCTCTGAGGCACAGACTGCAGCTGCACAGAATGAACAAAGAGGTGAGTGACCAGTTCCCCAGCTGGACAGCCCAGTCTCTAGGCTCTTGGCCCCAGGGCAAAACCTCATGACCCTCCCTGACCAGCCTCAGCTGCACTAGCCTGCAAGCAAGCAAGCAAGTCTCCTGCAGGCAGGTTGCTCCAACACACACGCACACACACACATCCACCAAATCCTATAATCCACAACTCCCCCTCTGCCCCCAAACCCACCCATCCCCTGTAACCTCAATGGCTCTCTGAGGCACAGACTGTGACTTCATAAAGAAAACCAAGAGGCCAGTGACCAGCCACCAGCTGAACAACCCATTCTCTGGGCCCTAGACCACTAGGCAAATCACTGGGGCTCTCTCCCACCCACCTCAACTGCGCTAGCCAGCCAGGAGGCAAGCTTTTTCTGCAGACTCCAACCCCATTGATTGGACCCTGTAATCTACAAGTCCCACTCCACCCCTAACCCACCTACCAATCCCAGAGACCTCAGCAGCTCCCTAAGACACAGATAATGACTGCATAGAGGGGACCAAAAGCGACTCCTTAAGACACAAACAGCAACTGCAATAATCAGTCAAAGAGAGGATTTCTGAGACACAGATATTGACTGCAAGGACTGGACAAAGAGGCAAAGACACTGCTCGCACTAACTGGAGGAAGAGATGGGTAGGTGCCAATGCAGAAATACATTCAACAGTTTAAAAAGCAACATGGCAGAACCCAGTGGTCATAAAACAAGAAGGCCTGAATATCATAATCCAGATGAAGCAGAAGTAAACAACCTTAAACATAACTTTATGAAGATGATAAAGACCCTTAAAGAGGAAATGAAAGATTCACTTACAGAAATGTATGTAACATGAGGGCCTGCTTGTTAGGGTTTCTGTTTTGCCCAGTTCCCACAGTCAGTAAAACCCAAACCCCACAAAGACTCAACTAAGAAAGACATTTACAGACCAATCTCCCTCATGAATATTGTTGCAAAAATACTCAATAAAATACTGGCAAAAAATTCAAGAACACATCAAAAACTCATCCACCATGACCAAGTTGGTTTCATCCCAGAGATGCATAAATTGTTCAATATACAAAAAAATCCATCAATATAACCCACTATATAAATAAATTCATCATTTCAATATATGATAAAAAAGCATTTGACAAAATCCACATTCCTTTATGATAAAGGTGTTGAAGAAATCAAAAATACAAAGAATATATCTAAACATAATAAAAGCAGTGTATTAACAATTAATTAACAGTGTAACTAACTAAAAGCAGCAAGCTAACAGCCCACATCAAATTAAATAGAGAAAAACTCAAAGCAATTCCACTAAAATCAGGAACAATACAAGGTTGTCCACTCTTTCTGTAACTATTCAACATAGTACTCAAAGATCTAGCTAGAGCAATAAGATAACAAAAGGAAATCAAGGGGATACAAATTGGAAAGGAAGAAGTCAAATTTTCCTTATTTGCAGATGACATGATAGTATACATAAGTGACCCCAAAATTCCTACTAGGGAACTCCTACAGCTGATAAACACCTTTTGTAATGTGGCAGGATACTAGATCAACTCAAAAAGATCTATAGCCCTCCTATATAGAGATGATAAAGGGGCTGAGAAAGAAATCAGAAAAACACCACTCTTCTAAATATCCACAAATAACATAAAATGTCTTGGGGCAACACTACACAAAGAAGTAAAAGACCTGTAGGACAAGAACGTCAAGTCTTTGAAAAAAGAAATTGAAGAAGACACCAGAAAATAGAAAGATCACCCATGCCCTTGGGTAGGTAGATGTAACATAATAAAAATGGCAATCTTAAAAGAAACGCAATCTACTAATTCAATGCAATCCCCATCAAACTCCCAAAACAATTCTTCACAGACTTTGAAAAAATAATATTTAATTTTATATAGAAAAACAAAAAACCCAGGATAGCCAAACAGTCCTGTACAATAAAAGAATTTCCAGAGGCATCACCATTCCTGACACCAAGCTCTATTATAGAGCTACAGTAATGAAAATAGCTTGGTATTAACACAAAAACAGAAAGGTGGACCAATGGAATCAAATAGAAGATGCTGATTTTAATCCACATACCTCTGAACACCTTATTTTTTCTCAAAGAAGCTAGAATTATACAATGAAAAAATGAAAGAATATTCAACAAATGGTGTTTCCATAAATAGATGTCAATGTGTACAAGAATGAAAATAGATCCATATCTATCTCCATGCACAAAACTCAAGTCCAAATGAATCAAAGGCCTCAGTATAAATCCAGCCACACTGAACATGATAGAAGAAAAAGAAGTAGCCTTCATTGCATGGGCCCAAGAGACTATGTTGCATGGAGGGGGTCTGCTTGTTCGTCCCAGCCACCCAGAACCAAAATAAGTGCACAGAAACTATATTAATTAAATCAGTGTTTGGCCCATTAGCTCTAACTTCTTATTGGCTAACTCTTACATATTAATTTAACCAATCTCCATTAATCTGTGTGTCACCATGAGGTCGTGGCCTACCAGCAAAGTTTCAGCATGTTTATCTGGGGTGGTGGATCCATGGTGTCTCTTTCACTCCACCCTTCTTTCTCTCAACATTCAGTCCAGTCCTCCCTGCCTACCTAAGTTATGCCCTATCAACAGGCCAAGGCAGTTTTTTTATTCATTAATGGTAATCACAGTACACAAGGGGGACTCCCACATCAAGACTACTTCTTAAACATAACACCAGGAGCACAGACACTGAGAGCAACAATAAATAAATGGGACCTCCTGAACCTGACAAGCTTCTGTAAGGCATAGAACACAGTCAATAAGACAAAATGGCAGCCTACAAAATGTGAAAAGATCACCACCCCACCTCAGACAGAGTTCTGATCTCCAAAATATACAAAGAACTCAAAAAACTAAACATCAAAATACCAAATAATCCATTATTGGATTGGATTGAAATAATTGGCATTATTCACAAGAAATGTTAGTGAATCAGCATAGATTTCCATCAGTAGAGTTTTTAAATTTTGTAGTATATAGAAATATATATGTATATATATATATGCAACAGCGTATTATTCAGCAATGAATAAAATTGAAAACCTGTTATTATTAGGAAATTAGATTGACTGGAGACATGTTAGGCTAGCTAAGATAAATGTCACCTTTTTCATATATGGGATCTTATTGTAGGGAAGCCGCTTGTTGGTTCCCGGCTGCTCAGCGCTGAAATAATCACACAGAAACTATATTATTTAAATCACTGCTTCGCCCATTACTCTAGCTTCTTATTGGCTAACATTTAAGCCTTAATTTAACCCATTTCCATTAATCTGTGTATCGTCATGTGGCTGTGGCTCACAGGCTAGTCTGTCTCCAGTGGGGCTACATGGCTTCTCTCTCACTCCACCCTTCTTTCTCCCAGCATTCAGCTTAGTTTTCCCCACCTAGCTCTATTCTTTTGACCTATCACAGGCCTAAGACAGTTTCTTTATTAACCAATGGTATTCACAGCATATAGAGGGGAATCCCATGTCAGGATCTACAACAAACAAACAAAAAGAACAGCAAAAAAGGGAAACTATTACAGAAGGTGGGGAAAGGAGAATAAGAGAGTCATCAGAGAGAGGATATGATCAAAGTACATATAATCATGATATGCATGTATGAAAGTATCACAGCATAGACCATATTCTGTATGAATGATACACACTAAAGTCAAATAAATATTAAACATGTTGAAATCTACAAATATAAAAACATACTGCTAAGTAATTAATAGCAATAAAATAAACATTTCCTGAACATGATAAAATGTATAAACATTATCTGTCTTAGAAAAACTTTAGACATTTGTCCCTCAAATTCTGAAAAAAAGGCAAAGCCACTCATTATTGTTACTAAAAAACAGAGTAGAGGGGTTCTTGGAGGTGCTTCCCTCACGAGCTCTGTCCCAAACTGAATACCACAACAAATCCGCTTATGCCCAGAGAGACCCTCACCAAGTCTCCTAGAAACACTGCTATAAATTCTAGCCTCTGTCAATACATAAGAGCTTAGATTCATTTTTTCCCATAATAGAGACAGATAAGATATCATTGCCACCAGCGGTTCTTTTTGAAGATTTATTTACTGCTATCTTATGTGTGTCTACATATACAACCCAGGAAAGTTAGAAGAGGATGTTGGTCCCCTGGAACAGGGTTTTCAGATCGTTGGTAGCTATTGTATGAATGCTGGGAATGGAACTCAGATCTTCTGCAAGAGCAAGTGATTTTTAAATGCTGAGCCATCTCTCCAGCCCCTATCAGTGGTTTCAGTGTTCTATTTTTATAAATGAACTAAAATTAATAGATAAGATAACCCACCTAACCATGGAACTCCAGATTGCATGTTTGAGATTTAAATTACAATGTTTTTGTGCATACAAAATCTTTACTATATTTTTAAAGACCAATAAATAGAAGGCAGTTTGTGATTAAATAGCATTTCAACCTGGAACTTTTCGGACACAACTACTCTAGAAGATATGATGAAGGCAGGTCACACATGCCTTAAAATAAGAAATCACAACAGCGGAGATTTCCATAAAGAAAGTCTCATGCTGGTATCATGCACCAGCATTTCCTTCAGTGGTATGATTTTTCAAAACAATGAGCAATTCTTTGTGAGGTGATGAGCTTCAGTGTAATCTTCCCTTGATTTACTCAGCAGTTGCAGTCATGAAAAATGCAGTATACATAAACCCATGCAGAAAAGTGTGCTTACATACGAAGAACTGGTTTTGGCAGCTAGATTCAATTAGATACAGGAAATTTTATGACACAGGAATGCCTGGTTAGGCAATCAAAATTTATGGGAGTTGCAGGACAAGTCTTGATTGCATGGGAATGCCTGTGCACTGTCGAGACTCTAATGGCCTCGATGGCTGCTACTGCATTCATCTCTCATGTGATGAGGGCCTGAAATTTATAAAAAGCCCTCATAAGTTTCTTTCTTTTAAATATAACACTTTTATTATGTTTTTGAGAACTTCACACATGCATACAATCAATGTATTTGATAAATTTACCTCCCTTCTCATCCAGTCATCGGTGGATCCCAAATTTGTGTCCTCTTTTAAAAAAATGACCCATGGAGGAATCTCATCAGGACGGAACTTTCATCTGGCGACGGATGGAGATAGAGACAGAGACCCACACTGGAACACTGGATAGAGCTCCCAAGGTCCCAAGGAGGAGCAGAAGGAGGGAGAACATGAGCAAAGAAGTCGGGACCACGAGGGGTGCACCCACCCACTGAGACAGTGGAGCTGATCTACTGGGAGCTCACCAAGGCCAGCTGGACTGTTACCAAAAAAAGCATGGGATAAAACTGGACTCTCTGAACATGACGAACAATGAGGGCTGATGAGACGCCAAGGACAATGGCACGCGGTTTTGATCCAACGCAATGTGCTGGCTTGGTGGGAGCCTAGCCAGTTTGGATGTTCACCTTCCTAGATATGGACGGAGGGGGGAGGACCTAGGACTTACCACAGGGCAGGGAACCCTGACTGCTCTTTGGACTGGAGAGGGAGGGGGAGAAAAGTGGGGGGAAGGGGAGAGGGGTGGGAGGAGGGGGAGAAGAATGGGAGGAAGGGGAGGGAAATGGGAGGCTGGGAGGAGGTGGAAATTTGTTTTTTTTTCTTTCTTTTCTTTATTCTCCTTTTATCAATAAAAACAATACATAAAAAAAAAATGACCCATCAAGTCCTGTCTGTGCTGTCCCTAGCCTCTTGGGTGTGGAGCCATTCACTGGAGCATGGTCAACCTACCAGGTGCCAGATCCTTAAAGAAAATTGGCTTGTTTTCCTCGAAGCTATCAACCATCCATAGCTCCTCAGCTGGGGAGTGAAATCCAGTGAACCGCTCTCCCCTCCATACTGGAATTTTAACTTGTTTAATCTTGTCCGGGTCTTACGCAGGCAACCACAGCTACTGTGAGTTTGTACGTCCAGTGCAACAGACACTGTTTTTCTCCAGTCCTCCAAACCTCTGCTTCTTACAATCCAGCCTTTTCTGAGGTGGTCCCCGAGGTTTGGGGGTGCAAGATAATTAGGATGTCCAATTTATGGCTGAACACTTCACTAGACCTGTTGACTGCTCTTTGACAAGTTGTGAGATTCTGGGTCAACCGCTGTCCTCTAGTGAAGTCTGAGAGTGCCACTGATCTGTAGCAATAGATGTGTGAGTCCAGAGGGAAGCTTGATACTACTTCCTAAGTTTCTAATCACTCTTCACTCCCTCTGGAGCCATTTTTTTGGAGACCCATAAACAGCTATATCATTTCTCCAACCTTTGACTCTTCCCCAGAAAACTCGCCCCAAATCTCATTCTCCCATCTATGAAATAGAAGCACTCAACAGATGCCTTAAAGCTGTAGTGAAGACCAGATCTGATTTAGCAGATAAATGGGCTTTGTTCTAGTCATTTAAAGTCAGGGTATTCTTCAGAACTGAAAGATAAATTAGAGTTACCGGAGTCGGACATTGTGTGTGGCTTTAATCCCAGCACTTGGTAGGCAAAGCTAGCTGTATCTCTGAGTTCGAGGATATCCTGGTTTATAGAGCTACTTCCAGATCAGCCAGTAACTACACAGAGAAACCCTGTCACCAAAAACAAATAGAGCTATTGGTTGTTGCTTAGTTACACTTAAATAATCTGTTCAGAGGTTATTTTGAAACTTTCACACTTAGCACTGTACACATAGTAGGTGTGTTATAAATATTAATGAAAAGAATATTGTCATGGAGCCGGGCGGTGGTGGCGCACACCTTTAATCCCAGCACTCGGGAGGCAGAGGCAGGCGGATCTCTGTGAGTTCGAGACCAGCCTGGTCTACAGAGCTAGTTCCAGGACAGGCTCCAAAACCACAGAGAAACCCTGTCTCGAAAAAAACCAAAAAAAAAAAAAGAATATTGTCATGGTTTTGTACCAGCACATTCTTTCATGGCTTTTCATTTCTGCAGGGTTTTTTTTGGAATAAATTTCCTAGAATATAGCATCACTTGATGACATTCTACTATTTAAAATTCCTATCTCTCTTTTAGCTGAAGCTCATATGAAGCTTGCAAGCTCTCTTATGTGGCACAAAAATCATCATTTTGTCAGCTTCTCCAGTGAATTAACATTGCTTCTTAAATTCAATGTACTATCCTGTTCTAATCGTTAAATCGTATTCTGTGTTCATATCTTGTGAGTGTCAATAGATCACTGGTTTAATGGAGTGTAATAAATGAGTTCTTAATTGATTATTGTTCTCATTAATCATGGCACATCCAACAAGAAGATCCACGAGACACATAAAGTGCTGCCTCAAGCACAGCACAAAGTCTGGCTGGAAGGCACAGAGACATAATTCTGAAAGCCCAGAAACCCCAGAGCACCACATATCAGAATGATATTGACATTGGGATTTTTTAACTTAGTCAAAGTGTAATTTGGTTTTTCAAAATGTCTATAATAAAAAAAGATGTTTGAGATGCAATTTCCTGATAATAACGGGTTTTGCGCGCGTGCACACACACACGGGGAGGGGGGTGAGGGAGAGAGAGGGGAGGGAGGGAGAGAGAAACAGAGAGAGAGAGGTAGAGAGAGAGAGAGAGAGAGAGAGAGAGAGAGAGAGAGAGAGAGAGCAATGTTTTGAGACAGCCCAAGAGGTTTTTTTTATGTTTGCTTCTTTATTTATTTCAGTCAAAGTTGCTACTCCGAGAAAAGCAGTGTAACTGCATATCATGAGGAACAGATAAGCCAGTATTCCTCAAATTTTTTGATATTTCTTTTTCTATATTGATCTTTATTGAGCTCTACATCCCAGGAGTTTTAACCAACAACCACTTGTGCTTCAGCCTGTGACTGTATGTTGCACTGACTCAGTCTCCACGGCACAAAAGTTTAACTGTTGGCAAGGGCTCTGCATCTCACCATCACTGCTACATACCCAGTGACAAAGAGATAGTCCCCAATGCTTCTAAAACATACTTCATGAAAAAGTCCTTGCAGGGGAGCGAATGCAATTCCTTTCATTTCAAGCACTTGAAAAGAACACTAGGAATATTGAGAAAATTGTGCTTATCTCTTTTTAATAGTGAATCTATTGCTGCTTCTTTTATAATTTTCTGCTATTGTAGTCACAATGCTCTTTTGGCTGTCTAGCTCAGAGGGGTCATTGTTGATGCTATATTGCTAAAGGAGCCAAGGGTTAGAAAGTTAAATTTAACTAAAGCCAAAAGGCTAGAACATAGTAAGAACAATATTTAATTCCTGATATTTTGGCCAACAGTGATATTCTGTTTGCATTATTCCCTTACACATTCAATACTACATGTATAATGTACCCTATAATGTAATCCCCTAGGGTCGTAATTGTATATTTGTCTTAATTTGCTCAGAGCTTGAAGTCTTAAGATTCATTACAATTCCCTTTTGGCCATGTGAAAAAAATTCATGATAAATCTTTGCTGTGACTGATGAGATAGTTCCTGGGGATGCTACGGCACTTACTGCACAAGCATAAGGACTTAAATTCAATCCCTGGCATCCACATTAAAAAAAAAAGCTAAGAACAGTGTGGCACATGCTTATAATTCCCGTGCTAGAGTGGCAATGGCAAACAGATCTCTGAAATTCACGAAGCAGCCAGTCTACCATAATTAGCAAAATCCAGGTCTCAGCAAGAGACAGTCTCAAAAACAAGATGCTCAGTTCCTGAGAAACAACACCTAAAGGTGAAATCTAGCCTTTATATTCACACACGCACACACACACATATCCACTTACCAATACACACACAAATACTTTGTGTCATTTCATATAAATTATTTAATGACATATTACAAATGGCCATTTAATATTCTTTATATTGTAGATAGACAAAAGAGTTGACACTTCGATGGTGGCCAATTCCCAACTTACCCCTGTGAGTGCTTTATGGTCCTTGAACTAGAACGTTAGCCAGACCATAGGATTTGTTTCCTGCTATAGACCCAACCAATGCTACCAAAATTTCATAGAACTGAAATCTGTTTTACTATTGTTGTTTGGATTTTGAGACATGGCCTCACTGTGTACTCTAAGTTAGGTTGAAACTTCTTTTTCAAGATTTCTTTATTATGTATGTGAGTACTCTGTCTTCCCACAAGTCTGTAGGACAGAAGAGGGCATCAGATCCCATTACAGATGTTTGTGAGCCACCATGTTGTTGCTGGAAATTGAACTCAGGACCTCCAGAAGAGCAACCAGTGCTTTTAATGACTGAGCCATCTCCCAGTCCCTAGGTTGAAACTTCTTCAGGTTGTCCTGAAACTCACAATCATCTACCTCAACCTTCTGAGTGCTTACTCCAGTCTTATGTCACCAGGCCCGACTTAAGAGGTCATAAATGACACTACCAACAAAACAAAAGCAGAATAGAGTCACGTGTCTCTCCTCTCCGCTGTTCCTTGCCAATTCTCCTCTTCTCTCTCTAGTTATAAATGTAGAAAATGAAGGTAAAAAACACAAGGACTACTTCACAAATTATCATGGCAAATGCAAACTAAAATTTTGCTAAAAAAAAAAATAACTTGTCAAAGCAAATGTATTTAATGCATTACTCATCAGCTGATTGACTTTTAGTGACTTTATTTAGAAGTCCCTAGTCCCAAAGCACAGTAATCCGTATCTCACAGATATGATGATAGCATAGGTGGTACAGGCCATCACTACCTTATTTCTGGTTTGATTCAAAGTGTGGCGATTCAAACAAACCTGAGTGTGCTCAGAGAATATTCGGAGAGCTGTAGATGGAAATGCCTTTCCTTCATTCTGTAAACAAACAAAGGGCCATGTGAGTATGGAGTGAGCGGTTATCTTACCATCATATAGACAGGCATTGATAAGGACACGAACCCAGTGGAGAACCATGGCATGGGGGAAAGTGAACCAAATTATACAGCTGGAAGCACAGAAACTGCTATCCCTGAAAGTGGGTGTCCTGGACTCCTTAGCAGCGTGGCCGCTTTCTCACCCTGTGATCACTTCACTAATTATTCTAACAAAGCACGGACGCTGTTTTTCAATAGCACACAAACATAAGGATTCACTATCACCAAACAGGTGTGAAACTGTCCCCAAACTTTTGTATTTTATGTGCACTGATTCCTTAAATATTTGGTATTACTTCAATTCGATTTTCACTTCTGTGGATACACCCATATGACCACTGTACACGCTTAAGATTTAAGTGAAAACAAAATATAAATATAAAAATTAACAACATGAGCCATGTAAGAAATGAGAAAATGTTCTGAAAGTAATGCACTTGTGACATCAGGCAACACTATTCTGACTGCCAAACAGACATACAGTAAATTCATTACAGAAATTACTCAGTTTATTGTGACTAATGATTAATGAGTGTCTATGAATAGAGTTTGATTTGGGGGCTTTGCGCTAATCAGAACACACATTCAAAGAGGACTAGTCTTGAATGACAAAAATTACTTTACCCCAAAGAATAGATGGGATTACCTAATGGCTCTTTTTCTGAAAATTACTGCATTCATATGGTCCCCAAATCTATTTTCTCACTTTAACTCATCACTTAGGAATTCTGCCATCATCCCAAATCTCATTAAGAGGCTATTTTCATAGGTAGCTAGGCACCAAGAATTTCATTCCTTTGAATAATCATCTTATGCTCCAACCGTACCTTAAAAAACTTTGATCTATAAGAAAATTATTTTCAAGTTATGTTGATTTCGTTTAAGTTGAATGACAGTATTTATTCCAGTTCCTCATTGTGCATTCAGATCTCTATTAAAAAGAGGAATAAAAATCCCCTTTAGCTCAGATCATTTTTAACTCTATCATTAGGAGGATTATTTACATGAAAAAAAGCAATTTCTAACCATTACAGATATTGAATATGATTGCCCTCCGTCTCCCACCATTAGAGACAGGAGGCTGGCAAAGGCATAGGGGAGACTGCTCCTGTCCCTGGCTTGGGAAAAAGAGCAAGAGTGAGGTTTCAGGAGAGATTCTCTGCAGAATTCTCCCTCCTGAAGGCTCATCGTCACCTATAGTTATGTGCAGAGCTACCGGCTCTGTGCCCTCCCAAATATGGAAAATACATGCAGCAAGCTGCCTCCTGCAACACACTGGAATCCCAAATCTGAAAACTCAGCTAGAAAACAGCTCCTCAAAGTCTGCTACCTCATTCCTGGGGTTCCTACAAGGACATTCAGAATAAATGTTGCACACGAAGAGAAAGGAGGTAGAAAGGTCACAGGAAAATTGATATCAAAGGGGAAAAGATCGTTTTTCCTCCAGACCCTAGAACACGAATTCATTGACACTCTGAGAGCAGAGTCCAACACCGAATGAATTCATAACACCTTTTCTGAAGAGCAGCGATGGCTGAGATTTAGCAAAACTATCCTCCTAGGGTATACTTAGCTGTGTGGAATGAAACACTCATTACCCATCTGTCCTAGCCTGATTCCAATACCACTTCCTCCAAGGAGAATCCAGCTCGGAGTCCGTTATTCTTTCTAAAGGATGGCAGCCCTTTATCTGTCTCTTCACTCTCTCGAATCTTCTCTCACAAAGCACCATGTTATTGCTATTTATGTTCATGTCCTATGCTCCCTGACAAGCTCTGAACTCCTTCAAGAAATGTCTCCTCTGTTTCTACTTTTATCTTAGATAAGTACTTTTTTAACAGTAAAAGCACTGATTGAAAAATTTAGTGGATAAATGATAAAGAGGAATTGATGAGAAAAGATTTAAAACAAAAGTTAGTCAGCCCAGCCTAGATGTCCATCAGTAGAAGAATGTATAAAGAAAAAAATGTGATACATATGCACCATAGAATTTTTATTCAGTCATAAAGAAAAGTTAAATCATTACATTGTCAGGAAAGAGTATGGTACTGAAAATCATTATGGTAAGCAAATGAGCCAGATTTGGCAAAACAAATATTAAGTGTTTTCTCCAATATGAGGACCTTAGATTAAAATTGTGCATGTGTGAGTGTGTGTATGCATTTGAGAGAGAGAGAGAGAGAGAGAGAGAGAGAGAGAGAGAGAGAGAGAGAGAGAGGGAGAGAGAGAGAGAGAGAGAGAGAGAGAGAGAGAGAAAGAAATGGTAGCATAGAAAGTTTTCATTTCCATATTTATTAGCTAAAATCATTCTATAGAGGTTTTATAGAGAATAATTTTAAAGGCATGGGGTGTAACACAGTCACAGAGAGCATTTCTAATATGTACAGGCCCCTGAATTTATTCCCAAACTCACAAAAGGAAAGAAATAATAAAAAGATCACTCTTGAGTATGTTGTATAGGAAATGCATGACAGTTTTTGATTGTCAGAATAATTAATTGGTTCCTAAAATCTTCTAGAAGCGAGGTTTTGTTATAATTTTATATTTATAGATTCCAATGTATTTGATGTATTTCAATCCATTAAACTTTTTATCCTTTGTGACAGTAAAATTCTTTGTCTCATACAAGAGCTGTCAGGGTTAGACCATAATCCTATTACTGATTGCTTCAGAAAGAATCCTTGAAGTCTGGTATAATATAGTCCACGCTTATCCCGTACACATTTCTGTAGTTTTATTTGTGTGTGCTTGTGTATTGTGTGTGTGTGTGTGTGTGTGTGTGTGTGTGTGTGTGTGTTTGCTGTAATGTGTGTGCGTGTGTGTGAGTGTGTGTGTGTGTGTGTGTGTGTTTGCTGTAATGTGTGTGCACATGTGTCAGCATGTCCATGCCACAGCATGCCTGTGGAGGTCAGAGGGCAACGTTCAAGATTCACTTCTCTCCTCCTGCTTAGGTTCCTGTGATCGAGGCCAGGGTGTCAAGTTTGCACTTTTAACCACTACACCTGATGACTTTCATACACATCTTAATTCATATCTGGAATCAGCTAATCCACCAAATACCCAAATTACCTCAATGGACATGATGTTTCTAGATCAGCCATAGCCTCGATTATTTTCGGTGTCTAAATCACGTGACTCTAAATATTTTAAGTGAGAATACATAGTGAGTTTATGCTGTTATTTTCCCTCCAAGTGTGCAGCTACGTTTTTAAACTTATTTTCTTATACACTTGTTTTCTCCTTAAAAATGTTGCCTATTGCTGCCTATCAAAAGATTAACAAATATTAAGTAATTTCAAAATAGCAATGACAATATTTTTACTAAAATTTAATCTGTTAAAATAGGTAAAACAGTGTTTACAGTTACTTTTCTTCCTTATATGCATCTCTCTAAGATGTTCAGATTATATATTGCTTTGTCTTAGAACAACATACAGCTTACAAGGTTGGCTCAATTGTTTCACTGGTTTTATGTTTTCATACTTTCAAGATTTTATTTTAATTTTATAATTATAGAAAAACTTTTCCAGAACTCCATAGTCAAATCCAACGAGCAGTCATTCAGTCGTTCAATTGTATCTGTTTCATCCCGTTCCTTTCTTTTCCTTTTTTTTTTTTATTTTATTGAGAAAAGGAAAAAAAAGTTTCAGCCTCCTCCCAGCCTCCCATTTCCCTCCCCCTCCTCCCACCCCTCTTTCCCTCCCCCCACTCCTCTCCCCCTCCCTCTCCAGTCCAAAGAGCAGTCAGGGTTCCCTGCCCTGTGGAAAGTCCTAGGTCCTTCCCCCTCCATCCATGTCTAGGAAGGTGAACATCCAAACTGGCTAGGCTCCCACAAAGCCAGAACATGAAGTAGGATCAAAACCCAGTGCCATTGTCCTTGGCTTCTCATCAGCCCTCATTGCTCGCCATGTTCAGAGAGTCCGGTTTTATCCCATGCTTTTTCAGTCATAGTCCAGCTGGCCTTGGTGAGCTCCCAATAGATCAGCCCCATTGTCTCAGTGGGTGGGTGCACCCCTCTTGGTCCTGACTTCCTTGCTCATCTTCTCCCTCCTTCCGCTCCTCATTGGGACCTTGGGAGCTCAGTCCCGTGCTCCAGTGTGGGCCTCTGTCTCTATCTCCATCCGTCACCAGATGAAGGTTCTAAGATGATATGCAAGATATTCGTCAGTATTGCTATAGGATAGGGTCATTTCAGGTTCCCTATCCTCAGCTGCCCAGGGAACTAACTGGGGACATAGCCTTGGGCTCCTGGGAGCCACTCTAGGTTAAAGTCTCTTGCCAACCCTAAGGTGGCTCCCTTAACTAAGAATTGTGGTTCCGTGCTCCCCTGTCCAACCTTCCTTTATCCCAATCATCCTGTTTCCCCAAGTTCCCCCCATCCTCCCCTTCTCACTTTTCTCTCCCCATCTCCCCTTACCCCCATCACACCCCACCCCCAAGATCCCAATTTTCTCCCCGGCAATTTTGTCTACTTTCCATAGGCAAGAGGATAACTATATGTTTTTCCTTGGGTTCACCTTCTTATTTAGCTTGTTTAGGTTCACCAATTGTAGACTCCGTGAGGAGATCGCTTCCTAGGTATAACCCCAGCAGCACAGACATTAAGGGCAACATTAAATAAATGGGACCTACTAAAACTGAGAAGCTTCTATAAAGCAAAGGACACTGTCACTAAGACAAAAAGGCAACCTACTGACTGGGAGAAGATCTTCACCAACCCCGCAACAGACAAAGGTCTGATCTCCAAAATATATAGAGAACTCAAGAAACTAGAGTTTAAAATGCTAATTAACCCAATTAAAAAATGGGGCACTGAACTGAACAGAGAATTCTCAACAGAAGAAGTTCAAATGGCTAAAAGACACTTAAGGTCCTGCTCAACCTCCTTAGCAATCAGGGAAATGCAAATCAAAACAACTTTGAGATATCATCTTACACCTGTCAGAATGACTAAAATCAAAAACACCAATGATAGCCTTTGTTGGAGAGGCTGAGGAGGAAGGGGAACCCTCATCCATTGCTGGTGGGAATGCAATCTTGTGCAACCACTTTGGAAATCAGTGTTTCGGTTTCTCAGGAAATTCAGGATCAACCTACCCCTAGACAGCAATACCACTCTTGGGAATTTACCCAAGAGATGCCCTATCATATGACAAAAGCATTTGTTCAACTATGTTCATAGCAGTATTATTTGTAATAGCCAGAACCTGGAAACAACCTAGATGTCCTTCAATGGAAGAATGGATGAAGAAAGTGTGGAATATATGCACATTAGAGTACTACGCTGCAGTAAAAAAAAAAATGACTTCTCGAATTTTGAATGCAAATGGATGGAAATAGAAAACACTATCCTGAGTGAGGTAACCCAGACCCAAAAAGATGAACAGGGGATGTACTCACTCATAATTGGTTTATTTTCCTTTTTAAACAGGATGGCACTGCTCTGGGGTGAGCCTCAAAGTCACTCTTCTCTTGACAAAGGGGTTCGCAGATGTGCAGGGTGCTGCCTGGATCATATTCCTTCTTCTACTCAGAAAAGGGAGGTGGGGGTTGAAAGTTTAAGGACAACCTGGGCTAATTTTCTAGACCTTGTCAAAAACTAGGAAATAAATGGAAAGGAATGGAGAATGGAGGGAGAAAGGAAGGGAGAGAAAGTAAGTTAGGGCTGGGGCTACTGCTGGTATGCTGGCACAACCCTGCATGTGTGTTTGGCTTTTACTATTCGGTTCAAACAATAGCTGTCTCACACAGGAGAGGCTGAAAATCTGGTAGCTCAGTCTCCAAGGCTGGATGTCTCAGCAGTGCCAGCAGGTACGGAAGGATTAGGGGATTCCTGAAGAGTTGATTATCTTCAGACTGTGTTGGCATTCCAAAGATGGCTCTAATATTGTTGAAGGAATGCCACAGCAACAGGATAAATGAACTTGCCAGTAAGAGTAAGGGTAATCAGGCCCAAAGTAAAAGTTTCCTTCCATCTGGGCTGCCTCTAGAGTGTCTGCCACATTTAGCATGGTTCTAAAAAAATCCTTCATAGGAGTGCCCATTAGAGTTTGTGTTAATTCCAGACCTAGGAAATTAACAACCAAGATCAGCCAACACAACCACATGCTGTCCCATATGGTTATATGGCTGGCACAGCTCTCCTTCAGCACAGTCACTGCCCCCCAAATTAATGTTCAAATCTGTCTAGAGATTTCCTAAAACATCTTGTTTATTTTCAAGAAGAAACTTGACCACTTTGGAAAGCAGTGTAGCGGTTTCTCAGGAAATTCGGGATCAACCTACCCCGGACCCAGCAATACCACTATTGGGAATATACCCAAGAGAGGCCCTATCATACAACAAAAGTATATGCTCAACTATGTTCATAGCAGCATTGTTTGTAATAGCCAGAACCTGGAAACAACCTAGATGCCCTTCAATGGAAGAATGGATGAAGAAAGTATGGAATGTATACATATTAGAGTACTACTCAGCAGTAAAAAAACAAGGACTTCTTGAATTTTGCATGCAAATGGATGGAAATAGAAAACAATATCCTGAGTGAGGTAAGCCAGACCCAAAAAGAGGAACATGGGATGTACTCACTCATATTTGGTTTCTAGCCATAAATAAAGGACATTGAGCCTATAATTAGTGATCCTAGAGAAGCTAAATAAGAAGGAAAACCCAAAGAAAAATATATAGGCATCCTCCTGAATATTAACCTTCATCAGGCGATGAAAGGAGACAGAGACAGAGACTCACATTGGAGCACCGGGCAGAAATATCAAGGTCCAAATCAGGAGCAGAAGGAGAGAGAGCACGAGCAAGGAACTCAGGACCGTGAGGGGGTGCACCCACACACTGAGACAATGGGGATGTTCTATCGGGAACTCACCAAGGCCAGCTGGCTTGGGTCTGAAAAAGCCTGGGATAAAACTGGACTCTCTGAACATAGCGGACAATGAGAACTCAAGAACAATGGCAATGGGTTTTTTTTTTTTTTTTGGTTTTTTATTTTAGTTTTCTTTCTTTTTAAATTTATTTATTTATTAAGGATTTCTGCCTCCTCCCCGCAACCGCCTCCCATTTCCCTTCCCCTCCCCCGATCAAGTCACCCTCCCTCATCTGCTCGAAGAGCAATCAGGGTTCCCTGACCTGTGGGAAGCCCAAGGACCGCCCACCTCTATCCAGGTCTCCTAAGGTGAGCATCCAAACTGCCTAGGCTCCCCCAAAGCCAGTACGTGCAGTAGGATCAAGAACCCACTGCGATTGTTCTTGAGTTCTCAGTATTTCTCATTGTCCTCTATGTTCAGCTAGTCCGGATTTATCCCATGCTTTTTCAGACCCAGGCCAGCTGGCCTTGGTGAGTTCCCGATAGAACATCCCCATTGTCTCAGTGTGTGGGTGCACCCCTCGCGGTCCTGAGTTTCTTGCTCGTGCTCCGTCTCCTTCTGCTCCTGATTTGGACCTTGAGATTTCTGCCCGGTGCTCCAATGTGAGTCTCTGTCTCTGTCTCCTTTCATCGCCTGATGAAGGTTAATATTCATGAGGATGCCTATGTGTTTGTCTTTGGGTTCACCTTCTTACTTAGCTTCTCTAGGAACATGCATTATAAGCCCAATGTCCTTTATTTATGGCTAGAAACCAAATATGAGTGAGTACATCCCATGTTCCTCTTTTTGGGTCTGGCTTACCTCACTCAGGATAGTGTTTTCTATTTCCATCCATTTGTATGCAAAATTCTAGCGATCAGGGAAATGCAAATCAAGACAACTTTAAGATACCATCTTACACCTGTCAGAATGGCTAAAATAAAAAACACCAATGATAGCCTTTGCTGGAGAGGTTGTGGAGAAAGGGGGACACTCACCCATTGCTGGTGGGAATGCAAACTTGTGCAACCACTCTGGAAAGCAGTGTTTCGGTTTCTCAGGAAATTCGGGATCAACCTACCCCTGGATCCAGCAATACCACTCTTGGGAATATACCCAAGAGAGGCCCTATCATACAACAAAAGTATATGCTCAACTATGTTCATGGCAGCATTGCTTGTAATAGCCAGAACCTGGAAACAACCTAGATGCCCTTCAACGGAAGAATGGATGAAGAAAGTATGGAATATATACATATTAGAGTATTACTCAGCAGTAAAAAACAAGGACTTCTTGGCAATGGGTTTTTGATCCTACTGCACGTACTGGCTTTGTGGGAGCCTAGGCAGTTTGGATGCTCGCCTTACTAGACCTGGATGGAGGTGGGTAGTCCTTGGACTTCCCACAGGGCAGGGAACCCTGATTGCTCTTTAAGCTGACGAGGGAGGGGGACTTGATTGGGGGAGCAGGAGGGAAATGGGAGGCGGTGGCAGGGAAGAGACAGAAATCTTTAATAAATAAATAAATTAAAAAAATAGTGATACAAAAAAAAAGAAACTTGAAAGTCACAGAGTGTCAGCTGAGTAAGACCCAGGTTACATAAAGTCACAGCTGTCCTAGGATCAGGGCTCTTACCATGAAGTTAAGGAATTGTAGCTCCAACCCCACTAACATGGCTACTACTTCTAAGACCCTAAGGGTAACTCCTATAATATGTTTCTATTGTAATTTGTTCTTGTGAAATTTTATAAATAAATTATTTTGATGGTAATCTATTAGGGCCTCTATATATGTCCATTCTGTCTTCCTAGCAACATATGCACATCAGATAATGCTGGAGAGATGATGGGCATTTACAGGAATCTGAGATAACAGGAATATTGTGGGTGGACTGAAGCATGTCTTCTTTGTCATATTTAAATCCATTCATTATTAAGTGAAATAAAATGCAAATTTAGAAATGCAAATTGAGGGAATATGAAATAAAATATATAGAGATATATATTAGGACTAAATAAAAATAAATTGTTTCGATATTAAGAAGGAAACAAATTGTGCCCAGGAATAGCTGATGAACACAAAAAGAACCTATGTTTTTGCTTGGTTGGTTTGCTTTGGGAGTTTTGTCAGCTTTTTGTTTAATTTTGGTATTTCTTACCTTGTTGATATTTTGTTTAGTGTTCATTTTTGCTTGATTTTTAGAGGGAGACAAGGAAACTAAAATTGGGTGGTCAGAAGAGTTGGGAAAATCTAGGAGGAGTTAGAGGAGGGGAGAGATATAGATAGATAGATAGATAGATAGATAGATAGATAGATAGATAGATAGATAGATAGCTTTGCCCTACCTTGTTTTTCTGTAACTGTGACACAAACTAGAGCATTTGAGAACATGGGGCAGGAAATCTTAACTGAGAAAATACCCTCATGAAATCAGGGTATAGGCAAGTCAATGATGTGGAAGAGCTCAGCCCACTGTGGGCAATGCGATTCCTAGGCTCCAAGTCCTGGGTGGTGTGGGACAATGGTGTGTATTCTGTCAATTATATTTTAAATAAACACTGAGTGGCCAGTAGCCAGGCAGGAAGTATAGGTGGGACCACCAGGCAGGAAGTAGAGCAGGACTACAAGAGCAGGAGAATTCTGGGAAGAGGAAAGCTTGGTCTGCAATGCTGTCCCAGCCACAGAAGAAGGAAGATGTGACTGCTGCCCCAAATAAGGTACTGAGCTCTGTGGCTAACATAGACAAGAATAATGGGCTAATATAAGTTATAAGAGTTAAGTAGAAACCTGAGCTAATGGGCCAATCAGTTTATAACTAATGTAGACCTCTGTGTAATTTCTTTGGGACTTAAAGACTGTGGGAACCTGACAGGACAGAAAACTCAGACAACACCTGGGTACTGTGGGAAAGCAGGCAGAGCAAGCCATGTGCAACCACCTAGTAAAGAGCACTCCTCCAAGGCCTCTGCATCAGCTCCTGCCTCCAGGTTCCTGCACTGCTTGAGTTTTTGGCTAACATCCTTCAATGGTGAACAATGATATGGAAGTATAAGCAAATAAATCTCTTCCTGCCCGAGTTGTTGTTTTCTTATAGCAATAGTAACTAAACAGTATGAAACAAAATTTTAATAAATCTGAAAGAAAGAATTGTAGAAAATTTTCAGATTCTACTCAAAGCAGTAACTCATTAAAACCATTAAATGGGTTTAAAATAATTCATTGAAGAAATTATTAAATTGTTAATAAAAATATATTGCATGAATACATTAGAAAATACTTTTTTCTTATTGATTTAATATGAAATACCAACAATGATCAAGATAACATATAACAATACTCTACTGTTGTAAGATATTGATAAGAAACCTACTAAATGGGAGGCATCGATTTCCGCATTTAACAATAGTTGTCTCAAAATTTTAAATGCTTTGAATGTTACAACTTGAAAATAGTTTCCTGACTTAGCAACATTAACCATGCATGACCTTAACAATAATGAACTGACAGGCTGAAAAAGAAATTGTGAAGTCTAATAACAGAAAGCAATTTTGATGTTTTGTAGGAGTCCTGTTCACAACAGGTTACAAGATTAATGCTTTTTTAAATGGGACAAAAACAAGCTTAACAGCAATTCAGAACAGGTCATGTCATTCTTGGTGGTCATCCTTGTGACAATAACAGAACCACAATCTTCTCTGTACTACACACCACGGGATAAACAAAAATTAATAGAGAACTACCTGCTGCTGATTTAGGAGAATGGGAATCTGACAAATAAGTAATGTGTGCTGAAAACAACATGCTAAAGGGAAATGAGCAATTCACATCTATTCAAAAAGGCACCGTGATTCCCTTTGGAATACTCGAAGTTGGCGCTGCTTCTTACCAGAAACAAATGATTTAAATAAATGGTAGAAGACAGGACATTCAAAATAAAGGGAATCAAATGACAGAAGAAATTGTTCTCTGTGTCAAAGAATTGCAAGAAACCCTGTATGGCTAGAATATCAATCTTGTACAGGAGAGATGTATTTTTAAAAGTACAGTCAGGATCAGAAAGGACCCGAAAATTTTATCATGGTTTGGCATTTCTATGAGCTCAAAAGGAAGTGGTGTGTTTATGGTTCAGTGTGCAGCCTGAAGGATCGTGTGGAAGAGGAAGAGAATCCTGAGGGAAGAGACGCTGGGGTAGTCACCACAGAGCAGATGAAGTTTGGCCATGGCAGTGAACAGAAAACATAACTTGATAATAGGTATGAACTCTAAGGAAAAAGAACTGGTAAACAGACTGGGTGCTGGGGGAGCTGGAACAGTAAATTGTTCTGCTCTGAGGGAAATAAAAAGCCTTAGTACCCCTGCATCCCTGTCCCCCTTAAAATACTACAACAGCAAATTTCACAGCTCTTCTCTGACTGTCTTCAAAAATTCTACTGTTCCAGGCCTTCTTTCTACCAGGAACCAGCCTCAGCAGAGAAGTAGGTCTCGAATCTGGGATGTCTGGAAGGCGAAATGAGAACACAGGAGTCTGTTGCAAGCTGACAGGCTCTCGGCTTCAGGGAAAGTTCTGCTGCTGCTGCTGGTGGTGCTTCTCCTTTTACTTCTTCTTCTGCTGCTTCTTCTTCTGCCCTGAGCTTCAAACCTCAGTCTTTTATTGTAAATTTTGAACAAGGAAAAGGGTTCTTTTTTCTTGCCAGAGGTCAATCATTACATGGGCAAAGCAGTTCAGAAGAAGTATAAAGATTCTTTGAAATCAGAACATCATCATTCATTATGAGATTTTCCCAGTTCCCAAGCCCATGCAAGTCACTGCATTCTTAATTCTTAGCTGAGTTAATCATAAAACAACTTCTGAGGCTTTCACCTCAGAGGCTAACTACTTAGAATTTACAGAAGCATAGTTCAGTGGGTTTTATTCCATTGTCATACTATCCCCATTGTTGTTCCTCAAAATTCCAATTTTGATTTATAAGACCATAAGCAATCAGCTCTAAAAGCCTTAGGTTCCTCAGAAACTTTATTCGTCATAGCCAAGTTCTTTTCTGTTTTAGTATAATTCTTTTGCCAAGTTTTATAATCAGGTAAAAAAAAAACAATTTCTGCAATGTCCCCAATTCTTTCATCAGTCAGGTTTACCCCATAACCTACTTTACAGCTTCAATGCCTGCCTGCTCCATCAGATCAGAAAGACTCATATTATCGTATAGCACATCCATATTTTCAGAAGCCACTGGTGTGGAAGGGGAAAAGAAAAACATGAAGAACAACTACACTGATAGAACTGCTTTCACCAGAATCATCTGTAGCATTGCCAAGTGCATATGCAGACGCCATAGAAGCGGTCCTCGGGCAGGTAGGTGTTTTGTCCTTGGCCCTCAAGTAACGCGCTCATTTAGCTGCCACTGGGTTGCCTGGAGGGAATGGCTTCCTGCATCTCAGGAACCGCACGTGTAGAAGGCTATGCCATCTCCAGCAACTTTCTTTAAAGGGGATACAAAATTTCGAAGAAAATGAAGGGTTTCCTTAATCTGATTGCATCAGAAAGCTACTGAATAGAACATAATCTTATTTGTTGATTTTCACAGAAAATCGTTTTCCTCCTGAACCTCTTGAACTGGAACTTCCCTCTCTTTTTTCGGTCTTTATACCCTGTTTTACAATGTACCTTTTAAATTGATTGGTAGCAAGAACAGCCTCTGATTACATTAACAATTGATGGGACATGTAAAAGCTTCCTGGTCACAACTCTGCACTGATCTCTACTAAGTAGGATGTTCAAATACTACCATTTAAGGCATCCTGAATAAAAAGACAAAGTCACTGGCCTAGTGGAGTGTCAATGTTCAGAGGCCAATAATAAGTACTTAAGAGGAGTTCAAATCACACCTAGGTAAACAAATCAACTCATTATGTTAGTCCTTGTGAACCCAGAAAAAGAAGCTTTAAAAAATAAGTCCTGTCCTTCAGGACCTTTCTGTCCCTTTAGGATAAGAGATACACTTTACAATTTCAGGAACGCACTGGTTTTAACGCTACAGTCAAATGTGGTTAAACATTCAGAACAGAAATAATGTACACTGTCTAAAGGAAAGGGAACTAGATTTTATTGGTATGTGAAGCTTGGTCATTTTACCAGCTATGAGGAGAGAGAATTCAGGAAGCAAATCTGAAACCAGATGAGACTAATGCCCATGAGAACAAAAGAGAAATGTATTTAAACAAAATGAAACAATAATGAGAATATTGTGTTATTGGTGAAGGGGCAGGGAATGAGAGACTGAAGTATGTTCATCTTTAAAATAAATGTCTGTCCAGTACTCAAAGATTGCAGAATAGGGACAAAGAGATTGTAAGGATGAGAGGCGGTAGATGACAGCGAGACAAGTGTCTTTTTCTCTTTAAATTATATATTTGCATTTCTTTTTGCCCCAGTTGCTCCTTTTCATTGCAGACCTGCATCAGAATGATTACAACGATCACACAACAAAGGCATTATTAGGCTGTCTTAAAATCTCTCCATCAAGGAAATTAGCCCATTAGTTTATGATTTAGCCTCGGGCAGAATCTTAGGACAAGGGCAGAAGGCAGTCACTGTCTTTGCCAATATATATATATATATAAATGATCTCTATCCCAATTGCTAATATTGGTAGCCTTGGAAACATCTTGAGCTGGACTTGCATTGTAATCATCTCTTAGCACTACCGTTTTCCATGTTCCTACTAAGATGATCCGTTACTCTGTGCTTACCGCATTCAACCTACTTTCTAGTCCAACATCCTAAAGTCTTCCACATTCCTCAAAAAAGAAAAAAAAACATAAAAACAAACTACCTGGTCAGGGCTCACAGCATTGCCCACCCCACCATGCCAACTTCTGTCTTTCTTTCTTTCTTATTGCTGTGATAAAACTCCATGGCAAAGGCAACTTATGAAAACAGTGATTAATTTGGCTTACAGTTTCATAGAATTACAGTCCATGATGACAGGACAAAGAAATAGCTGAGAATTCACATCTTGATCCAAAAGTAGGTATCAGATAGCACACTGTAAATGGCATGAGTCTTTTGAAACAACAGAGCCTGACCCCAGGGATACATCTCCTCCAACAAGGCCCACACTCCTTAATCCTTTCCAAATAATTCCACAAACTTGGGACCAAGTATTCAATATATGAGTCTATGGGGGGCATTGTTATTCAAACCACCACAGTTCACCCGATCTCTTCAGAAATGCCAACTGAAAGTTATTGGGAATATTTTCTTATTTGCAAATTGTAGTAATAAGGAAGCGGCAGGGCTGCGTCCCCAACACCCCAGCCGCCTGCCCGGCTAGCTTTACCCAAAATAATTACACGAACACTGTATTCTTTTAAACACTGCTTTGGCCCATTCCTATCTAGCCTCTTCTAGGCTAATTCTCACATCCCGATCAACCCATCTCTAATAATCTGTGAGCACCGGTCTTACCGGGAAGATTCTAGCCTAAGTCCATCCTGGGTCGGAGCTGGGGCATGGCGTCTCTCTGAAGCATCTGCTCCGGAGAGGAGAGCTGTCGAGTCTGAGCTCACTTCCTCTTCCTCCCGGCATTCTATTCTGTTTACTCCACCCACCTAAGGGTGGGCCTATCCAATGGGCCTAGCAGTTTCTTTATTGCTTAACCAATGAAATCAACAGATTGATATATGACACTCCCCCATCACTTCCCCTTTTTCTGTTTAAACAAAAAAGAAAGGCTTTAACTTTAACATAGCAAAATTACATATAACAAAACAGTTATCAAGTAAAAGTTACATCAGAAACATTTATACATATAACAAAATTGACCGTAAATCTCTATCAATAAAGCAAAATCTATACTAATGCAAATTATTCATACCTATATCATATCCCCCTTTAAATGTAAAAGAACATTTATAAACAATATTTGGGAACATGGGCATAGTTTTTTTCTCTCCAAACTGCTTCCTGCTGAATGGGGGCGTCGTTAATTAGGTCTTTCATAGTATAACCTGTGTGCTAGTTTCATCTCAGTTGGCAGTTGAGCAAAGCAATTTTCTGAAGATGTTCACAGCAAACCTTCAGGAGGACGTGGTCCATCATACCAAATCAGAATAGAAGAAATGAACAGGGTCTCATCCTCTGTGAAAACAAAAGAAGACTCTCTCCAAAGCATCATATCCTTAGACCCAAATTCTGAAATCATACCCTCATGATATCGTTCTGGTTCCACTTGGCAGCCCATATAATGAAATGTCTCTCTGTACTTAGCTCCTTCACAGTCAAAAATTTTAAAGAAAACACAATGTACATAATCCAGACTCTCTGTGAATTTTTCATTTTTACGCGGCTTATTTTTATTTATATCTATAACTATCTGTACTCTGTCTCTTTAAAGACTTTACCTTTTTTTTTAAGCATTAACTTTATTCTCTATATTCTTTTTCTTCTCTCTCCCAAGCCTACGTACATTCATCCAACAGTGTGACTCGTTTAGCAGTCTGAATCTGTCCTATTGTGAATCTGCAATTTTTTACTATCCAGGAGCCAGGAGCACTTTTGATTTGTGCCTTTAAATCACTAGGCGCTTAAGAATCTAAGCTGTGACATTCCTAGGTTAACTTTTTGCTTTTTGAGCGCAAATCTTTGACCTGGAATAACCCTGTAGACCAGGCTGTCTTTGAACTCTCAGAGATCCTCCTGTCTCTGCCTCCCAGGCATTGGGATTAAAGGTGTTGGCTACTACACCTTGAACTCACAGAGATCTGTTCGTCTCTGCCTTCTAGGCACCGGGATTAAAGGCGTGTGCTACCACACCTTGAAGTCACAGAGGTTTACTTTAAGAATTTTAACTTTTAGTCTGCATATATTTTTAACACACAGTAAACCATTCAGAAATTTTCTCTGTCTTTGAATCTCTCTTTACTGTATATCTCTCTTTTTCTGACCACATTAGTCTTTAATTTGCCAAGCAATATCAGTAGGACTAAAGGCATGGCTTTGCCGGCTAGATGTAGCCCATTCCTTAGCTTTCCAGCCTCGTGGAGGATATACAGGCTGCAGCCATGTTTATGGACACACCTCTATGGCATTTCAAGGTCCCTGCCAGCCAGCAAGCTACAACAGACAACACTCAAATCCTCTCTCGGTAGCCGGCCCTCCTGCCTCAAACAGTCAGAGTTTGCCCTGGCAGGTTGGCCCAGAAAGTCGGCATTTTTAAACAACACAGGTTTGTTCCTGCTGCTGAGTCAGGAAAATTTCAAAACGGAGGACTTACCATTTTGTGCTAGCTCTGGGGCCGCCAGGTAGGAGCGGCACTCAGCACTTTAATTCTGAGACTGAGCACGCAGCACAGAAATTCTTTTCATCCAAGTTACACGCAGAGCACTGTGCAGTCTGAAAACACGTCTCTGTATGGCAGCAGGAATCCGCCATGCTCTTCCGCCTGCCTAAGCCTGATTCTGCCTTCTTCCCAGGAGCAGGCGGGGAGCTCTGAGTCATCGTCAAGGTCTCAGAGCACTCTCCGGGAAGATTTTAGCCTATGTCCATCCTGGGTCGGAGCTTCATAGCGTGCATCTTCCCTGGAGCGGGCAGCATGGTGTCTCTCTGAAGCATCTGCTCCGGAGAGGAGAGCTGTCGAGTCTGAGCTCACTTCCTCTTCCTCCCGGCATTCTGTTCTGTTTACTCCACCCACCTAAGGGTGGGCCTATCCAATGGGCCTAGCAGTTTCTTTATTGCTTAACCAATGAAATCAACAGGTTGATATATGACACTCCCCCATCAGCAAATTAAGAGTCAGAATCCAAATCAAGGGCACAGGAAACTATATGTAGCATATTGTAAGTTCTAATAACCAGCAGTTTGGGGTACAAGACATCTCTTTGCTGAGCAGTTGACAGAACTGTTTAGATAGAGGACAATTAGCTACACTTTTATCCCTTTAGTGTAAGAACCAAATTTGAGAAAAGGCAGTACTCTAACGTGAGCTAGTATAAAAGAAGAAAAGTAATTTTCTCATTCCCCTCTTTCCATTAGGTGGATGAAAGCTAAAATCACCATGAATGGCATAAAGATGAACTTCAAGAACATCAAGGAGGATGCTCATTTCCAGAAGTATGTATATTATTACCTGTTAACACACAATGTCCAGATTGCTTTTATCGCTGTATCTTTTAGAGGGTCTCTGCTGAATTCAAGTATACTTGTGACTTCTGAGGTTGTGTTTTCTTTGTATCTACCCAGTATTTACACTTCCTAACTATAAGGAGATCTACCATGTGGACCTCTGTGGGAATCAAGTTCTCACACACCAGTGTAAAACCAGGGCAGAGCTTAGCCCCAGGCTCTTCCCTGGACTTGAATCTGGAGCAAGTGATGTAAGGAAAGGGAAGAGCTGGGGTCACTCCTGGGGGAGCATGAAGTCACTGCTAATCTTGGGCTAAACACTCATAATGAGGATAAGCTAACGTTTTTTTTGTTTTGCATATCATATTAACTTTTAAAAATGTGTATTTAGTTAATATTAAAACATGACAATAAGCCTGAAAAGTACCTCATATATTTCTTCTCTTTTCCTGGCATCACAAAAGAAGAATAAGCATTATTTCTTTTGTAGCTAATGGATGCCAAAATAGCAATAATCCTTCTGAATAATTTAAATTGGGTGACATATAAATGAGATTATGTGTTCCCAAATTAGATTTCCCTAAGTTTGTTCTATTAGTATTATTAACTTTGCTTTGGCATTGAGTAGCTAGGTAAAAGTGGCCGGGCTCACAAACCCTGCTAGGATTAATTCTATCAAATATCAGTACATATTTCCTACCCATTATAAGTAACTGAAAGCCATCATTATTTTATGCATTTTTTCAAAGAGAATAAAATTTACCAACTCCACATACTCTTACTTTTAGAAGTTCGGCCCTGTTACTGTGAGGATGCAAAATGTCAGGCACTTGTTTGAAAAAACGTAGAGTCCTTTCAATAATTCAACTAAATTTCAGAACGATTGATTCTCTGATAAGATTTAGGTGCTTTTGCTTCCCTAACGCCTTTTCCTAAAACACCTCTCTGTCCCAAGAGTTTCCAGGAATTATCTTTTTAAACGGTCCTGTTGTCATCTTACAAAGCCATCTCCAGTCTTGTTACCTTGACAACAAGGTGATATATCATGCACTCCAGAAGACCTGGCACCAAAGATAGCACAGGCAAATTCAGCCTTCTCACTGCTCAGGAACTCATATATGGAGGATGTGTGACAGAATATTAAAACCTTTACCATAAGCTTCTGGAAATAATAAAATGATTTTCTTGTTGACATTTCTCAGGGATGTCAAAGTGTTTTATGCAACAACACACGGAGAGTGCATATATGTGTCAAGCCATCCTATAAACCTATGAAATTAAAATGTAAATTTTCCTAGTCCTCTGAATGATGCACTTTTATCTCCACCTTATGAATAATGAAACCAAGGCACAGAACATATAACATATTCAAGGTCATGAGCTATGCCAGCTTTCTGTTACCACATGAAATACTAGAGATAAATCAACTCACAGGAAAGAGCTTATTTTAGCTCACAGTTTTGGAGGCTTCAGTGCCACAATCAATTAGCCCCATTGCTTTGGCTCTGTGATAAAACTGTCTATCATGGTAGCAGCACCTACTGAAGCAAAACCACTTAGCTCACAGCAGCAAAATACAAGAGAGAAAAAAAAAAAGAGGAAGAGGCCAGAGTCGTATTATTCTGCACGGGCAAGATGCTAATATTCTAAAGACCTCCCCTGGGACTTGACTCTTAAAGGTCCCAACACCTATCAGTGGTACCAAGGACTGTGTCCCATGCTTTTAGCATGGGGACATTTGAGGGACACTTAGATCTAAATACAGGTAAATATCAGAATCTGTCTCCAGTTCCTGGTAGTTGGAATCCCTTGTCTATTACCAGGTTATTTTGTGTCTAGGTGTGAATGAAGAATAGTGCCACAGTTGGCATATAGATCAACTAACTATCATGATTGGTGACAAAAATGCAAAACCTAATACTGCTTTTGTAGCACAAAGAGGATCGTCACATCAGAGGCACGAGGCACCCCTCCCTGGGACTCAGCCACAGTGCCTTGCTCTTTCCTACTCTTAGAATATGTAAAAGCAGTGAAATCTAGAGATCCTTCGCATATCTTGTCTTATTTTAATAGTAATATCAAAATAATCTTCTTTATTTCTGCTTCATGATGTGATACCCAGCATATACAATCTAAAACCATTCAGAGGCAAAGGGGGGATTGAAGGCAGCCTTGTGGCTCCATCATTGATTACCACAGTCTTTACCAAATTTATTACCTTGGAAGTACAAAAGCCACAACTAAAGAGAAAGCTCTTACAAGCCATAGGATCTGTCTGAAAAGAAAAAAAAAAAACAAAATCTTCCCCTACCTTAATTTTGGGGAGGTTCTTTTTTGGCTAGTTATATCTGATCAAATGAGAAGCATTTGTTAGTTTCGATTGAACGATCATGCTGTTTCATGAACTATTACCTCTTCTAGTCAAGGGGTGATAGTTCATCATATGTATCAGTTGTTTGGCTTGGTCTACTGGTGGGACTCCTGGCAGTGGGAACAAAGTCTGCCCCTAATGCTTTGGCTGGCTTTGGGGAACCTATCCCTCATATTGAATTGCCTTGTACAACCTTATATGAGGGGGACGGTTCTTAGTCTTTATGCAATTTGATAAGGCATACTTTGCTGCTACCCACAGGAGGCCTGCCCCAGTCTGAAAAGAAACATAGGAGGAACAGATTAGGGGACACTGGGAAGTTTGGGGAGGGATAGGAGGAGAAGAAGGAAGGCTAATTACAGTCAGAATGTAAAATAAATGAATAAATTTAATTTTAAAAGTAATGAAGGGGGAGATGGCAGGAGCCATGCATCTACCAGGATCAGCACAGACCTGTAGACTCGATGGCAGAGTCCATTGAGTTCCTTGCTCTGTGACAAAGGTCCTGCAAGAAGATTCCGCTCTGTCTCTTGTGATTCCTCAGAATGATGTCTGGATCTGAGTTTCTCCTCTCTTGGTCTTGTTGCTGTTGCTACTGGGTTTTTTGTGGTGATTTAGGCATAGGCGAATAATGAGAGGATGTGACAGGGAAGGTGCAAATAATTCTTTTGGGAAATGTCTGAGGAGGTGAAAAGCTCCTCTGTGTCTTTCACTGCTAGTCAGCATAATTTTATGACTACCCCAAATACTGTAAAAGAAATTACTTCACTTGAACCCACTAAAGAATACTTCATGCATCCCACTGATTGTATTTTGAGAGGCACTGATCCCAGGAAGTATTTCACAGACAGATGATATTATGAACTTACTGGTACATTGACTACAGGAAACTTGAGAACATCAGATTATCCAGAACAAGTCTCCAATTGTGCCTAAAATAGATGTGTAAGATCAAAGGGACATAGGGAGGGTATACTTATTATTAAACTTATAAAACATAATGCTTATTATGCTACATGATGCAAACACTGCATCAGGCTTCTTAAAGAATGAAAGTAACTCTTTCAGATTTGTTTCTTAAGTCTCATTGTCTGAGACCTCATAACCAAAAAGGACAACTGGCCAGAATATTTTAGTTAGTATAAAATAACTAAGTCACTTGCTAACCTCAGGGGCTGTTGCCATCCCAACCTGTTGGGAGGGGTGGTGCTCTTTAAGTGTGGAATTGATGGCCTGTGACTAACCTTTGTTCCCCAGACATCGAGGGAAAAAGTGGGCAGAAGCATTGAGAAACATTGTGATGTAATCTTGGAAGTTCTTGAAAATTGATTATGTAAAACCCATATTTTACATGCCTCACTGAACATAATGGGTTCACTATTAATAGGATAAATAAAAGATGTCCTTTGTCAGAGAGGACAGATAATATATGATCAACAGCAACAAAAAAAAAATTAAGAAGAAAGTAAACTTTATTCTGGTGCTTAAATTATTCATAATAGCCAGAAACCCGATTCAACCTATATGTCCCTCAACCAAATGAACAAATAAAATTAAATTTGCGGGCAAATAGATAGATAGAACTTTAAAAAATCATGCTGAGTAAAGGTCTTAGTTAGGGTTTCTATTGCTATGAAGAGACACTATGACCATAGTAACTCTTACAACAGAAAAGATTTATTTGAGGTGGTTTACATTTTCAGAGGTTTAGTTCACTGTCATCAGGGTGCAGCATAGTGGTGTGCAGGCAGACATGGTGCTAGAGAAGGAGCTGAAAGTCCTACCTTTTGACCTGTGGGCAACAGAAAATGGTCTGAGTGTCATACTGAGTAAGCAAAGGAGACTGTTGGGAGAGGCCGTTGCTTCGCTCCCGGCTGCCTAGACCCAAAATAATCACACAGAATTTATATTATTTAAAACACTGCTTGGCCAATAGCTTAAGCATATTTATGTCTAACTCTTAAACCTTAAATTGACCCAGTTCTATTAGTCTGTGTATCACCATGTGGCTGTTACTTACCGGCAGGGTTCCAGTGGGCTCCAGTGGATGTGTCTGTCTCTTGTGGGCAGCTATACAGCTTCTCTCTGACTCTGTCTTCTCTCTCTCTCTCTCTCTCTCTCTCTCTCTCTCTCTCTCTCTCTCTCTCTCTCTCTCTCCGTCTCTGTTCAGATTTTCCTGCCTAGCTTTACTCTTTAAACCATTGGCCAAAAACAGCTTTATTCATTAACCAATATACAAATATAAATAAATAACAGAAGGACTTCCCACAACAGGAGAGCTCAAAGCCCACCCCACAGTGATGACTTCCTCTAACATACTACAAGAAAGCCACACCTCCTAATAATGCCACCCCCTATGAGCTTATGGGGGCCAGTTACATTCAAATTACCACAGGGAGGTAATCCAGACCCAGAAAGACAAATATATATATAATGTGTGTATACACTTATAAGTGGATATTAACTGTTTTTTTTAAAAAAATTTATTTAGTTGGTTAGTTTACAGTGTTCTGTCTGCATGTGTGCCTGCAGGCCAGAAGAGGGCACCAGATCTCATTACAGATGGTTGTGAGCCACCATGTGGTTGCTGGGAATTGAACTCAGGACCTCTGGAAGAACAATCAGTGCTCTTAACCTCTGAGCCATCTCTCCAGCCCATAAAGATAAGCATTGTAGAATCCACAGATTCAGAGAGGCCAAGTAACAAGAAGGGCTCAAAGTGGTGCATGGATCTTCTTGGGGAAGGAAAATGGAATAAACTTTGTGAGTGTAGTGAGGACAGGGCAGGTGGAGATAATAACAGGAGGAATCGGACAGAGGAGTGGAGGAAGAGAAAAGAGTAAGAGGAGAGATGCCTGGAATTGGGAGCATTTGGGAGACAACGTGGGAACCTAGTATAGTGGAAACTCCCTGGAATCTAAGAAGGTGACTCTAGCCAGGACTCCTAAGTTATAGGAGATATGAAGCCTGAACCAGCAATGTTCTATAACCAGGCAAAGCTTCCAGAGGTGGGCCTGGGACACCATCCCAGCCACAAAACCTGTCCAGCCGCCTGCAAGATGTGTTGGGGCAACGGTGGCTCAAAGCTTGTGGGAGTGGCCAACCAATGACTGGTCTAACTTGAGGCCCATGCCACAAGATAGAGCCATGCCCAATCCTGCCTGGATGACCAGGAACTGGAGGCTGGAAAGCCCAGAGACCTAGGATAGAACCAAATATAACTGGGAAAATAAAGTCAATAAAATGATTCCTAATGATAATCTGCTATAGTCATAGGCTGGTGACTAGCCATATTGTCACCAGAGAGACTTCATCCAGCAACTAACAGGAGCAGGTGCAGAAACCCATGGTCAAACATTAGGCAGAGCTCAGGGAATCCTGTGGAAGAGGGGCAGGAAAGATTATGAGTCAGAGTGGCCAAGGACACCAGAACACCACCCACAGAATCAACTAAGCAGTGCTCATAGAAGCTCACAGAGACTGAAGCAGCAATCAAAGAGTCTGCATGGGTCTGAGCTAGGTCCTCTGCATATATGCTACAGTTACGTAGTTTGGTGTTCTTATTGGACTCCTAAAAGTGAGAGTTGGGTGAGTCCCTGACGTTTGCCTATTCTTGGGACTCTTTTCTTCCTATTGGGTGGCCTCATCCAGTCTTGGTATGACGGTTTGTGCCTAGTCTTATTGTACCTTGTTATGCTTTGTTTGGTTAATATCCCTAGGAGGAGTTCTCTTTTCTAAAGGGAATTGAAGGAGGAGTGGATGTGTGGGAGAAGAGAGGAGAGGAGAGGAACCAGGAGGAGAGAAAGGAGGAGAAATTGTGGTTGAGATGTATTATATGAGAGAAGAATAAGCTTAATTTTTTAAAAAAAAAGACTTCTATAAATTTAATTACCAAACAGCTCTACCTAACTTCCACCACAAATGTATAAATTTAAAGCATTAAATATGATATAAATATTGTAAGTATTATATCATTAAGTAATTGATTTGTTTTGCTGTTTTCCTTTATTTGAGGCAAAGTCTCTCTATATAGTTCTACACAGCTTAGAACTCACTGTGTAGACCAGTCTGACCTCTCACTCACAGAGATGCACCTGCCTCTGCCTCCCAAGTGCAGGGATAAAGTCATCCACAAACACACCTAGAGAGTTGGATATTTTAGCATTGAAAACTCTTTCACTAATATGGCATGAGATTTTATCATAAATTGTATTCATCTATGTCCATTCATAACACCTTTAATGAGAATGGAGATACTGAATGTCAAGAAAAATAATAAGCAGAAGTTTCTTGGTCAACTAAGAGTTTCTAGTGAAACTCCTTTCAAACTTCTAGGGAAATGCTATGATGCAGAGTTGAAAATTCACAACTGGGCTCATTTTCTAGAAGGACCACAATGGCTATGACAGCACCTCTCCTCCTCCCCTTCAGTCACTGCTTCAGAGCCAACAGTGACATCTGGTAGCTGTGCACTTTGAACAAGTACCAACCTCCCTCGGCCTTAGCTGTCCCATCGATACAACAGGAAAACAGCAGAAGCTGTGCAGAAGTTGCCTGAGACCAAAGTTCATAAACATATGGAATCGTATAAGAGCACCAGCAAGCAGGAAGCTCTGAGTGCACGTTAGCTAACATTCATTGGTCTTCCCATCTCCACTCCATTCCATCTCCATTCCAAGCTTTTGAATGCGCACCATGTGCCCAGCTAGAGTTCGCACTGCTAGGAGTGATGCTTAGAGTTGGTGTGGGGGCAAAATCATTTCATATGAATCATGTGTAATCAGAAAAACAGAGCTTCATTTTCTAATTTAGTCCTTCTTATGAAAGCAAGATTAAAAATTCAATTTGCTGTCCAAAATATCCTTATCATCTCTCTAACTATTGAAAAATCTCCTTTATTACCCAAGAGGGCAGGTCTCAAACTGACAGGGAGTAGAATTTAGCTAGAATAATATCAAGTTCGTTTGTTTTAATAATATTTGCTCCCATGAATATCTTTTATTTCTGTCATGTTTTACTAACCTTTTCAGTTAAAGAAATATGAAGTATTTAAATAAAATAACCTTAGTTTTAAAAGAAATATTAAGGAAACCATTAAATAATAGGTAACAAGGAAATGTGGCAAAAATTAAGACATTTTACATAAAAATTTCAGTCTGGAGAAGATTCACATCCAATAAATTAAAACCAGAGGTTGACAGAGTTTTTCCATAATGCAGTAAATACCTATTCACCGCATTGTATTTCAGTCTCTGAAAATGACTCAGGTCTGTCCTTTTGTACAGACACTATGAAAATGAATGTTCAAGGCTACATTCCAATAAAGCATATGTTTGCTTGCTCACTTGACTGCTTGTTTGTTCCAGAGCCTCATAGTATTTACTCTGACCTCAGAATCACTCTGAAGTAGAGAATGAACTTGAACTGTTTTTGATCTTCCTGCCTCCTTCAAGTACTGGAATTATAGGCAGGTCACCACACCCATCATCCAATAGAACTTTGACTTATACATATTAGATTGAGCCCATAGGCCACATTCTATCATCCATGCTCTAACCCATGACAGATAGTAGGACTCTAAAATAATTGCTTGATTATACACAGACCATCAATTCTAATAGCTTACTGATTATACAGAAAAAATAATGAGTTACTTCATTTGAAATAAGAATACATTTAAATAAAAGCTATTAACTGTATTATTATACTATGTAATTCTACATTATATATTTTGTTTGCCATAGTGGGAACTGCAGATCAAAAACAGCCTCAGAATTTAAGGAGAGAGATGGCAGGCAAACATCACCTGAACATTCTTTCCTAATTCCTCTAAAGGAAGGAACCATGCCAGACTTGCTTTGGCAATTACATGTCTGAGCCCACTTTTTCCTCACAATAACCTTGCATTACTCAGGGTTCTCTGAAGTAACAGAATTTATAGAATACATACATACATACATATAAATATATGTATATGTGTAATAGATAGATGATAGATAGATAGATAGATAGATAGATAGATAGATAGATAGATAGATAGATAGATAGATAGATAGATGAGGGAGCAGGGGAGGGAGGGAGAGAGAAAGAGACAGAGACAGAGAGAGTGACAGAGAAAGAGAGAGAGAAAGAGAGAGAGAGAGACAGAGAGAGAGAGAGAGAGAGAGAGAGAGAGAGAGAGAGAGAGAGAGAGAGATTGGTTAGGGGATTTATTGGAATGACTTACAGTCTACAGTCCAGCTTATCCAACATAACTGGCTATGAATGGAAAGCCCAAAACTCCACTAGTTGCTCAGTCCACAAGGCTGGATGTCTAAACTGGTCTTCAGCATATGCTGGAATCCCAAAGAAGTAGGCTCCAATGCCAGTCAAGGAATGCATGTGCTAGCCAGGCCTAGTCAAGCAAAGAGCAACCTTCCTTATCAATGCTCTTATATAGATGTCCAGGTATGGCCCAGATTAAAGGTGTGTCTTCCTGCCTCAAAATCCAAATCAAAGAGATGTATCTTCTTACCTCAAAGATCCAGACGAGAAGAGAATTCACCCACTTCAAGCCAAGCAAAAAAAAAAAAATCTCTCACAAATATGCCCTCCATTTCTAGATTGTAGTTCATTCCAGATACAGCCAAGTTGACACTCAATAATAACCATCCAGAACCTTTTGAAGTTGGCAATGCTGTGTTCGCAATTACAGGTGAGGAATCATGAAGCACGTGTGTAGCAAAACACAAAGGTACACTATGTTTTTAAGGTCCCAGGTTTGGGTTCATTTACTGTGTGTTTTGGGTTGATTTGTTTTACTCTTTAGGTCTTTTCACCACGATGTCACCAACATGAGATTGCAGAGGGTGATGCTATGAATTAAAAACACAAATGGTGACAATCATGTCTCAGAGGAGGTATAGAAAACAGAAATTCTGAATATGTTTTAATAAGTTGTACTTAAGACTGTCTATGTTGCTTGTAATTTACTTATGTATTTGACATAGAAAAATCATGTCTGACTCTAAAGCAAGATTTCAATACATACAAAATAAAGTTAGTTGGAAACTATCACATAGCAATTCACATAGCAATGGTTTTTATTTGATGTTTCCTTCACCCTATGTTATAAATTACATGTAAAGTTTGTTTGTTTTTTCTTTTTGGGCTCATTAAACATAATTTTAGATGACAATTCTTGCTTTTATGGAAATTTATTTATGGATTAAGTTCAATATTCCAGTATAACCTAACAACAATATGTTATGATCAAATCAGGACAATTCCACCACAAAGGTGGGATTTGAACATAGACAGAGAGTTCTATCTTAACCTTTGTTCACAAAAATCACCCAATATGAGACATAATGATTGGCTGTGCAAAGCCTGAGCCCAGCTTAAATTCTGCAGGGTGAGGCAGGAGTTTCCTTGCTGGTTCGATAAGAAAAACTCAAAGGTTTGCAAAAGAAGTACATTCCCTGAGCAGGAAAGAAGCCAACTGAAAACGATTTCAGATAATGTTATTAAAACTTCCACAGGTTCCAGAAAAATTATTACCAATTATTCAGAAAAATGAAAATACTTTCACTAGAAAAATATTTAACATCAATTTTTCTTTTTGAAATTTAGAATAAAGAAAATAATCTCTCTAAATCAAATTTAAGTTTACTAATATTTTCTTAACGATTTTCTCTTGATTTCAGTGATTGTCGGAATAGTAAAATACAGAAAGTTTGAGTCTGTTATGATCTGTCCAACATGCCAACAGCAACCATTCAAAGCAGCATCGGACCTGTTATAAGAATACCCAGAGGAAGAGAAATAGACTGCGTCTTTCTCTTCTGGTTCTCCCACCTAACTTGCTGTAGAATAGAATATGTGTTTAACTATGTAAAGATGCATTGCTTTTGTCTATGCTGCATTTGTTTATGTAAAGATGTGCTGCTGTTTTACCTTGCTTACCTAAGGCACCTGATTGGTCTAATAAAAATCTGAATGGTCAATAACTAGGCAGAGGAGGGATAAGCAGGGATGGCAGGCAGAGAGAAAAAAGGGGTCATGCAGCCGGGGGCTGGACAGACAGACACAGAGGAAGCAGGAAGCGGGATGGAGAGTGAGTAGATGAGGTGCGTGAGCCTTGGGGCAGCACATACATTAGAAGAACTGGGTTAATTAAAGTTAAAGAAAAAAGTTAGCTAAAAACAAGTCATAATAATAAGTCTCCATGTCATGATTTGGGGGTCAGTGGTCCGAGAAAGCCTGCTGCAAACTATTATTCTTCTTACCCCTTCTCTCCTTACCTGCCATTCTGCACACACGGGACTTCTGTTTTTCACAGAAGTTAAGACACTTACCTATCCTAGGACTTTGTTAAGAGGCCAACGGGAAGAACTATGAAGAATCTCCTCCCTTTTGCCACATCTCTCTACCTTCTCACCTTACTCAAAACCTTGAAACAGCTCCCAGTGTTGCTCTGAGTCATTCTCTTAAGAAACGAGACTTCAAAAACAAAGGACAATTTTAATGCATATTAAACATTGAAGTGGTTTTAGAATGGTCACCTTTTTCCAAAAGTAACTTATGTAGGTTTTCAGAGACATATTCAAATTGGCATTATCAAATTGTAACACGTTTTTGGAGTTATAAAATGATTGATAAATACAAGGAGATGGGGAAACAGGAGCGAGTTCACATAGAAACCCACCCCATCCAGTCCCTCCTTTAATAGATAGCCACTATTCCCTTCAGTGGGATGCCTTGTTCAGCATTGATGCAGGGGAGAGGAGCTCAACTTGGTATGCCATGCTTTGATGATTCCCATGGGAGGTCTTACCCCATCTGAATGAAGATGAGGCATGGATTGGGAAGGGTGTAATGGGGAGGGAACAGGAGGAGAAGAGAAAGGAGAAACTGTGGTTGGTATGTAAAATAAATTTTTTAAATGATAAATAAAAATAAGAAAAAAAGAAGTGAAATGACTGAGAAGATTCTTACACATAAAGAGATAGTGGGAATGTTCTCACAATCACCCAGAATTGTATGGATTAAATTTTTCTTTCAGTAGTAACTCCAAAAAATAGGCCACAAACCCAGCTTATAGAGATCAACTAAAAACAGAAAGCAAAATTTGTTATGTTATTCACAGCAATCGTAAGAATAAATTATAACATCCTCAATTCCATTTATGTCTGGACACCATGGATAGAATATTGTCAACAATATTCTAAACAATAACAGTTTACAGGAAACATAGTGAGAGCTGCTATAGTTCACACCTCATAGTATCCTATAAATCAGAATCCACAGAATTCTATGAAGGACTTAATAATGAGTCATTGAACCGGTGAAGAAGTATGAAAATACTGGAGTAATAATTCCCCAAATACCTTTTAAAAACTTTTTTCTTTTCTTTCTTTTCTTCTGTTTGTTTGTTTGGTTAGTTGGTTTTTAGAGATGGAGTTTCTCTGTGTAGCCCCTGCTGCCCTGTAACTCACTCTATGGACGAGGCTGGCCTTGAACTCAGAGATCGACCTGCCTCTGCAATTTGAGTGCCAGGATTAAAGGCATGCACCACCACCACTGGCTAAAAACGCTTCTTAAACCATCAAAAATTAGGCACACCTAGACTCAGATGAGCCAAATATTGGTTGGAAATATGGAGCCCTGTTTCCTGACTTTGACCAATGCTCTATTGTCCCCACACATGTCCACTGCACATGTTTGAAAAACAGAGCAGTTTTGAAAAATTAAGTTTTCATCATGTTGAGTTGCACACCAAGATTTCTCCGCACTCTCCTGTGAGGGAAGCACACATGCCTACTCTACGTCCCTCAATGAGCCAAGCTGACCGTTTATGAACCACCCATGAAAGGGTGCAAATGCCCAAAATGTACTTGCTTTCTGAATTGATTTTTCTTAACATATCAATATTATTATCCCTTGGAAGATGTGAAAAACCAATGTTAGCAAAGCTTACTCTGTATCTTTCACCACGGCACCTTTAAATTAACCTTTATAGACATCAGAAAGCACATCACCGAAAAGGAATCACTGCTATGAACAAGGACGGAGCCAATTAAACAGAGCATCCGTTTGCTCTCATAAAGAACAACTCTGACTAAGAAGAGGAATCGACCTTCAGAGCCATAATGAGATAACTTGAGTTGAGGAGAGAGCCTCATTATAATCTCATAGAGTCCTACTATTAATAGCAAAACTTGTCTTTTGTTATAAAATCTAACCAGTTAACTCAAGTATATACTTTAGTAAGTTTGCGCTTGGCTCTTTAGATACTATTTGGAGGTAAATAACATTGTCTCACAGCCCCAAACAAGCATCAACATGCTTCTGTGCACATGCATGCCCTCATATTTTAGAATTAATGATGGACAGAGCAATAGTATTCTCCTTATCAAGATTGGTGTGTCAAAATGTCCTACCATGCCAGCTCTCTGACAGGCACTAAAGAAGGAGGCAATCGTCAGTGAAAGAAGTATTACATCATAGCAAACAAAGGTCAACAGATAATAACATAGCTGTGAAGTGTGTGCAGTACCAGGAACATAATAAATGTGCTTCAGCAGTCTTTGATTTGTTCTACCATCCAGTCTCGAAGATACTCATGAACGAACACAGGCAGACTAGATAGGAGAACCTAACTATGTTTGCAGGTCTCTGTAAAAGTCTTTCCTGACCTCTGTCTCTGAAAAAACATGGTCTTCCCAGCCGGATTCTATCTCTGAAAGAACATGGTCTTCCCAGCTACTTTTAGTGTCATGTTTGGCTGAACTTAGGTCGGTCCTTTCAATCCCCATCTTCAGAGTTTTATTAATTAGTGTTGAGTGTTCGTAGACTGTACAGATAAGCTGCTGACAAATGACCAAATACACATTAATAGAGAGCCACTCAAAATCCCCTTGCTACCAGTCAAAAATAATTGGTACCTTTCTCGAAGTTTTCTGAGGAAAGTGACAAAGCCAGAGGAAATGCCTTTAATTTCAAAAGACTTCTGTCAGCTCTGCCACACAAAGCATGGCAACTCGCTTCTTTATTATAAAGGGAAAATAACAGCAATGTTTTTTGAAGGGGTATTGATCAAAGTTAAGGGTTTAATATCTGTCAGAGTACAAATCCCAGAGCCTCTAGAGAATTCAAGGATGCTAAACATCCTGTGCCTGGTCTTCTGCACGTGTCAGGCTATCTAAGCCCACCAGCCCCTCTTAGTATGGAAACACAGAGGCTCTTCAGACCAATGAACAAAATCAGAACGATCTGTCATCCTGTGGAAGTACATGTACAGACTGCTCGCCGGTGAGACACACAGAGGGAATAAATACAGTTTCTGTTCATGAGAAAAGCTGTACTATGAAGACATAACCTACTTCTGTTTGCTGTCCAAGATAGAGAGAATCAACTTCCATATAGTTCAGACATCTCTGAAGAAAATGCAGCAGAGATGCAAGAGCTGGGAGAATCTATGTGGATAGCTAAGAACTTCTACCTCCAGAGTTCATAGTATCTAAGAAATATTATTAGCTCAACTATTCCTCCATACCCAGGCAAATGTTGCCATACTTACCTGATTTCTCTTAGAATATGTAATATAAATGGCATTTTGCCATACTTTGTGCTAGTCAAGTTTTGATTGTGTTAAGTCTTAGCTGAAGGCAGCTTTGAGCCACATGTAATTGAGATTCATCATAAACCTTTTGGGCCACTTGAAGTTCACCATTTCAACCTTTAACCTATTAGTAGGCTACATAAATACAGTAAATTTAAGTTTTAAAATGTCACAGAATTTGATAAATAGAATGGAAATGGGATTTACTTCTGGGTATCTGTACTGTCATTTGAGGATAGTTTGACTATCTCAGTTTGGACACCAAAAGGTAGCTAGATTTGAATGCCAGGTAATATTGCCATTATACTGATCTTGCTCAGAGAACCAGACTGTCATGAGATCATGAGTGCATTTTCCTATTTCATGCCCAGGGGACACACATTATCAACTGGTGTACTGGACCTCTGGCTCTTACAATTTTCCATCTCTTCTACATCAAAAATCCTTGAGACAAAGGCTTAGGGGTTTGATGCAGGTGTGTCCAATTTCAGATAGGAAAATTTCCACATAGTCTCACCTCTAGATGAAGAGCTATGGGAGGTCAAGGGCTACTAAGAGATGATTATCAGCTGCTTCCAAGGATGAACATCCACATAGGTCATCCGATCCCAAATGATCAGTCTGATTGGGATAAGACTGAATATATGCACATATGAAGAAAGCTAAATGGGCTCAGTAAGTTGATATATGTATTAAATATATGTTATATATACATGTAACAATAGTAACTAGAGAAGAAAACATGTATTTGGGAAGAAGGGGGTAGGAATGGGAGGAGGAAAGGGAAGGAAGAGAGTGATGTAGATACAGTGTTTATATCCAATGTTCCATGCATACATATGCTGAGCAATGTTTAAGTGCATTTAAATATGAATATTTCCTCCAAACATTTATTGTATTTGTCCAAAATTTTTTCCTCTAGACCTTTGAGATACTAAATACAATGTTGTCATCATTGTCTACCATTCCCTGACTGTACAATAACACACATAACGTCTTGCTCCGGTCTAACTGTAGCTTAGAACTCATTGACCAGCTTTGTTGTGGACCCCAATTCTACCAAATACTGTCTTTTCCCCTGACAACCACCATTCTACGCTCTGCTACTATGAGATCAGCTTTTAGTTCACACATGTTAATTCTACAAATGATGGACCCATTTATGTTTTATACATCCGTGTAAGATACTCATCCCTCTCTTAGTTTACCTTGCCGATCCTACTCCTCTTCTCTTCTGGGTGCATGTCTGTTTTCTTTTAAATTCCACGTATGAGAGAAAATGTGTGATATCTATCTTTCGGAGTCTAGCTAATTTAACCTCATTTCCACCCATATGTTTCTGCAAATGGTGTACTTCCATTCTTCTTTATACCTGAATAAAACTCCATTACGCATATGCAACCCAATTTCTTTATCCATTCACCTGTTGATAGAAACTAGGCTTATTCCATGTCCTTAGATGGGAATAGCTAAACATGAATAGGCAAGTACCTCTGTGGGAGGCTTACTTAGCTTCCTTAAGTTATATATCCAGGAGTTAGGTATAGCTGGACCATGCAACAGTTCTATTTTTCATGGGTTTATTTTTCTTTTTGAGAACAATCCACATTGGATTGCAGAGCAGCTCCACCAATTTCTATTTTCATTCCCAATGTATAAGATTTCTGTTTCTATGCATCCTTGTATGTGTTTTCTTGATGATGGCCATTCTGACTGGAGTGACATAGAATCACAACGTGCATATAATCCTATAGATCACCTTCTGAATATTTCCCACAGCAGTGAGATTTCTCGGTAGTTGGTTTCATATACCTGCTTCTTTTGCTTACCATAATTAGCTTCAGAGATACCCATGTTGTTTTAAATGTCAGGATTTTATTTTTTATGGATAAGCAACATTCTACTGTGTATATTTAAATCATTTTCATTGGTGCTCTTATTTCTTGGCTTTGCTGATAGATATGAGAATACAGTAGTCCCTTTGACTTATTGATTTCATTTCCTCTGGATAATCAGCAGGAGTAGAAGTGTTGGATTATACAGTAGATTTATTTTTGATTTTCTGAGAAATCTTTGTACTGTTTTCCACAGTGGCTCTACCAATTTGTTTCTTTTTAAATGTTTTTTATTGAAACAGAATTGCATTACTTTTCCTCCTTTTCTCCCTCCAAGCACTTCCAGGTACCCTCCCCCAACCACATCCATGTCCTTCTACTCTTAAGTTTACAGCCTCTTTTTCTTTGATTCTCACCAGCAATGGGTCATATTCACCATTATCAATATCCTCAGTGGTACTTTTTATGTTTATGCTTTGAAAATAGTTATCTTTTCCATAGTGAAATAATATTTCAATGTGTTTTTTATATTTAACTTTCCTGATGATTAGTGGTTTTAAGTATATCTTGATATAACTTCTATCCATTTTAAAATGTTTTTATAATATAGAAGTCAATTCAGGGGAAAGAAAGATGATTCCATGGGTAAAGATTCTTCCCACATAAACCTGATGACCTGAATTTAATCCCTGAAACCCATATGTGGAAGAAAAAAAAAAGATAGACCAGATGGGGCTGCCTGCATGTGTAATCCCAGCACTCCTACAGTGAGATGAGAGACAGAGACAGGAGAATCAACAGGAAATCTTTGAGTGAGCTAGCCTGAATCACTAAGCACAATAGGAGAACCAAGGCAAAGGTTGCTTTAACAAAGTGGAAGGCAATAATAAATCCCAAGTGTTGTCCTCTGAACTCCATGTATAGGTCATGACATGCACATGCCCACACTCCCTCTCACACTCACAAATAAATATTTTCAAAAGTCAGTTTTGGTCTATTGACCACTTTTCTGATTGCATTATTATATCTTTGTTTTATTTACATTTGTTATGTAATGATAGGGATGAAAAAACCATACAGTGATCCCCAAAGACGTACCAATTTGAACAGCTAATGATTTTCACGAGAGTTGGGGTGAGATAAGAGACTATGACACCTGGTCTAAGTATAACAATGAGAAAAGACACAGTGAAGATGGCAGAAAAGACAGAGTTCTGCTTTTTGCCACTCTCTTAACTCTGAACATCATTAAAAGAGAAACCTGCGTAGAACACAAAGAAACACAGTCTCAGCCCTAAACCTAAAACCCACTGCCGGGATTACCATGGTGATGCACAATGCCAGGCAGATCCATGTGACTCTTTCCCTTATGCCAGTGCTCATAGGCTCATCTTCTAGAACCTACGTTCTAGTCGGGTAGTTCAGTGACTGTCAACACAGCCCATCCACAGTCTCAGGCAGCAGAGCAGAAAGCAACCATACCTGGAGGTTTCTCTCCCACCTGCCAGTTCCCAATTCCCGAATAACCACTCTGAAGCTTAATATTAATTACAAACTGTTTGACCTATTAGCTCAGGTTTATTATTAAATAGCTCTTACAATTTAAATTAACCCATTTCTATTCTATGTTTTACAGTAAGGCTCATGGCTTGTTGCCTCACATCTTGCTTCCCTAGCAGCTGCTAGTGTCTCTCTGATTCTGTCTTCTTTTTCCCTGTATCTTTTCTTGGATTTCCTGCCTGACTCTATTCAAATTGACCAAATCAGCTTCTTTATTAGCCAATGGTAATAAAACATATTTACATTATATAGAAGGGCATCCCACATTATTCAACTGCTGAGGGTCAGGTCACAGTTGCTAGAATGGTACTTTGTCTGAAACTCAGAGCCAAATCTGCTACAATGAGTCTGCGCTTCAGCAAGAAACCAAATGCCCCTGTGTGCAGACCAGGCAGACAGATGTCTAGCTAGCATCAGCACCATCTCTGAGAGAACGTCAACACTGTCCATGGTCCTGATGTCTCTAGCCCTGAGCATGTACATCAGGCTTTCCTATAATAATAAAAATGACATGATACAAGTCAGGCTGATCAAGACTTGCCTGAGGCTTCGGAAAAACATTCTACCTGCAAGGATGATATACATTTAAGGCCAGAGTGAGGCCCTGATTTACCTTCCTAATTATGAGTGAAGCTGATCTACAGAAGCATAAAAAAGAAATCAAGCAAATGATTCAGACTCCTAACAGTGTCAACAACAGCGATACATCTATATTCAGTGAACTTAAAGCTGTCTTTCACCATAATTTTCTAATTAAGTTAATAAATTTATTTATCTATAAGCAGATAAACTTTGCCAGAAGAATGTGCATGTACATACGAATGTGTGTGTGTTTATTTTCTTGTACATATCCATAAATGCATTATAGAGTTTTATGTGCCTATACACACATGGATATACATAAAATTTGAATGCTTTTTGCCACAACAAAAAGAGTCTTGGTTAATTCAGTGTTTAACAAATATGAGCTTCCTCACCCTCCTTTCCTTCCTTCATGGTTTTATTTATGGCACAGAGGACCGTTGAAGTGGATATATTACACTACAGACTACATGACTATAAACTATAGTACTACATAATAAACCCTTTTACATGAGATAGAAACATTATTAAGGGAAGAATAAACATTATTGCATCTGAAGTTTTTAATTGCTTCTCTTACACCTGCTTTGCCTTTGAAGATAGAGTACATCACTATGTATTCTGGTTTCTGTTTTAAAAAAAAATAAAAATACCACAAATTCTAAGAAACTGTGTTTGTTTTAAAGCTTTATTTTATTTTTAATTGTGTGTGTGTGTGTGTGTGTGTGTGTGTGTGTGTGTGTGTAATAAGGGTGTGTGCACATAAGAGCTGGTGCCCTCAGAAGTCACAAAGGGAGCGCTGAATCCCCTGGAAATGAGGTTGCAGGAAATTCTGAGCCAATGATTGTGGATGTTAGGTACTGAATTTGGATTCTCTAGAAGGGCAGCAAGTGCTCTTAACCACAGAAACATCTTTGCAGATGCTGTTTTATTGTTTTGAGAGAGCATCTCACTTCAAATCCCAGGATGGCTTGTAATGCACTATGCAGCCCAAGCTGGTCTCACACTCATTATATTCCCGCCTAGGCCTGCCAAGCACTGGGCTTGCAGGAGTAAGCCGCCATGCACCCTTTTGTTCTTCACAAAATGAATTCCTCAAACTTACTGGAACGCTCCAGAGAACACACACACAACCGAGTGCCACAACAGTGTTTAATAAAAGATCTTGCTGTATGCTTTTAAAGACTTGACTCCAAAAGGCTATATCCATTTTCAACTCCTTTGTAGTTTTAAAAGTAAATGTTACAGCTTAAATTGTTTCTCATGCAGACATACAATCTCACCATGTTTCTTCACTAAACTTAACAGTAGATTGCTATGCTATGTACAAAAGAAGAGGGGAGAGAGAACAGGAGGATGTTGAGTCTCACAGAGTAGTCAGAGGAATAAATATAAAGTCGTTTGTTTTCCTATTGCAGCTTCCATGGTTGGGAGGTGGTGAGAAAATCTAGAGGGAGCACTGAGTCATCATCGGGAGACAAAATCCTCACACCATCGCCTCATAAGAAAAGGAAGGAAAGGCAACCCGGCTCCATTTTGGCTCTGATGGGATTTGAAGAGCACTATTTAAAGGAAGGAAAATTATACTCCAAGACGTTCTCTTTGAAATAGAACTGGATGGTGTTCTAAGAACACACAACATAAATTTGTTTGTAACTAATCAAACCTGTTTGTTTGTATGATTCCTCTAGGTACAGCCAATGTTTCTTGTGTACCTGCTTATTAAAGAGAAACTGCTTTTGTGGCCCCCAGGATTTAGCATAGTTGGTGTAAGCCTTAAATGGTGACAAGAGCTCTAATCAACAGCGAGCTGCACTTCCAAACACCACAGTACAAGTAAAGACACACACAGAACCCTCTTCTCTCAGTGAATCCTTGCCTTCTTCCCAAAATACAGAGCTTGTACTGCACTGTGCAGCCCAGGCTGGTCTCACACTCATCATATTCCCACCTAAGCTCCATCCTCTTTCTAGCTGCTGCAATTACAGCCAGTGTGTACAGCCAATCTGCTGCCTGAGTCCAGACTCTGTTCAGCATGTCAGCGTGTCTGAAACTGATGTGCTGCTAGTCTGACTGACTCTGCCTGCAATCTCGTTTTCAATTTCTGTCTGCCCTGGGCATCCTCCTGCTGCCACACAGCCATATATGAGCCTAACTGCACGACATGCGGTGCCAGATGCTGGAAATGCCACGACACCAAAGCATGTGACAAGGGGACGATCTGCTCTCTCCCTTATAATTAAATGAGAAAACTGTGGGTGTATTGTCTCCCGCCTGGACCCATCAGAATGCGGCCAACAGATGTCACTGCACATGACTCATGCGAAGCACAAAGCAAAGATGTAAATATGTCCCCCTAAAACGTCAAGGACGAAACCTTATGGGGTTTTTGCGAAGAAAATCTTGTCTTAAGATGAGAGAATAAAGAAGAGAAGAGTGCCCAAGGTAATGAGCTCCTTGTGGCCCCTGTCCAAAGCCAAGTCGCACCCTTGCCTTATGCTGTAATGCACCTGTCATTTCCTATTGTGAGAGTCCCCGGCGCTGACTTGGCGACAAGCCAGGATTAAGCCCACTGGCAACTGTTGATCCCACGTCTCCCTGCTCTGAAAGAGACTCAGACCCCTCAGCCATGCCAGCAACGGCAGCAGCTTGTGCTTCGTTTGATACGTGCTACCTCCTAGCAGACAACATTCAGAACAGAAAGTGAGACGAGAACACGGGCTTTCATCTCAGCACTCCCTTCCTGCTAACAAGCTTCCTCCTCATAATCATATAAAACCTGACGAGGCCACGTTGCAAGAAGGCCGTTCGTGAAACTGAGCGCCAGTGGAACAAACAAGGCTTGCGGCATAAATTAGAACCATTCGGGCCCTGCAGATAAATTGCTGGCAATGTGCGACATAGCATGTAAGAGTTCAGCCTGAGAAGACCAGAAGAAGAAAAACACACACACACACAACCTTGAATGCTATAACTTCACTGTAAATTTACTCTCAATTATCCGAGATGCCTTGATGCTGATGATTGATCTATACTGTTATCGTCTACATTCTCCAAATTCATAACACTACATTTTTTTATTTTATTTGTATAACACTACATTTTTATTTTAGCTATGTGTGTATTGTGTGTGTGTGTCATTTGTGTGAGTATAGGAGCCATACCACATGTGGGTGAGCAGACAACTTTCAGAAGTTGCTGTCTTTTCTTCCACTGTGGGTTCCAGACATTGAATTCAGGTCACCAAAATTGTGCGGCAGGCTCTTTCCACATGAGGTGTCTTGTCAGCACAAATGCTGCATTATTTAGTGAGAATAATTTCATATTAGTTACTTTAAAAACGGTCAAAAGCTTATTTGTGGCTAATAACAATTCTCAGATATATTTCTCTTTAAAGAAAATTTCAAATTATTAGGCAAGCACACATTTTTCAGAAAAATTTTATGTCCTTAACTCTCATAAGTAGTGATAACATGGTAAATAATACACCTACTATGCAAGTCCATAAATGTAATAAATCATATAAATAGTCTTAAAGAAAAATCACAGAAATGCAAAAACAATTCTTTGAAAAAAATCAAAAAAAAATTTCAATATTAAAGTCCCAGAGGGAAAATATCTCAAGACAATAAAAACTATATATGAGAAATGCATAGACGTTATTCTAGGTGAAGATCTTAAAGCAATCTCACCAAAGTCAGGAAAATCACAAGGGTGTCCACTATCCCCAATTCCTTTTTCATAGTATACTCACAACACTAGCTGGAGCAATAACTCAAGAGAAGGAAATTAAAAAGATACAAATAGAGAAGAAAGAAATCAGACTATTCCTGATTACAGATGATACGATATTATACATTAGAGTTTCCAAAAACTTTACCAGAAAACTTCTAAAGCAATCCAATAAGGTAACAGGATACAGAATAATCTAACACAAATCAATGATTTATAAACACCAATAGCAAACAAACAGAGGAAGAGCCCATGGAGACACTACCATTCTCATAGAAGGCTCAAGGAAAATAAAATGCCAGGAAATAAACCTAACCAAGGGAGTGGATGAGCTCCACACCATAAAAATTAAACCTCTGAAGCTAGAGACAGAGACATTAGAAAATAGAAATAGACCCATGCTAATAGATTGATAGAATTAATGTTGTTAAAATGACCATTTGCCAAGAATTATTTACGAATTCAATGAACTCTCATTGAAAAATCCCCATCTCGTTCTTCACAGAAATAAGAGCCCTATTCTAGATTTCATATTGAACCACGAAAACCACAGACAGTCAAAACAATCCTGAGTAAACAGAGCAACGCCAGAGAGATTACCAGTATAGATAATTCTAAAAATGTTAATGTATATCTTAAGATATATTATAGAAACATAGTAATAGAAATAATATGATACTGGTACAAAAACAGGCATGTAAAACAAAATCAGAGACACAAAGACGAGTGCATGCAACTTCAGCCACTTACTTTTTGACAACAATGCAAAAAAAAACATATTCTGGAAAAAAGAGAGAGCATTTTCAAGAAATGTTGCAAGGAAAGTTGATGTCCGCATGCCAAAAAATGAAATTAGACCTGTACTGAACACCTTGTGCAAAAAATGAAACTCCAAATGGATCAGGGACCTACATATTAAGTCTGACACTGCTGGAAGAAAATGAATGCGATGTAGGTATAGGAAAAAGCTTTCTGAATACACCTCCATTTACCCAAGAACTAAGGCCAGCAATCAACAAATAAGACTCCATAAAAGTAAAAATCTTCTGCACAGTTAATGAGTCAATCAACTGTGTGAAGAGGAAGCCCACAGAATGGGAGAGAAGCTTAGATCGCTATATATCTGACAGAGGATTTATATGAAGAACTCAAAAACTCAAAGCATCAATAAAGAAAAGGTTTCAGTTCAAAATATAAGCCAGCAACCTTGAAAGAGAGTTCTCAACTGAATTTAAAAAAATGGCTAATAAATATCTCCAGAAACAATGAAGCCACCTAGCAATTAGGAAAATGCATATCAACCAACTTTGAAATGACCTCAGTTAGAATGGCAAGGATAAACAAAATAACAAACAACAAATGCTGGAGGGAAGAGAGGGGGAAAACCCTCATTTGCTGTTGGTAGAATTGCAGACTGGTAAGCCACTATGTAAATCAGCAGAGGGAGTTCTCAAAAAGGTAAAAATAAATCTACCATATGACTAAGCTATACTACTCATTGGCATACCCCAAAGGGCTCAGTGTCCTACTCCATAGATACTTATTCAGTCATGTTCATCACTGCTCAATTCGCAATAGCAAGGAAATAGAAGCAACCCAAATGTCCTTCAATTGACAAATGAATAATGAAAATATTGGCATAAAAACAGAGAAGGAGACCTATGGAATCAAATTGAAGAACCCAATACTAATCCATATACCTATGAACACCTGATTTTTGACAAAGAAGCTAAAATTATACAATGGAAAAAAAGAAAGCATCTTCAAAAAATGGTGCTGGCATAACTGGATATTAACATGTAGGAGAATGCAAATAGATGTATAACCATCTCCATGCCCCAAATTCAAGTTCACATGGATCAAAGGCCTCAACATAAATCCAGCAATGCTGAACCTCATAGAAGAGAAAGTGAGAAGAAACCTTGAACTCATGGCCACAGGAGATCACTTCCTAAATATTACCTCAGTTGCACAGACACTGAGAACAACAATGAATTATTGGAACCTCCTGAATCTGAGAAGCTTCTGTAAGGCAAAAAATATAGTCAATAAGACAAAATGGCAGCCAAATGAATGGAAAAATATCTTTATCAACCCCACATTAGACAGAGAACTGATCTCCAAAATATATAAAGAACTCAAAAAACAAAACATCAAAATACCAAATAATCCAATTAAAAAATAGGGTACAGATCTAAATGGAGAAGTCTCAGCAGAAGAATTTCAAAAATAACCGAAAGACACTTAAGGAGTTGCTTAACAGTCATCAGGAAAATTCAAATCAAAATGACTCTAAGATACCATCTTACACCAGTCATAGTGGCTAAGATCAAAAACATCAGTAATAGCTCATGTAGGAGAGAATGCAGAGTAAGGAGAACACTCCTTTATTGTTGGTGAGAGTACAAACTTGTACAGCCACTTTGGAAATCCCTACTTCAGTTTCTCAGAAAATTGAGGATCAATCTACCTCAAGACCCAGCAACACCACTCTTGGGCATATACCCAAAGGATGTGCAATCATACCACAAGGATACTCGCTCAACTATGTTCACAACAGCATTTTTGCAATAGCCAGAACATGGAAACAGCCTAAGTGCCCCTCAACTAAAGAATGGATAAAGAAAATGTGGCACATTTCCACCATAAAGTACTACTCAGTGGGAAAAAAAACACACATGACATCTTGAAATTTGCATGCAAATGCAAGGAACTGGAAAAACACATTCTGAGTGAGGTAACCCAGACCCAGAAAGACAAACGCAGTATGAATTCACTCATAAGTGGGTATTAGATGTAAAGCAAAAAATCCTGTAATCCATGACCCCAGAGAACTCTAAGAGAGGCATACAAAAATCCCCCTGAAAAAGAGAAAGAGACAAGAATTTCTGAGAAAATTGGTAACATGGGGAGTGGAGAAAGGAGGGCAGAAAGGGATGTGGAGGGGAGAAGGGAATGGAGGAGGGGAATATGAGGGAATGGAATGGCCAAGATGGAGGAAGGAAAGAGAGGGAGAGCAAAGAAAGTGATCTCTTCATTGAGGGGGCCATTATGGGACTAGCAAAAAACATAGCACTAGGGAAATTCCCAGAAATCCACAAGGATGACTCCAGCTAAGACCCTTAGCAATAGTGGAGAGGGTACCTGAACTGGCCTTCTCCTGTAATCAGATTGATGACTACCTTAATTGTCATCATAGAAATTTCATCTAGCATCTGATGGAAGCAGATTCAGAGATTCCCAGCTAGCAATGGGCCAAGCTCCAAGAGTCCAGTTGAAGAGCGAGAAGAGAGATAATATGAATGAAGGAGTCAAGACCATGATGGGGATACCCACAGAGACAGCTGACCTGACCTAGTGGGAGTTTACTGACTCTGAACTGACAGCAGAGGAACCTGTATGGAACCAAACTAGACCCTCTGAATGTGGGTGACAATTGTGTGGCTGGAGTAGTCTATGGGAGCGCTGACAGTGGGACCAGGATTTATCCTTGTGCTTGATCTGACTTTTTGGAGCCCATTCTCTTTGGAGGAATGCCTGGCTCAGCCTAGATATGGAGGGGCCTTGGTCCGGCCTCAAAATGATGTGCCAGACTTTGTTGACTCCCCATGAGAAATCTCACCCTCTCTGAGGAGTGAATGGGGGTGGGGTGGATGGAAGGTGAAGGGAGAAAGAGAAGGGGAGGGAGAGGAAACTTTGGTACATAAAATGAAAAAAGATTGTTTTAAAAAAATTAAAAAATACAAAAACAAAATAAAACAAAAAATAACCAATGGATCTCTAATTGGATTTAACACCAACTCAACAAGAGAAAAATCATTCCAAGTACTGGAAATCTAGCGACTTACCCAGGGTTAATGAAGTTATAGGTCTTGGAAGATAACCTACAATCACCACAGTAGCTTGTCTTTCTCTTAATTAAGGTTTCCATTGCTGTGAAGAGACACCATGACCACAGAAACTCTTATGAAGAAAGACATTTAATTGAGGTGATACCTTGCAGTTTCACGGGTTTAGTCCACTATCATCATGGCGATGTGGAGGCAGACATGGTGCTGGCTACATCTTGAACAGAAGGCAACAGGAGATGGTCTGTGACACTGGGTGGTTCTTGAGCATAGAGAATCTCAAAGCCTACCACCACAGTGACACTCTTCCTCCAATAATGCCATACCTATTCCAAAAAAAGCCACACCTCCTAACTTCCTAATAGTGCCACTCTTATGAGATTATGGGGGCCGATTATATACATGTATGTTTCAATAGTAAAAAATTAAAGCCATGAATTTAAAGAGAGAAAAGACAGGTGTATAGGAAGTTTTGGAAAGAGAAAAGGGAAGGGAACATTATCTAATTATATTAGATCAAAAATAGAAAACATAATTTTTAATAAAAAGAGGAAATAGGAGTTCTAAGTAAGTGATAGAATTCATGAATTTAAAGAAAGTATTAGGTCCCTAGAAGTATTTTTCATAATTATCAAAAGTCTACTTAATTTTAATCCTTCCTCATAAGTACTCTGGCTTGAATCATTTTTTAAGTTATATATCTCCAGCATTTACTAAATGACAAAATATCTTACTATTTCTATATATTTGAATTGAATGAGAATGAATATAATTTCTCAGTCTTTGTAACACAACAATCATTCTTCATGCTTCAATGTGCTCATTTAAAGCTCAGCCTGGTGAGGGAGGCCTGCTTGTGGTCCCAAGCTACTTAGGACCCTGAGGCAGAACCATCACAAGCTCATGGTCTGCCTGGGCACTGACAGACTGAGCAACTTAGTGAGATCCTGTCTCTAAAACAAATCGTGACAAAAAAATAATGAGGGCTACAGATATATTTCAGTAGTAGAACATTTGCTTCACATGCATGAAGCTCTAGGTTCAGCCTTTAACTCCATGAAAATAACAAATAAGAGTTTCATTAAAGAAAATTCAAACAGTTTGGAGAAGTCTTTGACTAAACATGGATGAGGATAATAATAGATTACATAAAGGTTGCATAAAATTAGAGGTGAGCAATAATAATCAGGAGTTAATATATAATAGAAACAGGTAGTATGAGATTTAAGAAGACAGATTATTCACTAATTATGTGATTGAGCAGTTTTTTGAAGTCTCTGAAACATAGTTCTATATTTCTCAAATGGAAACCTCTCTGGCTGTGTTTCATGATTAAGTGTAATCATTCAAATATTGTGCTCATGTGGTTGCTGGTAGGAGCAATGGGTGATTAAGGAATAGGTGACAGTGTATGAAAAGCTGCCATGGTGTCTTTAAGATGTTGAGTTCTAAGTTAGATCTCAAAGAAAAACTTGAGGAGCAGAACAGACTCTCCCAGATAAAGATGGAACCAGACAAAAGAAATATGAAATTTGAAGAAAGGCAATCATATTCATCTCATGAAGCACATACTGTTGTGCAGTTCTGTATTAAGACACATTAACTTCTGCTTCCACTGAGCAGTAACATAGAAACTGAGTAGGAAGGGGCCTTGAAAATAGAGTACGCTATTACTTTGGCTTAAAGCAGACATGGTCACTTTTAAGGTTATTCAGGTAACAAAGGAGGGAAAACGCATGGCAATTTTCAAACTACAGAATCCCTTATATTGTGACTACTTCTCTCTCCTTTATCTTGTCCACGTGGCTGCAGATTGGATACTCTCCAAAAAGCACCAGTGGTTTCCCAAACCTCCTTCCTGTGCCTCGAGCTATCAGTTGCCATCATTGTTCCTGACAGTCAGCTTCATCCAGGACACATGCTGAGGTGGATATTGGTATTGTTGAATAGTCAGTTTATAGCCAGAGAACAATATTCAGTATGAAGAGGAAACATCAGTCTGACAAATGTCACGGGGGAAGAAACCTCTCTATCACAGTTTCAATTCTATTTGTCCAGCAGGAGGTGAAGAGCCTAAATGTTTATTGGGAGGCTTATATGGAGAAGTGTGGTCATGTTGGAGTAGGTATGTCTTTATTGAAGGACATGTGTCACTGGGGAAGGGATTTGAAGTTTCAAAATCAAAAGCCCATGCCATACCCAGAGACCTGGTCTCCTCCTGTGAATCAAGGTGTAAAGCTCTCAGCTACTGCTTCAGCACCATGCCTTTCTGCATCCCTGCATCCCACCATGATGATGATAATGATTCAGCAACCCTCTGAAACTGTAAGCAAGCCAATTAAATAATTTTTTATAAGAGTTGCCTTGGTCGAAAGCAGTAATAAGATTATATATATATATATATATATATATATATATATGAACTCCCATCGGAGTAACAAAAGGGGACTCAGGAGATGGTCCTTTGGTTAAGAGCACTTCCTCCTCTTCCAAAAGACCCAACTTTGATTCCCAGCTCTGACATAGTGGCTCACAACTGACTGTAACTCCACTTCCAGGAAACCTAAAGCCTTCTTCTGGCCTCCATTTACCAGGCACACATGTAGTACACAGACATACATACAGAAAAAATAAATATGTGTATAAAATAAATTTAATTAAAAGAAATGAAGAGCTCTGCAAAATGGTTTGATAAGGTTTGGTTTGGTTTGGCAGATGAGTGGTGAGAAGAAACCAATTTTCCCTTCCCTCAAAGCCATCAACTATTAATAGTTTCTCAGGAGCCTGTGAGAGCCTTCCTCTTGCATGAAGGAATGTTTACTAGCTTGATCTTGTAAAGATCTTGTTCAGACAAGCACGGTTGTCTGTGAAAACATAAATGCAGGAGTCTTATGTCCAGAAGACATTGTTTCACTCCAATCCTTCCAGACCTCTGGATCCTATAACCTCACTTATACATAATCTCCAAACTGTGGAGAGAAATGGGTAATAGAGACATCCCATTTTGATTGAGCACACTACTGACGTTTACTCTCTGCACTTCTGCAAGGTTTGAGTCTCTGTAGTAACCAGTGTCCATTGCACAAAGAAATTTCTCTGATGAAGTTTATGGGCTGCATTTCTCAGTGAGTAAAGAGATACAAATTTAGAGAACAATTCAATACTACATCCATTTAGCATAGTAACGTTATATTCACCCATAGGGATTATGAGATCCCAACCATGGGTTCATGGCCAGATTTAGATTATCAGGCTTGTGTTTCTTCCTGTTGTGTGGCCATAAATCCAAATAGAAATAGGTTGATTGGTTACCCCAAAAACATTTATGCCACTATTGACCCCATGGAGTTTAGACATAATTCTATTGAAGTTTTTTTTCTACATCTTTAGGTTATACTTTTACTTCTTCTTTATCTGGATTCATAAATTTGATCTTTTAATGGCATGATGTAGATTTCATATTTTCTATCCATACTATTTTATCTTATCTGTATTGTTACCTGAATAGTCTAATCCATCTACTTGTCCTCCCTCTACCCTTTTGCACCTTTCCTCCCTTATCCTTTTATGTAATTCATCGGATGTTCAGTGCCTTTCTGTCATTACCTACCTCAAAGGACAGATGCTCTCCAACTATCCCAAGTTAGTCGTTGGGGATTCTGCAAGTCAATGAGTGTGTGTCAAATGCCACCTTCCCATTCAGAAAGTTGCTTCAGACTCTTGAAATACAACATACTTCACAAGCCATTGTAATGCAGAAATACCTCCACAAATAACTCATAGCATAGATCTATTGGTTTCACTTAATTAATCAATATATCAACAAATATAAATTATGGATATAATGTTGTACTATGTGATGTTTTAAAAAATGTGTACATTGTACAACTTTTAAATCAACTTAAACACACATAAATAAAATCAAAGCATTTTTATCTCTTTATAGTGAAATTTTTCAAAATCTTATCTCTCAGATGTTCTCATTGTATAGTATAAAAGTAGCCAATTAACTCAGAAATGGCACATCAGAATATCTTGCTCCTGTGATTTAGTACCCAACATTTCTTATCTACAACCAAGCTCCCCAGTTTCTAGTAAACACCATTATACTTTCAAATTTCTTGATATCAATTTAATTAGATTCTGCACATGAGTGAGTTTTTGCAGTATTTGTCTTTCCAAATGATTAATGATTATGAATATTCTTTTAAACACTTGTTGGGCATTTGTATATATGCTTTGAGAAATATCTATTTGTGTCTATTGTCAATCTTTTAAAAGACCATCAATCATTAAGAAATACAAAACAAACAAGACAAGTGACTAGCAATGGGTACAATGATGTTTAAATATATCAGGCTGGGTGTGGTGGCACACACCTTTAATTCCAGCCCTCAGGAGGCAAAGGCTGTAAGTTCGAAACCAGTCTCGTCTTCATAATGAATTTCAGGGCAGCTAGAGCTATATAGTGAGACCCTGTTTCAAATAAAGCAATAAATAAATAAATACGTGTATCAATATATATAATCGCATATTAATCACCATATTAAGCACGCACTGATTAAATACTACAGAGATTTACTATCCAATTGAAAGTCAAAGACTGTCAACATTTTAGAAAATTATACAACGCTTATAATGAGCACAACTATGAAAGTATTAGTGAAATATAATAAAATAACAATGTGGAAAGAGTTAGACTTGTCACACAAGTATCATAAAAGTGTATCATAATTTTAAAAAACAAGTGAAAAAGGATCTTCACAATAGTAAAATAGAAGCAATATTCTCAGTAGTAAAAAGGAAGCATACAGCTTTATATTGCATTTTCTTAATTGCATTTATAGATTTAAAATATATAAAACAAAGTTAACAATGTAGAGAAATGTACATATTAATGATCCTACTAGGAGATTTTAGTACACTTATCTCAGTAGTAGGTAAACAAAGCATTAGAATTTTACATAATAAAATTGACTGACTGCTTGATTTCCATAAATAAGTATACTAAACACAGCAATACAAACATTTCAAATGCCGTGAAATACCAAAAATAGCCATGTGATGGATCATAAACCAAATCTCAGTAAATTCCAAAACATAAAAATAACTCAGGAAATATTACTTAGAAACCGATAACAAAAAAAGTATTTTTAAATACCCAACTACTAAAGACTAAGCAAAATACAAATCATAGAAATATCTGAGAGGGAATTTAGAAATATTTTAACTAATTGTATCAAAAGCACAGTACATTCAATAATATGGACTTTCACCAAAATGGTAATAATAAGAGACATTTTAGTTGTAATGAATATTTTAGAAAAAGAAATGAAAAACGGTGACTTTGTCTATTAACCCATCCCAGAGATGAGTTGGGTACAATGGGACAAGCAAGGTTCCACCTCCAGTCACTAGACACAAGCTGAGTTCTTTGGCCCTATGGGACAAGTTCCATTACCCAAAGCTTGGTTACAAAGGGAGTTCAGCATCATCCACAGGACATGGCTCCATCCTGATGAATAAATAACCATCAGTCATCTCTATTGTGGAATCTCATAAGGTGCCACACTGGGATCCTCTTCCTGACTCACTGAAAAGCCAAAATAAGCAACAAATGCAAACTAGAGCAGGGTGTGTGTGTGTGTGTGTGTGTGTATTTCTACCCCTCCTACATCATTCATGTCCCTCTACCTACATTTCAAATTCATGACTTCTTCCCGAATTATTGTTTTGGAGAGAGAGAGAGAGAGAGAGAGAGAGAGAGAGAGAGAGAGAGAGAGAGAGAGAGAGCGCCTGCTGAGTCCATTTAGTATTATTGCTCATACATGTTTGTATTTAGAGTTAACTGTTTGGGACTGGATAATCTCTCACGGGGTTTATCCCTAGAGAACACAGATTGGCTATCAGCATCCACTAATTGCCCATAGTTCTTCATCTAGAGGTGAAGCCTGGTAGTATTTCCCCCTTCCATGTTGATATGTTAACTGGCATTGTCATTGTGCAAGGCTTGTTTAAGCAGCCATGTTGTTGGAATTTCCAGAAGACACCGTCTCGCAGCACATGCCCTAGTCCTCTGGCTCTTGCAATCTTTCTGTGCCCTCTTCATCAATGTTTCCTGAACCTAAGGTGTAGAGGTTGTGTCACAGATATTTCATTTGGGATTGGACACCCACCCCATGGTGAGTTTTTTCCCACATTTTGACCTATTATAGTTTTCTGTGATGGTCTCCATCTATTGCAAAAAGAAATTTCCTTGATAAGACATAAGAACTATATTTATCTGTGGGTATAAAGATATGCATTTACAATTGAATTAGGAATCATAATGGTTTGGGAAAGTAGTAGTTTCCCCTCTAACATCTATTACCTGATCAGACACAGGCAGATGGCTGGGTTTACAGTAGCAGGTATGAATTCCCTCCTAGTGAGTGGGCCTTAAGTCCAATTAGAAAGCTGCTGACTATCCCAAAGATATAAGTGTCACTATTGCATACTTGGTGGTATCTTGATGGCCATTGTCACGGTTCATAGACATCACAATTGGGTAGGACTGTTGATTGCTTTACTCTATTTAGAGCTTGCATAATAACACGTTTGAATACCATGAAAGCTAGTTCTCAGGGATGATGCCCAATCATAATCTCATCATTTGGGAGGTAAGGGCTGAAGGATCAAAAATTCAAGGTCATTCTTGGCTAAATAGCATATTCAGGACCAGCCTGATCTACACGAGACCCTGCCTCAAAACAAAACAAAAAGAATAGAGAGATGATGCAATTTAATGCTTACCCAAAGCCAGTCAGCATTGTTTTAGGTTGTATACAAAATGTATTATGTTATAATCAAGGGCACCAAGGTAGCATCATAAAGACTAGTGGAAATGTGCCAGAAGATTGCATTTAGATTAAGAAAACGACAAGACTGCACTTTTATTAGGACAACAACATCACAGAATAGAATCTAAAAAGTTTGGAGGAATTTTTTTAAGATTGGAAGAAATAACATTTTGATTCAGGAAGTAATTTTTTTTTACTGGAAGAATATCAGCCAAAAGAAATAAATTTACCACAGACAAGAAGCACGGATTTCCAACCCTAACTAATCCTCCTCTCCATCTTTCTCCACTTCTTCTCTTCTCCAGCTCTTACAGGAACATTGGTCTCACCACTGTGCTATGTCAGTTTGCAGAAAGACAAAACTTTTACTAAGCCCAGAATTTCTAATTTATTTCTTCTTCTTGCCAAACCTATATTTATCAACCAATTTTTTTCGGAAACTTGTTAGAACAAATTCACACATGAAGAGTTCCTAGTAATTACCAGCACTACCTCATCTCCAGGATCCTGGAGGCAAATTTTTGCTTTTCCTTAGCTAGAATATCTGTGCGTTTGTAAATATTTAAGTCTCTGCTTTCTTATTTTGAAAAAATGGGAAAATTCAAATTCAATAAACATTGAGTTCACTTGGAAATCCCTGCCCTCCTTCGGTCCAAAACATGCCGACCATGAATTGAAATTTTAGAGGGCTGGGACATAGCACAGTGCCACCATTGTACTGTGGTCAAATCCCCAGATCTGGTCATCAAAGCATTGTTTTAAATGTCTTTGAAAAATAGGGCTACAAGCCAGGCAGTGGTGGTGCACGCCTTTAATCCCAGCACTAAGGAGGTAGAGTCAGGTGGATCTCTGTGAGTTCGAGGCCTGCCAGGTCTACAAGAGCTAGTTCCAGGCCAGGCTCTAAAACTACAGTGAAACCCTATCTCTAAAAAAACAAAAATACATAAATAAATAAATAGGGCTACAATTTTTAAAAAATAAATGCAATAATTAAAATGATTATAATACTAAGCATTCTATGGTTGAAAATAAAACCCAAGTGGTGGTGATGGGAAAGTTGATGGTTTACAGGAAAGCAAGGACAATAGCAATGCTCAAGAAGCCTAGACTGAGATTCCACGCTTATATGAGTTAGCGTGGAATGTAACTAAGTGGGGAAGCACTTACCCAGCATGCACAAGGCTCTAGGTTCAATTCTCATTGAACACCAAAACAACAAAAGTGCGAGTTGGAGCAAAGTATGTATTCTACCTGTGAATAGATACTTAAATAAAAGGTCACTAATCCTGAAGAAAAAGAACACAGACTACCAGGACCAAGTGTGTAACATTCCCGAGATAATGTAGGACTTGCTCTGTGCGGAGACTTCTAATACCACAAAGAAACCGACTTCTAAAAAGACACCAGACGGAAGAGAATAGAATTACTGGAGATGATCTTAGAAGTCAAAATTTAAAACTTTGCAAAGAAAGGCAGTCTATTTGGTAAAAGCAACAACATCAAGAGTGGTGGAAACTGATCCCTAGGAAAATAACACAAAAAAACAGCCTGTAAGGTTTGTAAAGTAAACATTTTAATATCCTCAAACTGTGGAAAGGAAAATCCTTCAATTATAAGTAAGGGATTATAGAATAAGAATAAGTAGATAAGAAACACAAGCAGGTTGATGTATTCAAAAGTCACTCGTGAATGCTAGAAATGAAGAGGTAAGAAAAGAGTTCAGAATACAAGGCAAACTTCAGATGGGGCCCAGGATACGGATTCATTATTAAGAAATCCACTTGACCTTCAGTCTCCCTAACATTTCTTGCTAGGATTCCTGACCTTCATATTTTCACAATCCCCTTTCAATTGCATCTTCAAAATTACTGAAGCTCTTCCAGTGCCTTCTAAATGAAAAACACTGCATCGATGCCAATGTGCAGACAGACGTGATTACCCATACAAGAGACCATATGGCCACCTGTCTGAAGAACATTAACTTCTGGGTGGATTTAGCATCCTAGAACTCAACACTGTAAATTCATCAACTTCCTCCTATAATCGCTTTCCCTTTGCCTCCTCCACCTCAGTAACTGACCCTGCTATTTGCTATATATCCCCAGGAGGAATCTGAAAGTCATTCTCCACCCCACTTCCTCTACGTCTTCACTTTCAATGGCTCTGTGTGTGCATGCGGAGGATGCAAGTATATGCACAGCGTACATGAACTCAGAACTTTATTCACAGTAGGCAAGCACTTTACCCTCAGCTGCCCTGGGTTATTTGAAACATGGTCACTGTAATGCTCAGACTGGCCTTGACCTGACCAAACAGCCTCAGTAGCCTCAGCTTGCCAACATCTTGCTTCCATCCCCTGACCTCAATGCTTTGGCCGGTGGTAGGGTAGTACACTGTGGCAGGAGTTAATAGAGGTGCCAAATTACTTACTGCGTGGCCAGAAATATTAAAAAGGTGCTGAAGGAACTGGAATCCCCCTATCCTCTCAAGATCATGCACCCAATAACCTAAAGATCTCCCACTGGACCTGACCTCCTACTGGTTCTGACAAGCATTAATGGCACCAACCTGGGGAACAGTCTTGGCAGCCACAGCCAGTTTTCATTCGCAGCATTGAAATTCCCTGGCCGATCCTAGGCAAAATGCTTTAGAAAAGAAGTACTTCAGACAAACCGAGATGCTCTTAGGATTATTCTGGCAACAGCTACCTTTCAGTTCATTTGTTATTTTTCTAACTATTGTTCATAGTAATTAATGATAATTCTTATGCTTTGTAGTTTAGCAGCTTCTGAGCGTGTCTCTGATTCTAGCCTGTGGAAAATGCTTTGCCCTCACACTTCATTTTAAATGCTTTTTTTAAGCACAATATTGTTTCACAGAGACAACTTTGAAAATTCTGAAACCCTAATTATCTGGTCCATGTAATCTTGCTTTTGTGTTGAATCTCTTTGCACCTGTGGATTTGCTTTTAATTAGATGAAAAAGTTAAATTATATAAACTCGAAACTCCATGTCATCTAGAGGCTTCTGAGATGAAGCCCTGCTTGTTTACCACACGGAAATGCTCAGTGGGATGTGTATTCATTCATGGGCGACTGCCTAGATTACAGCCAAATTTCTTCTCAACAACATTATTCTATAGAACCCCTTTTAAATATAAACCCTTAGCTTTCATAGTCTACAGAGCCTGGCATTTGTTTTTCCTTTTCATTACTGAAGATCGAAATTATATGAAGACTACAATTTGAAGGGGAGGGAAGAATAAGCAAAAAAAAAAAAGGTTTTCTTTTTCTAACTTACTTCAAATCCTATACTTTAACCTATCACTCAGTGGAACATTATATATAAATAAAAAAATTTAAGGAGTAGGCAACTCTTTAGGTAAATCCTAATAACATAAAAAATTGAGTCAGAGAGTAAATCTTGAATATTATATACCACATCTTTATATAAAGCTAAAACAACTGTAACTACGATATATCATTTTTAGAATTGGTCATATAGTAAAAAACTACACAAAAGGGGCCAAACATAGACTCAAGGCTGCTAACAACCATTTATGAGAAGGAGCTTGAAGATAGAATAGTAAGAGAAACTACATTATTAGGTAGAAGTTATTGCCAATGACCTGGAGTCAGAGAACAATTACAAGGATGCTTCTTATATTACAACAAAATTTAAAGTAACTGTATCAGTCCAGATATCAGCCAGAATAAATTCATAATAAATCAGAGGGAGACTGGAGAGATGCTTCAACAGGTAAGTGCTGTGGTACAGTCCTTTCATAAATTCCAAACAGGCGTGGCCACCCACATGCAATCCCAACACTTGAAACATGACAGGGAATACCCAGACCAAGTGGCTATTTCTGGCTGGTCAACTAAGTGAGCTCTGGGTTCAAGTAGGAGGCTCTACCTGTCTTAGTTAGGGTTTCTTTTGCTGTGAAGAGACATCATGACCATAGCAACTAAAGGAAAATGTGTAATTGAGGCTGGCTTACAGTTTCACAGGTTTAGTCCATTATCATCATGGCAGGACATGGTGGCATGCAGGCAGATGGTGCTGGAGAAGAAGCTGAGAGTTCTACATCTTGAACCTCAGGCAGCAGAAGGAGACTGTGTGTCATACTGGATGTAGCGTTAGCAAATGTGAGAACTCAAAGCCCACCTCCACAGTGACACACTTCCCCCGACAAGGGCACACCTACTCCAACAAAGCCACACCCCCTAATAGTGCCATTCCCTATGGGTCAAGCACTACCTTGACCTAGCTGCTACTCAGTTGGAAACTTTACCCCCTCGAGAATAAGACTCACAGTGCTGGAAGGTTCTACACATGCTATCGAAGGAGAAAACTAATCACCAATCGTGCCTAGCTAGGAAGCTTACAGGCTACAATAACAACCTTCCTGCGATATGTGCCCACTTGTACAGTAGGAGCATGAATGTTAAAGGAGTACCTGACCACTCTTTGATTTGAAGGCTCACTCCATGAGATGTAACCCATACCTGACACTGTTAAAGTGGCCAAGAACCTGAGATGAGATAAATCATGGGCCTAAGGGAAGCCTACTATGACTAATCTGCCAAATGACCATAGCAGCGATGATTCCTAATGACAAATTGCTATGCTCACAGATCAGTGCACCACTCAACCTTTGCCAGAGAAATTTCTTCTTTCACAGACAGTAATTAACACAGGCCCCCCCACCGCTGCACCATATCCAGAGAATGAGAGACTTTACAGCACTCTAAATGGGATGCCTTTAATCACATCCTTCCTGTCAAGGGTTGGGAATCTATGTGGAAGAGGGGGAAGAAAGATTATAAGAGTCCAAAGTGGCACAAAACTTCAAGAAAATAGCATTTTCCAGACATATGCCAATGCACGTAGGAATGTACAGACACTGCAGGCAGCATGTACAAGACCTGCACAAGGTGAAGCCAAACAAAATCCCACATAGAGGAGGGTAAGTGGATGCAAAGTCCCACCCCTAGCCAAGGAGCTATTTGCAATTGACAGCTTCCAGGCAGTGGGGGAACCAATTGTCTTCAATGGAGTGACATTGAGTTTATCAACTACCCTCCAGGAAATGCCACATGCTCGTGAGTACTTTGTCAACACAAGTTGGACTTCATAGTGTGTGTGCATGTGTGTATACATGTGTGTGTATACATGTATGTGTATTTTGTTAGTTTTGTCATTTTATTTTCATTTTACACACCAATCCCAGTTCCCCATCCCTCACCTTTTCCCACTCCCCCATCCACTCCTCAGAAGAGACAAGGCCTTCCTTGGAGAGTCAATAAAATTCTAGCATACCAAGTTGAGGCAAGACCAAGCCCCTTCTGCCTGTATCAAGGCTGAGCAAGGTATCCTATCACAGGGAATGGGCTCCAAAAATCAGTTCATGCACCTGGGATAAGCTCTGGTCTCACTGCCAGTCTCCTCCCACCCCACCCAACAAATCAAGCCATACACCCACATTCAAAGGGTCTATTTGGTCCCATGCAGGTTTCCCAGCTGTCAGTCCAGAGTCTGTGAGCTCCTGCTTGCTCAGGTCAGCTGTCTCTGTAGTTTTCCCCATCATGATCTCGAACCTCCCTTGCTCGTGTGATTTCTCCTCCCTCTCTTCAACTGAACTCCAGGGACTCAGCCCAGTGCTTGGCCGTGAGTCATTGCATCTGCTTCCAGTTGAAGAGAGAGAGGAGGGATCACATGAGCAAGGCGCATCAAGATCATGAAATTTTATTTTTAGGAAACAGAAAGAACACAAGGTTTGTGGGTAGAGAGGTAGATCTGAGAGGAATTGGGAGAGGGAAAAGAATATGATCTATATATTGTATTACATTCTAAAAAAATTCAAAATATTTTTAAAAAGTAGAAGAGAGCTGAGCACAGGCAAGTATGCCCACACTTTTTAATGTGAGTGTGCCAAGCTGCTTCACGTTTCCACTGCCTTGACTTCCCTGCGATGACATACACTACCCTGGACTTGTAGCCAAAATAACCCCGTTCTAATCTAAATTGCTTGTGTCGGGGTCTTTTTATCATGGTAACGAGAAGCAAGATGGAGATATTCCTACCGTCGCCAGAGCAGGAGAAAGGGTATTGCAGAATAACACAGCTGCTTTTCAACAAGTTTCCTCATACATGATACATCCTGCTACAAACCTGACTACTTCAAAGATGGAGGACAAACTGCCACTTTTTCAAGAATAGAAACTGGAGAGAAGGTAGGAACAGGAGTGATGCAGATTCCATCCTCGTGCATGGACTTCTCAAAAAATCCTAAAATTAAAAGAAAATGATCGAGATTTCCAAAGGAAATGAAAAATATGTGACATTAGAATCACATATTTTTAGTCAGACTAAGTCATGTGACTAAGCCGAATTTCCAAGGGTGAAGTGGAGGGAAGTCCAGCCATATACACAGAAGGCCAAACTACAGAAATGCTTGATGATAGACATCTCTACCAACTAAACAAATTAATACAATTCTCTCATGAATGAGCAATCAAAATGTGTCATAAACCCCAAATTATAATTAAGCCCATTCTGGGTACCTGGCACATAAAATAAAATCTACTGCAACATTGTGTCATGCTAAACATAATGTTCCATGACAATCAGCACCCAAGAGAATTTAATGACTAAGGGTGCATGCCTGAAACATTACCGTTAACATCATGTAGCCACAGAAAACGCACTGTTGATAAGTTTAAATAAAGCAACGTGACAGTACAATGTGTGTGAGAGGTGGGTCCTGTGCATGAAAAAGTCTCAATTATAATACAAGTCCTTTTGACGTGGCTGTGAGTGAGGTCAGTGATTCTTACAGGTTTAACTTTGAAGTGCCGGGTGCTGCTTGTTGCCAGTGATTGGAAGATGGTGGTGGGGCATCCATCCTCCACACGGGTCTCTGAAAAGGCCATGCTTTCTGAGAGGTTGCAGTCAGTAAATGTGTTGTAGCGCCTTTACCTTTGATGAGTCAGGACTCCCATTAGAAGCTCCACGTCTCTCTTCTGCCTGGCCATATTACTGAGGCACAGATTAGCATTGTATTTTCTAAAACTTTGCAGCTGAGCCTGTATCCTTGAACTACTCAGGTACACAGACTCGAAGATGATGTATCTCTGCCAGACTTCCTAAAACAGGTCTCTTAGAAGAGGGAGGAAAACGTGGAATGGCTTTCATTTCTCCATCCCTTCTGCTCCTCCAGCAGCATAAATACAGTAACACAATCTGGATTGGTTGAGTTCAGGCATTGTGTTTATTAGCACAGTTCCTGCTAATATACAATCAATCCAAACCCTTGCAGTGTGCTAGCGCATCTCAAAATGGGTCTCACCCAAGCAAGCTAAAACTATTAAATCCCAATCATAAGTCTGAAAACAGACGTGAGAAGTTTGTACACAAGGAGAGAAGCTGCAACAGCAGAGGGATGCTGACGTATCCTAGCAACTCCCAACCCCATCTCTAAAAATGCCAGACCACTGTCATTCTCCGGCTCCTGTAGGAATATGCATTTTATGTAGCAATCCTACGGCATTATCTTTCTAAATAATTACCTTTTGGAACATTAGATGTTTCTCTGGCGCTGTTATTCAGGCATCTAGAAATGGTGGGCTGCAGAAACCTATTTCAAAGTTGCAGAGGAGGAAAGGTCCAGTTTGACTCATAAGAGAAAGTTTCTGGCATGACTGGTACACAAGTCCAACAGTAAGAGAAATCTGACCTTCCACTTCTCATACCTATTCTGCTTTATCTAACTTCATACTCAAATGGAAGTTTCCAGAGTGGTAGAAAAAAAGGTACCAGAAGCTCTAGCTCCATCCTACCTAGCCAGGAGCCCTAGCAGAAAACCCCAAAGCTCTTTTTCACAAGTTTCAGCAAGAGTAGGGTAGCAAGTCCCTTGTGGTACTTCAGGTAGCAAATCCTGAAACATCTTTAAAGACAAAGTCATGATCAGGATTGACCATAACACCTAGGATGAGGGTGATAAAGAAGATGCGAAAGAAAACCTAAGAAACTGATACAAAAAAATAAAATAAAATGGGTCTACTATAGAAATAATGGCTCGAGGCTGAAGTCAGCCTAAAGGTTCTCAAATAATGTCCAGTCAGTCTCTGAGAACCATTCAACAACACAAAATCGCAGTAAAAATAGTGACTATACAGCAAAATATTCATGCTCTGCCTTTTAATATAATAGAAGAAATGATGAAGGGATGATGGGATGAAAATGGGGAAGAAAATAGAGAAGGACAAACATGTGGGTCAACTTATGAGCTAAAGGAAATAGATTCCAAGGGCTAGGAGTGAAGAGACTGTGCCACAACATGATAAAGACTGTCTATGCCAAGTCGGTGGACAACTAAGGCTAAAGGAGGAAAACCTGATATAATTCCTAAGAGCAGGAACAGAAAAAGGATGTCTAAGTGTTTGTAGTCTTAGCTGCAACAATAATACAGAAGAAGGAAACAAAAGGGATACAAATATAAAAAGAAGCTAAAGTAATCCTGTTTGCAGATCTTCTGTACATAAAATACCCTAAAGACTCCAACAAAACAAAACAAACAACTTACAGCTGACAAATGCTTTCAGCCAAGTGGCAGGATATAAAATTAACACACAAAAATCAATAAATCTTTCTTATTTACCCATGAAAAACATACTGAAAAAAAAATGAAGTCAGGGAAATAAATCTATTCACAATTACCACAAAAAAAAATACATGGGACTAACCTAAGCAAAGAAATAAAAGAACTCTATAGTGTAAACTTTTAGACACTGGAGAGAGAAATTGAGGAAGATACTAGATGAGAAGACCTCCAATATCTATGGATCAGAAGAATTATTATTTCAAAAGTGGCCATCCTACCTAAAACAATTCACAAACTCACTGGCATCCCAATTAAAATTCCTGGACCATTCTTCAGTTAAATAGAAAAGAAGAATCTTAAAATGTATAGGACAACAGAAAAGACAAGGAAAACTAAGGCAATCCTGAACACCAACAGCAAAAACACTGTGAAGGGTCATCAGTGTAACTTATTTCACACTGTGTCCCAGAGTCATTGTAATAAAAATAGCTTGATACTGGCACAAAGACAGGCAAAAAAATCAATGTAATAAAATAGAGGCTCTGGCTATAAGTCCATAAAACTTCCACCACTTTAATTTTTTTTCAAAGACGCCAAAAATAAAATACAAACTGGAGAAAAGATACCATTTTCAGCAAATGGAGCTAGGGAAACTTGATATCAAGTTTAGAAGAACTAAACTATATTCTTATCTCTCACTCTGCATAAAACCCAAACCAAATGGGTCTATAACGTCAACATAAGACCTGATATTCTAAAGCTACTGGAGGAAACATGACGTGGAATACCCCTCTGTATGCTGTGAATGGTTAGTTACCATTAGTTAATACAGAAGCTGATTTGACAAATAGCCAGGCAAAATAGAGCCAGGCAGGAAATCCAAGCAAAGAAAGTGGGGAAAAGAAGGCCAGGAGCTACCGGAGAAGCAAGATGTGAGGTAGCAAGCCACTAGACTCATGATAAAATTCAGAATACTGTAACTTGGTTAATTTAAGTTGTAAGCGCTACCTAATAATAAGCCTGAGATAATAGGCCAAACAGTTTTTCATTAATATTAAGCCTCAGAGTGATTATTCAGGAACTAGGAACTGGCAGGCAGGAAAAAAATCACCAGTTACAGAAAATATAGAGAGTTAATACTTCAGTTTATAAGCATTGATAAAAACTTTTAGAACAGAACTCAGATACCTCAAAAAATAAGACCAGCAATCAATAAATGTGCCTTGTGAATTTAAAAAGCCTTTTTACAGCAAAAGAAAATGTCAACTTAATGAAGAGGCAGTCTACAGAATGGGAGAAAAGTCATTGTCAGTTGTTCGTCTAACAAAGGATTAGTATTCAGTATATATAAAAAACTGAAAAACTAAAACCTCAAGAAAACAGTTGAAAATTAGATTATGGAGGCTATATAGCGAGTTCTCAGAACTACAAATAGATAAGGAACTTTTTAAGTGTCCATTGTTCTTATCCACCAAGGAAATGCAAATAAGTTAATTGCATTTTTAAATGCAAATTAAATTATACTTCACCCAAGTCAGAATGATCATCACTAAGAATATATATGCCAATGAATGTTGATGTGGATATGGATAGAGAAAAGAAAACTTTTGCATATTATTAGTAAGAGTAAAAACCAGTCCAATCACACTGGACTCAATATGGAGGTTTATCGATTAACTAGAACTAGAACTATCATATGGCCCAGGTATACTACTCAAAGGCATATACCAAAAGGACTCTACATCCCCCTACAGAGACACTTGTACATCCATATTTATTGCTTCTTTATTCACCGTAGCTGGGAAATGGAATCACCATGGCTATCTATTAACTGATGATCAGAAAATGAAAATTATCTGATATGGGTACATATACACAATGATAATTTATTCTGATATATAATTTGTAATTATGAAATTTTCAGGAAATGGATAAAACTGGAAAGCATACAGAGTGAGTGATTAAGGCCCAGAAGTCAAATGTCACCTCTTGTCTCTCATATATGGATCATAACTTTTGCTATTTAGATTTATTTAATCCCAAATGTCTGGAAGGATCTGGAAGTGGCAATAATGGTATAACTGCTGTAGTAACCAGTTGATTTCTCTTTGAATCCAAGGCCAGGAGTTTGTGTATTGTACTATGGACCCAATCAAAGGCCCATGACAGAGGTCAAAGGTATCAGGCCCAATCTGCTAATTTTCTTTTCCTAATTGGACATGTTGTCAAACTGTTGCTTAAATACTGATGTTCACACTCATATAATGTGTACACATTCTTGATCAAAGAAGCTCTTTGCAGCAATGGTTGTATCAGAGATTCATGAAAGGTTAAGGAGTTGAGAACAAATAATTTTTGAGTGCTCAGCATTAAATGAGACACCTATATTACTCCCTACAAGGCTTAGAGAAAACCACAGTAAAACAGAAAGAAAGAACACAGGATTCATATGTGGAAGATCTATGTCTTACGGACATTATGTGACTGTGATATACATGAACTCACAGCAGCCGTGGTTGCCTGGATAGGTCCTGCACAACCTGAGCTCATATTCAGCTATAGATGTGGGAGGGGATCATGGGGCCCCACCCAATGAAACTGAGTTCAGAGAAAAGAAGTCACTGTCTTACATATCACAGCCATAATGAGTTATAAAAGTTCTTGTGGATAACTCCACACCCATATACCCTACAAATGGGCCTGGTTAAACCCAGTGCATTACAAGGCAAACAAAAGCAAATGAAATGACATGGAAGTGGAATGGGGTGAACGGGAAAGAATGAGAAGGTGACAAGAAAGGGTAGAGGGGTGCGTATAGCTAGAACACATTCTACCACTGTGTGGATCTGTCAAAAGAAAATTAATTCTTAAACTAAGTAAATAAAACCTGAAAAGCAAAAATATGCAATATGAACTAGATTTCCAAAACAGAAAAAAATTATACAAAACCTAGATATTTTTTGAAAAACATAATTTTGTGGAACCCTGGAAAACAGAAACGCCACAGTGTTCCACACTGGTGGCTAGGAAGCACTGTTGCAGAATGCTTTACCCAAATAGTGTTTATACAACATTTTCCATGCTCAACTTTCTAGTGCATGTTAAGACAAGAAGCACAATGTGCTCAAAGGAACTGATCAACCCACCTCCTCTACACATTTTTCTTAAAAATAAAATACTTTGTTGTAATAGGAAAATTACATGCTTTGTTAAATGACTGACTTTACTGAAGACATTCCAATCACCATTCAAATTTACAAAATATATGCCATGTCTAATGAGTTTCAAACTTGAGAAACTAAAAGTAGCAATGTCAAACACGCTATTCAGTTCATCTGACTTTGGCTTTAAGAGATGAAGCTTGAAGTCTGTAAAGACTGGAGAGTAAAGGCAGCAAAACATTCTGAAGAAAGAATTCTTTGGATGGGCTTACTGGTGGACATGGTATAGATGATAAGAGCAACCATGACATGTGGTGTTTAGATGGAAACTTACCAAATTTCAAAGCAATGAAAAGAAAAAAGAGCACCGAAGAGCTATGGGACAGCTACAGAAGTGTGGTGCTCTTATAATGGGACTATCAGAAGCTGAGAGAGAGAGAATATGGAATGGAAGAAACATTTGAAATGATAATGACTGTCAATATCCCAAAATTAATGTTAGATATGAAAACACAGATCCAGAGCACAGAATGGATAAATGCCAGAAAACTACACCATGGCCTATCAGTATCAAAGAACAGAAAAATCAAAGTCCTGAAAGAAAATAGGTCTTGGAGTGCTATCCTACAGAGCATCAAAGATAAGCATTACATCCCACTACTACGAAACCATAGGAGCAAGAACAGAATACAGTGGGCAGTTTAAGTATTGAGCTAGAAAAGCAACTTAGGATGCTGTGACTGTGGCATCAGCCTTCAAAAGTGAAAGAGAAAATCCTCCTCAGGTAAACAAAACTGAGTGACCTGAGTATATATCAGCATACCAGACTTGGAAGTGTCCTCTTTCTAAAGAAAATGTGTCAAAAGGTCAAATTTTAAAAATGAGGGTGGGTGCAGGCAAACACATATAAACACAGCTGCGGACTTGAGTTTTAATTTTAAAAGGCTCTACTTTAGAGACTAAGGAGGTAGGTCCATAGGTAACGTGCCAAGCAAGCATGAGGAGTTGAATGTAGATACCCTACACTTGTGTAAGTAGCTGAGTGTGTGTTGTCGCGCAGGTCTGTAAACCCTAGTGAGGAGAGGGGAGGGGATGATAGAGACAGGCAGCCAGTCCTTAGAATCAGAGCTTGCTAACTAGCCATCTAGTCAACTGATGCGTGTCAGATCCACTAAGAGACTTTGTCTCAAAAGACACCAGACACTCAACTTCTGACTGCTACATGTACACACATGCGCTCACATAAACACACACACACACACAGACACACACTTAAAAATTTTAAGTAGCCACGTACGTGTCAGGTATGGTGATCTCACACCTTTAATCCTATCACTTAGGAGACAGAGATAGACTGATCTCTGCAAGTTCAAGGTCAGCCTTGTCTACATAGCAAATGTAGACATAGACTAAGAAATATTAGAATTAGTACATAGGGATATAGAACAAAGTTATGGATATTATATTCTGGACAAGGCAAAATATTCTTGACGGTTTGGGGGATCATATCAATTTGTTAATTTCACATTCTATTCTTTTAGGTTGATGTTAACTTTGTTTATGTGTATTTTCAAAGAGGTGACAGTAAGGCAAAATCTAAAGAGATAAAAATAAATTGGTTAAATTTACAACAATTGAAATCTCACAAAAATGGGTGATTTCATGCTTAGGTTGATATCTTGAATAATATGCATGAGAAACTTGTATAAAATTTGATATGTTGCCAAAAGCATTCTTATCACTCAGTGAACCATTTACACATGAAATTGAAACAAGCCGAAAAGTAAGTGAAGGGAATTTGGGCATGAATACATTTTAACACTGATGAAACCGAAAGAAATAAAATGGCATATTCAGTGTCAAATTTGATTTTCAGTTACAACATTAAATATAAAATTGACAAACGCCATCTCTGTCCTGGCATAAACATCACCACACGCTAAATCTTCAGAACACTTCAGGTTCAATTATTCATATAATGTTTTCAAAATGCCAAGTCGATAATATAAATATTTTATTTTTACATCACAAATTCCACATTTTTAAAAGTAAAATTGTCAACCCAAGGCTTTGTTTCTGTCTGTTCTTATGGGAAAAGAAGACAGGATAGCTTACTTATTCCCAATCTTAAAAAATAGATTTTCCTAACATGAATCTCCAGATCTGAAAAGACCAGTCCTACAAAGAATTTGTAAACAATTTTAGTAATGATGCATAGCACACCATTGTCTTAGAGATTCACAAGAAACATTAACTTCAAAACCCTTTCAAGTCTAACAGGAGACACTCCTGCCTCATTCTGTAATATACTTCATTCTAGAGTTGCTTTAGTATAAAGGTCACTTTGTTTAAGGTTTATTGGTAGTATCAAGAATGACTGCTTTTTTCAGAGCACATCATCAATGTTGCATCAAAGAAAACTCCATGGCTATCATGAAAATAATGGGGGAGACAAAAACCCAGGTGGATATCTCTTGTCACCAAATACAGCTTACCAGGAATGAGTTACATCTAATTGAGTTGTTGGCCAAATGGATCCTATGAGAATCTCCAAATAACCCACACTGTTACCAAGACAACAGGTGGTGCTTCACATACTGAAAGCAAGGCTCCATTGATTACACAACTCATTGAACAGAAAATGAAAACTGGTCCCTACATAGAGCCTTCACTCCTACTTGATAGTGTCTTTGGTACAGGAAGATACTCTGCTTGCTACCAAAGGAGAAACGTAAACATCACCCCAGTCACAAGCCATCTGATCTACAATGCTGGGCTGCTGGCAAGATACATTAGTGCAATGGTGACCCAAAGCTTGTGGGAGTCACCACCAGGATCTGATTTGACTTAAAGCCCATCCCACAAGATGGAATTCATACCCAATACTGCATAGGTGACAAAGGACCTGAGACTAGATAGCCCAAAGGACCTGGGTTAAAACCAAATACTACTATGCAACTAAAAGAACATAATAATAAAATGACATTCTGTACTCACAGACCAGTGCCATGTTCAATCATCTTCAGAGAAGTTCCCTCCAACAGCAGATGGGGACAGATACAGGGATCCACAGCCAGACAGTATGCAGAGGGTGAAAATCCTTGGAGCGCTCAGCCGTAAACAGGATGTCTCCAGCCAAATCTCTCCCCCCAGGGCTCAGGGAACCCTGCAGAAAAGGAGGCAGAAACAGTGTAAGAGACTGAGAGGATGAAGGACACCAAAATACAAGGCTCTCTACATCAACAGGACTGGTGCACGTAACAACTCATAAGGACTGAGGCGGCACACACAGGGCCTGCACCAGGGAGACCAGATGGCTCCTAGAGCTGAAAAGAGAAGTGGACACATGTCCCCATCCCTAACCCACGAGTTATCTCCAACTGATAACCACTTACAAACGAAAATTTAGTTTTCTCCAAGGGAATCTCCCTGAGGAAACAAACTACTCTAAAGGACGGGCTGCATGCCCAGCAGAAGACAAACGATAGAAAACTAACTCAACCATGTCTTTGGAGGCTCCCAAAAGACAAGCTCATTGTCCTCAAAGCCTCAAATCCACTTGGAGATTTTGTGGGACAGTGCCGTCCATGAGTGACAGCTCGGCAGTAATGAGGAAGTCCATTATTCGCCCTCACTGCTCCAGTCTTAACAGAAACTCTAGTTAAGCCTGGAACACACTGCATTCCTAATAACAAAGAGCGGTCCTAACCGAGGAGTCAGCCTGCCCTAATGCAGTGGGAGGGAGCACATGGAGGGAGCACCTAGAGGCTGGGCAGAAGAAAACAGGAGGACGGTGGGGAAACCTTGGGAAAATCAGGATTCTGGCATCAGATCTCTGGAATGGTAGATGGCAGTCAGGCCTTCACCGGCTAGGGACTGACCCCATCACCTGAACTAAGTGCAAGATCTGGTAGCTCCAATCCTGAGGCCATGGGTTTCTCAACTCCTGGAACCATCTATTTCCTATGAGGGTGACTGCTGGCATTCCCGAGAACTCTGCAATTACTTGAGGATGCTTAACTCATACAACCTCTTTACTCCAGAATAGTATTTTTTTTAACATTGAACAGGTTCTTTTTGGGTTTTGTTTCTAATTTATTTATATCCCAACTGCAGTTTGAACAGGTTTTTAATAGCAAGGACAGTAGATCTTATATACATATTTCAGGAATCAGTTTACTTCATCCACTCAAAAAAATATATAAAATAAAATAAGCCGCCAGCCTAAGATATTCTGTTATAGGCATTTTATCAAACTGAAATAACTCTTAAGGATGATGGAGTTGTCAAAACAGAGACAACAAATACTAACTGAACTGAAACAGATTGAATTCAAACAGTATGCTTATTATGACAAATTCTAAAGGCAGGTGAGCCAGTCTGCTACCAATTTGGTTCATAGGAAATAGTAAGAAGAGGGATTCCGTCACGGGGTGGGAGGTTATGAATTCAGAAATTGTGTTGTTTGATCCCATTAGTTCCAGGCAGAAGCAGCTGTAAGCGTGGAGGAAAAGTACACCAGAAAGGAAAAGCATTTCATCTTGGTGACTTCACAGGCGGAAGCACTGTCGTCTATTAGTTCACACAAGCCTCTGCACCTGGGACTCCTTTCCCTCTGAAGTGACCTCCAGCCGTGAAAATGCTCTCCTGCCTGTGGTCAGAGCTCTGATCTCAGTTGTGCTGTGCCCACACAAGCAAACCAGCGCTTCCCTCCTATTTTGTTTGAGAGTTTTGACTCTTCCCATGAGACAGTCCCCAGCTGCTGTGTCTGCAGACACCATTACTGCTTCTGTTAATGCCCTGGTTTACAGAATTACATTGGTTTTGAATATTCTCCCTAACTTCTGTTTTCTCCCGAGACTTGTTATTTTTAGTACATCATTTTTAAAAGAGATGTTTTCTAGGAACATAAGCTTCATGTCCTATCAAAATCCCTAAAGTTACCAATTAATCCCTTTATAGAATAAATTAGAGGTGTGCGTGCCATGATGGTGCAGCTTGTTGCTTCTCTAACCCCAAGGACAGTGGAAGAATGAAGAGAATTAGGAGTTGGCTACTTAGTTATATCATGTAAACTATTTCCGTATCTAACTCGCTTGCTTTCATCTGGCTTTTTAAAGGTCTATTTCTAGAAAGTACCAAATTCATTCACATCTTAGGGTCTGCACAGATATTTTACATTTTATCTTTCAAATTTCAGCTTCAGGAAAAGGTTGCCTGGCCACTTTTACTGAAACTTTTACTAAACTCCACTAAATTAGTTATTCGTGCCTTGCTGTGAACAAAATAAAATCATGGGCATGCTGTAACCAAAATAGAAGTAGAAAGAAAGTAATAAACCAAGATTTATTTCAGTTTCTAGGTTGAAAGGGCTTGGTTCATGATTTCATGAGTCCATGCGCTTGAGCAGAACATCTCAGTGGCAGGGACATGTGTAAGGGGACAGTTGTTTACACTGTAGCACACAGAGTGACAGACAGTGGCCATGCATAACACAGCCCCAGCCATTCCCTCGAGTGACATTCCTCCATCTACACCCTACCTCCAGAACTTCCCAGAACCTCCCCAAATAGTGCTGTCGTCTGTGGACTAAGCACTCAAGTTATGTGTCAGTGAGGGGTACTGGGTCGTGACAATTTTTTTTATTGTTTCTAGACTTATTTTGTGTGTGCACTCACCCATATGTGTGCACAGTGTACATCACTGCACATGTGTGGAGGTGAGAGGGCACCTTACAGGAGAATTGGTTCTGTCCTTCCACCTTTACACGGGTTCCAGGGATCCAAGACAGATCATCAGGCTTGGAAGCAAGTACCTGGACCAACTGAGCCATCTTGCTAGTCACAAACTACATCTCCCACAGTTATGTTCTAGCATCTTATGATTTTTCAGTTCTTCCTTTTGGTAGTGCCTTGTCAGTCCCATGAAGGCCTAGATTACATCTCTTTGTGAATAAGAGACTGGCAAAGCATGGACCAGAACGCTATCAGTAGAGTGAAGTGCATGGAGCGGAGATCTGCCACAGTGAATACATCCACACCCTAACCACCACAATGGACACACCCTAACCACCACGGTGGATACACCCTAACCACCACGGTGGATACACCCTAACCACCACGGTGGATACATCCTAACCACCACGGTGGATACACCCTAACCACCACGGTGGATACATCCTAACCACCACGATGGATACACCCTAACCACCACGGTGGATACATCCTAACCACCACGGTGGATACATCCTAACCACCACGATGGATACACCCTAACCACCACGGTGGATACATCCTAACCACCACGATGGATACACCCTAACCACCACGGTGGATACATCCTAACCACCACGGTGGATACATCCTAACCACCACGGTGGATACACCCTAACCACCACGGTGGATACACCCTAACCACCACGGTGGATACACCCTAACCACCACGGTGGATACACCCTAACCACCACGGTGGATACACCCTAACCACCACGGTGGATACACCCTAACCACCACGGTGGATACACCCTAACCACCACGGTGGATACACCCTAACCACCATGGTGGATACACCCTAACCACCACGGTGGGCACATCCTAACCACCACGGTGGACACACCCTAACCACCACGGTGGACACACCCTAACCACCACGGTGGACACACCCTAACCACTACGGTGGATACACCCTAACCACCACGGTGGACACACCCTAACCACCACGGTGGGCACATCCTAACCACCTATACAGTCAGCCTTTCACTAACACTGCTTTCTCTAGCAGACTACTGAAACAACCCTCACAATTACTTTTCTAAAATAGGAGAAACAAGGGCTGGAGAGATGGCTCAGAGGTTAAGAGCATTGCCTGCTCTTCCAAAGGTCCTGAGTTCAATTCCCAGCAACCATGTGGTGGCTCACAACTATCTCAGGCACATACACAGACAGAATATTGTATACATAATAAATAGATAGATAGATAGATAGATAGATAGATAGATAGATAGATAGATAGATAGATAGATAGATGGATAAGTATTTTTTTAAAAAAAATAGGAGAAACAATCAACAATCAACATTGCCTGATCTCAGTCCATCTCCTATCTCACCTAGATCATTGATTAAATTTTCAGAGTTTAGAATAAGTCCTGGCATCTAAGAGGAACTCTACAGAGTAATTCTTTGATCTATGACTTCATAAGAAAAGAACTGACAAATTAGTAGTCTTTTCCTGGCCACTTAAAATGAACGAATAGCTAGGTATATAGGAATAGCTGAAACTCTCATCTCCCTTTATTGCTTTGTATCCATTGCCTTTCAGTAATACAGACACACAACCTACCACAGTTTCCAGGTCTGTTTGTTCTCTCTGACAGCCATCTCCAGCTGTTTTTATCCTGTTAGCCTCAGTGTTTTATTTTTTAAGTATCATGTAAATATGATAGAGTTGGATCTCTGGGAGCCTAAAAAGCTATTTGATCACAATGTGTTTGAGAGAAAATACTGACTTTGAAAGCAATAATAGAGTTCACTATAGCCACTTTCAGAGCTGGTGTGCGGGCTGCCTTGTTTGACCCCATATAATTAAAAATAAATTTTTTGCTATGATTATCACAAGGGTTTTGTTGTTGTTGTTTATGATTGTGTTGTTTTGTTTTTTTCTTGATTCAAGACGCAATTTTCAACAATGGTTCTTTAGGGAAGAGAATGATCACTTATACTGTGTCTGAAAAATCAAAACTGGAGTTAGAAGTCACATTTGGATTGTTTTACCATTATATTTTAAGCATATTAGGTGTCATGCAGCTGCCATTATAGTGGTAGGTAGAGGCAGTGGTTGGGTATGGTTACTGCTGTTGACCATTCATCCAACTTCACTGAAGAATTTGAGTCAAAGATTAGAATGCCCAATTTAAAACAGATGACTATTTCTATTTTACTGATATCCAAAAGTTCAGGCACATGGCACACTATTTGAAAGCAACAGGGTTTTCCTACCCACCAACTCACAAAGCTACAAAGTTGTCAGATTTTAATGGCACTATAAAGTTATTGCCATGATCATTGTCTCACACTCGGAAAGATACTTCTGTTCCTTTTTCACATAGTATGTAAACAATACCGTTAGAGGAAAACTCTGAGCTTAAGGTAGTTGTGAATAAAAACAAAACAAAACTAGGAAACTCAACGTTCTCACTAGGATAACAAATAACTCATTATAGAGGAAGCATTTTGCTATTAACTGGCACCATGGGAACTAGGCAGCTTGTCCGTCAAGAGATTTCCCATGGGGTTGTTAGGCACAAATCAGTCCATTGCTAATGAATCTCATCCTATTTACCTCACTTCTAAAACTATCACATGAATTTGTTCAATTCTGTGTGGAGGATTAGAGCAGTTAATAAGCTAAAGAGGAAAACCAAAAAGAGAGCTTGGTGCTTCCCCATGCTGGCAGGCAGACCCACGTAGAGACATATTTACCAGACTAGCTGCATAAAAATAAGTTAACACATGGTTGTTACTATTCTATTAGTATTCTTCTTTGATGGTGGTAATAGGTAGCAATTACAGAGCTGCCAGGATTTGTTCTACTCAGTGTGGATGCTGGCTCGATCTCATTAGGCTCCAGCATTTTAATGAGTCAAAGAAAACAGAAAACTACACCTTAGAGAAGTTGGAGTTTAGAGCAATTAACTAACTCCTCAAGAAACTAGGAAACAACAGACCCTAGACTCCCTGTTCCAATCAAGTCTATCATCTCAAATACCATAAATCTGTAAGATTTCGTGGTTAAAATTTAAAATTCAACAGGGTCAAAAAGTAAGTCTCCTTCCAGCAATGCTGGGGCACATACTCTCTGCTCTTCAATGACTCAGTCTCTGGAGCAGCCTGAGAAACAAGTTGTCTAAACATCTTGAGTTGCTTAAACTTTACATTTTACATAAATTGTGTGTTTTCTCTCAGAAGCATGAAGTTTCAATGATCTCTGCAGCCCTTGCTTGTTCCCAAACTCTTCCTGTTGTTCATTGCAAATGTGTTTTGCTATTAAAAAAAAAATCAATTCCTTCCACCAAGTCAGAAACAGAGAGCCTGCTCAGGAAAGTTTCAAAATCTATTAAAAATAATAACAGACCACCATTGTGCAAACTGGGTCGTATCCTAAGCATCTTCTAAAAACACAGGTATTTTGATTCTCTTATGTTTTGTAAGGTATCCATATCTCCTTGTGAGTTTTCAAAACCCATGAGTCAAACTATAAAGCAAAACCTGGCCATTAACAAAGCCTGTATAAGGACCTGTAGGAAAGCACAAAAAAGTTAGATATGGCCATGGGTCCCAAGAGTCATAGTTGTGGCCAAGGTCAAAGGTCTGTGACTACTGAATATAACGATTTTAGAAGGATTGCTTACAGAATGTTATCAAAGCTTCTATGACACTGTGAACCAGATGTATCTTTAATAAATACTTTAAATCCAATAAATATTCATTTGTCACAGTGTTACTTTTTAGCTGAAAACCAATTACTCAGTGTAATGCGGGCGTCTCACTTGGTCTCATTTACCTTGAAACATGGGGAGTTCAAAAAGTCAGGATCAAGGAGATGAGACAAGCCTTTTCATTCTCTGTAGACGATAAGATTTTTAAAAAGTGTCATATCTTTTTTTCTTATAGTCCAGTAAGTCCAGTTAGTACTGCCCATATGTGCCCATTTGTGGATGTGGGACCATCCAATGGAACATGGAACACTTATCAGGGACCACACCCTCCATCTAGAATTAGTCTTCCTTCCTCAGAAACTATCCACCACCAATAGATACTCAGTAAGGGATGTGTCTTAGAGATTACTGTCCCTGACTGCAACGCTCATGTAATGACCCATCACTTCTAGAGCAAGATTTCTGGATATAGTCTTTTTAAATAATAATGATGACCATGTGGGAAAAAATTGAGGAAAGACACCCATTGTCAACCACTGGCCTCCAGGCATACATGTCACAAACAAATATGCACGCATACACTCACAGACACACACACGAACATACACACTCACACACACACGAACATGTACAGACATGTACATATGCAAAGTAGAGCTATGTACACATGGTGTATATTTTTTTTGTGTGTCTGTTTTCTTTTACTCAGCACTATGTTTAAGATTCACCCATGTTTATTTCTTTTCTTCCTCTGAGGCAACATCGTCATACAAGTCTTTGTTGAGTGATAAGTGGGAAGGGGATGGATGAGCTACCGCACAGGAATGTGTTCAATGACAGAATATCCTGCTAAACGGTTCCCCTCTGTGTCTACACCAATCAGAATCTTACCAGCAACATATGAGTTCCAGTTGCATCGTACATTTGACCACCTTATTGATTTTATGACTGGCTTGAAACAAAGACTTTTCTCAAAACTGCCACTGTCCTGTATGTAAATTGCTAGTCATTCCTCAAGTCCGATTACTGTCTTTGTTTCCCAGAATTAAAACAATGAGAAATGTTCAGACAGTTATTCTGAACATCAATGGACTCTTTTTTAAAATCAAATATTAACATTTTTTTCTAACAGCAAATATTCACTGGAGAGAAAAGAATCAAGACTTCTGTTGGATGCTCATACGCGAGCTTTACAGCGGCTTCTCTCAACAAAGTCTGTGTGTTTGAATAGGCTGGCTGCCAGCGGCTTTCAGCAGGAATTAAGCAATTAGATGATTCTATTTTTTCCTTGCAACAAATTTGCCTTTAGCCAACACAGTAGGGAGCGAGATGAGAGCTCCTCCTCCCCAAAGCACAGCCCCTCTCTCTCCCATCCGTCTTCATTAGCTGTCACAGAGAATAAGAAAGTTCCACTTTCAGCAATTTATTCTTGAACCAATTTGATTATGAAGCTTATGTATGAAAAGCCCATTAGTCACAAATATAAAATGCACACGGTCAGGAGAACGATCTTGTGTAGGGAGTAGATAAATAATATATCCCTTGAAATTAACATAGGAACATCCATACAGTTCTCGCACTCATTTCAGACTAAACACAGAATGCCTTTCTCTAACCTTCTTACCAAAATGCTTTATTTCTCCTGACATGTCATAGAAACAACAATCTGTGCATCATTTCCTTGTGAACATATTTTACCCTAGGCCATAACTAAATACTCTTTCTTGAGCAAGATTTTTGTGCATAAAAAAAATATAATGTACAAGCTCACTCCCCATTCTCTTAGATGATGAGATGGCTCCTCAGGAACCTTCTTTATCTAGTGCTAATCTCAAAGAAAGTCCTTGTTGCTGAAAGGTCAAATATAACCTCATTAAGTTAGCAAAATATTCTCATGGACATGTGAACTTCCTCCCCTGAACCTTGTGAAAGCATCCACTTATAAAAATGCATTTTCAGGAAAGAATATGAAGTTGAGTGGATAGGAAGGGAGGTATCTAGGAGTTGAGGGAACAGAAAGAAAATGACTAAAGTATATTGTGTGAAATATATTAATATATAAGTAAATATATAAATTCAAAAATACTCAGGAATTGGTTTTTATCCATCCAAAATCCTTTATCTTCTGTGATGAGAAAGCAAAGAAACCCATGGCTTGCTTTGCTCATCATCTTAGAACACTAAATTTTTAGCTTTTAATGTCAGGGTGTTTTCCCAGGCCTCTCTGCTCCATAATCCAGAGTTTGGGGTCTATTTTCATATGATGCTATCTAATTTCCCCACCTGTTACAGTATCTTTTCAGTTCTCATTTAAATATGCTAGTGGATAAAATCATCTTTTTGGCAAAATAATTTACTAACTTGATCCCACCCTACAAAACCTCCTCATGGCCCTCTTTCTCAAAGAGTTGCTGGATTGTGTTTCTCACATCCTAGTCACCTCTCGAAGTTTCTATCCAATACATACATAGTAAATAAATAAAAGTTTCTAAAATAATGAAGTCAATTTCTACTATTTACTGTTGTCCTTCTAGGAACAGATTACCAGGCCCAACTGGAAATGTTGTTCAGCTTAGCAGGCACAAGACCCTGGACTCAGTCCTCAATGCTGCACGCAGGGCAGGGGGAGGGAAGGGGCAGAAGCTGATCACTTCCCTCCCCTCTTCCATAGATTACTTGTTTAATTCCATTAAAAATAGAAAATACCAATACTTGATTTCTAAATAGCCATACTATTGAACATAAGGCCCACTCATCAAGAGGGAACTCATGCCTGATACTGTAACGCCAATCAATGACCCGTTCCTAGAGAAGTCCAAGGCCCCGAAAGAGAATCTACCACTGCCACTTTCCTAAACCCACATGACTTCTATTTCCAAAAGATGTATTCTTTTACCTACAGATAAATGTGGTTATCACACCTCGTCAAAGACGTTTGTTTTTCAATAGGGCCAGACTATTACAGAGAATCACAGCTCATCAGAATACAGAGAATAAATGACTGTGGGGGTAGCCAACTTCAACTGATAAATATGCAATGCAAACCTTATCACTAAGGCTCAGGGAAATCCAGAGGAGATGAAGCAGAAGGAGGACCAGGGTCTAATACTGCTGTTAGATTGTATCCCCTATGTATGACAGGAAGAACACACTCATGAACATGCAACAATATGATTGCACGAACAAGACCAATACAATGAAATACCAGTACATGCTGATGTAGACAGAAGACTTCTACATGGTCCCACTCTAGATGAAGAGCCACAGGAGGTCAATGCATGCTGTGAGAAGGAGGCTCAGTTGCTTCTAGGGGCAGGCTCCCACACAGATTCTCCAAACTCAATTGGTAAAGCCCCGGACATATGTGCAGATGAGCAAACCTAAATGGATTCAGTAGGTCTCTCTCTCTCTCTCTCTCTCTCTCTCTCTCTCCCTCTCTCCCTCCCTCCCTCCGTCCCCCTCTCTCTCTCTCTCTCTCTCTCTCTCTCTCTCTCTCTCTCTCTCTCTCTCTCTCTCTCTGTGTGTGTGTGTGTGTGTGTGTGTATCCATGTGTCTATGTATGGAATAATAATTAGAGGGAGAGGGGCAGACAGAAATGGTAGAGACATGATCATTGCTCATATAGGACATTCTCAAAAAACAATAAATATATATTTAAAATGACAAACTCTAAAACTGGGTGGTCGTTGTGCATGCCTTTAATCCCAGCACTTGGGAGACAGAGGCAGATGGATCTCTGTGAGTTCAAGGCCAGCCTAGTCTACAAAGAGAGTTCCTAGACAACCAGGGCTACACAAAGAAACCCTGTCTCTAACCCCCATCCCAAGATGGCAAAGTCCATACCTTACGAATGTCACTACAAACTGTAAAAAGATGAGAAAGCTTATGTGGCTAAAAAATGTTTGTGATCTAATAGGCAGCAAGATAAAGTCCCAACCAGCAGAAAACACCACAAATTTTGTTTATATTATGGGAAGGTTTGATATAAAATAGAAGATGGTTATAAATTTATGAAATGGACATGTCAGCAGAGATGATGAAAGTAGAGACAATCTACAGAAGCTAAAAACAATTAGGGACTTAACATACATATCAAGACGTGTAAAGAATATGAGTAACACATGTTGTCTAGAGGATAGGGAATGGCAGGGGATGTAGACAGACGAGAAATATGGTATGTCCCAATCGTGTTTGGGACCTGATCCCAAAGAAAGCACTGTATGCAGGTTGAACAGGCAACCATGTGTATCTTGAGCACGAGTGTTACTATTGGAGTTTCAGGAACATTTTCCACTCAGTGGGTGCAGACTAGATCAGGACACCAGAAGGGTAAAAGTCCACACACTTTATCAAATCCAGTGAAAAACTCAATAGAAAGTTTACTTCTGAGAAAGAAAACAGAAATGTGGAGGATGGAGAATGTGCTAGATAGGAAGAAATGGAGCAGCATGGCCTCCACCCTTGAGGAGCTTCTCCTATCATAACAAAGCAGAATGTGTGATAGAGATGTAAACTACCATGTGACCATGGGAATACAGAGTGAGAAAACAAGCAGCATCACCATGGTGACGCCGTTCTTATATCAGTTTGTGCTTTGCACTGTCAGAGCCAAACACCTCACGCATCAGTTGAAGGGAAGTGACAAAATTTCTGGGCACAATCGAAAAGAATTTCTACAATGCTGCAAATAAACAGGTTGGCTCTAGCTGAAAAAGAGGGAAATGGTCAAGAGACTGATCCACAGAAACAGAGGTACAGAACCCCACACACCCCCACACCCACACACCTACACACCAACACACCCACACACTCACACACCCACACACCTACACACCTACACACCCACACCCCTCACATTCACGGTCACATACTCCCACACACCCATACACCCTTACAACCACATACCCACACACCCACACACCCACACACCCACACACCCACACACACACACACACACCTACACACCCACACACTCACACACCCACACCCCTCACACTCACGGTCACATACTCCCACACACCCACACACCCTTACAGCCACACACCCACACACCTACACACCTACACACCCACACACCCACACACCCACACACCCACACACCTACACACCTACACACCCACACACTCACACACCCACACACCTACACACCTACACACTCACACACCCACACACCCACACACCCACACACCTACACACCCACACACTCACACACCCACACACCTACACACCTACACACCCACACACTCACACACCCACACACCCACACACTCACACACCCACACACCTACACACCCACACACTCACACACCCACACACCTACACACCCACACACTCACACACCCACACCCCTCACACTCACGGTCACATACTCCCACACACCCACACACCCTTACAGCCACACACCCACACACCTACACACCTACACACCCACACACCCACACACCCTTACAGCCACACACCCACACACCCACACACCTACACACCTACACACCCACACACTCACACACCCACACACCTACATACCTACACACTCACACACCCACACACCCACACACCTACACACCTACACACCTACACACCCACACACACACACCCACACACCTACACACCTACACACCCACACACTCACACACCCACACACCCACACACTCACACACCCACACACCTACACACCTACACACCCACACACTCACACACCCACACACCCACACACCCACACACCAACACACCTACACACCCACACACTCACACACCCACACACCCACACACCCACACACCCACACACCAACACACCTACACACCCACACACTCACACACCCACACACCTACACACCCACACCCCTCACATTCATGGTCACATACTCCCACACACCCACACACCCTTACAGCCACACACCCACACACCCACACACCCACACACCCACACACCCACACACCCACACACCCACACACCCACACACCCTTACAGCCACATACCCACACACCCACACACCTACACACCCCTCACACTCACGGTCACACACTCCCCCCCACACACACACACCTACACAGAGAGAGAGAGAGAAAGAGAAAGAAGTCAGGAGTAGATGCTTGCTTGGAAAAAAAAAATACATGTGTGTAGCTCTTTTACAGATTGAAGTTTATCTTTCCAGTGGGACACTCAAATAACATTTTACAAAAGGAAAGTGGAAATTCATACTAAACACCTAGAGTTATACTATTTAAAAACAACCAAATATTGATGTTGTTATTGGGCGCAAGAAATAGAAAAGTTGGAGAGTACATGGGCCCTTTCTTGACTGCTCAAAGATACATCAGACATGATAAAACCTGGTGCTGGGAAGGAAAAACACTAAAGCTTCACAGTCTACTTTATATTTTTAAATGATCATGTGTCATGTGATCATGAAGACTGGAGATACTTGGGAGAGTAAGACAGGAAGATAACAACTTTCAGGTTATCCAGATAGAAATTCCCAAATTCGATTTTAAAGAAAACAAAGCTTTGGCACTATAAACACAGAGATGTCTTGTCATGAAGATGATAAAGATGTAGATGAGAATACAGTTATACATTGGTACAATATAAAAAGCAAAATGGGGTTAAAAGATTAAGCCTGAAACTTTCTTAGAAAATGAGCATTAAAAAACTCACTTAGGGGCTGGAGAGTTGGCTTGGCAGTTAAGAGAACTTGCCTGAATTCAGTTCCCAGTACCCATATTGGGCTGCTCACAAGCCCCTGTAACCCCAGCTCCAAGAGATCCAATGCCCCCTTTTGGCTTCGTAGGACCACATGTGACATACACTCACAAAGAAATAAAAAACATACATTCATACACATAAAAAAAGTAAAAATAAATCTTTGAAAAAGTCATTCTAAAACCTGAATTTATTTAATGACAAAAGGAGGAAAAATTTGCCCAATAGTATCTTATAAATACTATTCATAATTATATTTACAAATATAATATAAATATAATTAGACAAAGTATACTAGCCAAAGATAGACTTTAGAATTAAAGGGTGGAAGGGTCTGGAAAGGTGGGTATGGCTCTATCAGCAAGGGCATGCTGTGCAAGCGTGAGGACCTGAATTTGGGTCACCTGCACCCATGTAAAAGCCAGATGTGCTGGTACACACCTGGCACAAAAGGCCAAGACAGGCTGATCCTGGGGATGGCTGGCCAGGCAGTCTAGTCAAAATGGTTCTCTTCAGTGAGACACGCTCTCTCAATACATAAAGTGGAGACGTGATCAAGGAAGACATCCTGGCTTCGACCTCAGGCCTCTGCAGGTGCCAGCATTGGTGAGCACACTTCTAAACACCCACAAAACACAGGCACACCCAGTTTGTCTTTAAATAATAAGAAAGTAGAAAGTTGTTGAGGAAGGCAGTTCGGTATCAGTGTCTGTCTTCCACACAGGTAAGTGCGTTCATACTAAGATACATGCAAGCACACACACGCACTTGCAAGCGCCATAAGAGGAACAGAATGCAGAGAGATAAGCCCTCAAAATGCCCATATACAGGAAAGTCAGGCCGGCCAGATGACGGGAAGAATGAATCTGGTGGTTCATCTTTCATGTGGTTTATATCATCGGGAAGACAAAAGAAGGGTGTGCACAGTGCTGGGCTGGGTGAAAGCTTGAGAAGCTCAGACCTGTCCTGCTCTCATGGTCTCTACACAGGGAGGCTGTGAGGCTTTAGGATTGCAGCCCCTTCCCTAAACCCCGGAGGGAGCCTGCAAATACAGTTTCCAGAACACACCGTCCTGGTAACACTGGAAGGGAAAGACCTGTTGTGTTTGGTTAAGACTGTTGTCTCCTCTCTAATTCGCTGTCACCACAGATCTCTTCACATAGGGTGGGCCTGGAGACTGTCTGTGGGATCAGCTATGCAAAACTGAATCAATAATCTGTCTAGATCAATGATTTAAATTCACCAGATCCATGTCTGGGACTCAGAATCATGTCAGCATGCCAAGCTCAAAGGTAAAAGTGGCATCAGAGATGCACACTGCTCCCTGTGCTGGTTAACTTAGCAAAGGCACAACATCCGGACCGCTGCTGAGGTCTCATTGTGAATGTTCCCTTAGATGTCTGGACTGAAGAATGAGGTAGTGGAAAAGCATATTTCTAATGTACAGCCAGGAATGAGCCTGCGGAAGAGGCTTCCTGTTACAGATGTGTGAAGCTGTAACAAGCTTAGCTGTCAATACTACTGCCTTAGAAATATATTCCATAAAATATTACCTATAGTCATAACTATAATATATATATATGTATATGTTTAGACTTTTATTATAGACATGCGAATGTTTGGTGGGAACCTTATAAAAAGAGTTATTCTGTTTTTATTATTCAAGCCAATAGCAGACTAAAACATATATGTTTTGACTTTTATTATAGACATGCAAATGTTTGGTGGGAACCTTATAAAAAGAGTTATGCTGTTTTTAGGGTTCAAGCCAATAGCACACTAAAACCAACAGTACTTTATGTTTGAATCAGATATTATATATACCCATAAAAAATTAAAAAGTCAAGCTCCCATTGATCATACATCCTAGGAAAAGTAATTGCCATTCTATCTCCCTACGGAAAACTTACTACGGAGTCATCAGGTCAATATCATGCCTGATCCTTGCTCTGGAGGGAAAAAGGATCTGCACCATCCCAACTATTTCTGGGTGGAGAGATACAAATATCTTCTATAGTACTTTGCTATACAAACATACTTGGAAGACAGTCCAAAACCAAGTTAGGACCTATGATCTTTAGACTTAAGAACCACAGCAAAGCCTTGGAAATATATCTCTTAGTATAGAAAGGAAATGGGGAGGAGGAGGGAAACTCTGTTCATGCGAAAAGATCAAAACATGGCTACCACATTGCATACAAGCTGAACCTTGCTTAAATCATATTTCCTTCTGCTGCAGTTTTTTCTCAAGACCAGGAAGTTAGGGCTTCAGGCTTCTTCAGCTTCCAGGTTCTGCCTCCTTGGTTCCTACATTCACCCTTACCTATAAGGTCCAGGCTTTTGCAGGCCTCCTGTTTATTTCCTCTTTGTTTACAGTTGTAGAGCATGCACTTGCTGACTATAGAAAAGCCGTTCGCTCCTCACAGAATCCTGGCAGTCATAGGACTCCCTTCTGCTATCTGTTCATTTGAATATTAAATAATCCCCCAACTGTGTTCTTTGGCTTTGGGAAGACTCATTTCATGGAAACACAAAACTCACATGAGATTCTGTTTCTCTGAGAATTAAAATAATGGACTGGAGCTGAGTTATGTATGTGATTTCTTCATGCACCGAACGACTAAAAAAAAACTGATAGAATTGATGAGATTCACAAAGAGAAAGCTTTATTATAAAATTGAAAAAAATATATAAAGCCTCCTAGCAGCTTTGATCACACAAGTCATTAAAAGTTCTTCACAGCAACTAAATTTACTTTTAATAGGTGTTCTCAAATAAGATCATAACTTTACAGGCCACAGCAGCACAACACAAGATAATCCCTAAAGTAAGAGTTGAGTCTCAAATCCATATTTAATGTGCCTCGTGAAAATGTTTGGATGTTCATAATCTTCTGGTCCAAAGAACAAAATGGTCCTCATATCTAAAATAATAACAGTGGATTTGTACATTTGTGCCTACTCAGTTTTACTGATACATAATTGACAAATAAGAGTTATATGGATAATTTTAAGGTATATGATGAATGAAGGTTTAATACAATCACATATTGTAAAGTAATTTTCACTATCAAGTTAATTCAATATTCATCACCTCACAGAATGCGGCCTCTTGTGCATGCTTTGAGAAAATCTGCAATCTTTTCTCAGCGATTTTAAATTATTCAATACCGTTTTCTTAACTATAGGAGAGCAACCACACTTCTCATCTAAAAAGACACTGTCAACTCCTATTATCTTTTCTGCCCTTTGGAGAGAAGCTAAGAATGAAAAGTAAGCTTCTCTCTCCCCTTGAGGTAAGGGCAATCTCCTTCTAATGCAAGGCAATACTAATGGCTCCTGCCTACTGCACTAACCAGGTGCTGGACAATGCTCTAAGCACTTTGGATGCATTCACCCCACCTTTCAATAATCCCTGAAGCTATATCCAATTAGTTTCCTGTTTTAAAATTCTATAAAGGGCCTTGGAGAGATGGCTCAATGATTAAGAGAATGAACTGCTCTTCCAGAGGACTCAAGTTCAGTTCTCAGAACCCAGGTCAGGCATCCAACAACTGCCTGTAACTCCAGCTCTAGATTAGATACCCTTTTTTAGCCTTTGAAAGAGCCTATTCACATGCAACATACGTTTATATAAATATACATGCATACACATAAATAAAGATGCATAAAATGAGGCAGAGAGGTAAACCAATGTGCCTAAGACCCCACAGCTAGTAGAACTGCATTCAGACTGGTCCTAATGTGTCTATGCTTTGCAAGGACAATCCTAATAAGACTGACATTTGTTGAATACATACACTATTCTAATCACTGGGATAATGGTTTGCTGTACTTTGACTAATTGAAACCTGAAAACAACCCTGCTGTTGCCCTATTTCAAACTAAAAAACTAAGCCCTCAAGAGGTTGGCGTGGATCATTTTCCTAGTAAGTGGTAGAAGTCACACGGCTGTCACAACAAAGCTGAAAGTTGCTTCTCATAACTAAGGTGATATGTACAAAGATGAGTGTGGGCTTCAGAGGAAATGAGGACAGCTGCACTTCTGCCTGAGACCATTCCCACTCGAAACACAATTCTCTTTCTCTTGCCTCCACATTCTCATTCATGGGTCCTTTGGCAACTTAACAAAGTAGCAGAGTGAGGACATGATAGGCTCTTCCTCTGTGACTCAGGGGAACAGTGGCAATCCAAAAATCAAGCAGCAAGCACTGGGAGAGAGGTGGGTAGAAAGGAGAAGGAGGAGGAAGAGAAGGGAGGAAAAGGAAGGGGAGGTAGTACCATGGAGAAATGAATGGATAGAGGCTCTGAAAGGAGAAATTCTTCTACTCTTCCTCAAAAGCCATTAGGGGTGATCGGGTAATGAAGGGGTTGCAGCTCTGACAGTTTTCACACTGGTCCCACATTATCCTTGGGTCAACCATCATCTAAAGCCATGGTTCTCAACTTTCCTAATGCTGCGACCCTTTATTATTTCTCATGTGTGGTGACCCCTAACCATGAAGGTATTTTCATTGCTATTTCATAACTATTATTTTCTACTGTTTAGAATCATAATACAAATATCTGTGTTTTCTGATGGTCTTAGACCACATCTATGAAAGGGCTATTTGATCCCCAAACAGGTTGCAACTCACAGGTTGAGAACCACTGATCTAGAGGCTCGAGGACATATGTATTCCTGACTGAAACTGTGATCCTCTTAGCCATTCCTCTCTGAAGGGAGAGAGCTCTGAGTTAGAGAGTTATAATGGATTCATCTCTCCACCCAGTCCAAATGTAAGTGTTTGCACACACACACACACACACACACACACACACACACACAGCACACTGCCCCAGTTCTGAGACAGACCCACATATCCTTTCTATCTTGAGAATAGTCTATATTACCTGTGACTATGCCTGAGAGACACATACATATTCTCAGCTCATGTAAGTATGTGTGAATGTGTGTGTGCATGTGCATGTGCGTGTGTGTGTGTGTGTGTCCTGGAGGAAATGGAATCAGTGTTAGTGAGTCATGATGTTTAGTTTCATTGAGTCTTTCAAATTCCAATACTACCTCTGAGTCTCCTCTGCCAGGCAAGGGTCTACATCCCCTGCCTAAAAACTATCAGTGTTTCCACTTCTGATAGTTCCACTCTCCAAACTTTTGACTCAGCCTGCCTTCTCCATGCCCTGCTTCCACAAATATTCCATCCTCTTGGGTACCGGCCTCTTTTGAACTGGCCCATAGCTTCTTGATTCCTGTCCAGAAGGTTGTTCCTCTTCTCTTTCAGGCAGAGAGCGCAGATGCCTTCCCCTCACCATGAAGGTCCCCAATGAGCACATGGAAAAGTGCTGGCTGAAGTGACCATAACAGGAACTGGGCGGTGTAGCATAGCCTGACTCATTGGCCCTTCCCCAGAATGGGAAATCTTTGCATTAGCTGGGCTGGGGTTAAGAAGAGGTAAAGGAAGAGAAAGAACAAGGCACTTACCAACAGCACACAATACGACTATTAACCTCTAAGGATGTGGATGGAAGACACTGCTCTGGGAGCCTCTCAAAGGTGGCTCATTCTCTGACTCTACAGTGTCATATACAGATCTGTAGACTGCAAAGGGTCACGTGGTACAAAAAAAGGTGGTGCTAATTAACAGACCTGTGGAAATGGCTTAAATAGCTCTGTGCAAGGAGGACTATAAGAAAAGATTCTGATTCTATAAAAGATAACAGTAATAAAAGAAAACATCTTACCTATGGAGTGGGGCCATGCCTCTAAAGTCACCCTGCTATTTAGAAAAGACAAGGGAGTAGACAAAGGGGATGGCAGGCTACTGGGGGTAGATGTTGAAAGAGGGACTAGGACATCTAGGTTCTCAGGAGTCTCCCAACCCTCTAGGGTAGCCAAAGTTTGTGTGTCTCACTATATATAAAATCCCTGGAGTTAAACATGCTACTAAAATGTGGTTGCTGGTATGAAAAAAACATCTTTTTTCTGGCACTCACACCTATGATTTTTCCAATCAACAACTGAGCCATCTGTACAAATTGCTGCTAGGCATTGGACCCCTCATCGGAGATGTAACTAGCTTGGCTTTCAGAAAGTAGGAGCCTCTACTGAGGAGCCGATACTGCAGCCTCTGGAAAGTTTTGGGGTCCCGAATGTCCAATAGGAGCCAAAGCTAGATACCAGATGAGAGCCTTGGTTTTCAAGGTCACTAGTTCTTAATCAAAAAGGAGACCTTGCAAAGCTAGCCAAGGGTTGACAGTGATTCCAGGTTCTGAATTATTGGTAGGAAAAATGGGCAGCTGCAGACAGAGCTACTTCTGTAACTAGAGATTCTCCCATAGAGAAGCTCATTCATCATCATCTAGAAGGGACTATCGCTAAATTGTTCCTAGACAGCACCCAAACACAGGCTCCTGGGTGTCTCTGTACACATTGCAAAGGGTATTATTGCTGCTCAAATGACTCCGGTTTGGCCAGACCCTGTAATCTCCATCGCGGCTAGGTTATAAGGCATTCCACCATTATGATTCATTAAAGTAAAGTCATAGAATATGTATCCCTCATGTCCAGGTTCTGTTCCATTTTCTCCTCTACCTGGGGTTGACCACCATCATGTGGTACATAAGGTCAGAGATAACCAACATCTCCTACACTAGAGGGGTCTCCATGATTAGCAAAAGCATCTCTGAATCGAACATCAGCTGTCTCTATATCTGTTGCTCTAGAATCATGAAGTTGATGCTACAAGAAGCACAGCCCCAAACTATTTCTACCAAGCTCAGTGAAAATGTTATGGAGATAAAATAGGGGAAGAAAACAAACGACTAAATGTAGGAGATGAGCAACTCCTGGCAACTGCAACATAGTATAATAGGTACTTTCAGACTGGGTATGGAATGCCACAAGCATAGATGGAAGGCTCCTGACACAATTTGGAGTGCTAAAGAAGTCTTACAGAAGTCATAGGGAACTTTGTAGAGAAGCAAGGTCTAGACACAAAGCTCTAGCTCCAATGAACTAAGGGGAAGTTGCTTCACACTGCAGAAAGGGCATGCACAAAGATTCTAGTGCTAGTAACCATCAATACACGAATGAGTAAAGAAATTGTGGCAGATATGCACAATAAGATATAATTTAGCCATAAAGAAGAATAAAGATCTGTCATCGGCAACGAGTCAATGGAACCGAAAGATACTACGATGGATAAAAATAAGCAAGACAGAAGAAGGCAAGCATTAAGCATTCTTTCTTACATTTGGAGACTGTAATATGTAACCTCAACGTAGAATAGTGACGCCTAGAAACTATAAAGAGGGCATGAATAAGTACTGAATTTGATCAGCACATACCACACATATCTCCCTAAACCTTTCTGATATATGCAATTGTTACAAACTCATCAAAAATAAAATATTTTTAGTGTGGGTGAGTCAGTTGAGTCAGGGTTCATGATGAAGAACACTCGGTGACGTGTCAAGCTTTGAGAGGTTACAGATTGGGAAAGACCTTGCTGATCACCTAAAGGCACTCTGACATTGAATATCCTGAAACTACTGCTGAACTTTATGCAAAAGAAAAACGTGGTTGGTGGAGGAGCACTCAGGTTACATTCTGACAACTACTTTCTGGAGGGGCAATGATAAGACAGTTGCAGAAATTCAGTCAAGGAGGCAAGTGGCAGAAACTAGCAAAAAGTGGGAGGATTTAAAAGTGAATCCCAACATATTTAGACATTTCCAGGACTTGGTAATTGGTGGCACTGTCAGAGGAGGAAGCAGATGTCTAGCTTAGAAATCTATTCAAAGAGGAAGGAAATGAAAAAAAACAGTACATCTAACTGGAAAAAAAATAATTTACTTCAGTTCAGTTATTGAGCTGAGTGTTGTTCATAAGACATCTAGGGGGCAAGTAGCTTAATTAGTTACTAAATTGGAGCTAGAGTAGACCTGAGGCAAAGAAAACAGTCATTGGTAAATAGTAGCTCAGTGCTAGACCTGATAAAGGTCACCCAGAGTGAATGGAGCAAGCAGAAAGGTAAGTCTGAGTAAGAATTCATCTTTAGAGAATAAAAACCAAAAACTCAACTAGAACCTGAGTCCAGTCCCCAGCATCCATGTGGAAGACAAGCCTGTAGTCCCAGTGTTGGAGAGGTAGAGACAGAAAGTCTTGCCTGGCAGGCTCCAGATCTAATAAAAGACTCTGTCTTAAAACCTAATGTGGAGAAAAGAAGATAGCCAATGATGACCTGTGAACCTCTGGAGCTCGACATAGACACACAGAAACGTGCATATTCACATACACACACATGAAATAAAAACTAAAACAGACAAATAAGTAAATAACAAGAAAACCTGTCCTGAGAGAAGAGATGAAAGCAAAGTGTGGGCATTCCTGGAGCCAGAAGAGAAGATCAAGAAGGAAATAGCCCTCATGTCTATTAGAAAAAAACTTTGAACAAACTCTGCCAAACCCTAATCAAGGCTCTATGCTAAAACTTCAGCTCCTTCCTACTCACTGCCATTGCTGAACTCAGTTGCCCACTGTTACCCATATCTGGATAGCTGGTATAGGGATATTTCTGAAGATAAAATGGTCTTGTCTAGACAAACTATTCCAGAAAGTATAGGCTTGTATGTACTTCCAGAAGTTGCATTCGACTTTCCATTTCTATCTACCAACCTGCACAAAACTCAAGTTCAAGTGGATCAAAGACCTCAACATAAAACCAAACACACTGAACCTTATAGAAGAAAAAAATGGGGAATAGCCTTGAATATGTTGACGTGGGAGACAACTTCCAAACAGAACACCAATAGCACAGGCACTAAAATAAACAGCTAAAAATGGGACCTCATGAAACTAAAAAGACTTCTGTAAGGCAAAGGTCAGGATTTGAACCCCTGCCATGTATCAGGCCTTCAACAAAGTTCTCAACACCTACATTTTACTTGACCTGTCAAAGTTTACCCAAAAATAACAATCACTTCAAATTTCATATGGAAAACTTCTCAACCCCAGCAGTGGACCAGTTTAAGATATAAGTCTACATGTCTACCAAACAAATGTATGTAGAAAACATGAGAATTAATGTGTACCATGGGAATACAAAGAGAATATATTCTGATTTGGGAGGGGCAGAGACTCAGGATTGGGAAAGTGGAGGAAAGCTAGAGAGAGTGCCTGCTCTTTGAGCTGGATATTAAAGAAAAAGTTCCCCATGAAGATAAAAGGGCAAAACTTCCAGGTAAGGGAGGACTCGGGGATTGACCTACTCATTCATTGGGGGCTGACAAAAGAGGTGAGCCTATGGTTTGTGTCAAAGGTATGACACTGGGTGACAAGACGCTCAGTGGGTAAATGCACTTACTACCAAACCCGACAACCCTGACTTTGATTCCCAGAGCACACAAGTTGGGAGGAGAAAATCAATAGGGTTCTATTGCTGTGAAGAGACACCATGACCACAGCAACTCTTACAGAGGAAATTATTTCATTGGAGCTGACTTACAAATTCAGAGGTTCAGTCCATTATCATCATGATAGGATTCATGGTGGCATGCAGGCAAATATGGTGCTGGAGAAGGATCTGAGAGTTCTATATCTGGATCAGTGGGAAGTAGGAAGAAAGAGAGACACTGGGCCTGTCTTGAGCATCGGAAACATGAAAGCCTACACCCAGTGACAAACTTCCTCCAACAAAGCCACATTTATTCCAATAATGCCACATCTCCTAATAGTGCCACTTCCTGTTGATCGACATTCAAATTCATTCAAATCTGTGAGTCCATGGGGGTCGTTATTATTCAAACCACCACAAAAAGTGAAAGTAAAAAGATATGACAATAATAACAAGAACAGAAAAATTAACCACAAGAGAAGAAATCTCTGAAGAACTTGCAGAGGTTTCGCCTGAAAAAGGTTACAGTCAGGGGCGCATGATTTCCATCTTTTAACATTTGAAGGAATGTCATAGAGCAAAGGGGTTAGTTCTTATGTTTGACCGTAGACAGCAAAACACAGCCCCAGTTGGAGATTTGCAGAAGGCAGATTGTTTACCACAATGAGCTTTTTGCTAACAGTCTGAAAATGGCACAGGTTGCCTCAAGAAGGCAATGTCCCAAAAAGTTAGTTCAACACGAGGCTGGGTAAGTATGGTAGTCAGGCAACCTGTGCAAGGATGCTGATCTGGGTGCTGACTCCAGCATTCTGGGATTCTAAGTCAGCATCCTGCTAGGAGTTCAGTTTAGGGGAGTGGTTTTTTGTTTTGAGGATTTTTGTTTTGAGGATTTTTGTGGTTTGGAGGGTTGTATTTTATAAGCTTCGTTATTTAAAAATTTACAAATAAATAAAAACATCATCACACATTAGAACAGTACAATAATTTATATAAAATATACTTGATGTTGAGAGTGTAATATTTAATGTGAAACTCCATGCCTACTCCGACTGTATAGGAGTTCGTTGTATTGCAAAGACTTTGGGCCTAGATTTTGGTGTGTGAATTTTGTTTGGGGGATTTTATAGCTCAACTTTGATCACTTCTGATTGATTTTTTTAAACTGACATGGAACTTATACACTTTGCTTTTTAGAAAAATAATCCATGTTATTCTACAAAAGTATTGTGAGGGGAAATCACATTCTGATACTAACAGGGACTGTCCCAAGTAGAAGGATACATTCATTGCCACTGACTATGTGCTCGAGGAAGAAGGGTTCTGAATATATTTGGCCTGGCATGTATTTTGAAATAATAAGTCCACATTCTTTTTGAAATCTTCTACAGCTCAGCCTTTTTCCTAGTCTTTAGTTATCCCACATTCCCTTGAGCCCTTTGCTTATTATTTGTATTTAAGACAATCTCCCTTCATCTGTTCTGCATGACAGGAGGCCGGTCCACAGCATCTGTTTCCTGGGGTCCTTCAGTGATTGGCTTCTTGTTAGGTTTGGTCAATGGGAAGCAATAAAAGAGATTGGAAAACGAAAATTTTGAAGAGTGGCAAGGAGGATACATACACACACACACTGATTTAGATGGCATTTGCAGTGGCAGCTTGTCTCCTCCTAACAGATGACCTTTTCCATGGTCACAGCTCTCACCAGGCTGCGCAGTCCCAGAGTCCCATGCCGCTATCCCTCCCCTTGTCCTACAGCCATAGGGCAAGGAGGGTGCAATTTCAGTTCTTCCTAATCTCCAAGTTATCTTTCTGTCCATCATCCCTCCTCCTCCCCTTCGCTCCTCTTCTTCCCCCGCCCATTTAAAATATGCAAAACATAACCAAATCCTCATTCTTTAGCTTCTTTGGCTCTATACTTCTGAATGTCCCTGACTCATGGTACCCTATCCTCTGACTTACCTGAGGGTTTACTCAGTTCTAAACTGTGAGTTCAAAAAGGGAATAAAAATCACCAAAAGAAGCCACATTAATTTAAAGAAAAGCTGTCCTGCCCCTTGCTCTAAATCTTAAGTGACAGCTTTTATAGCCTCTTTCTGTCTTCCCTGAAATCTACTTTAAAGTCCCTCTCCACAATAAAAGAGAGGCCATTGCATCATCTGGTACTTGAACGCTCATTACACCTTCAAGTGTTAGAGATTTCATCTTCAATTCTCTTATTAGATGCTAAATCCAATTGAATTAATACAAATCCTTCAATAACAAAATCTATTTTAAAAATCACTCACAGGAATCCCTTTATCTCTTATATTTTATTTTCTATCCTTGTTTTTTTTCTTCCTGCCTATTGCCTTTTTCTCTTTCCCCCACGGAAATAAAAAGCATGATCAGAGCAACATTTAAACAGCCCACCAACATGACCTCTATCTTCCTTCCTATCATTAAGAGGGAGAAGTTGCCATGGCAACACAGAAACAGACATTCCTGACTTCCCAGGCTGCAATCTCAGAAAGATCTAAGATATTATCTATCCTCAGGTGTGAGACCTCATATTGTTTTATATAGAATTTCTTCCTATAATGTGAGACATACATTTAAAGGAGAATGATGATAGTTAGTCCCCAAGCTATCAGCAGTTTCAGGTGGTCACTATTTACCTCCAGAGTAATTTGTACTCAAGTGCATCTTGTGCTAATTCTAGGCTTGTCCTCCGGCCTGAAATGTGAGTTTTGACAGTCATCAGCTAGAAGCTTTGGATGAATAAAGCAATAGTAGAGAAGCCATCAAAGCCCTTCCCTCTAAATAGATGGTTCCTCTGGCAGGTCACTTCTCTCTGACCGCTGGTTCCTCTCTGTCTTATGTCTCCCACTTATATATCTTCTTAATACTAGGCTCACATCTTCCTGTATTCAACTCTGACCTGAATTCATTCATCTGCTCCCAAATTGAGCACAGTTCATGCAGTGAAAAGGATAGGAAACACTGAAGCCAAGGATTATCGGCACTTAAAGTCAGAGAAATCAAGAAGAGGTGACAACCCAGGTCCTGAAAGACAGCCACAGCATCTTCTGTACTGCATGTAGCTTACCCTTCCTTCATGAGTGCTATTTAAAGATCTGGAGATGATCAAGGAGAAGACAGTCATTCTAATGCAGCCCCGATTTTGTGTTGGCCTCCTCTAACAGTTAAAAATCACTCATGTCACACCTGATAAGCCTACCTCCCACTCCCTGTTTCACTCCTATTCTGGCTTCTCATTGTCCCTTTAGCTCTAAACTGGCAGGCAAGAGATATTAGTAATGTAGCCAGCATTGCTGAGTCCTTTGTGTACATTTTGCTCACTCATCTTCATGAAAGCCTGTTGACAGAGGTTTCTGTCCTGCCTGGTCCCACAGCCATTTGTTCTAAAGAAATACACAGAGGCTTACATTAATTATAAACTGGTTGGTTGGCCTAGTAGCTCAGGCTTTCTTATTAACTGATTCTTACATCTTGAATTAGCCCATAATTCTTCTCTGTGTTAGCCACGTGCCTTGGTACCTTTTATCAGTGAGGCATTTTCATCTTGCTTCCTTTGTGTCTAGGTGATGACTGAGATTGAATCTTTCCCTTCCCAGAATTCTCTAGTTCTCATTGCCCCACCTCTACTTCCTGCCTGGTTTCCTCACCTATAGTTCCTGCCTAGCTACTTGAACAATCAGTGTTTTATTCAAATACAAGTAACAAATCTTTACGGGGTACAAGATCATTGTCCCAAAGCAAAAGTCTTGTTATATAGACAGTCATCTCTGCTACAGGTATACTAATGAATTCAGTAACTTGCCCAAGGGCCCTCAGCTAAAAAACAACAAAGGCAGGTTTGTAACTGAGCCTAAGGCTCTTCATGGGTACCATATTAAATCCCAGTGGGAAAATCTCAGAAGCTCAGCATGGGAGGAGTTTGCCCCAAGTTTCCTCCTAACAATGGGCATGAAGGAACAAGTATGTGTTCACCTCCCTATCCCACAGGCTTCACACATCTTCCATATTCAACTAGAACTTGGTGGAGGATGAATGAATTTATTAATTAATGTCCACCTCTCTCCTTTATCCTGTACTTATGCTACTACCAAAGCATTCACTGTGGCCTTTTTCTCCTGCTCTTGGTCACCTCTAATCAAGCTTTCATAGCCTATTAACTGGTCAATTTGACACTATTTCTTTACACTTGCCCAGTCATCCCCATTCAAGGATAAAATGCAAATTCCTCTTCCCTCACTTGTCCTTAAAATTTGGTCTTTCCCCCTCTACCTCGCATTATAAAACCTACCCCTCCAGTGCTTTGTTGAATTGCTAAAGAAGTATGATTGACTGGCAGCTTCCCAAGAATAACGGAGTTTCTTAACCCTTTGGTTATTTGTGTATGCAATTCCCTCCACCAAGAAGCCTTTATTTCCCCCATCTCAGGCAGAAATACATAGAAATGTACGCACTCACACACACACACACACACACACACACACACACACACACAACACACCTTCTCCTCCTCCCCTGCAGTTCCCAGCAAACACCTGTTCTGGATGAAGAGTCATCTCAGGCAGTACATACTGGAGCCGTGGATTTCCACTGAAGAGCCCAGCACTTGTGCTCCACCACAGAAACCACCCTTTTACCAATCTCACCACCTACCTCTCTACCACTCCATGAATGTCTGCTTCCACCTCCATCTCACCAGTTCTCACAGTAAAGATGTGCCACATCCAGCAATTGAAACTGAATTGTCAAAGTAACGGCACCGTTGAAAGGAGGGTTTTATCAGATGTTTAGACTCTGTGTGCTCGTCCTTCACAGTGCACTAATACTATTATCTACAAAGCAAGCATTTTCACAGGAGTGGATGGCTACAGAGCATCTTTACCTTCCTGGACTCCCTCTTGCTCTCTTATAGGCTCTTTTCACAATGTAAATGTTCCCACAAGACACTGACATTCTGTATTAAAATTGTCCATCTGTGGCATTCTGTTATAGTAATAGAAAATAGACTACCATAGCTTGCTAAAGACAAAAACCATGTTTTTTCACCTTTGCACCCAGTACTTTGCTGTCTCTGTGACTATTTAACCTAATCAAAACAATACTTGATGGCAACCAGATCAGGAAGAAAATAAGAGAGGTATCTAGGTAGTTAAGAAGATTTTATGGTATGCTCTGTGATTGCAAGTTGTTCTTTGAGGCAAGGATAAGGAAGTTGTGGGCTTTGCCTAATATCTACTATGTGGGCATAGTAATAAAGGAGGAGAAAGACTAAGCAGGGAAGTAACATCAAAGCAAAATTTCATTGATAAATGTTTTACCTATATCAGGTAAGTGATTTATTTTCTAGCCAAATAGTATGTCAACTCTTATGAAATCACTAAGTTTATTTGTTTTGTAAGTTTCTTTAGAAATTCAAGTATTTTGAGTTATAAAATGATGCCTATTGCTAAACTGATGCTGACTTGTTACTATCTTCTCCTGTTACTAATCAAGAGCTCAAGTTCTAATTTCTTTGGGCCTGAAGTGTAAAATTTATTAGATTTAAAAAAGACATAAATGTAAAATGTCTACACTCTCTGGTTCTAGGGAAGAGGCACTAAATTTTGCCAGTTCTAAAAGGCTTGATTTCTTCTTGGCCTTTGGACTAAGATAAAGTAAACGAAAGTCCTGACCTATTGTACTGTCTTCTATTTGTGGGTCTGAAAGGTTGAGACAAAACAGAATGTACATAACAGCATAAATCTTGTATTATCGAGTGAATAAAGGACAATTTATGTATAACTGATAAATACAGAAAAGCTTTTTTCTTCATTCTTTGAGAATTTTGTACAATGTATTTGATAAGATTCACCACTTCCCCCAGCTCCTCCCAGACACCATCTCTCCCAACCACCCAATTTTGTGGCCTCTTTTTCCTTTAGTATATCAATTACAATTGATGGTGCTCACATACTATTAGATATATAGTCTTCCACTGAAGTGTGGCCATCCTTCCTAGGGGCCCCACCCTTAAAGACAACTGACTCTTGCTGGGCATGGTGGCACATGCATTTAATCGGCAGAGGTAAGCAGATCTCTGAGTTTAAGGCCAGCCTGGTCTACAAAGTGAGTTTCAGGACAGCTAGGGCTTTTTCTTTTCTTGAAACAAACAAACAGAATTTTAAAAAAGACAAACGACTCTTCCTCTCCAACCAGCTATCAAATGCCAATAGTTCCTTAGGTAAGGATGACCCTATGTTGGGATTTTATCTGGAATTAGCTTGTACAAGTCTTTTGCTTGCTGCCTCAATGCTGTGAACCTGGATATGCAGCTACCCTGCTCTGTCCAGAAGATTCTGTTTTCTTATAGTCATCCCTGTCTCTGGCTCTTCAAATCTTCCTGCCTCATCTTCTGCAATGATCACTGGGCCTTGGGGAAAACTTTTTCTGGCTACTTTTAAAACTACTACTAAAGGGTAGAAAATATAATAAATATCCATTCCTCAACTCAACAGAATATAGAAATAATATTGTCATGGAGGACTTAGTAATAATTTATTAATTGCATAATAAATAACCTTTGGTTTTTATCAGTGTTATACTTTTGACCTTGTCACATGGTGACTGTATTTGCAGTTCAGTTAGAACCAGGCTTTCCTTAGTCTTCATTTTCTGGCCTTTTTGGATTCCCTTCAGAAAAGGGAAAGTGACCAGAGTATTGGTACAGCAAGGGTATAGCTGCTGGCTCAGTGATAATGACAGTCATATACCAAGAATCTATGATATGTTTTTCCAATACCATTTCGGATCACTTAAAAGGAAATACCATCACTTCCTCTACACTAAAGCTAAGGTGTCAAACTTCAGTCGGATTAAGTCCTAGGAATCAGAGTAAAGCTTGGGACTCAGTGCTTTTAATGCTACACTGCTACACTCTGCTCTTGTCGCTGACACAGCCCTCTGCGATACTGTCGCTGCTCTGCCCAGGGTGCAGGAGAATGTGATGTCTCCTCCACAAATACTTTTGAGAGAGAATCCCTTTTAGTCAAAGAATTGAGCTGGAGAATCCCATGTTGCAAATCCAAACAAGAATTTAAGAAGGAAAAAGCAGTGGTGTTAAGGTAAACTCTTTGCCAAACTCTCCTTAGAAACACTACCTTGTGTTTCTAGAAAATGGACAAAACAATAATAAAGTCAGAAAAATATCCCATGAGACTGAACAAAATCAACAACCTTTTGTAGTAGATGGACAGGAAGCATGGGCAGAAAGAGTTGGTACCTTGGCTGCCTGAAAAACCAAAACTGAATTCTTTGTGTGTGTTTTTGTGAAGTGTCAGTTTGGGTAGGTTCCAGCCCTGTTTTACCTGGGGATTTCTGGGAAGAAATTCTGTAACGATGATTAAAGTCCGTAATTAATTTAAGCAGGAGAGATTATCCTTGATAATGTGAGTGGGCCTGATTTAATCACGTGAAAAGTTATTTCAGCAGTACTGTGGCTTCCCTGAGTCGTACCAGTAAAGAGTCACTTCAGCCTGTGCCAGGGAGTGCCAGCCTGTGCTATGGAGTGCCAGCCTGTGGCTTCCTAAGCACCTGTCCCACAAACTCAGACTTGGAAGATTCCACAAACACACAAAATACCTTCCTACAAGTAATCTCCAAAATAGGGATATAAACAGATATAGAAAGATAGAAAGAAAGAGAAGGGGAGAGAGAGAGAGAGGTCCTACCAGTCTACTTCTCTGTACCTTGAGTGACACAAGAAAGCTGGAAATTAGGACACAGCAAACTTGCGCATAAACAGAAATTATGTTTTAAAGTAACCACTTATGTGGTCATCCATAGCTCTTAAGCCCTTTGTGGCATGTAAAGAAGAGATTCTTCAAAGAGTCTACATGGTCAAGTGTCATTACACCATAATGTCCAATGGATTAAAAGTCAATGTCAGGCCAAAATTTGTCATGTTGTAAGTTTTAATTATACAGCCCTGATGAGTACACAGGTACACAGCATTTTCCTGACTATGCTGTTTGCATGATGAAGCCGCAGCTCCTTCAGCCATCAGCCTGCATGAGAGTTCATCAGAGACCCTGTGGCAACACTCTAATGAGAGGCTCCTGTCTACCCTGAGGCAATGCCCGGATATAGACTATTTATGAGCTGTGCCCAAGGATTCAAGGCTTGGAAGTTTACAATTGTTTTCTCTTATGGCAGTAGCACTTGTCTCTGAAGTATTTCACCCAAGCTACACAACCTAAACGCTACTAATTTCACCAATGAGGAACTCACTGTTAAATCCACCTGCTTTTCAATGGTGTGATAAAACCACGTGACCAAGGCAACTAATAAAAGAAAAAATTCAATTGGGCTTACAGTTCCAGAGGGTTGGGGCTGATGATGACAGAGCAAAGGCATGGCGGCAAGGGCCTGAAGTAGCAGCTGAGAGTACACATCTCAAGTCTCAACCAGGAGGCAGGGAAAGCTAATTCCAAAGGACTTTTGAGACCCCAACGTCCACCCACAGTGGTACACTTCCTCTCATGCTAATCCTCCCAAACAACCACCAACTGGGGGCCAAATATTCAAATGACCAGGATTCATGTGAGACAGTGGTCACCCAAACCACCACACTGGTCCCCTTTTCATTTACCCTTCGAAAACTGACTTCTAAGCATCATAATGCTGGTTAGTAAAATGTCATGTTGACTAAAGTAGCCACCACTGGAGAGTGGCCACTCTCACCATTTCTACCCTAGAGCAGAACACCGACTAATAACCCCCACTCAGTGCTGTCTTGCTGGTGACAAAGAAACTTCTGAGGCAAGCGTTGTAAGTAAGGTTTCCTGAGCTATTAAGGTTCAAGTAGATTAGTGATGTGTCCCTGGTCCCCCAGCATGGTTCCATCATGATGTTTCAGATTAGTGATATGTCCCTGGTCCCCGAGCATGGTTCTACCATGATGTTTCAGATTAGTGATATGTCCCTGGTCCCTGAGCATGGTTCTACCATGATGTTTCAATTGTGTTTCAGACTGTAAAACCCACCAATAGCCTGAAAACTGGGCATATTTGGTTAAGCCTATATTGACATTTTTTAAAGAGGAAAATTACTACATTGGGACCTTAGCTGACTAAGTATGGGTATCACATGAACCTGCCAAACAAGTTCAGACTGCCATTTTGTTACTAAAACTTGTAAGAATTTAATTTAGACATTTTTAGAGAAAGAAACCCTTAAAATAGTTTTCATACAGGAAAATGGAACCTATTAAATTAGGTCTCTCAGAGTCTTCAGGAAAATTGCTCCAAACATGTGGTTAACATGATGGTGAAGGGTCATAAAAATATAGCCATCTAGAGAAAAGGTAAGAAGTATGGAGGTGTCTTTCTCGCATTTTTTAATATGAAAAGGAGAAAGGAGAAGAACAAAGCTAGTCTGTAGTGGATATTGGCAGTTTTTGCCAAAATTCTCCTTCAAATGCCTCATTTGCTGTCTTTTCCAAAAGCAACCCTCCGCAAGTGGAGTGCTGTAATCCATCAAGCTTAGAGGACAGAATGTGGTTTGTTTGGGACAAATGTTCACAAATCATAATGTTAAATTATGAGCTTGGGTGCCAGGGAGCCAGACAGCTGGTCCTCCGCGCGCTCTTTTCACTGGTCATCAAACATTAAGTATGGATCTCTCCCCGGGAGAACGGCACTGGCGCTGGCGGCCATTCCTTTCTCCGGGCTCAGGCGGCACAGTCAGAATGTTTTGGGCAAATATGCCACGGCTCTGAAGATTTGTTTGCTGGCTTATTTAATTAACATGTATTGAGCATATGCTATTTGGCAAAGTCAAGACTAATAGGTCGTAGCTCAAACATTTGTAAGACTAACTCTAGCTCATTCTAGCTTGAGGATTCCACAGTCAATTAGGGAAGATAAATGCAAAATGACATTAAATGAAACACATAACCACATGTGTACCAACACAAAGGATATGTTTGCCATGCGGGCAAAACAACCTAGAAACAAGTCATAACAGCTTCTTTATTTTGAGTATTATATCCCAATATATATGGATTTGACGTCCAACAATCTGTAAAACACCCTTTTCTGTTATTAATTCGTCTTCACAGTTACCCTTTCTACTTCACATCAAATGTGCAATGCCATAAGACAATTTCTCTGACTTTCCAAGGTATTAACCCACTAAATTCCAATATTGCTTTAGAATTCCCATGGTCTTAGGGAAATTGATATCTATTAGGACAAATCTTAGATCAGCCCTTGTCATAGGGTAAGTTAGTGATATGGCCTGTTCATATTTCCAGGAGATGAGGAACCTACAGCAGAAGCTCATGCCTTCAGATGCTCACTGAGGATATATTCAACGTTACTCCATCTAGTCACCTATAGTAAGAGCTTATAATAAAACATGTATCAGACGACTATCATTCATCTTTTCTCAAAGTATGACACATTTTTATAGATGTATGCTCAATATTTCATACAACTATTTCCAGTTTCATGTGGAAATTTTCTATTATAATAGTTGCCTGTTCACGTGTATGTGCTTGCTTCTGCAGCTACTTCTATGTTGAACGTGGTGCTAGCTTTGAGCCTTAGGAAAATAAGTATGAGCAACTGAATATATAAGTGGACAGCGTCTGACCACATATGGAAACAAAACCTCTGACCCACATCGTCAGCTCTGTCACCAACCCACTATTTCAGGTTACTTACAATGTAAAGCAACCTGCTATCTACAGTCAGACTTACAGGAAGCTGGAGCACTGCCTCTATCGGTCATTCCATTCAGCTTTTGTAAACAAGGGTCCCAAAGCTGCTGGGACTTGATTAATATCTGGGGTGGCTTGAAATAAAATGTCCCCCAAAGGAAGTGGCACTATTAGGAGGTGTGGCCTTGTTGGAGGAAGTGTGTCACTATGGAGGAAGGCCCTGAGGTCTCATATATGCTCAAGATATCATCCAGTGTCTCAGAGCACTTCCTGTTACCTGAGCAAGATGTAGAACTCTCAGCTAGCTCTCCAGTGCTATGTCTGCCTGCATGACACCATGTTCCACCATGATATTAAATAGACTAAACCTCTGAAAATGTAGGTCATCACAATTAAATGTTTTCCTTTGTAACAGTTGCCATGGTCATAGTGTCTCTTAACAGCAACAGAAACCCTAAGACAATATCTAACAGTTTCTCCAAGTTTTGTATTTACTTCCAGCTTGAGACCAAAGTTGAACCAAATTTGGCTTGATGGTATACTTTCCTAAGTAATCGCATGGGGTTCTCCTCTATTTGATCAGCCTCCAGTTTCTCTGTTGCCAGTAGTCTCTTCTCAGTAGCATCTTAAGCTTTCCTTGTTTTTAGTTTTGTCTTCAGGGGTAGGCCTTGAGCCCAGAGTTGGGCACATGACAGACAGGCATTCTACCACTAAACTATGTCTGCAGCCTACCTTCCTTATTTTCAATATTAGTTTGCTCTTGGGTGGGTGGGGTCAATGACATAATATTGTAAATTGGGTAAGCTTCAAAGAAAAGAGGTTTGTTTTTGCAAGTTCCAAAGGTTGATGATCAAAAACTGCATCTAATAATTGCCTGCCTGATGACAGAGCCCTGAGGTGATACAGACATCACTTACCCAAAGGCAGGGAGTGCAGGTGTGTGCCAGTGTTTCTCCTCTGAGCACTCACCCCTTTATAAAGCCATCAGGATCCAACCATGGGGCTCCACTCTGTTGGTGTTACACAATCCTAGGCTCCTCCCAAAAGCTCCAGTTCTAACTGCATAGACGTATTGAGTCCCTACCCTCTTAATACTTCACAGTGAAACATTAAACTAAATTCATGAAGTACTGGGGATACTAAAGCCATACTCAAATCAAAGCAGCAGTCATTGGTTTCCACAAAACAAAACTCATTATCAAATGCATGTACTTCTGGTTTATTTGTTTTTATTTTATATTATTTTATTCTATTATTTTTAGATGCCTGTTTTATTCTACTTGGAGAGAGAAAGACAGGGTATATCTCTGGGTGGGTGAGGAGGATCTGTGATGAATTGGGAGAGAGACCATAAACAGAATATATTGTATGGAAAATGTATTTTCAATTAAAAATACATGTATTTAAAAGAAGAAATTAACTCATAAATATAATTAAATAATAGTATAAATAATATGAAGATGTTATAAAAATTATCCCAGTGATACACAAATAAGTGCAGTTTGCAAATGCTGCATTCTGCACCGGGCCTGTGCTAACTGTTGAGCTATGCCCAGGAACCTGAAGGAAACCCGGTGAGAGAATGAATGCAATGCCCATCCTCCTCCTTAGGCCTTTGTACTAGCTGCTTTCTCTGTTTGGCATGATTCTTCACATACCCACAAGACTCGCACCTTTCCTTCATCAATACTTGCTTAACTGCCTTTTCCAGGCCTCAGACAATCTTGTTTCCCAAAGTGACAGCCTGTCTCCCTCCTACACAAGCACAGCTCTTCCTGTCTTCTCTGTGTGAGTTTCATCACACCATTTAATCGTCACGCAATTTATCTCTCACGTCTCTGTTTACGAGATATCTTCTTCCCTCCTCCTGAAATTACAGAGACTCCCCTAAAAGCAGGGGCAGGGACGTCCTTCAAGTTTTTCTTATCCTTTTAATACTGAATCTTTAATATCTGAAACAGGACCTTTCCATAAGAAGATAATAAATATTTATTTGTTCAAGAAATAAAGAGAGGGAGGGAGGGAAGTCGTCATCCTTGGAATCAGCTGACCCTGAGTTCACTTTCACCTGTCACTAGCTGAAACAGACACGGCGATGTGTCGCCAGAGCCTCTTCAGGGAGTGACATGCTGCCCCAACTGTCACCTACTCAGAGTTTGTCCCAGCTGCAGTCACTCAAGGATCTGAAAAGGTAGCTAAAAGCCAAGACTCACTGAGGCAGACGCCTAAAGGCGCTGCGATCAGAGCCCTACCTGACAGTGATGTAAATCGCTCTAGAGCTCCCCCTACTGTAATCGTAGTCCAATAGCGCTTATAATAAATTCCACCTTTTCGTTCTCTCTGCCCAATCCAGCCTGCTTCTTGACTCCTCTTCTCCACCAATGTTAATAATTAATTAATAATTGTACATGAAATTCCCTCCTGAGAGTCGTGGAAAAGCCACCCTGCGATGCTAGTAGAAATCGGTCTAACCTGCAACCTCAACGAAAACTCCAACTTTCCTAGGCTTCCTCCTTCCCCTAACCATTAGGACCCAGCTTGTTACTAGCGGTGAGTCCAGGAGCAATTTGTGCCTCCCAGCCAATTTACAAACTCCAGCAAATCTGTATTTAGCCTGAGCCCAAGAGTCATCCTCCTGAGATAAGGTCTCACGGGATTGGCGTGGTTTTGCTGTCACCGCAGTGAAATACGGGGTCATTGTCCTCCTGGTCTCTATGTTCCTTCTCAGTCACCTCACACTGGATGAAAATGTTTGCTTTTACTCACAACGTCACCCTTCAAGGTATAATCACCAGAGGTGCTCTCATGACTTTATCACTAAAGCTCGGAGTATGATTCAGGATGCTTTAATTACGCTATGTGGAATTAATAATTATTGTTAACCATTACTTTCCATAGATCTCAGCCATTAGGAATGCAATAGGCAACGGGTTGCTACAGTGCGGTGTTCATTTCCTTTAGTTAGCTATACTAGGAAGCAAAGAATTGATGAGACAAACACATATTCAGGACTAAGTTCAAACAGGTTCAGTCAAGTGCCCTAAGCTAAGAAACTTAATACACAATTAATGAATCTTATCATGTAAAAACGCATTATAAAAAGAGTATCTTTCATTGGCTATGTCGGTGTACACCTGTAATCACAGCTCTAGGGTGGTTGAGGTATGACCACACATTCAAGGCTAGCCTGGGCTACACAGCAAGATATTATTTCCGTACAAGGCACGAAAGAAAGAAAAAAAGAAAGGGCATCGTTTAGACTTTAAAATATGTGCACCAAGCAGAAAAGAACAAGATAGTAGATGAGGGGGGAAAACTGTGATCAGAATATATCATATAAAAAATACTTTCAATAAAAAAAAGAAAAGGGAAACATGCTTTGTAATTAAAGCCAGGTGGTTTGACTGATGCTCTCCAGATAGATCGGTTATGACCTTTCTCTTGGCCATAAATTGAGAAAGGATCTGAATAAACCACAAGGGTCCAAACAAATTGGCCTCACAATGGAAATGGGACTTCAGGCAGATACGGCAAAGGGTAAGAGCACTTGCCTGATGACCTGAGTTCAGATCTCTGCTCCTCCTGTAAAAATCACAAGAACTGCAGTACACATTATGTGTAATTCAAGCCCTCCTGTTGGAATATGGGAGATAGAGAGAGAAGGATCCCCTGGAAACTTGCAGAACCCTGCCTGGAGTAAGTTGGGAGGCAAAGACCAGCTACCAAGATTGTCCTCTGGCCTCCATAAATGTACCTGGGCATTTTAGTACCTATGCATACAATTTTTTAAAAAAAATAGAATAAAGGGGGATCCAAAATAACTATGAATAAATACTATATCCCCCGGCTCGGCAGAGTCCCTTGAGCTACCATTGGTAAGTTTCCAGAACCTCTCATTGGGTTAGCCATGATGTTAAATATCCTATGAATAAGAAGCTGGGAACAGCTTCTTGTCTCAATGCTCAAGGGCAAGATACCTCTGTGCCCAGTGAAGAACTCTCCAATCACAATCTGTTGACATTCATGAGCAGAATCGTGTTCCCTTTATGTTGTCATTATTTATGTTTCATGAGATCTTCCATTGTCTACTTCTGTCCCTGAGACCAGAAACCTCCCTTTTAGAATCAATCTGAGATGCTGGAGAAATGGCTCAGTGGTTAAGAGCACTGACTGCTGCTGCTCCACAGGACCTGGGTTGGATTCCCAGCACCCACCTGGCATCTCACAACTGTCTGTAACTCCACTTCCAGGTGATCCAACACACACATAATTTACAGACACACGTAGACAGAAAATTCATTCACATAAAATAAAGGTTAAAATTTTTTCAAAATTAGCCGGGCAGTGGTAGTGCATGCCTTTAATCCCCGCACTTGAGAGGCAGAGGCAGGTGAATTTCTGTGAGTTTAAAACAAGCTTGGTCTACAAGAACGATAGGAACTAGTTCCAGCACAGGCTCCAAAGCTATAAAGAAACTCTGTCTTGAAAAACAAAACAAACAAAAAAGAGAAAATTTAAAATTGATACAATCTAGCAAGTTTGTACCCAAAGTTATTAACTAGAAAGTCTTGGCCTTCCAAGACAAGTGTTTCTCTTACCTTCGAGACTGAAGTGGGCAGAATGACACAGAACAGCATGGGAACAAAAGACTTAAGGAGATCACAGTGATGCCAAAACAAAACTAAGTGTCTCGATAACTGCTTACTTCTGAGAGGTAAATGAGAGGAACGAATCGTCCTGTTTAAAGTGCTTCTTAGAAGGAAAATAGCTGGCTCTTAGTGTAGAAGAAGCCAAGGTCACCTACTAAATGCTGAGTTGAGATGGGCTGAAGAAAGAGAGCCTGCGTTCTGGGGGCAGGGAAGCAGATGACTGGATTCTCCTTCAGTCCCCTTCCCCCACGGGGCACCAGTCATTTCCATTTTGGAGAGAGAGCCACTGTACTTCTGAAATGGAATACATTTTATTCCCAATCCCCAGTACTTAGGCTTTTCAAACTGAAGATTTCAACCCATTAGTGAGTCACGAAATCAACTTAGCATATTCTAATGAAAACACAATAGAATAAAACAGAATAGCTCAGGAAGCATCGCACATGGCACAATTTCATTTGTGCACGTTGTTTCCATGATAAGTATGCATATCTGAGTGAAGTCTGTGGCTGTGGCTGTATATGGAGAGGTGGGTGTTGAGGAATAGCGTAAAGAGTATTTCATGGGCCTGATTTTTTTATAAGTTTGAAAGTCCCTGCTCTACATTAAGTAAGAGACACTACTAGCCCTCATGATTACAATCCCACACACATATCAGAGCTTAGGCTTCAGAACGGTAACTCTCACAGGCACAGGCACAGGCATCAGGAGACTTACGGAGAGCCCTGTGTCTGCACGACTCCTCAGAAAGAAGGGCCGTGACAAAGCCACCAGCTAATATGGCTTCTCACACTTCTTTTTGTTTTAATATTTTTTTAATTTATTTATTTATTAAAGATTTCTGCCTCCTCCCCGCCACCGCCTCCCGTTTCCCTCCCCCTCCCCCGATCAAGTCCCCCTCCCTCATCAGCCCGAAGAGCAATCAGGGTTCCCTGACCTGTGGGAAGTCCAAGGACCACCCACCTCCATCCAGGTCTAGTAAGGTGAGCATCCAAACTGCCTAATATTTGGTTTTTAGCCATAAATAAAGGACATTGAGCCTATAATTCGCCATCCTAGAGAAGCTAAATAAGAAGGTGAACCCAAAGAAAAACATATAGGCATCCTCCTGAATATTAACCTTCATCAGGCGATGAAAGGAGACAGAGACAGAGACCCACATTGGAGCACCGGACTGAAATCTCAAGGTCCAAATCAGGAGCAGAAGGAGCGAGAGCAAAGGCTTCTGACACTTTTGTCCCCTGGATTCAAAACAGAAGTGAAGATGATTCTCCAGGGTCCAGGCACTCTCTGACACACCTGGAACTGAGGCAATGGTCCAGAGTCCGTAAAGGTGGTCAGGGTTTGAACCGTGGATTCCTGCGCAGACGAAAAGGACTCCACTTCTGCACTGTGATGGGAGGAAAACCACTTCACCTTCAAAAGTGCACAGCTCATGGCCTTGCCTGGGGACAGAAGGAGTTACATCTTTATTTGCATGGATGCCTGATAAATTATTTAGCATGTGCCTCTACTATGTAGGACACAAATTTTCACAAAAATAGAACTTTGTCAACATCAGGAATTATCAGAACAAAACTCACAGCTATTTCATAGTACATTAGAGTTACTGTGACTATCTAGAAGTGTTATTTCCTTGTAATAGTGCTTCAAAATAAGGAACATATTAGGTTTTCTAACACATCTTATTATTTAATGTGCTAATGGAAATATAAATTATAATTTTCATTTTTTACCTAACTTTTGATTAAAAGTGCTTTTCAAGAAAGCTTAGGATGGTTTGTGTATTTCATAGCATTATACTCAGGAATCTACAGTTTTTCCAGATATGAAATTGGTACAGGATATTCATGATGACTAAAGGGATTTCTTAGAAGGAACAAGGCACAAAGGAGTATAATTAGCCAACGTAATTAGCCACGGAGGATGATTGGAGCAAATTATGAGTTATTGAGTCTGTGTACACCGTAAGTACCTGGCCTACAGAGAGATTCTTGAGAAAATTTTCAACTGTCCCTCTAGTAAGGCTGTCAGCACAGCACAGAGAAGAGACGAGCGTTTAGAGTCACTTTAACTACCCGAGACACAGGTCCTGGCACTGTGCTTCCCATCCTGATTCTTTCCATTGCTACTAATTTTCTGCATGCCCAGGTCAAAGGGGACATAAAGAGAAGCCCTAGCCAAGCTGCAAACTATAGCTGACATTCATGGGCACCGCGTCTGCGCTCGGGGCGCTGGCACCCAGTTCGCGAGCTTCGGGCAAGGGGGCTGGAGGTTAAAATACACAGACACACACAGACAAAGAGGCAGTGACACGGGTCATCCTTGAATTCCCCAAGAATGCCCCCTTTATTGTGTTCAGGGGCTAAAGAGATAGCCACGCCCCAGCCAAACCCACCAGAAACCACTCTCCTGCCATCAGGAACTCCTGAGGGTCTCGTACTCAGAGCAGCTGTAGGCACTCAGATCAGGGGAAAACAAGTTGTTTACAAGAAATTCAGGATCTGAGGTCTCACTGCTCCCAACAGGCACTGGCAGGGACTCAAGGTGCTCCCCAGCCATGTGGCAGACCCTGGGTTTCATGAGGGTTAGCATTCTATACTATAAAGGAAGACACCACGGTTACAGTTTTTATTGTTCGATGTATGGAGCGTATGTGTGTTTATATGGGTGTGTGTACAGGTAAGGATGCATGCAGAACAAGGGGCAGACAGTGGATGCCTCTCTCAGTCACCCTCCACCTTATATGTTCTGAAGTAGAGTCTCTCACGGAAGCTGGAGCTCGTTGATTGCTATGTCTATTGGCCGATGAGTTTCAGCTGCCGACCTGTCCCTAGCTCCACCCCAGCACGTATCCATACCCAGCTTCGTGAGCTCTAGCGATAAAAATTGAGTTCCTCCTGGTTGTATGGCAGACACTTTACTGACTGAGCCATCTCTCCAGCTCTGTTTCATATGTTTTTTAACAAACTTAGAGTTAGGAAGGTGATTTACTCTCTTCAGGAGTAGACTCAGACATGGATGCAGCCCATTCCCTACGCTCTGACAAAGTGCCATTAAATCTTGTTGAATAAAACTGCCTACTTGTATCATGTGACTAAAGGCATCTTAGTTATATTTTCCAAAATTCTCGTAGATGAAAGCTCAACTAAGTAAATATTATCTGGGAGGAACTGTAGGCGGTATTGTCTTCTGGTTCTACAATTAAATCAACTTGGTTTCTACATCTAGACTTTCTCTTCCATGGAGACAGTGACTTTAGAGAGAAAGGGTAGGAAAACAACCATATTCTGAGTAGTGTTCTGTCCCAGGGTGTATTGGGTGATGAGTGTGGCTCCCATAGTTCTTTCCACCATTTCCACAACAGCATCCATGATCTACACACAGACACTGCTGAGGAATGATGGTGGTGGTGGTCGGAAGAACTCCTGGGGATGTTCACTGCGCTGGTCTTCCTGGACTCTTAGCTCTTTTTTCTCACTTTGTGGTGTCTGGCAAGCTCTACTTGGATTCTCCCTCTCCGACCTACAGATTGGAAAATCAGCACAGTCAATTCAGGCAACTTCATGGCCTACATTTCCATCCTTCAGGAATTCTGCTCTGTCATGCCCGATGACATATCTCACAAACTGTTATCTCATATATTGGTACGGTTTACTTTCAGTGGAAAAATTAACATTTACTCAAATTTTTGATCAAGTATCTTGTTAGATATATGCCACTAAAAATCAGTGTCTTGTAATTTTACTATATTCTTTAGTGAGGTGAATTTTTTAGTTAGAACTAATAAAGCTATTTCTTTAGCAAGGTTGTTTTATTTTTTTATTCATTTTACATACGAATCACAGTTCACCTCCCCTCCCCTTCCCTCCCTCCGTCTCCATCCACTCTTCAGAAAGGATAAGGGCTCCCATTGGGTTGTCAACAAACCCTGGCACATAAAATTGAGGCAGGACCAAGTCCCTTCTCCCTGCATCAAGGCTGAGCAAGGCATCCCACCATAGAGAATGGGCTCCAAAAAGCCAACTCATGCACCAGGGATAGATCCTGGTCCCAATGCCAGGTGCCCCACAAACAGACTAAGCCATACAACTGTCATCCACATGCAGAGGGCCTAGTTCACCCCATCCAGGATCCCCAGCTGTCAGTCTAGAGTCCATGAGCTCCCAGAAATTCCGGTCACCTAACTCTGTGGGTTTCCCCATCATGATCTTGACCTCCCTTGCTCATATCATCCCTCCTCCTTCTCTTCAACTAAACTCTCAGAGCTCTGCCTGGAACTTGACTGTGGATCTCTGCATCTGCATCCATCAGTTACTGGATGAAGGTTTTATGATGACAATCAGGGTAGTCACCACTCCGATTATAGGGGAAGGCTAGTCCAGGCATCCTCACCACTATTACTTGGAGTCTTAGCTGGAGTCATCCTTATGGATTTCTGGGCATTTCTCTGAGTCACCAGGTTTTTCCCTTAACCCATAATAGCTCCCTCTGTCAAGATACCTCATTCATTGCTCTCCTGCTCCAACCCTCCCCCAGCTCAATCATCCCATTACCTCATTAAGCCTCCATTGCCCAAAACAACCTAAGAGAATATTCAACAGAGAACAAATGAAAAAGCATAGGTAGGCTGATAAAACCAACACTAACTCCAGGAGGAATACTTGGAATACTGTAGAGCTCATGCGACAAGCACATGCTGAGTCACACAGTCCTCTCTCTTCCTTCCAAGTCACTGCTGTCCTTCAGAACAGCTACAGCTGCGTAACGGGGACACCGAGAAGATAAATCTGGATCAATTAGTCCCATTGATGTTTTTGCTACATTATGAAAATTACCCCAAATCCACACTAATGATGTGCTGTGGAATTCAGAAGATGAGAGTGTCAACAAACAATATAAAAATGAGGGTTGCTTTTTTACAAAATGTATCTCATTCAATTATTCTGTCAGGCAAAGTTGGATTCCTCTTATGTAGGACAGAATGTTTTGTGGCATGATAGCAAAGTATATATTTATGGGCAGCAATAAAGTCTTATTGGTATACAGTCTCATTACAGCAAATGATACTTAATGTCTCTTGAATCTGGTGACATTTCCATGCTTTGGGAAAGCCATAAGGGAGATGGATTGATCAAGTAAAGAGAATTCAAAGAGATGAGTCATGTCATCAGACTCTGCCTGATGCCCAGTATCTATAGCCACCGTCCTCATAGTCAGAGCCATCAGACCCTTGGCTTCAAGTCTCGTTATCATTAAATCCAATCTCAGAAACTACAAATGCAAAGGAATTTTATCTGTGGCCTGATAATTGCAATTCAGGAAAATATCAATTCAGACAGCATTGGATGAGTATTCCAAAGAAGCTCGTTTGGAAGCTAGCTAATCAACAAGGCCCAGAGCAAAACAAAAGGGCAGTCCGATTCCCAATGGAAGTCTCCCTTTCCTATGTGCCCATTTTCCCAGCATCTGGTAAAAAGGTTACCCTCAATGGTTTGCAGCCTACACATCAAAAAGCAATTAATCCAGATCAAAGGTAGCTGGAAGGCCTTCATTAAGTAGCCCAGCCAAACCTCTGTAACATTGCCAACCCAAGAAACAGACTCTAATAGCTTCACTTACTCTTCAGAACCAGCACACAGGATCCTGCTGGGATGCACAACAAAAGGCCCTGATCCCGCTTCTTCTTCCCCCTGCTTATACACCTGAGTGGCAAAGGTAGTGATAGCTATTGGGTGATAGAGAGTTTTTAGCAAGAATCTATAAAAGTGTTGTCGTTAGGATTTCAAGGCTATCATGAAACACCATTACCAAAAGCAACTTAATGAGGAAAGGGTTTATTTAGCTTACACTTCCACATCACTGTTCATCATCCAAGGAAATCAAGACAGGAACTCAAACGGGAAGGAACCCGAAGGCAAAAGCTGATGGAAGGGCCATTGAGGAGTGCTGTGTAGTGACTGATTTCCCCTGGCTTCCCCAGCCTGCTTTCTTTTAGAATCCAGGACTACCAGCCCAGGGAAGGCACCACCCACGATGGGATGGACCCTCCCCCAGCAATCACAATAACTTATTAAGAAAATGCCTGGTTTCATGAGTCAATAACCTTCGACAAGAAATGCTGTTGGAAAGATGGAAGAGAGAGGTTGGTTGTTTTTTGACTGTTTTGTTTTTAATTAATTTGGAGACATAGCAGTATGAGTGAGGGATAGATAAGGAGGGACTGGGAGGTGAGTGGGATTGGGGTTCACAATGTGAAATTTCCAAAGAATCAATAAAGAATTATGTTTAAACTTTTAAAAAGAAAAAAAAAAGAAAGAAAAAAAGAAAATGCCCTCAGGCTTGCGTGAGACCCATATGGAGGCATTTTCTCTATTTGGGCTCCTTCCTCCCCAGTAACTTGTGCCACATGTCGCCTTGGCATAAAACTAGCCAACACAAAGAGGGAGGGGAGAAGTGAGAAGTGTGGTTTGCCATGGGCTAAGGCACCAGTCCTCAGAGCATGTTTTCTTGTCTTCTAAACCTTCACTTACAAAACACAACCTCAAACTTTACAATTTAAGAAATTCAAGAAGCTACTCGAGCATTAAATCCCTGCTGCACCACTATTTCTTAAGCTCCTCGATGCCACTAAACCCCTGAGACCAAACAGAAATGGAAACACAATATACCCGAACCTTTGGGACATTACAAGAAGGCGCTCTAAGAGGTGGTTTATGGTGACAAATGCTTACTTTCGAAAAGGAAGAAAGATCTCAAATGAACAACCGAAAGTTACTCCTCAAGAAATAAAAAGAACACACTAAACTTAAAATTACCAGAAGGAAGGAAATATAGCGATAAGAGCAGAAACATATTAAAGAGAGAATAAGGTTATTTTTAAGCAGCAAAACTAACAATTGGGTTTTTATATAAAATGAACGAAATGGACAAACCTTTAGCTATGTGAACTAAGAGAAAGGTTCCAAACAAATGAAATCAGAAATAAAAGTGAAGCCATTACAATGGATGCCTCAGAAAAGAACACTATCTATCATAAGGGACTGTTACAAACAATTATATGCCAACAAATTGGATAACCCACAGGAAATGAGTAAATTGCTAGAAGCACATAATCTATGAAGATTGAATTGGGAAGGCTAGAAAGGCTGAATAGATCAATATCAAATAAAGACACTGAGGTAGTAATTAAAAATCTTTTGACAAACAAAATGTCAGTACCAGGTGCCTTTGTGGAATTAATACCAGCGAATCCCTTTAAAATCCTTATGAAAAATAGAATTATAAAGAATATGGGCAGTTTGTTGTAGTGGCAAATAACAGTCTAATACCAAAGCCAGAAAACAACACAACACAATGGGAAACTACAGGCCAGTATTTCTGATGTTGACGCAAAAATCTTCAGTAAAGTACTACTATATCAAATTCAACAACACAGAAAAAGCTGACCTATCACAGCCAACAAGATTTGTTCCTGAGATAAAAGGTTGGTTTTATATTTACAAATCAGTTCGTGAATTACACAACATAAACAGGATGAGCAAAAAAGAACTTTCACATAATCACCTCAATATCTGCAGCAAAGCCTTTGTCAAAGTGGAACACATTTTCATGATTTAAAAAGAGAAAAGAACCTAGTGAGATGGCTAGGTGGGATCTCAACGAACAAGAGCGCTTTCTGTGCAAGCATGAGGACCTGAGTTCAAATCCCCAGCATAAAGGGCAGGCATGCCTTGTAACACCAACATTGTGGGGCAAAAACAAGTAGATCCAGGAGCTTGTTGGTCAGTCAGCCTAGTCAAAATGGTGAAGGATCCTATCCCAAGGCATTAAGGCAGCAAACGTAAAGAAAAACACTTTTTTGTTTGTTTGGTTGGTTGGTTGGTTTGTTTTGTTTTTGTTTTTTGTTTTTTGAGACAGGGTTTCTCTGTGTAGTTTTGATGCATGTCCTGGAACTAGCTCTTGTAAACCAGGCTGACCTTGAACTCTCAGAGAACCGCCTGCCTCTGCTTCCCAAATTCTGGGATTAAAGGCGTGTATCACCACTACCACCCAGCAGAGGAAAACACTCTTAGTATGATGCTATGGCCTCCAGGTATGCACACAAAGGGCTCATATACTCACATACTTAAGTGCATGCACCTTACACACTCACACACACACACACACACTCACTCACCACTCTCTTACCCCCCCCCACCCTGACTACACACACACAGAGAAGAAATCTTTTAGCATACCAGGTGTTGAAAGAAATTTCTTCCATGCCATGAAAACTCACGTATTTAGAACTGACAATTAACATCACAATTGAAGGAGAGAACTACATGCTTTTCCTGTGACCTAGAGCACAAGACAAGGTTGTCATTCTTCCACTTCTAATCAGCCTAGAACTTGAAGCGTGCAAGAGAATTCACACAAGAAAAGGAAAGAGAAGGCACCCAAATGCTAAATATTCCCCAAACAGAACAAATTCAAAAACAGAAAAACTGTCTGAAGTAGCGATTGAATTCAGTAAAGTTACAGGATTAAACAAAAAGCTACCACATACAAAAATAAATTGCAATTTTAACACCAGTAATTACCTTCCTGAAGAAAATGGTCTCATTTACAACAGTAATGAAACATAAACACAATACTTAAGAATAAACTTATTAGAGAAGTGAAAGATCACTGAAAGCAAAATACATCTAAATGAAAGAAACTGAAGAAGGCAGAAATAGGTGAAAAGACATCTTATGTTCGTGAATTAGAAGAGTCAACATTATTAAGGAATCCATTCTACCCAACATAATATATACGCTCAGTATAATTCCTGTCAAAATGCTAATGACCACTTTCCCAGAAAACAAAAATAGCAATTCTGAAACATGTAATGGAGAGGCAGAGCAATCCTGATGTGGGAAGAAAAAGACAAAAACAATAATACTACAAAGCTATAACAATCAAAACAATGTGGTACCAGAATAACAGCATACATTTAGACCAATAGAGCAGAAGAGAGAACCCATACATCAATTCAAACATAGACAAACAAAAGGCACCAAGAAGAAACAATGGAAGAAGGATGATCTTTAGTACACAGTCCTGGGGGAATTGGATATCTGAATGTAATGAAATTGAACTTGTACCTCCCATACAAAGCAACTAAAATTGAATTAAAAGCAGAAACATAAGACAGGAAGCCATAGAACTACTAGAAGAAAATGGAGTAAAGGATCTTTGCCATTGGTCTTTGTGATGATGAGTTTAGACAGAACTCCAAAACACAGATCATGAAATGAAAAAGATTGTGTCAAACTAAAAAGCTATTTTGTAGCAAAGGAAATCATTAAATTAAAAGGCAGCTGATAAACTGGAACAAAATGTGTGTGATCTACATCTCTGAGAGGGTGTAGCTGGAAGTCTTTTCTCTGTCCCATCCAGCCCCCCTGGACCCGTTATCTCCCACCTGCCAGTCCCCGCAGCCACTTATGAAATAATCATTCAGAGGATTAATATTAATTATAATTGTTTGGCCAATGGCTCAGGCTTCTTACTGGCTAGTTCTGCATATAAATTTACCCATTTCTAATAATCTGTGTATTGACACATGCCCCCTGGCTAATTTTACTCCTCCAGTAGCTGCTGGCGTCTCCTTTGATTCTGCCTTCTTTCTCCCTGTATTCAGCCTGACTTCATGGCTAGCTATATTCTTCCCTGCCATAGGCCAAAACAGCTTCTTTATTAACTAATGACAATAAAACATATTCACAGCATACAGAGGAGCATCCCACATCAAGAAGGATTAGAAATAAAGTATACCAGTAATTGGCTGAATTCAATACAAAACATGAATAACCTCAGTTTTAAAATGGGTGAGTTACTTGAGTGGATATTTCTCCAAAGAAAATCATAAAAACACCCAACAGTTGTTCAAGAAGGTATTTGTATCACTAATCATTGAAATGCTAAAGAAAAGCATAGATCTTGCCTCATACCTGTTACAATGGCTTTTATCTAAAGTACAGCAATATTAAGGGTTGGTGAAAGTGTAGAGGATAAGAGAATGCTTGTATATAGTTGGTAGGAATTCAGATGGGGGCAGCTACAGAGGGTAATAGAATAGATGTGCCTAAAGACATTAAATATAGATCTATAATGTGACCCAGGAATCCCCTTGGGGAACTGTGCCTAAAAGAAACAAAGTGACTACATTATAAAGAGATTCAGTGGAACCAGAAGAGTAAAAGGGGACCACTGGCATGACTGGGAGGTGGGAGAGCCTTTTATCATCTGATTTGTTCTGACGCTCACTGCGTGTTTAATCCTGCTTCCACCATGATTCCCTGTGCTCCTGTGTTTTACTTCTCACAGAATCTGTACGTAACATAAGTCCTTCCTTGAAACTTTGATGCTATTGAAATAATATTTAAAGACCATACACGGGGATTCTACCCATTTTCAACATAATTTTCTTCTACAAATTTTTCCACCCCCATGTTTTGCTTTGGTCTCTTCTATTTTGCTAGTAATCTGTTCTGCCTAGTTTTAAGTCAGCTTTACACACGCTAAAGTCATCTGAGTGACGGGAACATCAACTGAGAAAAAGAAAATCACCATAAGATCAGGCTGTAGGCAAGCCTGTAAGGCCCAGCCCATTGTGGGCGGTGCCTTGCCTGGGCTGGTGGTCCTGGGTGTTATAAAGAAGCAGTCTGAGGAAGCCATGTGGCACAAGCCACTAAGCAGAATTCTTCCATGGTCTCTGAATCAGCTTCTGCCTCCAGCATCCTGCCAAGCTTGAGTCACTGCCCCGACTTCCTTCATTGATGAACTGTGACAGAGAAGAGCAAGTCAAATAAACCCTTTCCTCCCCAGATTGCTTTGAGTCATGGTGTTTTGTGACAGTGATAGAAACCCTAATATATAAATCATCTATTTTTTTCTAACTTTTTAAAGATGGGATCTCTATAAAGCTCTGGCTGTCCTGAAACTCATTATTTAGACCAGGCTGCCCTCAAACTCACCGAGATCCACCTGCCTGCGCATTCCTAGTGCTGGGATTAAAGGCGTGGACCACCAAGCCTAGGTAAATTTTTTGAAAGTTCCTCTTTCAAAATTACACCACCAACCATAGTCATCATCTATGTTTTTTCCTTTATTCTTGCATAGAGATTGCCTTCTTAATTGGATTATTCAGGTGAGTAAACTATTATTTACTGGTTGTTATGTGTTACTGAAGGCTTAGAGCATTATTAAGCTTTTCTTATATTCTTTTATTTTAGTTTGGGTGTTGCTGAGTTAGATTTGAGTTCAGTGTTTTTGCTTTCTGGGTTTTTAATGTGTTTGTTTGTTTATTTTTAATTTGTTGTTGATGGTAGTGGTTAGTATGTTTTCTTTCCTTTTATCATTTTATAATTCTTTAAAGTGAATATTAAGTTCCTTGTCCTCTAGTATTTCTTTTTAATACCAAATATCATTAAATTCACATATATTTTACTGTGTTCTATTATTTAGACTTGCACATCATTATTTTCTTTGCCAGTTTTTATATGCTCTATAATCAGAGACTAACTTATGAAGAAATTTTCAATTAAATTTGCAATAATATCAAAAAGAAAAGAATATTTTCAATGAATTTGTCCAAGAAATTGCAGTATTTATATACTTTCAAAATATCACTGAACGTAATTCAGTGAGACAAACAAATGGGAAAACATTATTCTTCATTGGTTGAAGATCTTAACATTGTTGAGATGATAATACTCCTGAAAGTAATTAACAATCCCCTGTAATCTCTAGGAAAATCTATTGACCCCTTTTGTAAGAGTAGAAAAGTAGATCCTTAAATGCATATGGAGTTTCGAGCAATTCTCAAATAATAAAAACAATAAAGTTGGGAGGCTCATGCTTTTGGGTTTTAAAACATTACAAATATGCAACAATCAAGGCAGCATGATGCTGACATAATTATGGACATGTATATCACTGGAATAACATCCATACATAATCCCATACAACAGTGGTCAATTGATTTTCAACAGCAATGTCAAGAACATACTGTTAGTATTCAAGCATCTGTACTGTCCTGACCTTGGTGTAAATGTCCTCAGCTGTAGCCACTAAGAGCATTTACTCTGTTCCCTTTTAAAAGAGCCCTTCCAACCCCCCCTCTCTCCCTCTTTCTCCCTCTTTCTTTCTTTCTCTTTCCTCCCTCCTCTCTTCTTTCTCCTCTCTCCTCTCTCCTTCTTTGTCTCTTCTCTTCTGTCCCCAGAGGCCAGTCTCCCCTCTCCCCTCCCCTTTTCCCATTCAGTTCCCCCATAAAAAAAAAACACTCTTCCACCTGAGCTCTTTCTCATGCCATCTTTCTCGCACTGCTTTCTCTAAATTACAACTGGAAAAAAAAATAGTCTCTTCAAGAGGAAAATATATAGAAAAAATATTCATGTTCAATTTGGCAATGGATTCGTGTCTAGAGAGGACACCAAAAGCACAGGCATAAAAACCAAATATAAATAATGTAGTTTTGATAAAATTTAAAATATTCATTCAGTGATACTAAAACATAGGAAATGAAACTACAACCACCGAATGAGAGAAAATATTTACAAATAGTATGTCTCATAAGAACCTACTTGCAACAAGGGGAACCCTAAGAAAAACATAAATAGATCCACCTGGAAAGGAGAAATAGACAAGATCGCCAGACAAAATTGAAATCATGGGGCTGGGGAGAAAAGGGAAGGCGGAAGGGAAAGAGAAGGGGAGAACTGGGAGAGGAGAACTTGAGGGAACAGGAAAGTAGAGATAAAGGAAGGACAGAGATGAGAGCAAGGAAAGAGACATTTTCATTGAGGGAACCATTATGGGGCTAGCAAGAAACCTGACACTAAAGAAATTCCCAGGAATCCACAAAGACGACCCAGCAAAGACCCTAAACAATAAGAGGAAAGGGTGCCCAAACTGGCCTTGCCCTGTAGTCAAATTGGTGACTATCTTAAATGTCACCATCCAGCAACTGATGGAAAAAAGAGGCAGAGACCCACATCAGAGAACTGGACTGAGCTCCCAAAGTCCAGTTGAAGAGTGGGAGGTGTGAGAATATGAGCAAAGAGGTCAAGAGCATGATGGGGACACCCACCGAAACAGTCTACCTGAGCTAATGGGAGCTCACCAGCAGAGAGCAGTGCAGCAAGGTGCGGGAAGCTTCATATAGGCCTAAAATACTATATAGATCTGATGATAATCTTTAGCTTTTGTGTAAATATATTCATGAACATATATACACATATATATCCATACATGTATGTGTGTGAGCGTATATATACACAGCCATATTTTGTGGCATCATCCAGTTCTTGGAAACCACCTGCCTTGCTTTCTCTTTTCAAACTATTTCCCAATGTCCTGAGATGAGTGTGGCTAATCCCAACAGAGGAAATTATTATATTAACTCTCTCCTCTATTTAGGGAGACAACTGTTCGGCAGCACAAGGTCAGAGCCATTCTGTCCTTCCTCCTGTGTGTTACAACTGCCTCTGTACCCAGATGGTCTGAGTTATGGCCTTCTTCACCACACATGTTCTGTGCTGCTTCTCCTGGCTCTTTTGTTCCTTAAGAGTGCAAGTCGCAAGATAAGTGACAATTTCTTAAAGGGTAATTAAGAACCTTTCTGCCTATGTCCTACTTAATTAGCTTCTGCCAACCTTAATTATACTCAAACTTTTAAAATTGCACTCCATTCGTATTTATTAGACTTAAACAAATATCATGAAATAACAGAGGACAGCTACTGTTCTGTGATCATCCAGAGAATGACTGCTATATAGTAAGAAAGAAATTATGAAAATAACCTAAAAGCTAAGCCAGAGCCCTTTAATGTGCTTCTGCTGATGAGCTCTCACGGCTGTTGTGCATGCTTAAGGGCAAGAAGATAATTTTTCTTTGACATAACAATTTCCAGTGAGGTTATTTTTTTAAGCGAAAGTGTCCAATGAGCAGAAAATCATATTAAATTTTAATAATTTCCATTCTGGGATGTACATAACACATATGCGCAGCTTGTAGAGATGCTGATTGCTGGTCCCACCTGTACCTGCGCAACTTTTATTCTCATGCCCTGTCATGCAGAAAGACAGAACTAGGTCTACATTAAAGGTATTTGGGAGGTTAAGTAGACTGAGAACAAAAAAGAATCTTGGCACAATATCACATATGCAATGATGCATAGTTTCAAGAGTTTGATTCAGTGAATCTGGTCCCAAGCCTGAAATACAAATATTAAGAACAAGACACAATACAGATGAGTGGGGACAATCAGTGTTTGTCTTTCTAAGCCTGGGTCACCTCACTTGGTGAAGGGATGGATCTAGTAAAGATGATACTAGCCAAGTTCATGATTTCATTTTTCTTTACAGCTAAATAGCATTTCATAGTGGAAATGTACCACAATGTACCACATTTTCATTATCCATGCATCTGTTAAAGGAAATTTAGGTTGTTTACATTTCCTAACTATTGTGAATGGGGCAGCAATGAACATGGATGAGCAAGTATCTGTGAAATATGATGTCAAATCCGTTGGGCATACACCAAGAAGCGGTATGACTGGTCTAGCAGTATAGTAGGTTTACTTTTTGTCTTTTGAGACGTCTCCACACTAATTTCTGGGGTGACTGCAACCATTTGTATTTGCACCAATAGTGAATAAGGAATTCACAGCCTCATTCTATATTTCTAATCCATGCAAGAAATATGCATATTATTAGATAATCACAAAATGACAGTATTAGCAGCATGAGTGTTAGTCAAAAGTCCTACCCTAAGCACTTATTCTGTCAGTCCTTAAGTAACAGTGAAGAACATTAGGTAGGATCTCTCACCTAACAACGTGGGGAGGAAAGATAGTCAAGAGTTTGAAGTTCAAACATATTAAGCCCAGAAGACTAACGCCGTAATCCTGTCTCCTTCAGAATGCAGAGTGGGCAGAATGACACATGTTGTATGCTGTTCTAAGTCAATTTAAACAAGCAAGTGAATACATTTAATAAAATAGTTTCAAATTAGCCAAATGCAGTACAATGAAGCATAGAATGAGGTCCCTAACATTAGGTCTGGAAAAGTGGGACATCGTCATTGGTGAAGGGTATTTTTATGGCGATCCAAGCTATATGTCTGAAAGTCTCAAGAAGAGGGAGCGATCTGTCCAAATCTTTCAGGCAGCAGCCAAAGAACAGGTACCTGAGAACGCAGATTAGCCAGCATAGCCACTTGAGATGGGGCTGGAGAGTGAAGCAGACAACAAACAGGTCAGATGCGGCTCTGAGAAAAATTTGGGCATTCATCTGAGTTCCGTCAACAGTCCCTAAAGAGTTCTAAGCAGGGGAATTATGTGTCTGACTGCAGAGCTGAAGACCTTCCTGGCTCCAGCAACTGCAATTATATCAGAATAAACCAGATAAGCCGCCTTTCCTTCTCTTACTGATTTTATTATATTTTTGTTTGTTTATCCTACAGTTTTCTGCCCTTTGTAAATTAGTGATGTAGCCTGAACCCTGGGACACATAGCTGGAGGCCTTCTGAAGCCCATGGTCTTGAGATAGGTCTGAAATCAAATCATGCCATAATTCAATCTTTGTTTCCGGTAAGGTGCGCTACTTTGGAAGACTGTTTAGAAGCAATTCTAATCAAACATTAAAGTCACTAGAATTAGAGTTATATTCCTATTTCAAACCATGTAGTAAAGGCAGCTGGGAATCTGGGAAGCAACATTAATGGCTTCTGGAGTAGAGAAAAAACCAACCTGATTGTTGGCCTCAACACTGGAAACTGTTATAGCATTCCAAAGGGCTATGGATCACCACTTGCCTGCAGCTCCCAGCTATATAGTCTCTACCTCCACAACGTTCATTTGTTCCAATCCTAATCCCCAACAGACTGACTTTGGGAGGTGAGTAGACCATGAAAGGAGAGCTTTCATGAATGGGGGTCATGTCCTTATGAATGAGGCCCAGAGAATTCTCTCATCCTTTCCTCTACTTGGGAACTCAGACAGCAGCTAGTGGCCTACAATTAAAAAAGAGGGCCCTCACTAAACTCCAACTATGCTGACACCCCAACTTCTAGTCTCCACAACTGAAAATATAAATACCTGCCTTTCAAACTATTCAGGTTATTTTATTCTATTTTACTTTAAGTATACCACGATCTTTTAAAAATATTTTATTATATTGTGTGTGTATGTGTGTGTGTGTGTGTGTGTGTGTGTGTGTGTGTGTGTGTGCCCTCAAAGATCAGAAAACAACTTTCAGTAGTCAGTTTCTCTCTCCTTCTACCTGTGGGTCCTGGAGGTTGAACTCAGGTCACCAGGCTTGGTGGGAAAGAACCTTTACCCACTGAGCCATCTCACTTGCTAACCAGACTAAGATCTTTAGGAAAGGGTTCCCTATCTTGCTTGGGTTCTACCAATGAGTGTCGGTTGCTTCTTCAGACACAATTATTACTGCATAAACATTGAGCATGGGTTTCTCAGAATAATATAACTCACTCAGGGGAGCTGAGAAGATGGTTTAGAGGGTATAGTATACTTGTCTTGCAAACATGAGCACCTTAATTTGAACTGCAAGAACCCAGGGAAAGCCAGATAACACAAAACATATCCATGATCTTACTGCTCCCCCCAGAGGTAAGAGACACCCAGAAGCTATCCTGACACATGCAGCTATGAACAACAAAAAGAAACCCTTCTCAAAAGTAGAAGGCAAAAATCAATGCCTGAGTTTTCCTCTGACCTCCACATTAAGACCAGGATACAAAGTTTTCCTGCAGTTACACACACACACATGCACACACACACACACACACACACACAGCCTCCACTCTATTCACCTTGATCATAGACACACCTTTTGGAATGGTGACAGTGAGCAAAGGCCCTCTAGCTACACACTGCCCAACCCCTTCTCTGGGCAGCCCTTCCAATAAATGCCGCATCCCATCATCTGGAGTCCTGTACATATACTCTGAAAAAAAAAATGCCTGATGGTTTAGCAACGCCCATCTTCCCAAAACAGGCACATTGCTGCAGTTTCTTCATACACAGGAAAAGTTGTGACTCCAGTGATTCTACTATGTCAGAATTCATCAGACCCCAAATGGACACCAATCTCTGGCTCATACATATATTTAAATTGCAGATTAATGTCAAACATCCCCTCTTCTCCATAGTAGGAAAAAGGCTAAAAATGATGTTCCATCCACTGGCTGTCAACTTGGCTATGATGGAAGGATGTTCACAGACCCCTGCAATTATAGATCATAAACACCACACAGCCCCTTCCCCCTCAATGTCACGTTCAGAAGGCAGAAAAACAGGGTAACTATTTATCATAGGTATACATATTCCTAGCTCTGTGTACAATATGCTTAAAGGACTGTCCCCAAACAGATGCAACAATATTCCATTGCCTTTCTGTTCAGAGGCAGGAAGTGCAATCTTCCTCTAGGAAGCTGAAAGCAGCCACTCAGCTTCCTTGGCATCATAAGCCGAACAGTCCATCCCAAACAGTGAAAGCCCTTGAGCATCCAGTGTATGTATGCACTCTTCATACATAAAAGGTAATCCCTGGGTATTTCTGGCCTATCTCTACATCTTGAGCAACATTTGGAAATTTTCTCATGTTCATAATGCTAATTAACAAAGACAACTGAAGTCAATGTTGCCCTAGGGGAGTGAACAACTCATTAGTCATTCAAATGTTAACTGCTTTAGAAATATGAACTCCCAGGAAGGTACTTCAAATATTAACTAGCCACTCATAATGTCTGTGCATTAAAACTAATTAATAAGCATATATCATACTCTGTCAAGAAGAATATTAAATTAATTTTCAGATAGAGTAATGAGACAAGTTAGTCAGCTTTCCACTACTATAATAAATAACTGAGATAATCACCATACTAAGAGTGAGGGCTTATTTATGCTAATGACTTTGCAAGTTTGTTTGTGGTCATGGGACCCCAATGCATCTCTTTATAATCTTCTCAGCTTGTTGCCATGTAATGGAAAACTCTTTCTTTAAACCTTTGCTACTGACATGATGTTTCTTATGAAATTCTGAGGCCTTCAACATATTTCCAATCAATAATTGATCATTTTCTGCATTACCTTGTACTAGAGGACCTGGCAGACCTGTCTGGTATTGGGTATGTGCTATGTATATGGGACAGAGCCTATTCCTGATTATATCTTGAACCTGTATGAATAATGAAGTCAATTATGTATCATTTGCATAAATTTAGTGGTTTCAATATGCAAAACAACTTTCTGCATATTGTGAACCAGTAACTATATAAAGAGGTTCTTTAAAATCCCTTAGTACCATGAAAATAGCTTATAATTCTGCCTTTTGGACAGAATTTTTTTTTAAGTTTATTTTTTTTAAAGATTTATTTATTTATTATGTATACAACATTCCTTCCATGTATGCTTGAATGCCAGAAGAGGGCGCCAGATCTCATTATAGATGGCTGTGAGCCACCATGTGGTTGCTGGGAATTGAACTCAGGACCTCTGGAAGAGCAGTCAGTGCTCTTAACCTCTGAGCCATCTCTCCAGCTCCCTTTTGGACAGAATTATAAGGGCTTTGTTCCACCTTACTTAAATCTTCTGATTTGTAACCTGCCTTTCCTGATTTATTTGCATCAGTATAGAATATATGGGTTCCAGTTATTGGTATGTCCCATACAATGCAGGGAAGGATCCAAGTAGTTCTCTTTATAAGGTTAATTCTATCACTTTGGGGATAATTGCTATTAATCTCTCCAAAAAATTAGCACAAGCTCTTTGCCAAGGTTCATTGTCTTTCTATCATTTTTTAATTTCATCAAAAGTAAAAGGCACTATAATCTTTGCTGTGTCTATACCTGCTAATTTTTTTATTTTCCTGGTGAGACATGTCCTCCACAGTGATTGGGAATGACTGGACCACTTTTGACTTGGGGGCCTGCAAGAGGCCCCCCCCCAAAGAGTTTTGCAATGATATCAGCTTGCCTTGTCTATCTTTTGTTGATCTGCATTCATTGGTCCAATGGATCCTGCATACAAAGAACATTGAGACATTTGACTATAATACTGAATCTTGGGTAGGAGACGCAATTTCCAAAGGTATGAGGAGACATCAAAATGCCAAATATCTTAATTGTGGTAGAATAGGATATTTGATAAAGGATTATAGGCAAGGAATTCCTAGGAATAATATCTCCTCTGGGAATGACAAGAATAAGAGGACTCAGCCTTCAGGTATATGTGGAAGGTGTGTCAAAGGCTGGTGGGCAGAATCCCTACAACAGCAACCTGAGACGGTCCTACTTACAGTGCCCCCCTTCACTCTCCTAGTACCTCAGTTTGAGAAAAACCCTGTAAACATCCTACAGACCACTCTATGTTCACAGGTGTTCTCTGGCCATACAATCCAGAAGACATTAAATCATTACTGTATGGTTCATCACCCACTCTGTGGAGAGTAAAATGACAACCAGCCTCTGATGCATGGAGGCTAGCCTCAGCTAGCACAAGAAATTCTCTTGGAGACCTATCCACTGGCTCAGAGGTGAAAGAACACTGCTCTCTCAGAAGGAAAGCAGTTCCCTAAAACCACATACCTTGATCCCTTGTGCCCTGCTTGAACTACATTGGAGGATAATCTGCCAGGTTTCTGCTGATTCTGTGTACAGCCCCTTGAAGCAGGAGTGTCGGGAGACTCACCCCCGAATGGCTTGCCGCCCTAGGCAGTCTTTCTTTCATCGGCTCCTGCCCACACTTTCCCAGAACACTGGGAAATGGAAATTGGATGCGATTTAGTTTCCAATTTGGCTTACAAACACTTTGGCCTCCAAATTTCAAGCAGGCATTCCAACTCAGTAGACTGCACCCTTATTTTATTCCTGGATTCCTTGTACCTGCTCCCAAAGAATAATTATTTAGAGGGATGAAGAATATCTCTCCAAAACATTGTTAAAATGCAGGTTTACAACCACACTTCTTCTCACCATTGGGGGTGAGTGTCATGTCCTCTTACTTTAAACAGTAGATATCCTGATCAAAAGTGTGGTGGGGAAAATGCGGGCTTTGGTACGTATTCTTTTGTGTATTTTACCTGTGGTGGTAGTGGTATGAGGGATGGATTCACAGAGGCAGCTGGGTCATGGAGTTTAATCCCATCTATAAGGGCAACTGATACCATCACAGGTGCATCTCATTGGTCTAGCCAGTTTCCTTATACAGTCTCCAACATTGCACGTATTCATCTCTCTATCCTCAGGCTCCTCTGCTACTGTTGTTATTCTGACTACTTTCCATCTGTATTTTTGAGCTGGGTGTTCAGCTTCATTATACTGGAACATTTTAGTGATAGAAAGAACTATCTAGGTCATACGTTTAACTATGTCATTGAAGAAGTTCTGCGATATTTGGATGAAAGAATCAGGATCTCACATAGGAAAACTTGTATTCAAATCCCTATTAACCAGTGAGTCAGACCAAGATCTGAAGCAAGAAGCTCCATCTCTCTGGATTGCCTCTTTAAACACTGAGTAACACCATCCAGAGCTGTTTGAAAGGATGGCTTAAGGAGCTGGAGAGATAGTTCAGTGTTTTAAAAGCACTTGCTGCTTTTGCAGAGGCCCCAGGTTTGGTTGCTTGCACCCAGAAGGTATCTTAATAACCATCTCTAAGGCCAGTTCCAGAGAATCTGTCATCGCCTTCTGGCCTCCTCAGGTACTGCATGCACATGGTGCAGATATATACATAAAGGCAACACACTAAAACACAGAAAATACATCCTAAGATAGTTTGTCTTTTTTTTTAAAGCAAACAGCAAATACATTTCTCATATGATTAAATGCTGGCACAAAGAACCTACATAAGTTATTCAATATAACACCTATTCAGGAAAGATATTCAGGAATTCTCACTAAACTAGTGATAACTAGCATTGATTAATTACTGATAATGATTCAAGTATTGACCTATGCACCTTTAGTTTCATTTACTCTTAAAATTAATCTTAACACTGTTAGTAATCTACTCACTTCCTTGATGAATATACTATTAACCATCTTGAGAGAGTTAATACAGTGGTCATCCCCACATGTGCAATATCAAAGGCAACCAAACCTATGCTTGCCTAACTAGAAAAACTAAGTTCTTTGTTTTTTTTATTGATTTTTATTGAGATCTACATTTTTCTCTGCTCCCCTCCCTGCCTCTCCCCTACCACCTTCAACCTTCCCCCAAGGTCCTTATGCTCCCAATTTACTCAGGAGATCTTGTCTTTTTCAACTTTCTACTTCCCATGTAGATTAGATCTATGTAAGTCTCTCTTAGTGTCCTCATTGTTCTCTAAGCTCTCTGGGATTGTGGTTTGTAGGCTGATTTTTCTTTGCTTTATGAAAAACTAAGTTCTTATAAAGATGTCAGTTTTGTAGTAAGAAATGTATGGAGTGGGAAATCAAATTTTAAGTTCCATCCATAAGAGCAATTGGTTTCATTTAAAACAGAAATGCTTAACAAAGAAACTTGGACAGCCTGGTTTATTGTTACTGGTTTCTTTAATATGGCCGCTCAGGTATATTATCTGGGTCCCCAAGGATGGGAATGAGAAGGACTGCAGGCAGGGATCAAGTGTAAAGTGAGTGTCCAGTTTAGTGAGAGGTGGATCACCTAGCAAATGCAGCCGTTTTTTAGGTGGTGGGGATGGGTAGGCAGCAGCCATCCTCAAATATGTCTCACTAAGGAAAAGTTAACCTTTCTAAATTTCCGTGCTGATCTAAGCACAGTAAGAAGTCTCAATTCTTATTTCAGCCTAATTTCTCCCCCTATGCCAAAATAAGTGAGAGGTTGGTAGGAGACCTATAACTCCAAACTCCCTCACAACACCGCATGCTGTCTCTGAATATATGTTAGATTTCCCAGTACATGGTCTGCAGCCATCTGTAAGCTCCTTGCTCTATAGTAAGGAGTGAAAGAAATTTAATAAACCCATTTCACAATAATGTGAATAATCCAAATAAAAGGACCGCTGCTCTGGAAATAGATTTAATTAACTGAGGGAATTGGTACTACCGTGTTCCACTTTCTATCTCAGGATAAAAGTATTTTCTTGCTCTCCACTTGAAAAGACTAGTGGCACCGTACACCCAAGATGCACTTCCTCATGTGAGTCGTTGCTACTGACTACTTGTGAGAATTTCAGCTAGATATACACTATGCCCCCGGAATAATGCAACCAGGGATTTCCAGGGAAGGGGTATGGGGGGAGTGTTGTGACATGATGTCCTCTAGATCCGACCTGGCCCGTTCACTAAATATCCTACCAGCTATGCTTCCCTGCAAAAGAAGTTTTTTAATTTTTAAAATTGAGATGGTTTACTTACAGTTTCAGAGGTTCAGTCCATTATCCTCAGGATGGGGAGCATGGTGGCATGCAGCCAGGTGTGGTGCTGGAACTGAGAGTACTACATCTTGCACTGGGAAAGCAACTGACTGATGAACTGAGGGAAGCTTGAGCAAAATAGACCTCAAAGTCTGTCCCCTACAGTGACACACTTCCTCCATCAAGGCCACAGCTCGTAATAGTGCCATGCCCTTTGGGGGCCATTTTCTTTCAAAGCACCACTGAGACCCTCTTTTACAAGAGTACTAACACAATCCATGATTGCTTGAGGCCCTCACGGCCTAACAATCTTCTAAACCTTGCCTCTTAACACCATCACATTAAGTTAGACTTCAGTGTACAAATTTCAGAGTACACATACAACCAGACCATCTTTTTCAGGAAATCCTTTTCTGGATATGCCAATCCATGCTGATTATTCCTTGCTCTGACCTTCTACTGCATACTTAATATTCACCAATTTAGTCTTTTATTGATTTGTATTGACTTGCACTTTTAATTTGTCTTGGCACATGGACTGCAAAGACATCGAAGCAAGGATGTATTTATTATCTTACAGCGTGTAGCATCTTTCCAAGAACTCAGGAACTGCATGATGATTTGCTTGGTTGACTGAAGGTATACCATGAAATCTTCCAATTATCCAAGAAGGAAGGGGACCTTCATAATTCTACATAAAATGTAATCTCTCAGGGAGAGTAAACAGCCAGTTCTGTACTTCTTATAATGCGATCAGCCATGTGAGAATAGAAAAGCAGCAGCCATGCAGACCAAATCCTCAGTGCAAACACGGGCAAAAGCCCTACTTCCCGACCTCCCTGCAGAGAAGACAATCAGACTGAAAATGATTGATTAGTAAGGAACTAATTAGAGGAGAAGCATCTTTAACATGCTCACTAAGCAAAGAATATGTTTAATTAGGGTGGGAAGATTTAGCATGCCATTGAAATAGATGTCCTGGTCACTCATTCTAACTAATTGGGTATAGAGCAAATTTTGTTTCCTGAGTGATGTTAAAGGACACATTTCAAAAGAAATCACTGTAATTGTGACTTTACACAGATTAAAAGGCGACCTCATAGTGAAAATTTTCTTTGGAGCTGAGAGTGTAGGTCCGAGATTGTGCACTTGTCCAGTATATACAATGTCTTGGATTTGATCCTCAACACAGCAAAGGAAAAAAATATCCATTATCTTTAGCTCATTATTGAGATAAGAGAAAGATATTGCCATCATTCAAAGAATCCAGAAGAACAAATATAGTTATAGATAAGGCATCTAAGAACAACCTTAAAAATGGAGTCAAAGATGACTGAGTTTGTCAAGGGAAAGACAGTCCATGGAGTCTCTCAAGCAGAAATGTGTGTGCAGGACAAGCATTATTAGACCGATGCCAGTCACTCGTCCATTTCAGAGTTGTAAAATGGCTCCCATCATCCCAGAATTGACAGTGTTATAAACTCCTGGCAATTTACAAGGATTGTCCTGCCCAAAGTGCCAATTGTCTTGTCATGGGTGGCCACTTATTCCTGACTTCTCTTCCTCGTTGACCTCTCTGCTACTGTGATTAAAAAGAAACCATACCAGAAGCACTTAGGGAGGCAAGGGATTATTCCGTCTCACAGGTTAGAGTCCATCATCCCAGGAACCAGGGCAGACACTCGGCAGCAAAGGTAGAGGCTAAGCAGACAAGAGGGAAGGCCAAGCAAGCAAAAAGTGAGTATTCTTCCCTCTGCCATGGTCTTCAGATCTGGGCTGCTACCAGAAAGCGCTCCCCATGCTCGGTGGATCTTCCCACATCAGTCAAGGCAGTCAGGACTGTTCTGAAGAGCTGGGGTCAGCTGGTGAGGATCCCAACCCAGGTGATTCTAATTTGTGACAAGGTAACATTAAAACCAACCGGCGCTTCTCTTTCTGTCGGTTACACATTACAGGCCACTGGGGACTACAGTAAAACCTACTGAAGTGCTGGCTCTCTTCCCAGAGAGCCTACTGGTTATAATAGCTCATAATTGTCTCATAATAAACTCTTGCATACTTAGAACCCATTTGATTTATGTTCATCTCAAATGTTGACAATTCGATCATTTGATGAGTTATTTCTATGAATATTTTCTTAGCATTTGTTTTGTCCCACTTTCTGGCATTTATTGTTACATTTTCTTTGCATTTTGAATTTTACTTACACTGGTAAACATGACAAACTTTCTCTTCTGTTTTATTATGTCTTCAAATGTTTTATATTCCAATAAAATCCTTCACGATGTAAGTTTAGCCTACTTCCTTATGATAATGTTGAAATGTCACTTTTTTTAGGTTTTCTGTTCTTAGACAAATGTCTATATTCTATTTTGTATGTATATAGTAGCAATTCTTAGATACACTTTTAATGTTACATACATTCAGTTTCCATTGTCATTCAGTTGCACTATCTTAAATATAACTCTTTATAAAATATTAGAAACTAAAACTGTCAACGGGAGAAAACTGAGAGATACAGAAACCTAGCAAGTAGGATAGTTTGAATGTAATTACCCCTATAAGTTCATAGGGAATGTCACTATTAGTAGCTTTGTTGAAGTAGATAAGATGTTGTTGGAAAAAGTTTGCCACTGTGGAGGCTGACTTTGAGGTCTCGTATATGCTCAAGTCACACCCAGTACCTCAGTTCACTTCCTGTCACCTTTGAATCAAGATGTAGACAGCACCATGTCTGCCTGTATGCCACCATGTCCTGCCTCTGAAAACGTAAGCCACTGCAATTAAATATTTTTTCTTTATAAGAGTTGCCATGTTCATAGTGTCTCTTCAGAGCAATAGAAACCCTAACTAAGACACATGTTTTGATAAATTTTTTGTGCTGTTATTTATCATTGATCAGATCTTAGATTTAGCTGATTGGCTCTGAAGACCAAAGTCAATTTAAAGATGGGAGGGTAAATTCAGATTTTAGTCCAGGGAGAGAAGAAACCCTTGCTTTTTTTTTTAATAGGATGATTTCTTCTACTTCCACTCCTAAGTTTTGGCTGTTAATATTTTGATTTGCTGCCCAGGTTAAGGAGAGTCACCAGAGCTTAACTGACCTTACTATCCAGCAATTCAGCACTCTTGAATAATCAATTGCTTCTTCCTCTCAGAAACCATGGCACAGTGTTGGCTTCAGCAGGACATGTATTAACGAGGGAATGATACAAAAAAAGATTAGCATAGTGCTTGCTCAAGAATGACATGCAAATTTGCAAGACATTCATATCCCATACTTTTCAGTCCACTGGGAAAAAGGCATTTTATAACTGGATATGGATTTTCATGTCATTCTCATAAAGCCTAAACTTTAACTAGAATAGAACCTTTTAATTATCACGCGAAGATACTGATTGAAAATTTTCTGGTTGATTTTCTGGTTGATGATAAATACAGCTTCCTAGGAGTCAGGAACCCAAAAGATCTGAAAGCCCCAAAGTTTCACATCTTAACTCATGGCAGTGGCTGAAGCTGGCATATGGAATTAGGGATGAGTTGTGGTTTCTGCTCCTGCCTCTGGCCTTACCTAAGTGTGAAACCTTTGAGACGACAGCCCCTTCATCTTCTATGAATTCAGTCTAATGAGTTCCAGATCTAGAAGCCTTCATCTGAAGTTGACTCCCAACTTGCTCCTGAAAACTGACCAATATCGTTTTTTAAGGAGCCAGACAGAACTCAACAAAATTCCCTTACAAGGGGAAATGGTTTCATGATCTGTGCATGATAATTTAAGTGTTCAAATTATTGCTCAACTGTTTCACCCTTACCCCTCCATATTCCCCTGGCTACCAGCAGGCTTCTCATTAGCCATTATCCTGGAGATGGCAGCATTGCCGCAGACAAACCACTTCTTGAATGACTGTCATACTTACTACAGATGCATTTACTTGCACAACATTTGAGCTATTGGGTTCAATGAACTGTACCAATTATTGAAACAGATTAAGTAAATAAATGGGCCATTACTGTTATGAGTGGCCTGAGTTAGTCATTAAGACTAAGTGGTTAAAAACTCAAGAGGCCTAATGTAAAATTGAGGAACAATTTTAAGACATTTAATGTACAGTGATATATCCATTATAAAAGATTAACCATAATCCTCGATAAATTTATTAGAAATTATGAAGACGTTAGAGATATGCTAAAATTAGTCAAAATACTTACACATTACAGGTCCAATGTAGTGCTTACCACTCTAAAAAGTACAAGGTGTGTAAATCATGATTCTTATATTTAACTTGCTTATAATTTACAAAACTATCTGGAAGCAGTTAAGCATTAAATTCTACATAAATTGTAATAAAAAGAAAATAATTGCATGTTTTTAAGAATACTGTTTGTAACACAAGCATGACCAAAGAAATGAACTTCCTTTTTATTGATTTTTATTTTAGTACTGTTTTGGGGGATTTCATACATAAACACAGTATCTATACTACTTCTTCCCCTCCTTTCCCCCCTTAAACTCCTCCTATATGCCCCCTCCGATACTACCTTTTCTTTAATTATTACTGTTTCATATATATATATATATATATATATATATATATATATGAGAGAGACTGCTCATTCATTTCCCAGCCACCCAAACCTGAATAATCACAAAGAAACTTTATTAGTTATAACACTGAACACTGTCTGGCCAATAGCTTAGTCATATTTCTAGCTACCTCTAAAATCTTAAATTAACCCATTACTATTAATCTACAGATCACCACGAGACTGTGGCCTACCAGTAAGGTTCGGGCAGCATCTCTCTCCTTCAGCAGCTACATGGTATCTCTTTGATTGTGCCTTCTCTCTCTCTCTCTCTCTCTCTCTCTCTCTCTCTCTCTCTCTCTCTCTCTCTCTCTCCATATATATATTTGGATTCCCTGCCTGTCTTTTACCCTTCTAAGCCACTGGCTGAAACAGTTTTAGTCATTATCTAATAAAAGCAATACATATGCAGAAGGACATCCCACATCACATATATATGTGTGTATGTGTATGTATATGTGCATGCATACATAACCTTCTACAGACATTTAGCAAACCACTAAGCAGTACCCCTCCATAGCCTCTACATCAGCTCCTGCCTCCAGGATCCTGCCATGCTTAAGTTCCTGTCCTGACTTTCTTCAACAACTGAAGTGTAAGCCAAATAAACCCTTTTCTCCCCAACTGGATTTTTAGTCACAGTGTTTGGGCACAGAAATAGAAACTCTAAGACACTTACCAAACCAGTCATTGTGGATTTACAGTCGTTGTAGGCTATATAGCTGGATAGAACTACTGATTGCCTTTCTCTCTTAGCAGCTTTCATAGCACGTTTGGCTACTATGAGAATTAATTCTCGGTGAGGAGTCTTTCAGATCAGATCCAGTTTCATTCCTTAAAGTCCTGTGTCCAAAGTGTGTGCTTTTTCCAGACATAGGGTCTTACCCTCATGTTCTGGGAACTTTCGCCCAGAAATTTTTTGACTAATAGAAACGTTGATGTTATGGGTTCAATAATGATTTGGTGTTATTATTGTTTCATCTTATACTAAAAGGTTTGGTTTTTGTAGCAGGTGGAGACTACTACAAAGATCTACTACTGATCAAAATACAGAGAACTGACCATGGGGTGCCCATCTCCAGTTGGAATATTTATAATGCAACCCCTATATCTGAAGCTCAGAAATGATTGCAGAAAAGGGAAAGAAAAGATTTAAGAGCCAGAGGACCTGAACACCTGCTACTAGATAGTATCTTCTACCTGTGAATAGGATGTTGTGCCCATGAGACATCAACCATATGGTTTCCCAAATATGACTTGCATAACGACAACAGTCAACATGTACTTGAGAAAGCAGGCCCTGCTCATAATGTTGTAAGTGAGCAGACCCTGAAGTTGTGAGTGTGGGAAAGGTAGTCCCACATGTCCTGCAGTGTGGTTGGGAAAGAGATGCCCCTCCTTGCCCATCACCCCTTATTGCCTATAGCATTCAAGAGAACAGACCCTGAACCCCACCTGTGCACCATAGTAATGCCAATCCTGCCGGTCGGGACACAGGTGAGTCTGCCGTGAGTTTTTGTGAGTAGGACAGCTCACCCTACACCCTTTGTCTGCCATGTGATGGTGAGGAAGAGGGAAAGATGCCCTCCCACTCCATGACACTTGCAGCAAATGAGAGAGACAGAATTAGGGAGAGTGAGCCTTGCACCTTGCCTGGGAAACACAGTAGAGCTGACTCCATTGATGGAGGTGTGGGTGAGCTGGCCTCAAGAATATGAATGTGAGAGACCAAGCTCCACCCCTCATCTACTATATGGTGATATGGGCAAGGAAGAGAAGACCACCTCATGCCCATCAAGGCCTATGGTAGGTGAAAGAGCCATCTTTGTTGTCGCTAGAGTGAGAGCTAGCCCTACCTCTCACCAACTAGGCAGAATGCCCTCTACATCTCTACAACACGGTAGGGCTGGCTCTAATGGTGTAGGTGTGGGCAAGCTGACCCTGAGGGCATGAAAGTAGGATAATTGGCCCCACCCCTTTTTGCTCACTATGTAGGGTGAACTAGCCCGGGAAGTACTGGAGAGTTCACCCTGGTATTGAGGATGGAGAGCTGATGGACTGACAACCCCAGCTACCAGAGCTATGAGTTGTCCCATCCCGTTATCTACCCCATCTGCTGGAGCACATGAAAGGGGCTGGTCCTGTAGACCCAAAGTTACAGCATCTCCATGACACAGGACAACAACAAGATATCCAAGAGGAGCCCCAGTGAGGGTCCAATGTTGATGATGTAGCAAAAACCAGAGCCCTGAAACCAGACCAATGACTCAATGTAATGAATACTTGCAGGTAACAAAATATAGACTATCAGACTGTGTGACACTATGTCACACTACAGCTTCCACAATAAAATTTTTCTTTTTTTTCTTTTCTTTTATTTTTGTTCCTTTGCTCTTAAATTTTATCTTGTTTTATCCTGGGAGGAGAGCTGCAAGGGTAGAGGGCAGATAGTAAGAGATGGGGAGATAAGAGAGATTGAAATGCATAATGTGAAATTCACAAAAAAATCAAAAAATAAATTTAAAAAATAATAAAACGTAAATATAGTAAGTTCAACATAATTTCATTAATTCTGTAGTATCAATGTCAAGTAGACATTATTCTAGACACCCTAGGTAGATCATCCGTAGAAATTGTATCCATGACTTCTAAGCAAAGATAATAGATTACATAAATACATGTACTTTTGCTACCTCCCAAAACATCTTTAAAGTAATAGCAAATAGGATTTTGTTTAGGGTTTTCTAATGGATTTATCTAGAAGAGAGAGGGAGAGGCATTGTAATAAGATTATGGAAACTGGGATGCTAACAGACAGGTAGTAGCCATCAAAGCATCCTGGAGACAGGTGATTTTAATAGAGAGTCAAAAGGGCACCCAGTTTTTCTAACCGACCTTGAAGCACCTTAGGGCCGAGGCATCGGGAATTCCTAAATGTGAGATGAAAGTGGAGCTAAGGTCAAGACAACTACAGATCCTGTTTTAGAATAGCTCTCACCAGGTGTACAACTTTCCCTTGGATTGGAGACTGGAGGCTCCCTCGGTGAGAAAGGAAAGAAAGCTTTGGACAGGTAATGCCAGGCAGAGTCAACGAAGGTTACCGAAGAGAAACCAAAAGGAATGACTTGAAGTTATAGCTTAATGTTTCTGGTTCTCTTCTCTCATTTAGATCTAGAATAATGGCAAACAAGTCTACCCAGAGATCAGAGAACTTGAATAATCGGCAGAGATCAAAAAATACTTATATCACTTATATTGGAATTTTTCTAAATAACTAGTCCAGGCAGATTACACTACAGTGAGCTTACAATTAACAACACACACACACACACACACCATTTACAATGTTGTACCACTCCTGCCAGAAGATTCAAATCTAGGGAATTTGCTTCACTGTGAAAATAAACCTGTACCTACTAGCCACCATGCTTTCGTGTTCTCTTGGAACTAATGATCTACTCTGAGTCTCTGGATTTGCCTAGTCTGGATGTGTACAATTTCTTAAGCAGTCATGTTCTCTTCCACCTGGCTTCTTTTATTTAAGATAAGCATTTTTAAGGTAATGCACATTGTAGTATATACAAGTACTACTCCCCCTTTTAATTTTTTTCAGATTAAATTTTATAACATTTCCCACTTCCTTTTCCTCCCTCCAAACTCCCCCAAACTCCATCAAATACTCATCCTTGCTCTCTCTTAATTTCAGGCTCTCTTTTCATTCGTTGTTATTGCATGCATATAAGTACACATATACATTCCTAAATGTAATTCTGCTCAGTCTGCATAGTGTTACTTGTAGAAATATTTTCAAGATTGACATTTTAATATTAGATAACAAATTGGTATTCTTTTCCCTAGGGAAGACTATTCCTCCTAGTCCCAACATTCCTTACTTGCCAGTAATTTTTTGTGTATGGTTGAGGCTCTTCGTATTCTGTTATGTAGGTGTGCAGTGTGATGTTTACCCATTAATCAGTTGATAGACAGCTGAGTTGCTTCTCTGTTTTGCTTATTACTAATAACACTGAACATCTGTGCAGAAGTCTTCGCATGGATTTACATTTTCCTTTTTCTTGATCATATACTCTAGGTAGCTTTTTAGTTACCTTTTCTTTCTTTTGTGATATATACTGCCTTATTATCCCATATGAAGAGGAAAACACTATTACCCACTATGGGGGAAAGGCTCTAAAAGAAAAGAGCAGGAACAAGCAAAGTTCAAAGCAGTTTTCATGAAACCATACTGCCCAAGACAAAAGAAAAGAAACTCGAGACAGATGGAAACAGAGGCAGAGACCCACATTGGAGCACTGGACTGAGCTCCCAAGGCCCAGTTGAAGGGAAGAAGGAATGAGAATATGAGCAAAGAGGTCAAGACCATGAATGGTTCATCCACTGAAACAGTTTACCTGAGCTAATGAGAGCTCACCAACTCCAGCTGGGCTGGGGAGGAATGAGCATAGGACCAGACTAGTCCCTCTGAATGTGGCTGACATTTGTATGGCTGGGGCAGACTGAAAGGACACTGGCAGTGGCACTGGCTTTTTGAGATCCTGTTCTCTTTGGATGTATACCTTGCTTGGCCTGGATGTAGTGGGGGTAGGGAGGCTTGGATTTTTCACAGGGCAGAGTGCCTTGCCTTCTCTTAGGATTGGAAGGGGTGGGGTGGGAGGATGTGTGGAAGGAATGGGTGGAGGGGTGAGAGTGGGAATTTGGATTGGTTTTTTTTTAACAAAACTAATTTAAAAAAGAAAAAAAAAGAAACTCTTACTGGGAGAAAGAATGAAGCAGCTTAAGAATGCAATGTTATATAATTTTGCATGCAAATGGATGGAAATAGAAAACACTATCCTGAGTGAGGTAACCCAGACCCAAAAAGATGAAAATGGGATGTACTCACTCATAATTGGTTTCTAGCCGTAAATAAGGGACACGGAGCCTACAATTGGTGATCCTAAAGAAGCTAAGTAAGAAGGTGAACCAAAGGAAAAACATATAGTTATCCTCTTGGCTATGGGAAGTAGACAAAGTTGCCGGGGAGAAAATTGAGATCTTGGGGGTGGGGTGGGATGGGGGTAAGGGGAGATGGGGAGAGAAAAGGGAGAAGGGGAGGAAGGGGGGAACTTGGAGAAAAAGGAGGATTGGGATAAAGGAAGGTTGGATAGGGGAGCACGGAAGCACAATTCTTAGTTAAGGGAGCCACCTTAGGGTTGGCAAGAGATTTGAACCTAGAATGGCTCCCAGGTGCCCAAGCAGAGGTCCCCAGTTAATTCCTTGGGCAGCTGGGGATAGGGAACCTGAAATGACCCTATCCTATAGCAATACTGACGAATATCTTGCATATCATCATAGAACCTTCATCTGGTGATGGATGGAGATAGAGACAGAGACCCACACTGGAGCACTGGACTGAGCTCCCAAGGTCCCAATGAGGAGCAGAAGGAGGGAGAACAAGAGCAAAGAAGTCGGGACCACGAGGGGTGCACCCACCCACTGAGACAGTGGGACTGATCTATTGGGAGCTCACCAAGGCCAGCTGGACTGTGACTGCAAAAGCATGGGATAAAACTGGACTCTCTGAACATGGCGAACAATGAGAGCTGATGAGACGCCAAGGACAATGGCCCGGGGTCTTGATCCTACGTAATGTGCTGGCTTTGTGGGAGCCTACCCAGTTTGGATGTTCACCTTCCTAGATATGGACGGA